>NW_023494805.1:19513388-20728724 GCF_904425465.1 Colossoma macropomum | reverse complement strand
TTGTATTGAATAATATTGGAAAATGCAGATTGAAAAGTATGAAACACAAATAGCATAAAATTGCAAAAAAGGCAGAAAAAAAATGTGATAACTTTGCAGCAGTCAGACAAAAAATAGTTTTCGTAATCTATCGTGAATTATGAATATTATAACTTCTGTCAGAATTGTACATTGCAAGGCCTGTTTTCTGCTTTTTGAAATGAACAACCAATGGCAAGAATTTCTCCTTTCCAGTTGTTTGCATGAAAATCAACAGTGCTGCAGGCTGTTCTCATACTGTAGGGCTGTGAGGGTGAGAAACCTTTTAGTCTGTGGCTTTGTCTGAGTCTGATGTAACGGTCTCCCACAGGTTTTCCCAGCCCTCATTGATTTTTAATTCAGTTCACCACCAAGCAAGGTCAAATCTCCTGATTAAACATGAAAGCGTCTCAGCATAAACATATGGACCGATTCCAGATGTTACGTACAGGGATCAGCGGTGATGGTGGAACGTTCTTGAGTGGGCTGGTGAACCATGGAGGGGCTATTTTCCCGAGTGAGATGAACATTAAAAATGGATTTTCCCCTTAACCAACAACAGTTGTTTATCACAAGCCTGAGCCATTTTTTCCACTTATTTTCAACTAATGTTTAAGACAGCATAAACCCCAAAACTGTATTAATCCACTGTAAGCGGTATAATATGATGACTAGATATGACTAGCTCATTTGAAATGTGCTCAGCCTGGAGAGACGTTTCCCAAAAGCATCGTAGCCTCAAGATCATCTTAACTTTTAAAGGGAGCATTAAAATAATGCTCTCTTTGCTGTTTTATGATGTTCTTAGCGCTACAGTGCTTTTGGGAGGCTCATTCCAGATTACTATCCCAGCAGAGCCAGCACATCTCTAACAAAATCCCAATTCCCACCCACGTTCCTGCACTGCAGCAGGGCAGGGCATAGGTTTGCCCAGCCAGTCCATTAGCAGCCGCCCGAATTTCCATGAACCCTGCATCTAGCTGCGTGGTACACTCTTGGTAATACACAGCCAGAGGGATAATGAAGGGTGCTGCGGTGCATTTTCTAAGCACTGGGGTGAGAGAGAGTGGAATGAGTCTGCAGGCCACTGTTTCAATAGCTCACCTCTGTTTAAATTCAGGAGGCTGGAGTTGAGTGTAACCAGCACCATTATTAATGGTGTCAGTTTTACTCCTGGTACAGTGGTGTGCAATAAATGATATTCCCCCCCACTCTAATTTATTCTTCCTGGGCTCCATGCGGGTCCTCTGTTTAACATAACGTGGATGGCTCTCCCCCGGCTTACTTATGGGCTCCTAATAAAGGTCATTTTTACCTGCTGCCATGTGTATTAAATTTGACTCGCCATTTTCTGCCCGCAGCCCGACATGGTGTCTTCTTTTCAGAGAAACCTAAGTGAAAATCGATAGCCGGGGCCTAAACAAGGTTTAAATCGAGCCGTAATATCCATAATCATTCGGCGCATGGGTCCAAATTATCCAGTGGAGATCGGCATGCAGGGTGAAGTATGGTGGGAGACAGTCTAAAATTGGCCCCAAGTCCAGGAGTAATTGGCGTACAATGGCACTGCAGCATTGTCGAGAAGCATGTCAGATTACAGTTGGAGAGCTGTAGAGGTGCAGTATGGGGCAAAGAGGAGGTGCTACCCAGTTTAGACTGACAAATGGACATAGACACAGGAATTGCTGAGAAGAGCATCACCCCATATTTTCAGGATTCTTCTGCAACTGCTAACTGATAATGCTAATAATAAATAAGAACTATAAAATATTTAAAAAAATGTACTTGTAGGGTGGGATTTTTATTTTTTTTATTTGTTATGTATTTTTATAATTCAATTTATGTACACTGATTTACCAGTTTGTTTATTTATTTTTAGGAAAATATTTTTATTAAGCACTGATTTACCTTTTTTAAGTACCCCTACCTTCTACATACACTCTTGTGCCTAATATGCTTGTGACAGCACCACACACACTACCACACAACTACCTTGTCAGTGTCAGTGGTGTGCTGAGAACAGGCCACCACCCAAATGATACTTAATTGTCAGTGGTCCTATAGGGGTATCTTTCTATTGGATGGGGTAGAAGAGGAGGATCACTAATGGTGCAGCATCAGATGGGCTGCAGCTGAGGTGTCCAGCCTTATCCGCAAAAGTGCTGGTATGGCTGCAGGTTTCATTCCTACAAAGCCGGAAACACACCTGATCGGTTATTGAAAGCTGAGACTAACTGATTAAATGATGAATCAGTTCAGCTCCTGCTTGTATGGAATGAAAACCTGCAGCCAAACCAACATAAAGTGTCTTAGTAAGGTGTTGGGCCACCAACACCTTACTAAGAATAGAATCTACAAGTCTACAAGTCTATGGAACTGTACTAGAGGGATGGAACACCATACTTACAAAGGATATTCCATCAGTTGCTGTTTTGATGATGTCAGTGTGTCTAACACATTGTCTCCCAAAGTTGTTTAGTTGGCTTGAGATCTGGTGATTGCGAAGAGTCTCGATTGGCTGAATGAGATTCATTACTGTTAGGTAAGAGGGAGGGGAGTATTTTAGGATAAGGGTGATCAGTCAGCTTTATTCTGACTTGCTGTGACCCTTCCCTCTAAGGGGACAAGTAGACCCAAACTATGTTAGCAAAATGCCCCTCACAACATAACAAGGCCACCAGACTGCCTCACTGTAGGGTCAAGCATTCAGGTCTGTACCATTCACCACACATGCACTCGCACACTTCTGGTGAATATGATGAATGGTGACTCATCTGACCATATCACCTTTTCCCACATTTATGTAGATCAGTTCCTATGGTTTTTGCACTACTGAAGTCTCAATTGTGCGCTCTTGTAATGAGGCGTTTATGCACTGCAATCCTGCTATAATATCCATCTCAGTGTATTAGTGGACAGACTCCTCTTGTTGACACAGTTTGATCACATCCATATTTACTGATGTCTTTCCCACATATCTAAATGCAGATATCACTTTAGTCACTGTTCCTACTGTAACACTAGCCAGCTGAACAGTCTTTTGCCCTCCATTCCCCAATAAAGAACCCTCTTTCAAAGTCACTTAGATCTTTTCATTTTGTCATCTTGAGGTGACAAGAGGAAAGGTACCTGCACAGCATTTTTATAAAGGCCACAGAGTTAAGTATTTAATTGTATCATTTGCATTTATGCATCTATACATGTTTCTCCTTTTATTTGTATATGGTAGCTGTTTGATAATAGTAACAATATGCTACTGTTGTTAAGCAACTGCATTACCCACACTGTATGTAAAAAAACGGTAAGATGTCTGGCAGCAAAAGTTGCCAAACAGTTCCCGTAATTTTACAGTAAAATTCTGTACAGTAGATTACTGTAAAATTACAGCTTTTCCTTGTAAATATTCTGTGTAATTTTATGGCCAAAGTTTAGTACAATTACAAATTTTCATTGTTAAAAACATCTCTAGAATGTATTAAAATCATGGAAATACTGCATAAATACACTTAAAGTCTGCAATTTGAGGGTTGCTATCTTTTAAATAAACAGTGTAATTAAGTAATTTCATATAATTATTTAATCAATTTACAACATGCACCTGTCAAAGAACAGATTTTTAAAGTAAAATAAAGAAACATTATTTAAATTAACGGTCACTTTACTGTCTTTTCAATCCTATTAAACATTCATCAACAGACATAATCTGTCAATAAATGTTCTTGTCCTACAAATTTACTGTGAATAACAGTTAAATGTTGGTTGATCCGCCTACCAACTATCACAATGTACTGTTTATCCACAAGATACCGCTGTTACATCACTGGATTCTACTGGTTAAATACAGAAATACAATGCAAAATTACCCCAATATTAAAGTACATGGTTAACATTTTTATTTTATCATTCAGTATATTCACAGAAATTTGGCATTATCAAAAAATTATATACCATTTTGTTATATTCCAGTTTTTATACAGGAGTTAAAATACTCAATTACACAAACATTCTGCACAATTACTTTTTACTTCAGCAGATAAAAGAATGGTGTACTTTAATTTTACATAAATACACAACAGCCAATACACTATTGCTCTTTTAAAACAATGTAAAACCTTTGGCCAGAACAATAAAACCTCAACAATAATACATACTTTCACTGTTTATTTTGACAGTTGAACTTTAACAGTCATGACATCACCCAGCAACCTAGCATTTAAAATAAACACCAAATGGGGGCAAAAAGATAGCTACTGTGAATCTTTCTACAGTTTTAAAGATTTATAATGTCTGTCTAAAAATAAACAATAATGTGAATTAGAGGGCTAATTACCTCCTGTATCATTCTTGATTTATCTGTAGTTTGGACTGTAACAGCATACACTCATTAAAAGATTCAGATTGGAAACGCATGAGAAAAAGGTTTCTTGATTTCATTCACACATGCTCAAAACAAAGCCAGCAACCTGAAGGACTAAGCAACCACACTACACTCAGGACTCAGCACAAAGTGTGTGATCTTCAAGCCCTCAGAAGGCACTGCACGAGAAGGGAGTACTTCAGGAGTATTTTGGAAAACCGTTGTGACTTAACAGTCCGCTGCTACATCAAGAAATGCAACTTTAAAACTCTGATGTGAGAAAGCTGTACATCAGTTCTATGCAGAAACTTTGGTGAGTTCTCTGGGCCCAGGCTCATCTCAGACGGTCTGAAAGACAGTGGAAATGTGTGCTGTTGTCAGATGAGTCCACATTTCAGCTTGTTTCGGAGAAAAATGGATGTTGAATTCTCCATGCCAAAGATGAGAGGGACCATCCAGACTTTTATCAGTGAAAGGTGCAAATGGCAACATATGTCATGGTAGGGGTCATCAGTGCCCATGGCATCAGTGACTTGAATATGTGTGAAAGGTACCACTGACACATTTATTGGGATTTTAAAGAGACATAAGCATCAAGACAACGTCTATTCCCTGGAATAGACGTTGTCTTGATGCTTATATCTTGGAATGGAGAACGACATGTCACTGTTCATTCTCACTGTGCACTTTTGTTTTCTTCAGTCTCAGTCCACTCACCCTTAACCATCTCTACATATCAGTTTAAAGAACAACTCATAGAAAGATGACAGTCATCTGAGGAGGCATCCATTAGGAATATAATTCCAGGCTTTGGACACTGTGGGATCTCTCAATGATCTTGATAGCTACCATTAAAGCAGTGACCACTGCCTCACCTGTGAAAAAAGAAAATCAAACATTTATCTGTTTTAGCCTGTAACCTGACACATCCTGTGCACTTTTAAATCAATTAAGCATGCATACCACTGTAACATAAAATGCAAAAAATCTGAAATCATGATAACTATTGTTACTGCTATCATCTGTAATTGTAGTATTAATATCTGAATTAGCTGATCACCTGGAAGTTACTGACTTTTGATGACTGATTTGCCACTTTTCTCTGCTCTATGTCATTGTAACTCTAACCTTTAAGATTTTGTTGTCTGATAATTTCTAAAAAAAAAAAATCTTGAATCATAGTATGTGCAAGCTGTAGCGAGAGCTGAGGGATTTGGGGAAAATATCTAATTGCAATTTTTCTGGCCAATATTGCAATATGGATTTAAATGCAGTTATCTTCTATAAATTAATATAAATGTATTTTTTTTTTTTGGCAAAGACGACCAGAATATCCACTTTTTCTGGCTTGAGGCGCTGGAACACTGAGTGAGCAAGACTACCATTTAGTGGTTATCACATACACAGCACATGCATTGATCAAACTCATCTACAGGCAGTTCACAAGCTCTGTATGATTTGTTGAAATTTCCTCATTTAAACCTTGTTAATATATATTTTCTATAATAAATATTGCAGCTCTTGTGATTTAAATATAAAAGCGGTTAATCTTTCAGGCCAAGCTGTAGCACAAACAGCAACATTCCAGCCTTCATACTGCATCATTACTTAACTTCCTAACGTTAAGTGAACATAACCAAAAACATACCTTGGTCGCGTCCCTTTGCTTGTAGGAATCTTTTGAAGATGTGGGAACACAGCAAAATGTGTCCCTGATGCAGCACTGAACGGAGGTTTTCTGACAGGGGCAGAAGTGAAAAAAAAAAAAGCACAAGAAACAAAACAAGAGTTAAAATTGTAATTACTGTTTAAGTAGTTCCCAAACATTTTCACTGGGTTTTCATTACTACCCTAGTCGGGCTGATAACAATAATCACATGTAGCTCTTTGTACTTCTATCAAGAGCTACATCTTTCACCTTTACTGTTACTGCCAGATTAGCATATTAAATAAGCTCAATGACCACTACAAAGTAATGTTTGAAATTGTTTGCATAAACTGAACTTAACAGATGCACCATCACATTACATTCCTAAGACTATGTACCTAAACTTGTTAAAGGGATTAACCAGGGTTGCCAGGTCCAGCAAATTCAACTGCAAAAGGAATTGTAAATTGCATATAAACAATACTGTGCAAAATTCCCAATTATATGTATTATATGTAAATCTATTGATCTGGGCAGTAAATGTTATTATTTAAAAAAAACATGAAATACAAACACACAAATAAAAAATCTCACATGGCTCCCTACTCCCTACATAATGCATAACATAGGCCTTAACTTATAGCTCCTGCATTCACACACTGCATACTATAACAAAGAGATACTGGTGATTCAACTACCTGCACACAATTCACTACAGGACATTCACTACATTCACTACAGGACATCAAAACTCCATAATTCACATAGTGCACTATATAGACAGGAGGTAGCCATCTGAGATTCAGCACTAGCTTATTTGATCAATCCTTCTTTAAATTAAATCAGGTATGCTGGAATTCAACAGATCCATTCTGAACTGCAGTGAGAAATCAGGAATCAGTACTGTGTTCCTCTAACCGTTTTCTTCTAACCAGCATATTAATACTACTTGTACTCTACTTGTAGCGCCGGTTCTGCCTCATTATCATGAATAACTCTCTCTCTCTCTGCTGTGCTCCACTGTACCTTGCCTGTGTGTCCTCAAGTTTACGGCCATTCAGTCACTCATGCGGCGATTCCTCGGCCGCGGTTCATTCTTAAAGGAGCCCAAAACACCAAAACTACATTTTCAAACGACCCAATTTGGCTTGAAACCCGCGAACCTCTCTCTGGTGTTATATGTGCTTATTACTTATAATTGCAGCAAACATGCATTAAAAAAATAATGTTCTGTATTTTTAAATAAACGCACACAGAGAAGGACAAATGTAAAACAACTATATTGGTCTGTATTTTTACACTGATAACTGTGTTTTTAACCTTTTAACTGTGTTTTTACAATGATAACTACTAAATTCACACTCAAAATTCTTAAAAAATGGTACAACCATGTTAAAAAAATGGTGGATTCTTGTAATTTAAAATAACAGACTTTGACTGTATTTTTACAGCAGATTTATTGAAAAGGGTGATTTTCCTGTATTTTACAGGTATATTCTCTTATCATGAAAAATACAGAAAAAAACTGTATTTTTTACAGTCAATGTCTGTAAAAAAAATCTCTTTTTTACAGTGCACATCTTCCATCCACTAATTATGATTTTCTCAGGGCACATTCTGTTTGGTGCAAATTGTCCAAAATATTCAGTTAAATGGAAAATGTCATCACATTAAGCATTTTGTCACTGTGTTCACGGCAGACTTGCTGCTTAAAATTTCACCATATCCAAATTAAAATGCCCTCTATGGACCCTACAGATGGATACACAAACTTACCATCTTTTTTCCTCATGAGTGCAGATATACAGAAAACCAATGCTCATTTTTATGAGGAGACACACCACAGAGAATGTGGGTCACCATTTCCAAGTTGTATTCATGTTGCATGACGATCAGTGGAATTCTTTGAGTCAGATTCATGCAATACACTAGCACCGCAGAGCCTCTAGTTGAGCTCCCACAGAGACATATCATCTGAATTTTGTTCAACTGTAAAAGGAAGCACCACAAATACAGTGTATCATAACAGACCTCAGAAGCTCCTCTAACTTGCAATATAAATATATCTTCTTACTTCAGTGACACACCTGGAGATTAGAAGACTATTTCAAAATGCAATCAACACCTCACAAATTCACAGCCCTCTGGCAGTGACCTTGATATGTTCCAGTCTGCCGTGCCATTAAGATCCATATTCCGTATGTTATTTTTTTCACACTACAAACAGACCTTTTTTTATAACAGTTATGTAACATGCTCTGACTGAAGCAAGTTTAGTAGCATCTTTTTAAAGTAGGGCGAGACTCTGCTGTGACAGCCTACATATTGTCGCAGTCCAAAAAAACAAAGAAACAAAAAAAGAAGTATCTCCACTTTTTGTAATTTTTAGTTTCCGGCATAATTTGAGCTCAGCAGCTTGTCCTTCACAATCTGTGAAAATGTCATGATGACTGGACAAACAGAAATGCTCCAACATAGCTTTGAATAAAATCTCTTAAAATGAACTTACATGGAAATTAAAGAACATTATAGCCCTCTCCTTTAAAGTTACCATTTTGGAGATACTTGTTTTTCTCAAATAAATGATATTGCATTAAAGACAAATATAATAAGATGATAAGACAGACAATGCTGCATTAAAATGTATCTCTGCATATTCATTTTCATTTGGTTTATTTCTGAAAAATGTTCATGTAACCTTAGTTTTGCTGAGATTCTGGAACCTTGACTTGAAAAATGTTTTACCTCTGAATGTGAAATTAGGAGCTGTTTAGTAAAATTACCACTTGGCGCCACTGCACTCCAAAGGAATTACATTCTACTAGATACAAAGGTATTCCCGGAGATATAAGCCATTTTCTCCAACACTGCTGACTCTGGTGACACATCTGTGTGTAATGTTTGCTGTTTTATCATCATGATAGGTATAAGGAGACAGCAACCATGTCTTGGAAAAGAGCCCAATTCGTAAACTGAGGAGCACAAACATGTCCTTCAAAGGACAAACAACTTATAATGGCACATAATTGCAGGGACACAAAACACAAACAGATAATAAGAGTTTAATTGAAATGTATAACTACTTTGAGTATGTCGTCAAGAACTTTTAATGTTCGTAGGGGAATATATTATCCGTTTTTAATCTGTTTGTGTCTATGTTAATAGTTTTTAATGATGTTTTAATGAATATATTATCTTGTGAACGTAGTATAACTATACATCTTTGAAAAAAATAATAAGTAGGCAATTAGGCACAGCGGGCCAGAGGTTGTTTATTCTCTTTCTACAGTGATGTGTCACGCAAGCTCTAAAGGACTGTTTACACCTGAGAGTGCGCGGCGCTCCTTTGTGGAGTGTGTGAAATGTGTGTGTGTGGACGCTGGATTTCTGAAGCACCACCACAGAGACAATTAAGGCAGCCCAGAGCTGTGGTGAGAGAGAGAGAGAGAGAGAGAGAGAGCACAGAGGACTCTGATATACCTTTGTTTTTCCACCTCTTTAGAAAGTGTGACGTGACTAATTTTCTCAAACGCACCCATCTCTTTGCTCCATCAAACCGTTTGGCGGACTTAATAAGAGAGAACAGCTGTGATGGATGGCTGCATCTTACGTCGGAACGAGACACACATACACACCCTCTGAAAACAACTGTGTCAACAGTGGCTAAACCACCCCCCGCCCCACCCCACCCTTCTTCTCCCGCTCTCCCCAAAGTCAAAGACCCATTCTGATCTCTAAATATTCCTCTCCCAGCTGGCCTCTAAACAGCTGAAGCAAAGAAGCGACGCCGCTCTCTGATATTCAATTGCGGGCATCCTTTATTTCCCTCTTTTCGCTCCTTCCGCCCTTAACACAGAGAACGAGGGTTGGTGGTGGGTGCAAGCTCTGAAGCCGTTTTACCCCTCAAACGGATGAGGTTGGCTAACGAATTTAATGACGGCTTCGCTTTGTACTGTACTCGCTCTCTCTTTCTCGCTCTCTCTCCACGCGCCAGCGCTTTATTTTCCCGCCAGTGGGCTCGCGCTTTAATGGCAGCAGCCTCAGCAGAAGGACGAGCTTGTGATAGTCGCAGATCAAAGTTAATGAGAGTTCAGTCATTTAGCATGGCGGCTTTAGCCTGGGGATTTAGCGCCCAGTGATGCTTCGGCGACAGCATTGTTAAAACCCGTTCAGTGAGGTTTAACCAAGTCAAAATAACGTGTACAGGCGGGTAAAAGACGAAGAAAAAGACCCGGACAAGAAAGGACTGGACTGAAGCACCACAGTCGAAACTCTGGGTACGAAATCTTGAGTCATTTCTTAGTGGCGTCATTTCTGCAGCGAGTTCAGTAAGAAGAACAGAAGTAGAGGTGAAAACCTCTGACCTCACAATGATACGATTCGGTTTTGAAGAAGTGATTCAGCCGCCATCATTCGGTTAGATTCAATTAGATTCTATTATGTTGGTACTATAAGTAGTAGCTTAGGGTTCCCAAGCCATAAGAGGACATGTTTGTATTTATTTTGTCAGTCTTAATATTTATGAAGATATAATTGATGATTTTTTGTTTCCAAAAAAATAAGGAAGCAGAAATGATGCATACAGTATTTTGAGTATGCAAACGTTTCGGCGCCCCTTATAGCATATGTAATATTTTATGTTTTATTTTTACCAATATGTTAAACTGGTCAAATGTTCTTCTATTGTTAGTGTAAAGCTTTTATCAGCAGAAGAACTCTTTTTGGTGCTATGTAGACCCATTATCAAAAAGGTTCTACACAGAACCATATTTAATCTGAAGAACCATTGCACCATGTAAAGAACCGTTTAAGCATGAAGTGGTTCTAAATAGAACCATAGCCTTCACTGAAGAACCCTTGAAGAACCATCTTTTCAGCTGTTTTTGGGACTGTACATCATTTAAATTCACTTTGGATTTTTTTATTGTGCAGTTTTGTTGTTTAAAGATTCTGTTTCTCCTGTATATCATCAGTTATTGTTTTATCATTATTCCCTTATCATTTATTAAACTTAACCCATTTCATTTTCTTAATTCACTTTCATTCTTGCATACAATATAATATGTTTGGAAGGATTGGGGGCACCAAGTAGGATTAATTTTCACATTGTCTTAGCTATAAATATTGTGATATTTGAAAAACAAATAAATTACCCAGATAAACTATTCCCAAGCGGAGCTAATTATCACTGTAGAAATGGAAAGGTTGTGTTCAGAGGGGGATTAAGGCAGTAGTTCATCATTCTGGTTAGAGTTGCATGATATGGACAAAATACCTTATTATAGTTATATTGTTTCATGTTGTGATTGCAGTATGCCTTCCAATATATTATAAACAGATTAGTGAACTGTTCATGTGACGTGGTTGAAGATTGCACATCTGATTTGTCAAGATTTTCTCAGCAAAAAACATCTAGTGACTGGTTAGAAGTTGTACACGTCTGTGGTATTAAGCTGCTGTTGCACTAAAGATTAAGCAACAATATGTTGTGTAGCCATTAATAACTTGAATGCTGAGTTGAATAAAGAGTGAGTAAGGAAATCACCAAACTGTGATGGACTAAGGCCCTCCAGGACCAGAGGTGGACATTGCTATGCAGTGCAGCAGCCAGCCCAGCATTTGCATAGGCAGATCTCCTCTTAGCACATTGAAGGGGTTTATAAATGGTTCACCAGTTCTGCATGGCTCATAATTATTTGTAAAAAGGCACTGCATATACAATGGCGTCCGGAGGGACTGTTTTCACAGAAGTGGAATACAGATAATAGAAATAATACTTGATTTATACTTACTTTTATACATCCTTACAAATGTGGGGTGTAGCAATATACAAATTCCAAGATACAATAAAGTAGTTTTTACGTCACTATACAATGCATTTTCAATACAGAATAAGAAAAAAAAAATGCTAATAAAACTTCTAAAAGACAGCAGTAGTGTTTGTTTAAAGGATAACTGGCACAAGGCATTTGCTTAGTGCAATACCTATATAAAAGTAGACAAAAAATCATCCGGCTACATGTCAATATTAAATGAACTGAGCATTACTAGTTCATTTAGAATCTGATCTTGTGTGTAAAGTGTGGCTCTTTCCTTTTAACTGAAATGAGTGAGAGGGGATTTTCGAATGTAGCTCAGTTACTCCTGGTAAACTGTGGAATCCATAACTGAACAGATTAACATGACTACAGAGCAAGTTCAGAATCCTTTGGGGAGAAGTAGCTGCTGAGACTCATGTTTTCTCCTTGAGGCTGAAGCTGGCTTTCTTTTCGCCAGCTTCTTATTAATTTTTTTCATTCCAGCTTGAATGGAACAGCAGTAACATGTAACTGTTGCTCCATTTAAGTTGGAATGGAAGGTTTGAATAAGAAGCTAGCTAACTTTTGCTTTGCGTAAGCAATGCTGGCCCTCTGTCACCATTCAGGCTACCACTCTTTGCCCATCGTTATTGTACTTGACTGAGAAACCTCTGCATTTTAAACAGCTTGGCTAATCAACTGTCCAAGGTAGTCTAACCAAACCAGTTCTGAGAGCTCTGTGGTGAAGTTTTTTTTTTATATTGATGGTTCACACTGGTAGGAATATCATGGAATGTGTTAAAAAGAACTATGGGAACCATTCCTGTTATCACACATTTTATAGGATGAAATCTGACTGCGTTCAATTCACAATGCATATTGCCTTGTGACTCCTATATGGAGAAAAATGAATATTAACATGCATGTCTTGACACTCTTGCTAGAAACAACCATGTTTTTGTAACCATGATTTTCTTGTTGACAGCCCAAAACTAAAATGTTGACATTTCCTCACTGAGGAGTGTAGGAGTGTGAGTGCTTGTAGGACAACAGGCCCACTTAGGTGACCATAAATGGACTCATTGACCAACAGGAAGGCTTTTAGGACAATCAGATTGTGAAGTATTTTACATAATATATATCAGCTTCATATTGTCCACCCTTTTAAGTCTGTGCCACATAACACGGATCGTGCGACACTGCCATTAGTAGTATTGTAGTGGGTAAAGGGCTTGGGGCTGCATTCTTTAAACCTTATTGAACCACAAAAAACAACTTTAATACAAAGTGTTTGCTCTCTTTTTTAAGTGCAAGACTAATTACTGCATGTTCTAAGACTCCTCTAATTTAGAATGAATAATCTCACCTTTACAATGTTCTCATTAACCGCAGTGATGCCAAAGAATTATTTACTGCGCTTAATATAGATTTAATGCAATCGAAATTAACCTATTGAAAGTCCCTAAATGAGAGATTTGTCCATGCAGACAGATAATTATCTCAGTTATAAGATATATAGGACCTTTATACCTCATTAGTCTCTTCCTCCTTTAGCCATTTCCCTCAACACACCCATTCTGTGATTCTCTCTCTCTCTCTCTTTCTCTCTCTCTCCCTCTCTCTCTCTCCCTCTCTCTCTCTGTCTCCCTTTTTCCCACCTCGATTAACTCGGGTATTATTTTCTCTATGTGAACAGCCAAGCAATGGAGTGCAAGAAAACAGCTTTGATAGAAACATGAAATTGCACTTTAGAGCATGAAACACCATATCATACTTAGTCTGTTTTTTTTGTTTTCACCTCCCTCCAGTGGCCGATAAGCTCTCAATCTTCCTTCATCCTTAAAATTCCCTCTAGTGTTTCTCCAGTGTGTGTGTGTGTTTGTGTGTGTGTGTGTGTGTGTGTGTGTGTGTGTGAGAGAGAGAGAGAGAGAGAGAAAGAGAGAGAGAGATCCACAATAAGGAAAGCCACATCCAAAAACTTTGAAAACTGACTCAGCTCTAATTTGCTCCTTGAAATGACCCACTGGAAATGACATACAGTCCACTGCTCTAAGTTGATATCTGTTGAGGGACAGGGAGGGTGGCTGAGGGTCCCTGATCACTCTCTAAATATGCTCAACATGTGTAGTTTATTCACTAGTGTGGATGTCAAAGAGAGCTGCCCAGCTGCCTGTCCTGTCAAGGTCTGCTGTGTGCTTTAAAGTGTCTAAGTGACAGTACCTCAGGTCTCAATTAAACATCCCAAGGCTTTGTCATCACACGCAAAAGGAGGTCAGTACAACACCACTCAAAAGACATACCTAGCAGGGTAGAGAATGCCAACCAGCTTCTAATACTCAAGTTTGAGTCCCAGCTGCATCAAGCATTACATATCCAAGTCAACAGTCCATGAGAAATGGTCACAGTTGGGCAGCAGTGTCCAGTTCCAGGCGTGGTGGACAAGAGTTCAGCACAGTTTGTGTATTTCCCTGCTCTACCACATCTACTGAACGTAAACGATATTGGGGAAAAAGTCACATTGCAATATTTGGCTTTTGCAATAAATATTTTGATATTTAAAAAAAAAACAAGGTATGGGTAAACAAGTAAGGGTCTAACAGTTACAATATGTTTTGAAAAATCTCATTTGAAACAGTGTATTGAAATTCAAACGTATTGTCGATAAGCCACTCACTTTCTATTAAGGGTCTCTCATTCTTCATCTTTTTTGTGGAAACCACTGAGCATATGGGTCAGTAGAGTAGGTAGAAATAAATGTTTGGGTAAGCCTGTCAAAAATGAGTTTTGGCAGTTTAGTTTGGACAACATGACTGAGATAAAATCTGACTGCTGAGATGTACAAAAATGAGTAAAACCAACAAACCTAAAAAGATAAACCTAAGAATTTTAGGCAAAAGCATACTACCATGGCAGACATGAAAAAATTTTATAGTCCTTTTATGTCTTACCTTTGATTACTTCATGCATTGAAGTAATGTTAGATATTCACTTTGACATTTTCACAAAGCTCATTTCAGCCTTTGTAATAAAACAGTATTGTAGGTTCCAAATTCACAGAAAACTGACAATGATGTTTCTTAAATTTGCTTTTGGCTTTAGATGAGTAGAAAATGACATATTTGATGGAATGGAATCTTACTTGTAAACGTCCCCGGTTACATTTTTTATCCGCAACTGGAGCTTGAAATTCAAACTTTGGCACACTGATAATGAACTGGAGGCTGTTGGATGGCGGATAGCAACAGTTGCTAATCAGTGATTGGAGGCTGAGAAAGGAAGAGCATAATGACTTGATTGGCCATGATACAATGACAGCACTCACAGAAAACAAATCAAATTTCGTTAAACTTAAACAAATTCAGCTTAATTAATACTCTTTCCCCATTTGGTTGGGTAAGCCTGTGTATTTGAGAACCTTTTTTATCAGATTTTAACTAATCTGTGCATATAATTAGACCTCAGTTACGTCCATTGGAACATTTTTAACATACAAAATATTGAAAATCAAACTGAATCTTAACCTCAGAATTGAACTCTGTACTCTGTGCACATTGTGCAAACATTAACATATTAACAAATGAACACCAACTATATATTTGGCCACTCCTTATTTTCGCTCTATTGGAAAATGTATTGTATAAAGACCCAATCATAATTAACATTTTAACACTTTGAACACGGAACATTTGAACATATTTAACATTTGAAATTTTAGTGTCATTACAGTCCTAGTGTTTAGAGGGGGATTAAGGCACTATTTAAATATTCTGGTTGGAGCTGCATTATGTGTAAAAAAAAAATTCAATATTACAGTTATACTGCTACGTGTTGCATTATACCCTCCAATATATTGAAATCACATACCCTTGATGTGATGTGATTAAAGATTGGCCTGCATTATTTTTGACCAAAATTATTTAAATTACTTGTTGGATTGTGTGAACCTTGATTTATTACACATCCAAAGAACATCAGTGTTTGATTTGAATTCTCAAAGCACACAATAAAACATTCAGTGAGTGGTTGGCTCATGCAATCTCAGCCAATGTTGTGATAATGGTTAAGGAATGATAGATTGGGCAGCCACTGGTACCTTGACTGCTAAGTTGAATAAGGAATGTCTGAGTAGAGAAAAACAAACTGTGATGGACTAAGGCCCTCCAGGACCAGAGGTGGACATTGCTATGCAGTGCAGATGCCAGTTCAGCATTTGCATAGGCGGATATCCTCTTAACACCTTGAAGGGGTTTATAAATGGTTCAACACTTCCACACGCCTGGCAGGCCAAATATGCTCCAAAAGTGTATGGTGGTTTTTGGTGGCCTTTGTCTTCCCAGATTAGTGGTGCTAATTGAGCTACATTTAAAATGTGACAAAAAATTTTACACTTTTAAACAGCAGATCAGGACTTCGTGCAAACTCAGTGTCCACATTCTTTGCAAGAATTAAAAGGAATGGCACATATATTTTAAAGGGTAGTGAGCAATCATGCTGGAACACAGTGACTGACAGAGGAAATCACCACCAACACACCCCATTATCTTGGTTCATGTCGGAATTGGAAGGCAGCTGTCCAGTACATTTCTGAGTGACATATGCATGGAGGGCGTCCAATTGGCAAGTTTTTGCCGTATGACTTGCAGCAATACAGGAAAGGAGTAGAGACTGCAACCATCTCGTCATATTTCCAGTTAAGTCAGTGATGACATCCACCGAGGCCGCGGCATCATACTGAATTTAGCTGGCTTCTAAGAGTAGATCACAGGGTGGTTTCGCAAACCCAGTGAAATTGGTGGGGCTCCATAATGTTCACAAACTATGTGACTGAATTGCACAATGTAAGCCGGAAGGCTTAAAACCTATTGGAAAGCTATATTAAACTAATCAGCAGGAAACAGTGTAGCACTTTGTTCCTAGACTCTGTAAGAAACAGTCATTACTGAATCAGTAATGGCTCCTGCAGGTCCACACACTGGCATCATAACATGCAACAGTCATCTAAAAGATTCATAATCATGTCCCAGAGTCATTACAAGTGAAATTGTGCCACTGCAATAGACTCTGCGCTTCCACTGAAGCCCAAAGCCCAGTTATTAGGTATCTTGTTTCCAACTGCAGTGGCTGAGTGAGATAATTTCACAAGGTACTGTGGTATTAGAGCTGTATGGCTGCATTAGATAAGCATTGCGGCCAGCCTGTGGGGCTCAAAATGACAAGTTGTTCAGTAAAAACAACTGTACACCTCATTAGTCTCTACCTACTCTATACGCATTTGCATTGAAAATTCTAGGCTTTACTCCCTTTCTCTTTTTCCATCTCTAGAGGAATAAGATGATATGAATCAGAGGATTTTGCTCTCTCCACCCCCTCTCTTTGATGACTGAACTGAACTTTTTACCACTGCTTAAAGGGTAGGCTCTATTTCAAGGCAATAGCTGCACTTTCTAGGCAGTAGTACAGCCTGGATCCACTGTACCTCAATATTATCAATCTTCCCTTTTTAGAGGAAGAGAGAATTTATTATCAGGTCCAATTACCAGTGACTGAATAGAGAGGGTATCCGAAAGGGTGCAATCTGAAATAAATCTCCAACATCCACTTTGCCAGAACATCCCATTTTGACGTATTACACCAAATATCTTTGCTAGTAGCTCTCCTTGAAAAACTGAGATGCAAATGTATTTTGTTGACCTAAATGTGAGCTATGCATTTTATTTTTTGGACCATATTACCACTATTATATCAAAATCCACTCCATTGTTAAAGGAAAATCTTATTATATTATTATATTTTTCCTTAAATCCATTTATAATAATTATGGGGCTTTATGTACCAAATGCAGTCGTAATTAGTTTTTGTGTTACTATTTTCCAACCTTTCTTTTCTCTTAGAATTAAACAGCCTGTTTTTGTTACTGTGCCTTTAAGAATGACATATGTTTGATTGGCTACCCTGTATTGTGCCTCATTTAAAAAGATGTCTGTGCTGAAACACTCTTTATAACTTCAGTGTAAACTGCTGTAGGCATATATGTGTAAATAAGTCGTTTTCTGCGGAGGCCTGCTGGTGACCATCCTGTATAAATAAAAAAAATGCATGGCCACAGCAAGGCATGGGAACGAGATCTCAGTACATGATCCTAATGCATGGCCATGACTGAGTAAGTCATGATCTCATTCCCACGCCTTACTTAGTCTTGGCCACGCATTATTTCTATTTATACGAGATATCACCAGCAGGGCCCTTGTTGATGTTTATTGATGTTAATTGGTTCAAACATCCTCTGAGGGTAGATCAGAGTGTTTTCTTACTATTTTTTCATTTAATAATGAAAAAGGTTGTATTTTTAGTTTATAGTTGACAGAGAATATCCACACCATTATTTGCTTCTAAAAGTTATAATGCAAATTTAAACAAAGAATAAAATATTATATTATATTAATATAATATTATACAAAAGATAAACATATTCTGAATTATTATAATTTAATCATATTAATTAATACTAATTTTCAGCTATGTTTTTTAACGTTACGTTACAAAATATAAAATATAATAAAATTCATTATTATACGTCATGTTTAAAAAAATATATATATTATTAACTAAGAATGAATTTCAGTTTTTTCCTATTCCATCTTCTTTTTATTTTTATATTCTAAAAAAATGTATTTGATATTGGTCTTGTCTTGGCCACTCCTGGTCCTGGTCTTGACTTGGACTTGAATACTAGAAAGTCTTGGTCTTGACTCAGACTCAATGTGCCTAGGTCTCAATCTTGACTCTGACTCACCTGTAATTGTCTTGACTACAACACTAATACTTGCTACAACAGCAAAGATGTTCAACTTTGCTCAAACTTTTCATGCTGAAACTTCATTGGATCAAGGCATCTATGAAGGCTGGAATCAGGACCAACAGCAGACTTCAGTCAAAACAGAAATGTTCACTGAGCCTCTCCCAATCCCTCTTCCAGCACCACTCTCAGCAATTGGTCAGGTCAGTAATGCCCTCTATAGAGAACCCATCACTACTGTGGGCCCATCTCAGACTCATGAGGCAAATGTGCGTGTTCAAATGGAGTGTTCCGGAGGTTAAGGTTCAGCATCTGACAAAAGGCTGTTAAAAGGGAGAGTTTATCAGACCAGGCTCAGGAGTATTAGTAGCGAATGGAAAGGAAGGTGGTCTCTTTATCTCTGATAGAGGTCAGACCTCCCAGGGAAAATGGCAGGAGGATTAGATATGGGGATTAGGCTGTCTTGTAATTACAGCCCATGGAGAGAAAAAAATTATGCAAAAGCAGCATTAATCAATAGGTGAGGTCAGGCTAATCCTTGAGCCTGGCGCCGTTCGCACCAAACACCTGAGATGCCTGAGAACACCATTGAACACATCTTGCTTCATTTGGAGCTGCTGGCAAAATGTGTAGACTGTAGCAAGAGCAGGAGAAAAGCAGTCAATTTGCACGTGCAGTCACGTGTTCTACGTAGAGCTAAAGCTGCAGTATTTTTGGCAAGTGCAAATGAAATACAGACCGAGACCTGAGGCGATGCAGCCGATACCACTAGCGACCCGGAAACACACTTTTAAAGTCCCAGACAGAATCACAAATGGCTCCCTGTATAGATTGAACTACATAGGTCATGAAATAATAGCTTCTCCACCCAAACAGGGAGCCATTTGGGATTCAGTTGCAGCAACTTAGCGGCAAGAGAAAAAGGAGGCAACTAACGCCCAAGCTCAAGGTTAACCCAGATAAGGTGTGACGGCGGCGGCGGTTCTAATATCAGCTGCCACACTGGTGGATTTATGGTGCGAATAGAATTCCAGACTGTCCCCCGGGCCATTACTCACCACTTCTTTTTTAACCGATTGTCAGCCTGTTGTAAATCTCAATGAATTAGTACGTCTGAAATCTCTCCGCATATGAGAAATGTCCACTTATTAAAGAAAAATAGAAGAGGCTGCCTTTGGCAGATGGAATCTCATTGAACCAGCTATAACGGATGTCTGGGGTTTCTTTCAAGTCTCAGGGTGATTCCGCTATCCATCATTGCCTGCGACAGAGCGTCTTGCATACGGCAGCAAGGGCTGTAGTAATAATTCTAGTTAATCATTGTCACTGAATGGCAGTAATATGAACTATTCATTACCCCTCATCTCACCTCAGAAATGAAGTATTGATGGATACTGAAAACAACAACAGTGCCGCTGGCGACAGTTGCATTTTTTTTCTTTTTCGTGGCATGGCGCAAGAGTGCCGTACACTGGAATCAACAATTTTGCGCATGCGTGTCTGTTTTCTTCCGGAAATCGTGGCGGCTGATGAAAGCGCAACCGGATGTTTTATTCATTGCAGCTGCTCAGGTTGTGGGGTTGAAATCGATGGAGAACAGCCCCCAGCTTCGATGACTGATTGAATTTGGAGAAGCTGTGAAGCTTTAACGCGCTTCAGGAAGGAAACAGCAGTCTATTGGGGCCCCACTGTAGAATAGTACCCCATTGTGAGCATACATGGGAGCAGAAAGGGAGGATCCATCCCAGCATGTAGTGCATGTTAGTGGTCAGGTTTCTGGGCTGATGTGGCCACTGTGGCCAAGTGCGCTACAGCTTCAGACAATCAGTGAATCAATATATGAGTGAACATGCAAGGGCTAATGAAAGGCACCAAACGGCTTAGCATTACCACTCTGGGTATGAACACCACAGGTGGCCCACCCACCATTTTATCTGTTCTGCACTGTGTGTTTACAAACACAAACGCACACTTTGAACAACGGAAAATGTCTGTTTCTCTATCTGTGTCTCAAATCTTTTTGCTCAGTACTTGTGAATTACAGTGAATTACAGCCTCTGGAACAAAAGCGAACAACCTGATTACATCATAATGGGATCAGATTTGTTGGGTCATTTTGACACGTAACCCTTCTGGACATGTAGACCAACTCTATGCTCAATGGCAGAAAAATGACTTTTTGACAGAAAAGACATTGATTGCTTAGCAGTGAACCAAATGCTAGTAAATGTATGGCCTAACAGAAGGCTGTTGGCATATATTACATGGCACAATTAAAAAAAAAAATTGAGGATGTATTAAAACCATGTCCAAGTACTAGTGATAATTGTGTATCATCACTGCCATATCATATGCCATATAATTTGTAACTCTATTGCTTACATTTTTTAATTTGGAATTATGGGTGGAGCTAAAAATAGTGCAGTGGTCAAACAAAGTCAAATGCCAGCCACTTCTAACAAAACACTAGCGAGCCAGATTCACTTTACACATAAAACCAAATGTGGAGTAAAAGGTAAACAATAAACTGAAAGTCCCCCAGAGTTTCTGCTGTTGTTTGTGTTTACTGGTAACACGAGGGGTGTCGCTAGGCCAGTTTTACAGAGCTTTAGCCCCCTTAAATATTATTTAGCCAACTCAAATTAATTTACATTATTAATTCAAACTATCAGTGGTTTGTTTTCATTCATTCTTTATTATTCTGCTGTGCCATCGTGTGTCCAAACTCATAGTATAATGTGATAGCAGTTTGTGAACTGGCAGTGTTTTGGAGGGAGGGGTTGGTGGGGAGTGCTGTTGCTGCTACTCTAACCCAGCGCTGCCTCGACTGAGCTACCAGAGATTTTCTGGCATAACATAGGAGAAAACTGCAATCCTCTGCTGCTGAGAATTGTCGAAAAATATAACCCCTGGCTCGTTCAATCCTATCAGACCTCGGAAGTTGTATGCCAATCATATCGGACATGGGGGGGAGATTCTCTGGTGAGACTTGATGAAGTTGTGACAGGATTTTTGCTAAAAGCTTACTAAAGTAAACATTAGGCTTCATTCAAAACACATCATATGCAGAGTGCGACAGAAAGTAGTTGCAATGTGAAATAGTGATGTACAGTACAGATTTGAGACAAATTATCGGTAACAGAGCTATTGAGTTTTCCCGGTTACTTCTTAGCTGGCTAACTTTAGGTTAAAGTTATGTGAGGTGAAGAAAAGGGAGAGACTACTTAACATTAACGTTAGCTAACTACTTAAATGTAAGCATAAATTTTAAGTAATGTCACAGATAGTGAGAATGTGAACAACTGTCCAAGATAGAACTAATGTTACTCACATCTATTTATATTTACATTTATATTCTCTGATTTCATATTTCAGTATTCAGTATTTGATCTCTCATTAAGCCTTGACATCTTATAAATCTGATTTTAATAAAAAATAATGTGATACTAAACAAGCAAGGAGAGTGAGAGAAGGAAGCTGAAGGAGACTGACAGGGCAGAAAGAGCAGGTCTGATTAGGTACTAACCTATAGCCGTGTACTTGAATAACATGTTTAGGACCTGCAGTTTGAAGAGAGAAGAGACAGTATTGCTCAACTTCAGCACTGTTACTTGATCTGTTTCTACTGTAAGTGAATGGATAATATTTGTCATATTAGATCTGCACTTAATCCAAACTGCGAATAGACAGATCTTCTGTCTTCTCAGTGTCACCAAATAGTCATATTTTTTTACCAACAAATTTTTGCCTATTGCTAGTCTGAATGTTCATGATGAACAGACATTCTGGGGCCATAAAAAAACTCTCAAGTAAAGGCTTAGCCTCCCCATCCATTATTCTCCAGTGATGCCCCTGGTTAACACTGGTGTGTCATGAGAAATCATGTGACCTCCACACAACCTCCAGAGAATTCTGCCTACTTTCACGGTTCTGTTGCACAATGGAAATGGACACAGATACTAGAGCAAGGTACAGAAAGCTCTGGATTTGGATTAGTAAGCGTACTGCACTGCTCCATGGATAAATGCCTTAAGATAAATTTTTTGTTGTCAGTTGTTTTGATTTGAAACATATTCTAGGGATGAACCTTCCTGTGTCCTGTTTGTACATCAGTACCCCCTAGAAAATGTCTCAATCCCCAGTCAGTTTGCTACCTATGGAAAAAGGAGTTGATCTGAGACACATCCTCGCTTCTCACACATACTGATTTCTCTCCTATCTGCCTCTCTTGCACCTCTCTGCTCCTACCGTTAAAAAAGCTTCCTTTTTCATATCAGTGCTGCTTCTCATACAGCTGCCCTCCAAGGCACTATCTCTGGAGAACCACATATGGAAATTTCCTTGACTTAAGATCAAAGTTACAAGTTGTGAGGATCTTTTGACATGACGATAAATGTTTCACATGTTTCACATGTGATGTGATATGATCTCTCTCTCTGTTGCCCCCTCTCAATGTGCATACTCTCCCCTGTTTCAATATTGCCTCTGATCCAGCAGCCCTATGGAAATAAACTCAGCTTAAGATCATAGAGAAGCTTTAAGTTCCTATTAAAATCAAAAGCCAGAACCAAAGACATGTTTGAAATGCTAAAAGCAAATGAGACGCGTGTGCTTAAGCGTGCCTTCGGTCACATAAAATGTATGGTGCTACGTGTATGGTCATACATGAAAATGGATTCTACATGCAATGCTCGAGAGTTTATTGGATAATTTAACTGTGTAGTCAAAAAGCAAAGTGCATTTGTGAACACAGCATACATGGGCTCTAATTCTCACAAAGCACCATTGCACCATGCATGTTCAAGAAAATCACATCTCCAAGGTGAAATACATGGCTATTCTAGAAATAGCAAGCGCGCCTTGTTTTGTGTTGTGCCACACTATCAAGCCTTAAAATGTGTTGACATGGAAAAAATGACTGACAGGCTGAATTTCTACTGGGAAAACCTAGTTAGGAAACTGGTGGTGCTATGTGTTGGACTTGTAATGGAGTGCAGGCAGCAATTATGGCGACATGCAAGTTGACGATCAGTCAATAACTGTGACAGAAATCAATTTGGTTAAAAGAAAATCCATCACAATTACTGAGCTCCCTACACTGCACATTATTTTGAAAAGGTCATTCATGTAAGGAGATGGGGTTGTAAGAAAATTGATATATGCTATGGCCTTTTGCTAGCCTACATTTTAATATGTAAAGCTAATAACAACTGGCTCCTTGACTCGTTGGGTTTGTTTGACCACAGTGGCTTGAGGGGAATGACATGGGGCTTTTCAGTGGCTGAAACATGGAACTCATTCATTGAACCAGCCTTAATGGTGTGGAGAGCGAAGCGGCACTCAGAGAGACATTCCTTTCTTGTAATAATGTCCACAGCATCTGACTCAAACACAATAAAAAAATCTCGTAGAGGAGGAATTGGATGCCAAAGCTTGCCTTGATTTGAAAAAGAATACCTCTGAATGTCTATCCAAGAAATAAAACAAGGCACTCGTTCCAAAGGCTGCTTTCTAAAAATACTTGTGGCGTGAGTTGACTGTGGGCTGACGTCTTGGCCCTTCACACACGCTGTCCATCCTGAGAATCTTAAGACACTCAACCCAGTAATCAGTCTGAAAGTGTCTGTAAACAAGTGTGTAGACAAGTCTGTAAACAACCGGCTCCCTCGTGACTCAAGCAAGAGAGTTAGATCTGGAGCTGTCCTTCAGATAGCAAACATCAGGTACTGCAAAGCCCCTCAATCAAATGACAATCACTAGAGGACTGTTAGTGTTCAGTGTCGTAATTATAGTGTTTTGATCCTTGTGTACACAAAAGCAGACACACATTGTCCTTACATAGCTCTGTTTTTTCATAAATTTTCTTAAAGGAGTGGTTTCCTATAGAGTTGTCAGAACCCAGCAGTTGGACTTTCATTGCTGTTATTTTAATCGTTTCATATTGACAGTGGTTAGGTGACTTTGTGATTTCATTCTTTCGAGTCTGTACTCCAAAGCATGCATGTCTGCAAGGTTGCCTCGAGATGTTTGACTGTAGTTTGATGTGCAAGCTTGCTCCTGAACAAAAAAATATCAGTACAGACCCACTCATAAAAAATAAATGTTTTTAGTTTAAAAGAAAAAAAAAAAACTTAGACCCAAGCTTTAAACAGAAAGACAGGTTCAGGACATTCTTAAGCTTTGTATTTAATGATGACATGAACAGTGCACAACAGTTACTCCACTCGCTGACGTCTTCTGCCTTCGGCAGAGAACATCTAAGGCATTGTGTTCTTTCCAGCATGAAGGAAACGAATTTCCTTTCATTTAAGATAAACGAGACGTCTACTGCTTATAAACACTTATTTATGACCCCACATAACTGTATTTAAATTGCATTGAAAAATAGTGTTGTGTGTGAACCAAACCATTTACTATATTGATTGAGGATCTGTTTTCGGAGCAACAGGCCTGCTGGTCAATATTACCTTTCCTTCTCCAATGCAGTGGGCAAGGCTCCAAATTAGCCGCACTAAACATGTTTATTTTTTGCCCTCCAAATTATTCAGCAGGTGTGCGCTGTGCAGTGAGCCCTTTAGCATACTGTGCGAAACAAGCTGTTTCAATATTGACAGCAAATGACATCAGGAGGCCTGACAGACTATCTATTATTCAAGCCTCTATACGTCTTGGCAGATTGAGGGTGGGGTCGGACGCGCATCTCAATCTTTCCTGCCAAAACGAGCGATGACGAATGTTGGCGGCCATTTGGTGTATAAAGCAGCGGTCAAAGTGCTTCAGCGAGTGTCACGGAAGCTGTGGAAAAAACACATTTAAAAATAAGCACTATTTGCCCACACTGCCACTCTTTCCCTTGAAATCTTTACGGAAAAGAAAAAGAAGAAAAAAAAAAACCTCCCTTAATGTATCAAAAAGACTCTTCATGCGGGTGGCTGAAGTAGTGCATCACCACTTGAAGTCCTCTCAGCTCTATGAGGGAGGCTCTAATAGGCAACATGAATCTGTGAGTTTGCTCAAGCCCATGCTGGCCCGCTGTTCATTCGGCATCATTAATGCAATCTCCCTCAAGCCCCGGGGAATCAAGCAGCAAGCCTCTCTTAATGAGTTTTAATAAAGACTGTATGGCTTGATGTGTTACTGTACCTTTAAATAATTCTGCCCCATTGCCTTTTTGAACTTGCGTGATTTTTTTCCCTTCTTGTCCCAGAGGACGGCTCAAAAATTTCCATATGAGTGCAGACGCTTGACTCACACATATGTACTTAACCTCACACACTAAAAGTCTGCCTCTGAAGAAGAGGGTAGAGGTAGGTGTGTTAAAATGTACAATAGCAGCAGCCATCTTGAAGCCTGAATTTTGACCACTTTTTATAGATAACAGTACACTATATGGCCAGACCCATTGCTAACAGGTGTATAAATCAAGCACAAAACACCCATTTCACTCATTACAACATGAGTGAAATAGGTGTTCCAAACTGTCTCTGGAAGCACTATCAGCACAAGAACTGTACATCAAGAGCTTCAAGAAATGGGTTTCCATGGCCTGGTCCCCTTATAGGAATGATAGTCAGGTGTCCACATACTTTTGGCCATAGAGTGTGTTATAGTGTCGGAAATGACATGAGCAAGCCTGGTTAAAATGACTTAACACCTTCATGCAATTTGAAGAGTGTGTGATGATTTTGCAATTTAATTTAAAGTCAAAATGGTCACTGAGTACAATTTATTAATTTTTTTGTGTCTGAAAAAAAATGCAGAAAACATATTTAAAAGAAAATTACAAAGAAACCATATCAAATATTTAATTTTAGCATGTCCACGCTTTGTCTTTATTACAGATTGCATTCTTCCATTTTTTTTGTTACAAGGAAATCAGAGAAGCAACGATATTTTTCCACACTTCCTTCAGTCTTAGAAATTGGTTGCATTCCCAATTATAAATTCAGACTTATCAGTCCATAAAATCACTTCACATCTCAGATGTCCATTTTCAATGTTATAATGCAACTTTTCTTCTTTTTCTTCTATTTCATTTTCTTACTACTTACTTCTTGGCAGCTACACATCTTTTCAGGCACATAGTGTTACTGTCTTCTCACAGTGGAAGGATGGACAGAAACATGGATTTTTTTTAGAACTTAAGCAAGAGCAGAGGTTGATGTGAAGCTTTATTTTCTGTCTTTCTAACATCAAAACTTACGTTAGATGGGGCAGTTTTGGTGGTTTACCAGGTCTTGCATGGTTGTTTTTCCCCCCACTTATTTACCTTTGACTTTTCCCTTCCTTATGGAAGTGGATTATCTAATATATTTCCAGAAATATCTCCTTTAGTCAGTTGAGATGCACATGAGAAAGAAATTTGAAGGCAGCTGAGGTGTGTTTGGATAGTTGCTTGTGTGAATGTTATTGTTTCTTTGAAGGGGAACATAATGTCAGTGACTCTTTTAGGAACATTTTTTTTGGATACAGCTGTATCTGTAAGGTTTTAAGATTGGAAGGGTAGAAGAGTTAAAGTGAAAGTAGGGTGCAAAGAATGGACAAATAAATTACTGATAGGTTCGAAATCTACTTAGTTAGTAAATACATGTTTCCTGCTTTTTTTGGACACTGAAACTTTGGAAAAAATATACTTAAAGGCCGACTTGACTAGAAATTAAATAAATGAGTAGGCGGCCTCTGACTTTTGCACAGCCTTGTAGCTCCAGTCCAAAACTAAAGAAGCAAACTTCAGACACCAAACATGTCTTGGCTGTTTGATTACATTTGGGGTAAGGGTGAAAATTGTGTAAATTGGATTTCTGTCTGAACCATCTCCTTAACACTCCTCCTCCATTTTTGCCAATTAAAAAGCTGCCATTTGATGCAGTCAATCATTACGACCATGGCTAGGTCATCAGGGCCATCTGTGCTTTGCTCTGCTCCAAATGATTCCCAACCCAAAAAAAAGAAAGACACACTCCTCAAGAAACCCCTTACTTGCTCTCAAAGGCTCCTCTGAGTCCCAACTTCACTGACCTCATGAAAAATCCAACAGGGGTACCCTATTAAGAGCAGCGTGTTTAATATTTGCAAAAATGTCAAGCAAGAAGGAGAAAAAAAATCTGAGATAGGTCTTTCAGAATTAGCCAAATGCTACTCAGTGCGCCTTTGGTTTTCATTATTAGTCGCTGAGGGGGAAGCTCATTGTCAGTAGCTTTGCCCAATTGTGCTGCTTCTTATGAAATATTCCCTTTTTGAATGATTTACCACACGTTTCTAGTATGTACTCCATTTCTTTATGCAGTAGTGGTGCATATATGCTATACATCTTATGGAATATCAATGCTATATGCACACATAACAATGAAATTGCTCTGCAGACATCAAGCATATTCAGTTTCATTTGGAATGAACTTGTATAAATGCAGGAAATTATCTCCTGGCTTTTACCTTCTGAAGCTGCTAAATGTGTGTTCTTCAAAGAGCGTCTCTGTGTAAAATTTGTTGATAATTAGCCTCATTTGCAGCCAGCCTAGTTCACTTAGTTTTTTTTTTTCTTGTTCTTTCCTTAAGTCCACTGGCTAGTCTAGGCCTATTGAATAAATGTGACTTTTACCTTTAGTGCATTTGACTTTAAAAATTGCAGAAAGGTTAAAGAAATGATGATTTTGGTGTATAAAATATGAGCAGATTTGTAGTGGAATATGAATATTGTTGCCTAACTTGCAGAATAATGCATTGTTAAGTAAAGTGGAAGAATGAAAAAGGCTGAAAAGTTGGATAGCTTGGTTGGATAACAATGACATTCAAAGCGTGTCTGCTGAAACTCTTTACACATTCTACAACGATTTTTAGAGTTGAATTAAATTAGTTACATAACATTAGATCTACACATTATCTACTCCCACCCAAATCACAGACCCATATGAAACTGTATTTATTCAAGTTAGATCTCCAGCATCTAGATAGGGTGGGAGATATGGCAGAAATACCTGAAGACATCTTCATGACACACAAAACTTGCCACAATGTTTTGTTTTTCTGAGCTTTGCTAACAAGTTGGAACAGACACAAGGCACTAGTAAAAACAGTAGTGCCAAAGAATGCTGAAATACTACACACTAGCCCCTTCCACACATGCACTTTCACAAGAGAGTTTAATGCTAATTAATCACAAAGGGTTAAGTGTGAATGGAAGTTGGAGTGGAAATCCCAGTAAGACTGAGGCAATTTACCTGCTTGAGACCCAGAACAATTACCGGGAAATTACTGAGAGGGCTCATGTGTGAAAAGAAGCTGATAAATTACCAAGAAACTCAATGATGTCTTGATTACAGCCGTCAAAACGTAACATTTCTGTGGCACTTTTGTTTTCATAGTTAACTTTTCAGTTTTTGCAAGTGAAAAATGTGACAGGGAGTGTATTTTGTACATGATTCTACTAATAGTGCCTGAGAGAAACAGAAAAAACTTACCTCTGCATGTCCATGGTTGGCTAAGCGGAACATTTGTTTTGGGTTTTCTTTTTACACTCGCATCAGTTTTTGGGATGTCAAAAAATGTCAAGGGAGTGTAAGACGCTGAAAGACATAAATCCTGAACAGTACTAGTAAGGTATGCTGGTAATGTACTGGGAATTGAGTGTAAAAATGCAGTGATTTTTGTTACTTTTAACTTAAGAAACAGGAGAAAGAAAATCTAAACACTTTTAGCTGTTGTTTACAGGCCGTGTACAATTGGTCTAAATCCCTTTCATAAATTAAGCACGCAGTCGGCCAGTGTTATTCTGACGATATCTGCTATGTGCACAAGAAAGCTTATGCAGCTGTATGCAAATATTTGAGCACCAGCAATCAAATTAAATGTTCTATTGATTTTGAAACTGAGTTAATACATCCTCTACAAGGAACGACCAGAATATGCCATGTGTTGCTCATTTTGGTACTTCTATTTACTAGCTGAATTGAACATATTAGGAAAAAATCAAACATATAAAATATGTCTTAACTTTTGTACAGGCCACATGTCATATGTTAAATTCAGCAAATAAACAGTGACTATGTATCAAAATGTGCAGAAATGTGTTGTCTGTAAAGGATGTGTGCTTATTTTCACTTAGAAGATCAACATGTAAGGAGCAAGGGGGCCCAAACTTTTGCAAACGTTTGTAATCATGTAATTTTATCACAATAACAGAAACATATTCTCACATTGTCCCACCCCTACATCCAGATACGATTACTGACAAAATACTCTGGACTGGACAGAGTCTGAGCCTTTCCTCTGACATTTCTAGTTATTCAGCAACCTTCCCTGTATTGGCAAATCTCATGTTTCAATCCATTGTTGGACGAATAATTTATGGAGCATGAATTCCACCTTGCTCCTGTGCAGCCGTGGTGAAAGGAGGTAGGGAAGGATAGGTAACGTCCTTTTCTTCATAAGGAATGAGATTTGGCTTGTATTCTAACTGCTGCTCTAAAGCTTCTGGGGCACACAGTAGGCCTATATCGACTTTTCACCCTTTATCTGAGTGTTCAAATACAACCTCTATACAACAAGATGTCTAGCAGCGGGCTCACTGTATCACAGCAGCACTAACGGCCTCGACTTTGAATGACGGCCTAACTACCAGCAGCTTGAGTGGCCTTTTGAAATCCAGTCATGAAGTGCTACTTCCAACATTTCATATGCTACTGCAGAGACTGACATGGACTGTCTCGGGCTTTATACTGCAGTCTGCAAGGCTCATAGAAAATTAACCACAGCAGAGATTATTTGACAACCAAACATTTTCAGCCATCAATTATGTGTACATCCTTTGGGCCAAAAAGAAGAAAACAGGCTATATCTTTACTGATTAGTAGCAAATTGGTAATGTCCTACAAATATCCTTTCATATTAGCTGTGATTGCTCAGAGTCCATCAGCCTGGGCTCATTATCCCTCCTGCATGTCTGTAAGCTACCTAAAGGAGTCCTCCCTACTGACCACGTCACTTGGCTTACTGTGTCCCAAGAGATTACAAAACGCGGGAGATTTACACAGAGACAAATGAAGCCACAAAAAAGGACTCTCAGCTGGAATCCATTATAATTACTCTTCCTCCTCAGCCCCGGAGAGCCACAGCGCTGGGGGAACTTGCCAATTCAAAGTGGTTTGCTCTGTGGGGGGAAATTTCGAAGTCCTTTACCTGACCTTTCGTGTTTGTTGCGTTTGTACTTCAAGCACCAACGGCAGCTTATTTTAAGCTGTTTGAGTGCATGAATAAATCGAGTGTGGCAGAGATACATGAGAGAGAGAGAGAGAGAGAGAGAGAGAGAGAGAGGACGGACGATGGGGGAGTTTCTGAATTCCTGAACACGAGTTAAACAACAATTTCAGCAGCCATTTGCTCGCTCTCCAAACAGCGGTGGGGCTGGAAGAACGCCACGAGTGAGTTTACGCTTGACTCCTGTGCCTCGCTGTCATTCGCGATTTTTCCATCAGGGAGCTTCCGTATCTCAGAGAACGCGTGATTGGGCTGATTGTTCTCCATCTGCTGAGATGAAGAAGGCTGCCTTTTGAAACAGCAGTGCCAAGCAGTGACGACTGACGCTTCGCCTTCGTTTTCTGTTTTTGTTGATTCGCCCACAGACACACAGTTTAATATGTCATCTGTCATAACAAAATCTTACATATCCGAAATGAAACATTCTTACCTTGAATGAACGTACGCGAGATTTTATTCTAAATACGTTTGTGTCATTTCATAGCGGTCCATTCATCACAGTGTAAAAGGCTGCTGACATTTTAAAACAGATTAAAACAAATGTAATATGCCTTTTTCTTTTGACTGATCTATCGAATCCAGCTTTACACTGTATGGGAGGCAAATCCAGCCAAAAAACAAATTAAAATTAAAACAATAAAATGTAAATGCAAACCTCTTTTTGCCATTTCTTTTTCCAAACATCTGCGCAAATATCCTGACAAAATTGAAAATGAAATGAAACACCTACATTTGCAATTTCATTTTTCACACGAGCCATTTGTGACAAAAATAAAAATAAATGTAAAACAGCTGTTTGTCATTTAATTTTAGTCGTTATTCTGGTATTTCATGGTCAAATCTAAAATGAAAAGCTAATATAGAAAAGAACATCCAAGCTTCACTTTACGTGTCAAAACTAAAATCAAAATGCAGTGTTTATGTTCTTATTTCTTTTTCACAGCAATCGGCTGCAGATCTGACAAAATGAAAATGAAAATGCAAAATGGATAAATCAACAGCAAAGTGACAGTTTGTGTTTCAGTTTTCGGCGTCGACGCATTTAAGTGTCAGAATGAAAAGGCAAATGCAAACGAACATAAGCGCCACCTGCTGGACATTTACTTTACATTTTCCACTTTTCGTTTTCTTTTTCAAACTGACCAACATGCAAATATATGTTAATTAGCACTGGGCGGGGCTACGGGGTACATTTTAGGACATCCTTAGACCTCCGAGTCAGAACGGCATCTTTCCTCGTCATGACTCAGATCTCGTGAAACTGAACGTCAGCACAAACGGCCTCAGAGAAATGGTATCAGACCAAACGCAGGCCTGGTCGAGCATATAGTGGTTCGTATAACTTAGAAAACTATTATGTATCTCGATATAAATGCCAGTATAATATTTCCAGTTTTTTTCTGACGGAGTTTGTGCTGCCGTTCAGTTTCACCAGATCTGAGTCATAACGATGGTTAATCGTTTAGCTTGAGGAATGATGCCGTTCTGACTCGGAGGTCTAAGGATGTCCTATAATGTACCCCGTAGCCCCGCCCAGTGCTAATTAACATATATTTGCATGTTGGTCAGTTTGAAAAAGAAAACGAAAAGTGGAAAATGTAAAGTAAATGTCCAGCAGGTGGCGCTGATGTTCGTTTGCATTTGCCTTTTCATTCTGACACTTAAAGCGCGTCGACGCCGAAAACTGAAACACAAACTGTCACTTTGCTGTTGATTTATCCATTTTGCATTTTCATTTTGTCAGATCTGCAGCCGATTGCTGTGAAAAAGAAATAAGAACATAAACACTGCATTTTGATTTTAGTTTTGACACATATTCTGCATTTCATGAAGAAAAGCCAAAACCAAAGTGAAGCTTGGACTTTCTTTTCTCTATTAGCTTTTTCATTTTAGATTTGGCCATGAAATACCAGAATAACGACTAAAATTAAATGACAAACAGCTGTTTTACATTTATTTTTATTTTTGTCACAAATGGCTCGTGCTCATGTGCAAAATGAAATCGCAAATGTAGGTGTTTCATTTCATTTTCAATTTTGGCAGGATATTTGCGCAGATGTTTGGAAAAAGAAATGGCAAAAAGAGGTTTGCATTTACATTTTATTGTTTTAATTTTAATTTTTTTTTGGCTGGATTTGCCTCCCATATACACTGCAGTTCATCATAAAACATTGTACAGTAGGGTTGTAACAACTGGTTGGTGGATAAGTCGATAAGCCGTTGATGTTGATTATGGGATAAAGTGGCCCGTTTACTTCACTCTGTAATATTCAGAGGGTGGACATAATCATTCTGACAGATTGCAGTTCACCCAGGCCCGGCATCAGGCAATGCCCTACTGACCAATCTTCATGCCCCACTAAACCCCCTACATTTATTCATGCTTTTATAGCGACAGGCGGCAAAAAACAAAGTCAAACTAAAGTTCGTGCTCGCTACTATAGGATAAAAGGTTATCGATTAACAAAGGAGGTTGCATGCATCACTTTCTATTGGCTGCATTTTAGATGCAGACAGATTTACTAAATGGGTAGACTCTTGGTGATTTGCTTTGTAAACAGGGGTGGTCTTTGCACTAGGCAAAGGTAGGCAGCCGCCTAGGGCCCCCTTGATCTAAGGGCCCCATAAAAATGCAAATTAGACATAGTGTATGAGTTTATGTTCAGTAACTTATTCCGGAATATATACATTTTACAATAGCTGTTATTTGGGACCTTAGTTATTGTTTACAATGTTTATTTTATTATTTTGGAAATTTGTGAAAGTAAAACCATGTCCATGTCATGGAAAAATACATTTCATATTTTTGGAAAGAAAAGACATTTTGTAGTTTGTAAACATTGTGAAGGTTGGTTAAAACATTCCATTCACACCCCATCTCCAGATAGGCTCATACACCCCCAGCAAAGCCCAGCATTTGGACAGGGGCCAAAATGATGTTGTAAAAAGCTGTTGTCCAATAAGCGTTGATCTTTGCACAACTAAAACAGCGTGGATTTGAATCTGCCATTAACTCGTACTGAAGCCCAGTGTAGCAAAAATAACTGTGAAAAGCTGATGCATTAAGCATACAGCTATGGCCTAACATGCTGTGTTTGGGTTGAAGAGGAAAACTATATTCTAATGAAATTTAGCTAGCTGCTATGGAAAAAAAGAGTCAACTCAATTAACTCCTTTAGGTACTGTTAGGTAATGTTAGCAAAATAATATACAGACCTCCCATTGTCCATTTGAGTTACTAAATGCATCTACTGAAGGCTGACTTAAATACCAGGTTGCTAGGTTAAACAATGGATATACATAGATGCACATTTGTATGAATATTCTGTGGACTGAACACTGAGACAGTATTATAGTATTGTACATGTACATACATTATAGTACAGTGGACCAATCGCAGTAAGAGGGAGGTCTCAGAACGAATGACGGAGTGATTAGGACCAATCACAGTCAAAATAAACGACACAGTGATTAGGAGTTCTGTTTAGAAAGCAGCCATAACGAACTCTAACCACAGCAACGTTTTGGCCAAAAATGTGTTTTTCTTTTTAGTGTTCTGCCAGTTTTAGGTGTGATACAGACTTGTTTTGTTGAAATTTTAAGAGAAGCCCTGCGTTACATGTACGTAGTCTTGCATGTAGCAACATTCATATACTCCTTAACAACCTCATAATTCAGAGGATCCAGTGACATTTCAGGGAAAATGTAGGGATGGCAAAACGTATTAGCTTTGGAGCATTTTTGTTTACCACAGGATGCAACAGAAGCAATTTTGTAAAAATCATCATTTATTTTTCCCCTGCAGAGGAAACCAGCTTAGGCAGCTTAGGGCATGATGAACATGTACAGAACAAAAAATGCAAAAAATCAGGGCAGATACATACTTAAAGGGCATTTTGCTCTAGAGGTAGTAAAATCCTCAGAATGTGAAATAAAGATTTGCCAGGTTGAGTGTGTGTATGCATGTTGAGAGGGATGTGTGTATGTGTTTGGAGAATTAATGAGAACATCTGCGTGCAAGCCTGTCGATGTCGGCAAACGGCAGTATAGCAAATGGCATTTCGTCAGCAGACGGTGAGCTTTCACTGAAAGGTGGGCCTGCAGCACAGCAGGGCGGAGGCTATGCATCATTAACAAAGAGTGATAAGCGAATTGGCAGTATTCAACAACACCAAAGCCTGGTCTCTGCTTTCCTTCAGCATGCAGGATATAGTCTGAAATAACACTCAGTGTCCTGGACGTGTGGACCCAAGCCCAGGAGATCAGCATGCTGCTGTTGTAGACAAGGCATCAGCCCTCAGCAGAAAATTCAAGCTGTATTTGGAAATCCAATGCTGGAGATATTGTAAGATATGCACTGTGTGCTGCCTCAATTCAGTAGGTCTGAAGAGGAAAGACAGCGTGATGGAACAAGGCTACCCCCTACTGGAACATTCCCTCGCTCTCGGAGTCTGGAACATTTTGGAGTCATGGACAATATGCTACTGTTTCAATGTCCTGTCTTTATTGTTTGTATAAAATAAATGAGTACAGAAAACACTATAGCAATAGACAAACATACTATAAGTGTGAATGATAGCATTTTCAGGGATGTCCAGTTCAGTGTAGCTGGTGTCCGGCACAGTTTCTGATTTCCTTGCTCAGACACGCCTACTAAACCTGATAAAGAACGGCTGATGAACTAAAGCCCTCCAGGACCAGAACTGGACACCACTTGCGCTTTTAATCTTGACAGCATACATAACATTGATCTGATGGACATGTTGGAGGTTGTTCAGTTGCCTCTGTAAGACTTTCTCATACAGCTGCTGTGTAATTCTTTTATGAAATTGGGTCACACTTCTACTGCTCAGAAGCAATCACCAACAGCAAACACTGAAAATGGACAGTGACCGCTAGAAACCCACCACAGTCTCTTTCCTCCTTTTACAAACAGAGCTTAACAGGCATGAGTTACTCTGGAAGATGGAGCAGAATGGAACGGTCAGGGTTGTTTGTCCTCTCTGCTGTCCACACTAGGCCAGACCACAAAGATGTGGTATGGCCTCAGCTCCTCCTCTGACACAAAATCAGGAGCATGGCTCATGAGGTCATAACCTTTGAACGATTTGGGGAAGGCAATAACGTCCCTGATACTTGGAGCCCCCACGATGATGGACACCAGACGGTCTAGCCCTGAAGGAGAAGAATAAATCTAATTTAGAAATACTGACACAGAAACACTCACAGTCCTTTTACTGTTCATGATCTTATTTTCAAACTAGTGTTGAAATGTGCATGAGCAGCCAAAAAAAAAAAGTAACATCGTTTTCGGTCAGATGCTTTACTAAGGGCATGTTCTTAAGCTCAAATGCACACCGGGACAATCTCACTCAAGTCCTCGAACAGTCACAGTCCTGCCAAGTAATCTTCATCGGACAATCAATTTTTGCCCAGAGCATGACCGGTGCCGGCTGATATGAGGAGATAACTTTAGAAAGTCTTTCAGTCACTGCAGCCCTGCTATGACCTTGTTTTTTTCAGACTGATGGATCTGCAGTGTCTGAGGGTAGCAGGTGTCATGGTCTGAGCTTACCTAATGCGATCCCACCATGAGGAGGGGCTCCAGAGTCCAGCGCTTCCAACAGGTGTGAGAGGAGAGATGGATCTTCCTGTAAGCACAAAGCACAGTGGTCAATCCGCGGGTCATAAAACAGAAAATGAACTCTTCTAGAGATGGGCATGGTTATTTGAATATATGGTATTTTTACTCTTTTTCTAAATGTTTTTGACTTAGTGTGCAACATAGAGCCACAGAGAATGTAGCGATACAAGCAGCTCATCTTGCATCTTACCTTAAACTAGAAATCAAAACTGACCTTTTTTACCTTGTTAGTCTCCGTGAATACAGTGTCACCATACGATATGAATAAAGATAAAATTAGTAATACTGTTTACTGGGTTGGTGGCTAGAATGTCAAGAGCACGCTGAGGAAGGCAGTGTGCTGAAACGCACTTCAGCTTTTTTCTGTGAGCTTAATCAATATTCTGTAAATTTTACAGGTGCTGTCCAATTTTCTTCTACCTATTTTTTTTGGATTTACCACTTTATAAGCATCTTTTTATGAGAAGGGTAACCTGTTCAACTGTTACCAGTAGTTAATGTCCCTAGTCATTTTAAGCATGATTCACTCTATATCATTTAAAAACAAAATGTTTGTTTTCCAGTAATCTTCCAACAAAATGTAATGACTTTTCCTCACCTCTAAAACGTATTCTGATTTCTGATTACATCATAGTGCACCAGCAGGCATGCAAAATAATATCCTGTTTCCCCACCAAACTACCTACCATAAAGTGAAAATACTCAGCTAGCTCTGAGGCCCTCCCTAAAACTGTATTTCACTTGAAAATACGCATTGGTCTTAAAGGAAAACGCAGTGTGATTTCATCATCATGCTGGCTTTAAGGGAACATCTAAATGAAGCTACACACAAGGAAAAATTTCAAACCAAATTATGAAAATTCAAACAGCATAAGCTGGGCAAGTTATTGTTCTGTAGGCCAACTGCAAGCTTAATGCTAAACCTTATGTGTTTTTTATTCATTAAACTCTAAAATACTTTCCCGATGGAAGAGTACCCCACAGCTTTGGTTCAAAAAGCACTGCAACAGAGCTGCCACTATACAGCCTTGAAAGATCAAACCGCATAAACCTGCAGTCCCACTTTAAAGGAAACAAAACAGACTAAAGTCCCTAAAATAGCTTTGCCGTGTGGGAACAAATCTCAAGGTACTGTGTAGGCACGTATAAAAGCACTAAGCTGTAATGTTCCTTTTGCCCAGCTCTCAGCAACTAAAGCCATTGTTTAAGCATTAAATATAGCCTAGCGGGTTACCACAGCGACGGAGCTGTGAGCTGATTGAAGGGAGTGGGGGTGTTAAGTGAGAGAAGCGCTCAGATGAAGTACTGGAAAACACTGCTCTAGGAAACTGTGGCCAGTGAACAGCCATAAGGGATACTCAACAGCCAGAGTGCACTTATGAACTTATTTTTTTCCATTGCAGATACTTTACTTTGAGGATGTTCTCCAAGACGTAGAGCTGCTGGCCTGAATTGTGGATGCGGATGGAGCCTCCACCAATCTCACAGCCATTCAGCACCAGGTCGTAGTGTTGGCCACGGACCTGAGGAAGTAGTTGAGGATAAAATAGAAGGATCAGCATAAATGTAATTCAAAAAGGAAGCGCAAAGGTTTTGCCTCGCCTCGGGCAAAAACGGGTACCGGTGCTGACCACTGCAAAGTGGTGTCAGATGGGCACTGAAAGCACCGGCAAAAGGCTGCTGTATTGTTCTCAATTTCTCTCCCTCTCCCCTCAAGGAATGTGATGATGATATGAGTCAGAAGATTCAGCTTTAGATTTATGAAAACAGTTCTCCCTGCAAACTCTCCTGGTTACAGGACCATAACACATAATGATGAGGGACGTGACTGGAGTATGCATGTAGCGGATCAAAGCACTGAAGTGCACAGACAGACCTTGCTGGGCTGGGTGTAGAGCAGATGGGTGTCCTCTGGAACAGGGGCAGTAAATGGGTGGTGGGCAGACTCCAACTGTGCTGGATCATCTTCTTTGGGCAAGAAAAGAGGGAAGTCTACCACCCACAAGAAATGAAAGACCGAAGGGTCACGAACAGGCATGCCATAGCCCTCCAGCAGCTCAGCAGACTGCAGTCTCAGCTTCCCTAGAAGGGTGCGCTGTCAAGGGACAAAATAGACAAAACAGCATGGAGTCGATGCCACATATGGTCATTGGCTTTATTTGGCCTTATAATAACACAAAAACACTGAGCTCATTTTGTGTATCTGCTTCATACCTGCACTTACTGGCAATTTTATCAAACATTATTCATATATGTGCACTTTGTAGATTTAGTTATGGACTATACCCCATCAGTTGCTGTGCAATTTTTGCCCTGCCCATCAACAGAAAATGACCACCACTGACCAGATACTATTTGGGCAGTCAGTAAATATAAAAAATTTGCACTTATATGGTACTGTGCAAAAGTCAGATACCGGCTTTCATTTATTTAATTTCCAATCAAAACAGCCATTAAGTACAATTTAATATTTTTTCAGAAAATATTTCTGAAGCAATTAAATAATCCACTTGCATAAAAAGGGGAAAATAAGTTAAAAATAGGAATTTCCAAAAATGTTCAAAAATATAAAAAAATTGTCACCATTGGATTAAAAACATCAGATAAACTTAAACCTTTCAATCTTTAAGAGAAAATCAAGCTCTGTTCTAGTCTAAAAAAAATCCACAGGTGTTCCTGTCCATCTTTCCATTGTGAGCAAAGTCTGAATGGATGTGTAGCCGTCAAGAAGCCATTACTGAGAAAAAGAAATATGCAAATAAAGATAATTTGCACATTAAACAAAGAAGCTGCTGGTGTTCTCAGGACAATGGACTGACCACCTCAGAGCCCAGACCTCAGCATCAGAAGAGAGTTTCTCTGAGAAGCAGAAAATGCAACTAGCTTCTAAGACTGAAACTGAAAGCATGTCTCCCAAAAATATTTTTTCCTTAAGCTGAAAAACCTGCATTTAATGGCTGTTTGGACTAGAAATTAAAGAGGACCTTTTATTGAGATTATGCACATTTTCGGTGTTCATAAATTTATTTTTGGGGTCTACTACAATAGATTTACATATTCCAGAAACACATTTTCTCATACTATACATCTCTAGTCACCCTCTATCTGAAATGCTTTGTGAGAGCTCCTGTGTCTCTAAGCCCCCCTCCTGATGTGTACTCTGATTGGTCACATCACCCACTCTGTTCTGACTGGTCAGCCACCAGAGCGGTTGAAAGCAGTAGAAGCATCCTGCTACAAGTCTCACCCCTGTCTTGAAGTTAGCAGACAGACCCTTCTCTCCTGAGCAGCTGTAAACACTGCTGTGACTATTCTTACAATGGCGTTGATTCCACCGAATCAGTTTGAGCCAGAGTCTGATCCTGAAAGTCAGAACAAATTCTTTCTGGCCTCCAGTAGTTGCTGTGCATAGTGTGAGGGTATGCCAAGCTTGCCGGTAGGTGGCCAATAAGGATTGTGTCAAGAGATTCCGTCGTCTTGTAACATAGGAAAAGGGCTGGAATTCCAACTTCTATCAGGCAGCTGAAAAAAGTTTCCATGGGAGAGAGTTACACTCTCTGGTGTGTACTTTGGGCTTTGTAACTTTTCTGTTTACATGCACAAAAAGCTATGTAGCACTCTAAAGGAAAGGGAAAACCGGAAAAGCACAATAGGTCCTTGTTAAACAAACAACTCACAGTACTGTATGTGGCAGGTGTTTTTCAAAAAACTGTATATCCATATACCTAATAAACCAGCAATTAGTATAGTGTAATTGTAATATAATACTCATTCTGTCGATTAGATGGGCCCAAATGTCAAATACCAAACTGAAGGCATATATGAAATTATCTAATTATGTGTTACGGAAAAAAACCCCCCAAAAAAAAATACGTTTTCAAATGAGTGAAATGCCATCATAACAGCATTTTCAACCTTGGAATACTTGTGCCAAGGGACCATATCACCATAAGACTGTGCTACAGCCCTACGCACCAGGGTATCCTTATAATTGCTTCAAATAAAGAAAAGAACCGGATGACAAAACAGTTTAGTTTCACTAATGCTGTTTTAACAGGGGGACGCCAGTAGAAATATTAACCTTGTACATGAGCAATGTTCTCAAAAGGAGGTCAACATAATTGGCTTCCTGGTGCTAAGGTATAAGAAAACAACAATATTATTTACTGGTAGTAGGTAATAAGAATGTTTCATGTGTCCATGTAAAACTCTTATAATGTAATGGTCAGGGTAACACTTTTGCTGCTCTCGTCCCATCGGGATATGAGGTCATCTACCAAATATATTTTCAAATATGGTACAATTATGGTTACTTGGTACACCTTTACCATAAAAAGCAAAAGATTTTGGGAAAACTCCTCTCCGGTTTCCCAGAGGTATGTGCTTTGCACAGTGGCATTGTAATTCCTTCCACAGCCTCCAATCACAGAGGCTGCCACTGATCCTCAGCCATTGCCACAGATCTGTGCTTTGTGACTAAACAGTTAGCTTGCCCGGCGCCAAGCACACCATCTGCACCAGCTCTGAGCGAGAGAAAAACACTTTCAAAAGAAAGCGATTGGATAATGTCAGCTTTTACCTTCCATCAGATTTCTGCCTCTCTTAGTCATCAGTCATTCAGGGGTGGATGTGCCTTTGTGAACTAACTGAAATGACAGGCCGGCAGTTGAGGTCAAGAGGATGTTTTGGTAGAAACCGGGAGTTTTAGTTATTTTGCCTCATAGCTTCAGCTGGATCACATCGTATCAATAAGCAACTCTTGATGAGTCCAGTGTTTGTGCAGAATAGTTCCTCCATCAGTATTGTCAGAGAGCAGATACAATCTTTCAGTTCTAAAGAACGGTTGATGGGTAGGAAGCTCTATAGAACCGCTGACAGTATAGGTAGTTCTGCAGAACTGTTGACGGGATAGTTTTATGCCATGGTCAATCATGGCCAACTGTAAAAAATTCTATTAAGTGAAACAAAGTCCTTTAACATATTGTAGTAAGCCATAAGCCATATTTTTATGGGGCCATATAAAATAAACATTTTTCTTATTTTTCCCTTATAACATTTTGGGGTTTTATGCAGCAAAACCAACAGTAACTCATTTTTACATTACTGTGTCCTCAACCTGAATTAGAATTCACAGAATGCTACTATGCCTTTAAAATTAATATATGTAAATGGCCTCTGTTCTGATTAGCTGACCCCTTCACAAGTGCCCTGTAATGTGTCTTGTTTCAAAAGCATTATATGTAAATGTGTTTGTGTTATGTCACAACCATGTGGAATTCAAAATGTGCTGTTTTTGCAGCTTCCATTCCATATGTGGGCTGTATAGACAGGAAAAGTAAATGGGATGTTCTGAAACTTTAACAATGTGTACATAATTAAAAAAACAAAAGCAGGGTAATTTTTCCATTAAATTAGTATTTGAAGTCCAGCAGCTGTATGACATATTTTGTGGAGCACTAACGGGCAGATGACATGTTTCTCTGAGCACTAATGAAACTAAATCGGCTTATGTCAGTGTGATGAGTGTGTGTGGTCTAGTTCAGGTGCTACGCACCACCCGCTCCTGGGCTCCAGCAGCGATGAGCAGCAGGTCTCCAGTGTTAGCGTGAGTCGTCTGCAGCAGGTGCTGCCTGGCCGTGTCCGACATCAGCCGGCTGAGAGGAGACTTCCACGAGCCGTCTGCCCTGACCAGCACGCTGCTCACCTCCTACACAGCACAGGACAGAGACACAGTTCTCAGCCACTGCAGCCAGCAGGCCATACTTAATCACAGCAAACCCAGGGCAGTGACACACAAAGCCTCCTACAACAGTGGTTTGCAACTCCAGTCCTGGGGACCCCCTGCCCTGCACAGTTTCAACTATTCCCTGCCTCAACACACCTGATCCAGCCCATCAGCTAATTATCAAGCCCTTCATGAACTGGATCAGGTGCAATGAAGCAGAGAATACCTGATATACCTGCAGGGCAGCAGGTCTCCAAGATGAAGCCCTATGGTAAAACATACAACACACAACACACAACACACTGCACACTAGGGATGGGCAATCTGACAATATGTTAACATTACTGTGATAAATGACAATAGAGTATATCATGGGTATCATACGGGTAAATTTTTTTTACAAGTGCATTTAGTGATTTACTTACGGCAAACCATTGCAAAACAGTGGTATACCCACTCATAAACATAAATGATGACTGATGTGCTATTAATGTAGGATACCACATTTGCAAAAACTTGCAAAGTTTTTTTTTTCTATGTGCCAAAGTGTTTTTTTTTTTTATCTTGCACAAACAGTTCTTAAACTGAACATGAAACACAGAGCATCTTTTATACTAATAGACTGCTCTTTCTTGGAGAAACAGAGAACGCGTTACTTTACTTTGTGAACAGCGCACTTGATAAGTCGACATAAAGCGCAGAAATGAAACGAGACAGCGCATCTTTGTATGACTCACTTCAGACAGAAATGCCAGGGGCACTGAGTGAATAAGATGAAACAGACACTAGAGTCGTTCCGTGTCAAATCACTGGGGCTCCATGCCGCCCATCACAGATCCCGGAGCCGCAACATAAAAAAGTATCAAAGATGCACTTAATATTTCCGTATTTAAGATGCTGAAGTTAGTTAGACTTAGTCACGCAAGTTTGATTAGTCATTTGAGAGATTCACTTATTTTGATTTAAGAAAAAAAACTTCTAAAATGCTTTCAAAGGCTGCACTGGTAATGTACAGATTACACTGGCACAAGCTTATTCTGTCCACTGCCAACTTGGCTTACTGTTCTATTCTACAAGGTTCACTGTCGCCCCACTCACTCTGTAAAAATAGATGCTGTTAAACATGCACTCATGTCTGAATTCTTATTGAGCAAATAAAGTTTAATTCAGTGTTGAAGAGGCTTTGAGTGATTATGAAGCATTTTGGAATTGAACTAAGGTTCATCCAAATTTAGATCATGGATCACAGCTGCAAAATCACTGCATATAAAATCCTCTCAAATCCAAAAGACTGGTGTCTATTCCAAATGCACAATTTGTTTTATACTATATAAATATATATAAACTTTTCCACCAAATTTATCAACATTCTACCTCTGACTTTCTTCCTTTGTTTTGCTCAAGATCTGTGGCAAATGTTGCCAAAACCTCCTCTCTTCACCTTATTTGACATTAATCAATACCTTCAGTTTTGCACATGAATAACCCATTACACCAGGGATATCCATGTTTGCTCCTGGAGATCTACTGCCTAACCTTGTTTAGCTCAAAGTCTAAATGGACACATTAAAAGGTGCCTGAAGATCCTGAGGAGAAACACCAATACGGAACTTTAGGCTAGATAACTATAACCAATAATAACCACTTTCTTGTGGCCAATTCTGATAACAGAAGATATTGAATAGCTGGATGAGGCCCGACTTAGAATTTCAGGGCTGATAACCACAAATGATAATTAAAACTTTCTTGTGGCCAGTACTGATAACAATATTGCATGTATTATCTCACACTACGAGACAAACCAATTATTGTTAGCATTTAGAATCTGTTAGCATTTACATATTTAGCACATCTTTTGTCACATTTTATATACAGTACTGTGCAAAAGTCTTAGGGACCTAAGCAAATTTTTAAAACCATTTAATTGGACAATAAATGTGTTTTTGCTTGAAAAAACACCACATAACATTAGAATAAGTGCTGTAAAAGGTAACAAGAATTTCTTGCTTATAAAAAAAAGTAGTCTTATGAGCCTATTAGAAATACCGAAGTCTGTTGTCAGATTTCCCCCTACAGCCATTGCATATATTTGTTAAATTCCAGCCACAGCATGATTTTATTTCATGAAGAACTGATTCGCCAAATGATAACTTCAAATAATACTGGGCTTCCTTGATGATAGGTTTGGAAATAGTTAAGCAAACACAATGACATACATAAAATTCGAGTATTAAATGTTGTTTGTACTAATATTAATGTTTTTCTCAGCAAAAAAGGCTTACTGCCCAGCTTTTAAATATAATTTTCTCAGATGCTATAAGCCCTTGCACTAAATCTATGTATATGTTTTTCTATGTATATTTAAATGAAGCCTTTTTGAAGGCTTCCTACTTTATCTTTTTGGAATCATTGAAAAGCTATGCAAGGTTTATTATTGTTCACCTAAGGAATCTTCTTGGGCCAAGAGACTTTATCTTACAATCTAGGGAGTCTTCCCCAGGCCAGATGTTATCCAGTATGTAATCTATTTCATTAGGTTTGAAAATAACAGAAATGCTCACCATTAGTGGCTGCATGTGTGCCAAGCACAAATGGGATATCAGTTTATTGAGTGTTGATTCTGATAGGGAATGATAATAAATCAATTTTCCCATTTATCAGTGAATGATATATAAGCCGTCCTGCATGTGTCATACACTTGACAGATTAGGTTTGAAACTAAACAATGCATTAGTCGATTCTCCACAAGCAGACTTTGCACTATATATTCCCTAAACATCTTCAACGTGGCATTAGCAGCCCCCCCCCAACCCCCTGTATAATTACCATCTCATTACCAACAGATAATTACAAAAGGAGGAATCATTATCACCTATTAATTAATTATTCAACAAAACAGGCCATGGACTACAAATTACTGGCGCACGTTTGTCATTTGTGTGTGCGTAATGGAGACGAAGAGATGCGATGAATTTATCATTCTTTTTCAAACCACGCACGAGGGGCCTCTACTATGGGTTGAGACTCGGCCCTGTAGTGAGGTCTACCATTGCCTGGGGGTAAGTACACCGTATGCTGTGCCTGACGCTTTTACCTCACTATAATCCTGCCTTATGGATTACCTTTCAGATAAATATTTCATGAGAGCTGTCTGTATCTCTGCTGCTGTGTGCATTCTAAGTGCTGGTGATGCTTCTGTAATGGAGAGAGAGAGATGGAAGATAGAAATAAGGAATGAGGGAGACGGAGGGAGAGAGAGAAGGAGGAAAAAGGGGAACTTACCTGGTTGAATTGAGTCTTGGCTGCTTGCTGCAGTAACTCCACGTCCTTGCCCTTCAAGTGCTTCTGAAAATGCAAATACCACATGCAAATCAGTTTCAAGCAAAGCTCCTGTGTTTACTCTCATGTGTCACTTACAAAATGTGGAGATTCATGGCAGTTTTTGTAAATGTTTGTAAGATGTCTAAGAGAATGCATTTACATTAGCACCATCTTAACACTGCAGAAATCCTTGCATGTATAAGTTTGCAAAACAGTGTACACTGATCCCTGTATGATTCAAAACTGGCAATATTTAAATATATTTATAATTTAGATACACTAAATTCTGTTTCAGCAAAATATATAAAATATACAATGAAGCAGCAGCAAGCCTTTAAAGAGACCAAAAACAAATCAAAAACACTCTCAAAAAAGATATGAAACTACCACTGGGATGGTACCATCAAAGGTATTTTTTTAAAATAGGTTATTTTAAAAAAGTACAAATATGCACCTTTCTCCTGGGAAGGTGAATGTAGCGTACCTCTAAAACATCTTGAGAACATCGGTTGTACCTTTAAGGATACATTTACATTGTTTGTACCTTAATTAACAAAAAAAGTGTCTGAATAATATTCTTTTTCTCTGAATTTTAAGCTATACTGTGCAAATGTCAGAGACCACCCTTCATTTATTTAATTTCCAGTCAAAACATCCATTAAGTACAAGTTATTTAATTTTCAGAAGATATTTCTGGAGAGATTACATATCATATAATCCAGAAAGGGGAAAGTCGGCGAAAAATAAATGAAAAATAGGACAAACGAAAATTTTTAATCATTTTTTGAAACTGGTTGAAAAAATGATTAAAAGAAATAGAGAAAATGGGACTCAACAATCATGCAAGATCTTGTAGACCACCAAAACCTTCACCCTCAGATGAACAGTACCTAAAACTTTCATCTATGAATGATCAAGAGAAAATGATCTTTGAGAGAGAGGAGAAAATCAACCTCCACTTTTGCTTCAGATCTGAAAAAATCCACAGGTGTTTCTGTTCATCCTTCCACTGTGAGAAGACAAATCAATGCTATGGAACTGAAAAGACATGTAGCTGCAAAGAAGCTGTAAAAAAGGCAAAGGGTGGACACACTAAACACTGAAAAATTATTTTATATTTCATAATTTTGTAATTTTCTGCTTTTTTCCCTCCACACATTTGTAATGGCTGTTTTGATAGGAAAGCAAATAAATAATAAATGAAGGGTGGTCTCTGACTTTTGCACCATACTTTATCTACGGACCCCCTGTTGAAGAGCATTCACATAGTGGCTGGAAATAATTCGAATAGGTATGGGATGACTCAGCTTTTGAGGAGAAAAAGTGAGAGCAGAGGTCTCATCTTCTACTCACAGCTCCTTCTGAAACACAGATGGCCTGGACACAGCCACCTGGCTGGATGATGGCTTCCCTGATGAACTCAATCTGTGTGTCCTGGAATGTCTCTGTGACATCCACCAGCTATACATACAGAAGCAAGGGCTTTGTCAGTCTACAAATTTATACAATAATGGACCTTCTGAACACTTTGAGAATCAGAAACAAAGACAATTCACATTGTAGACACATGAGGACACATTTCAGCTTTACCATCACTGCACGACTGGCTACCTGTTTCTTTTAGAATTAATTGCAAAAGTGTTTTACTGCTTTTATTGGGGTAGAACCTTCATAAATATCAGAAATCCTAGTAGACTATGTTCCAGATCAAATTTTAGCTTGTCGAACATTCGAAGAATTAAGACTGGTGAAGCAGCTCAGTGGTGTAACTAGGGTCTTACAGGTTCCAGTGCAAAAGTGCTGGATTGGCCTCCTGAAACTATAAATGGTTTGTTTGCTCGTTATTACTACGTCTCCACCAAACTATCCAAGAGTCTTGTTTAGCTCCCAAATGATGGCACATCTTGAGTTCAAATTTAACTCCCTGCTGCCCTCTTAAGGTGTTATAGCACCAGGAAGAAGTTATGTTAGCCAACTTTTGTTTCCGTAAGACCCATTATGTTTCTCAATAAATGTGTTTTCAGCTTTCTTTTATTTTTTTTCTTGTTCAAGTCCAACAAAGCCAATTTAGGGGGTGGGGTGGAAACCCCTGTGCTATGGCCAGCGGTGCTATTTCCCTACTTGCACTGCTGATAGTTATACCACTAAAGCAGCTTTCTGCTACTGTGCACCAACTCTTTACTTGTTGATATTTGTCAGACACCCATCATTACTAGTTTGTGTAAAGTGCAGCTGAAAACACATGTATTCAATTTCTTAGCATTTGCTGTTCATTTAATATTTCCACATACAATCTTAAATATTCTTATTTACACACACCAAGAATGTACATTTGTATGTATTAAAGGGCCTTTTTACTTATTTGTTCATCCACTTGAGGAGCTCACTACTGAAAAGCAAATGTACCTTCATTCCAAATCGAGTGTCAGGTTTGTCTACACCGTAATCCCTCATGGCCTCCTCATAGGTCATGCAGGGGAAGGGGATGCTGAGCGGCTCTTTGTCTTCAGGCCAGGAATACTGCAGCAAGCCCTCAATCAAAGCCCTGATTCCGGCCTGCTCCACGAAGGACATCTCAATGTCCACCTGCGTAGGCAGACACGGAGATGTTATAGAGGCAGACGAGGCTGACTGAGGTCTAGGCTTTTCTGCCTTTTTTTCATTCTGACTGAGTTTCCTGAGAAGCCTATTAGCAGGGCGAGCAGCGTGTGTGGGCGGCAGAGAGAGACACATCATTAAAAGCCAACTTGGCATTCATCGGCATCCAGGTCAAACTCCATTCCGTTGTGCACTCTCAAACTCTCCGAACGGCTGATCTTGCTGTTTGTCACATCCTTACCTGTGTGAATTCAGGCTGTCTGTCGGGTTTGGAGCCTTCGTCTCTGTAGCAGCGTGCCAGCTGAAAGTATCTGAGATTACAGCAGTCAAAAAGACAAATACGTGTAAGCGTGTGTGTGGGTGTGCGTCAGTCCTGTAACCTCTTTAAGTCAGACATCTCAGACTAAATCTAAATGCTCCTTTAAGAGGGCCAGGGAAATGAACAAGCAGCAATGTTTGCATGACCCACTTCAGATAAAAGCGTTGATGGCTGTTTGACTATGACAAAAAATGTGAAAGTTATTCAGGTTATAGCCCACTGAAGCAGGTCTATTCTTACCGATCTAGACCTGCCACCATCAGAAGCTGTTTGAACTGCTGCGGGCTCTGCGGGAGACAGTAAAACTTCCCTGCTTCTCCAGACGGCACCACAAACTCTTTGGCGCCCTGAGAAATAGAGTGACAGCTGAATTTGAATACAGCCTTAATGCCTCTCAAATGCTACAGACTATCCAATACATATTACAACATTAAAAAGAAATGAGATCTTAGAGGAACGCATAATTGTTTGAGAGACAATATAATGTGCCCTGCAGCATAAATGTAAATAAACTGAAAAACTATGACAGAATATATAGTCTATACTATATAATAAAGTCTACACACAAAGTGAGTACATCATATTTAAACCAACCAGATACAGTATCAGTCTTTCTTCTAGACTTTATTTAGAAGTTTTTTTACTTCATGAGATCCCACCTACAGCATTACATTTACTATTTATATTTTTCTTAAAAACAAATTTCAAGCACTTAAGAACAAGATTTAAATCAAACTATATTTTTAAAAAATATATATACAGTCAGCTGTGTACTATATACGGTACTCAGTTAACCATTCTGGGTGCCAGTTTTCAAATACTGAAATCACTATTGGGTATTAATTTATTGCAGAAAGTAAGGGAGAAAATATACAACCAACAATCCAGTGAAACACCTTTATGTTTTAACATGGCTGTGCAGTGCAGCAGTTTTGCTCGTATTAGCAATTAAGTATGTATATTATACTTTGCTACAACATACCACAAGTTCTTTAATGTAAGCAAATTGCCAAGGATGTGTTGACAAAGACATGCTGTTTAAGTCAACCTTAAATCAAAACTGACCAGACTTTGTGTTCTCGTAATCTTTGATCGAAGTGTATTGAATTTTGCCTTTTTATTTTAAATAATATCACATTCACGTTCCCCCTCCCACTACCCCTGCCTATTATTGATTTAAATGCTCAGCTAATTTAAAGAACCTCCCGTTCACTCAGAAATTCATTACAGTATAAAAGGAAAATACGTTATGATTTCCAATTCAGGCTGATTTTATGTACAAAACAGAGCAAGTGAGTCTGTAATAAGGCTAACTATTCTAGCTGGCACAGAACTAAAAACAATGGGCTTCATTAACCAACCATTCGTGAGAAGAATTTTCTTTTTAAAACCCACTTACACAGTTTTCACGAAGTTTCTGACATTCACCACTGTTTTCTTATTTGGGATTTGTTTTTAGGTAAGAACAGAATCTACTCACACTCAAGAGCACAAAGGTGCAAATAATTCTGTGGCTTAAGAACGTGTCATGAATCTGACACAGACTTTTTCTTAGGACCTTTCTCAAGAACAACTTTAAGAAAAAACTTAGGAAGATATTGGTCAAACAGGCCCATTAAAAAATATTTCTCTGCCCACAGTGTTACCACGACCAACTAATATGTTGGCACATCATCCACTGATGAGAAAACAAATCTCACCATGGAACACGGTCATTAACTGGTGCAAATGGTGACACGCTGGCCCCACGCACTGCTCACCCCTTACTAGTAGCCTTAGCTCAGGGGTCGGCAACCGAAATGTTAAGAAGAGCCATTTTGTCCTTTCAACAGAAATGAAACCGTGGGAGCCACAACATTTTATGTCCGTTTTACCATCTCGGCTGTAAATATGTCTCAGTACGTACTGATGTGCTAGTACAGGCTAAAAATATAAACAAAAACACATACTTACTTTGCTCTGCTTTAACCTTTAAGTCAGCTGTAGCCGCTTTTCTCCCATCTCAGTCAGGAAAGTTTTCCGCGAAAGTAGAGTATCTTGTAATTGTCTCTTAATGTTTGACTTTTTACAAGGCTGAAGCCGCTTCTCATTCACCAGGTTCTTGTTCGAATCGTCCCGTTCCACCTTAAATGGTGCCTGAGGAGCCAGAATGTACTGCTGCGCCATTTAAGGTGGAACGGGACAATTCGAAAGAGAAACTAGCTTTAGCTTTCTCGTTGCAGATTAAACGTATCAGTTCGTCTTAAATCTTTCTCTTTGCCGTTTCTTTAGCTACAAGCTAGATGAGACTGTTATCTCAGTTGCTGTGTGACCAGCAGCCTGCGCGTCAGTCATCAGCACTAAAGGTCGATGAATTAGCAGTTATGCTAACTCCAGTGTTAGTTCTGCTGTGGAGCCACAACAGGGCAGTAAAAGGGCCACGTGTTGCCGACCCCTGGCTTAGCTAAAATGGAAAAAACATTTTCCTAAAAGACTATAACTAATTGTACTCCGTAGAGTCAGGGTCACGATTAGAATTTTGGAGCTAAAGTGTTGCTGAAGTTTAACAAAGGACTCTGAATGTCATGTCTGTACATATCTTGCTGAAATGTTTAAATTGGAGCACTTTTATTTCAACAGTTGACAGTGCTTTGCACAAAACTGTTTGGTTTGTATGCGTTTATTTTTGTTGATTTTTGTTAGGAAACATCTGGAATGATTGACTTTGCTTTTACTTAGTCTACATTTTTGTTGGATTTGATTGCTGGTTACATTTACACTGACTTTTTGGTGATCTTTTTGTATATTGCAGCTTTTCAATTATACGTTTCTTTCTGGCACCTGATTAAATGCAGTGTCTTGTTCACACTTTCAGTTGGGCTTGTTTGGTGTGTCAGGTGGAGATTCACAAACATTCTGACAATCACGTTTTGAAAGTAGGTAAAAAGTAGTGCACTACTTTTCAAAAAGTAGCTAAAAAAGTAGCCACTACTTTTTCTGGAAAAGTAGCTAAATTGTAGCTGGCTACAAATTTGGGGAAAGTAGCTAGAGAGTACCTAGCTACTAATTTTTCAGTAGCTATCCCAACCCTGCCTGTTACCCTATCAGACTACCGGTTCAATCCGCAGTGACCTATTTTCCTTGGCTATTTGTGAATAATAAAACATGTTTGCTTGATTTGTATGATATTTGCTTCCCAGCACCAGCTTATCAGTTTATGGTTTTGTGTATTATGAGTAAGAACTATTATACATTAAAATTAGACAAAAATCTTGTTTCTTTTTCTTCGGTATATAATATCAAAATTAGTCACAATGCACATTCCTAGTACTGTAACTGTATACATACTGATATTTTAGAAGGGTTCCTATCTGACTTTTAATAGCATCAGTTTAACGGATCAGATCAATTAAACAGGAAGAGAGGAAACTTACCCCTGGAGTCCTTTTAAACAATGTTGGGGTCTCCACATCTACAAATCCTACAATAAAATGAATAAAATAATTTTATTGATGATTCCATTATGTACTCTACATCCCAAATTCAAACGTAGACTGAAGAATGAAGAGTTTTGCACCTACCATGCAAATTGCAAAGGTACTCTCTCATTTTCATCACAAGCTGTGATCGCAGTCTCAGATTGTATTGCATTTGAGATGAGCGAAGGTCAAGATACCTATATTGCATCCGGAGAGCCTCAGATTTCTGCCAAGAGAAAACACAAACAGCTTTAGATGCATCAGGATCGGATCATGTTGTAGCAACATGCTCAAGCACATTTCCCCAAGGATTTAAATCAATACCAAACTTCTACAGATTAAAAAGTCTACAACTTTTGTTTTTCAATAACTCTCTGCAGCAGAAACGCAGAATCACATTGTATTGTAGAACACTGCAGTGAAACGCACAAGCTGCATGCTAATGAGAAAACGTTGAATGCTAATTCCCCATAAACATTAAAGGACACAAAGGAAAGTTTTCAGAAAACGTATAAAATGTGCTTCCATTGTAATATACAAGGATATTACAAATCTTACCTTGACAAAGTCTTTAATCTCAAAAGGCAATTTCCGGCAGGTGTTCAGCACTTCCATGCTCTCAGCACACACTTCAATTTCTCCTGTGGACATGTTCTGAAATTCAGGACAACACATGCAATAGTCGGCTTCGCAAAAGCTTGTCATTTTTGGTTGGCTTGGTACTTTATGCTTAAGAATGTTGAAAATGGGTCTGTGTTCCAGGGCTGTGCAATTATGTTAAAACTGACAACCGTGATTATTTTTGACAGATACTGTACTTCTGAGTATTAATTTCATTTCATTGCAGATTAGTAACACTTGGGTGCACCGTAAGAGCGCATTCTGTTGGAAATGTGATATTTTAGACAGTACTGATACACACTGTGGTACAGGAACATAGTGTGCCTGACCACCAGTTACTGGTAGCTGTGTTGTCATCTGTTCACAAGCTCTGAGTTATTAGGTTAAATGTCCCCTGGTTAAGACAACATTATTGATAATGAAAACTACTATTAAAATTGCAGCACTGGTGACTTGAAAATTACACTCTTTTAAATTGTGACTTAAAAACTAATGTAAATGATATTAAAATGAACAATATTTCAGCCCTAAGCCCATAAGACAGACCTTATTTTCCTGGCCAGCTGGACGAGGCCTGACCCTTCCTTTGATCATGACGACCGACTCAACAGATAACCTGCAGAAAGCATTCTTCAGTTCTTGCTTGGACTGAAATAAAGGAAAAACAAAGAGCTCAGGCTGAGGACATCCAGCAGCTTTACAGATGACAATTATTTAAAAATATGATTAATTTGATGCAATAAACGTAAAATAAAGAGTGCTGTGCTGCTACCTCATCCTGTGGGATAAGAACTTGCACCAATCCACTGAAGTCCCTCAAAATCACAAACAGATCCTGTCTGGTATTTCAAAAGGAAAAAAAGAAACTACTTCATATGCCAACATAATTTTAAAGCAAAAGTTCACAGAAATATCAGCCAAAACATGTTGGGTGCCTGATTCATAAAGCTACACTCTGTAAGTTTTGGGAATTTGGAGACCTCTCTGGTGGAAATGTGTAATTGCACGAATGTGCAGAAGAACATTTTGTGACATGGGTTGTGTTTCAGACCCCCACAAGCAAATTAATTTGTGTGTGAGCGCCTTAAAAGAGTTTTCAAAGAGAAATCCAACAAAACTTGGTGAAGGACGTGTCAAAAAGCATTAAGTAACGGATTCCAATACTTAAAAAAGGAATGTATTCAGAAGACATTTAGAATACACTTACAATACATCTTGGTAAGCCAGATGGATTTTTTTTCCCTTAATTCATACTGTTCCTCATTTTCACTGGATGGTAGTTTTCTTCATGTAATTATTTTGTTAATATGTTTCTTGAAAAAAATCTTTATCATTTAAAAAAGAAGTAAGAGATTTTAAGATTATTCACCACCTGCTTCAGTCTACTGCTGCTCCCACAATCCCCTGAACAGATGTCCAGTACAATACCAATGCTAAACTTATCACTAGCAAACATGTCCACTCCTGAGAAGATTATTAGTTTGATCATACCTTTGAGCTCAGTAACACTGACACTTATAACTGATCATCACACTGATTTATCAGTTTACTCAGGCTTTAGTACGAACTTCAGTGTTTGTGAGGAAGTCGTTATTTGAGGTCCTCTTTAGAGCTCATCTAACAAGCATATTTACTACATGTTTTGCGCTGATTCTAAAAAAAAATCATAAACAAGTTTTCATGGTGTTTCTTTTGAATATTGTGTGTTTTGTTTATTTAGTAAGCATTCTAAAATATTCTCCTAAAATGTAAAAAGTGGCTGTGTTTTGACTACGGTCTTTACAAAATGTAACTTGAACTGAATACAGATACTTAATTTCTGTGTTCTAAATACATTGTATTCCATGTCATCCCAACCCTAAACATGATACTGGTTGATATTTTTCCCTACCCGCTGGTGCACAGTGACATAATCAAAAGTCAGAATACGTTTGCAAGGCTTTGATGAAAGATTTCAAGAAAACATGAATTTCGTCTTTTAAATGTTATTGCACAATGACGCCTGGTTAACATAACAGGGACATAAACTAGTCAATTCTGAATTCATGTTGACTTGAAACAGCAACTTATCAAACCTCAGGTACTGAACCCATCCGCACAACGTGACCTCCTCTCCTATATGACTGGAACGCAGCTCTCCACATGTGTGACTTCGTATGGACAAACTGCTTTGTCCTACAAATCAGACAGTGACATTCTTCAGCAACACTGAGAAGCTTTAATAGTACAAAACAGTGTTGATTTTTGTGTTTAGTTACCTGAAGTGAAACTGGCAGCATGTCTGAAGGATGTAGTGGTGCTGAAAGGCGGAGCTTTTGAAGAATAAATCTGCTGCGTGGATACAAATAAAGCTCTCCTGTTTAACACACACGGTCTGTGGCGTGGATGTCGAAAAATGTGACGAGCTGCTCTCAGCAGTAAAAATGTATGTTTATGTGTCATTATCGAAAGATGTTAGTGTGCGATTAGAGAGAAAGATCGTGCTATCACTGTACACGAAGGTAAACATTTAGGTATCGTCATTTACTTACAATGCTTGACCAGTTGTCAGCAAAATTTATTCTAGCGCTTAACTTCCTTATAGCTCAGAGAGGGAAGAACCGCCTAAACTGACCACGAATATGAAAAAAGTTGACAATTATACAGTTGTAAAGCACTGTAAGCCACAGTGACATGTAATTAAATGACAGCTAACAGAGAGAGCTATAACTCAGTGTTTGAATGAAAGAGCCCGAGTCAGTCAGCTAGACTCCACCACCAGCACGGTCACCTTCCATTTCCACATTCTCTCTTAGCCCTTTTAGCCAAAGCCTGCGACGTGTGTGTCCGTATTCACAACATTTAACGTCAGAGATGAATAACCAGCTTACTCAAATAAGATATCAGGTCAAGTGCGACGAGGTGTTCTAATTTAACAACAGAAAACATACACACATACGAAAACTTCTGCATCCACACGCTGAACGGGCGCGTTTACCGTGTCATTCTCGGACTCGACTAATCACTCTCAGATTTAATCGAGCCTTTACCATTCTGACATCAATACGAAAGCGGCTAAATCCACCCATCTTTCAAAAAGTCTGTATTACTCGGTCATCGAAATGTAAACAAAGTTATTCAGTGTGCTTTGACGTGGCTTACTAACTCAATGATTTCTTTATAATGGTGTTGACATGAAGCAGGGATTGTGATATCTACAATGCAAATATAGTCATTTTGTTTAATTATTATTATTTTTTTTATTTAAAAAGCCATTTTATTTGCGACCCGAAAGGATCGTTGAACCTGCGTGTGTCGTCTGTGATTTTATATGTATTGATAATAACGGTGAACATAGTGGTAAATCTGAAAAAAGTTTCTTTGGATAACTTTTTTGCCTTGACACCCTGTATTTTTTTCTCTCAAAAAAACAAAAAAAAACATCTTAATGATTACATCTTAATGATTTTTGCAGACATTTAGACACATCGATGGAATGCCCCTTTAATAATAATAACAGGTTTATATATATTGTTCCTTTCACAATCGCAAAAGCGCTTTAGAATAAGTACAGTAATTTTAACAACAAAAAAGAGAAACAAACTAAGGCAGTGGAAAAAGAAAAGTGTTGCTTAAAGAGGACAGTCTTCACAAGATATTTAATAAAAGGACAAAGACGGTTCGATTTGGGATGGGGAAATCCACGGTTTAGAGTTAACAGTAACGAGTAAGACAATGTAGTCAATATACATAAATATATTTATGTTGAAATATTAAATTTAGTTCATTTGAAAACAAGTCCCTGACTGAAATCGCTGTCAAATGTTTTCAGCTCTTGATTAGTTCTCCTAGCTGGCTGCATGATGGGAACGCGGGCTGTTCAAATCAGGTCATCTCCTCGGCGGCGCGCGGTCGGTCATGGAGGGACAAAACAGGTAGACTTTCTTTTACTTATTTCATTTAATACACTTTATATGGATGGAGTGCAACGCACTGTACGCGATTTAGGTGTCGTTCCGCAGAAATTAGAGGGTTATGTGTTGAAGTTGTAGCTAGTGTTTTGCTTTGTGTGGCTAGTTAGCATTGTGCTAACGTTAACTGGTTGACCGGAGATTCGCGAAGACTAGCTTCAGCATTAACAACCATGAGAGTAGAGTAACCAGAGCAATATACTTTTATCTCCGCCATTGATATAATATGCAAATTATGAATTGAGTCCATTATGCGTATATTTTATGCTACGTGCCGTTTACAGTGGTAATTAGCTAATACACGAAGCGCTCTGTTTTCACAACTGATGAACTAACGTTAGCGTTCAAGAAACGCTGTGCTTTATGGCGACTGTAAAATGGGCACATTTTTCTGCTTTGCACAGTGTTGTGAATACCCCAGCACACAGGCCTGTTACAAGAAGAAGCAAGAGTTACGGGCGAAGCTGTGTGGAGCCTCCGTCCCTTTTCTGGCAGACCCCGGGCCACTTAACCACCCTCGGCCACAGGATTCCAACCAGCAGAAGGGCTGCTAAGTCCCGTAATATTACTGTAAGCAGTTTCCATGTATATTTCATTTATGGTTTCCTTATAATGGAAATAACACCACTACCATTACTAATAACCATCGTTAAAGGGATGCACTGATGTGGGAACTGTGAGCTTATACTGATACATGTTTTATATACACACCTGCCAGTGTCTATATACACATTTTTTAAATGTGAAACTATTAACCATTTGGGAGTATTAGCGCTAAAAGCAAAATAAAGCACTTATTTCTACAAATAAAATGTGTTAATTATTTAAAAGCATACATTTTAGCATAGCAACCTAGCGTCATTTAAACATTGTTGTTCCCAAATGCAATAAATAATTCAATATTTAATGAAAAAAAAGGTGTGATGCTGGTAATTTTTTAAGCAACTATCGTGCATTCTTAATTTATATAGCCTCTTTATCAAACTCGCAACAGATAAAAGAAAAAAAAAAAAGTGAATGATCTATAGCATGGGTTACCAATCCTGGTCCTTGAGTTTTACCTTCCTCCTGAGAACCTGTCCAACCTATCAGATGCAAGTGGGAACTAAACTGCAGGAAAGTAGATCTACAGGAGAAAAGTTGGTGACCTCTGCGCTGTGAGGTAAATCAGGGGTACGCATCTCCAGTCCTAGAGGGCCGTTGTCCTACTCAAAACACTCCCACTAAACATGGCAATTAACAGATTAATTGAACCAGGAGTGACTGAACAGGGAAATCACAAAACTGTGCTGGCCTTTGGCCCTCCAGGACCAGAGTTGTGCACACCTGAGGCAGTTTTAAGTAATGAGGAAAGCCAACACTGGTACATTTAAATGGAAGTATAGTCACACAGAGAATTTCATAGTTTGTGGGGCATGACACATTGATTGACCTACCGAGGATACAAATGAGGCTGTAGTAAGGAAGGAGCTTGGTTTAAGATGTTTTTTGTTTGTTTGTTTCATATTGAACAACTAATGTTATTTTGTTTGAACCTCATATCTTCACAGACTAAGGTTGACCCAGAGCAAGTAGCTCTTTTGATCAAAAATGAATGGAAGCTGTCCTATGTCACCCCTCTGTACCGATTTCGACACACGCAGCTGAAACTGTACTCCAAGCACCTTGCTGCTTTCATCATAGCAGAGAAACAGCAGGGTGTTGCAGTTGAAGTTGGACTAGAGGCTGGTTTTAAGGTCACGTTCTCCGCTGTTCTTGGAATGGCTGAGACAGAGGAGGATGCTGAAACTGTTTTCATGCATGTGAGTTTGGCCACAAAAATACAGTATGAACTTCAGTGAAATGTTGGGAGGCATGCTAGGCGTGTAAATTTCTGACCTCATAATTTTATTTGATTAGGAAACAATTTAGTACATTTAAAATTTCTCAAATTTCAACACAATTTGAGTTGGTTTGATGCTGAATTATAGAATACGCTGAATGCACAAATGTGACTAAACCAGACTGTATATATGTAAAATGCTGACATTTGAAAATAGCTTTGGAATTTTATTTTGACTGTTAGCAAATTAGTGTTATGATTGAAGCTGAATGGATGTCGATCTGCTTTCTCTCCTTTATATCCCAGATACATTCTAAGCCTTTATTTGCAGCGGATACTCCAAAGGCAGTGTGGCGTGGTTGGCTGACATGTGTTAACGGTGATCCAGAGTACCTGAGGTCGCTGCCACCTGACTTTGTTAGCTTGCCCTTGTTTTGCAGCAGTGGGCCGGAATACCTTACAACTCTTGTCAAGTCCTGGTTCGAGAGGACGTTCGACTGTAATTTTGGCTCACTGTGTCTAAATTCCACCACACTAAATTGGCTTGCTGCTTTGTGGACTGGCTGCCATCCCAGCAGTAATATCAGATACTTAAAGTTGGCCTGGAACATGCCCTCTCAGCCACCTTTGGACATTGCATACACAGTCAACCCGCAGGACGCCTGGGAACTATGGAATAGCATTCATACAGAGGACAGCGCAGATGACCAAATCAATATTGAGGAGGTCCAGCGTTTTATGAATGGGCTGGAGATTCACTTCTTCAGACATTTTAAAATCTACCTTTCTGCCGGGACTCTCACAAAGGTCTCTACTGCCCTTGGTTCAGCACATCATGATGGGAAAATAAAGGTAATTTGCAGTTATTTTGCTAATATAAGCAGTTATGTTGTTAGGAATTCACAATCGGTCATTTTTAGTCCAGATACTACCCCTTAAAATACTCTTACTCCTTACTGATGCCACATTGAAGGTGGTAAGTGTTACTGCTGAGTGGCAAAAAATTTATCTTATCATGGTACTATAATACATCTTCTTAGTTTTGGTAAACCCTGTCATTTTGATAGCATTTTTATTTTTAAAATATCAAACTTATAATTATCAATTATGATTTCTATTGAACATTTCACACATTGAATTGTATTAAATCCATTCAACGGGGCTAATTATGCTGTTTTTGTGATGTAATCTTTGGCGAAAATGATAGAAAGATGGAGGCTGGGGGTGAAAATGTTGGAGTATTCCTTTGATGTAATTCAAGGTAGTGATTTGAAAACTACAAATATTTCATTCATTGTGTTTAATAAACATATGAGAGTGCATGGAATACTGTTGTTTATGCAGTCCAGACTTGTATGACTGTATGCCTGAGATCGAAGTCCTAATGAGAGACACCAGTGACAATAACTTTGGTTGGGACTTTTCTTTTTCAGATTGGCAGCAGTGACTACATCACCACCTTACTGACCCTGCTAACGGAATGTGCCCTCATGAAAACACCTGTTTGAGTTGTTTTATTTTGTTCTATATCTGTGAATAGTTTATTTTACTGAATAAATAGTGCATACAATTTTGTATACATCCTAAACTGCAAATCTTAAGTTTTGTATTTATTTTTGTTTTTCTCAGTCATAAATATGTAACTGCTCTTTTATTTAAAATAGGTAAAGCCTTAATGCACAGAACATAAAACTTGGAATGAACTGTATCTGGATGGGCCTTGTATGGGATTCTGCTGATGAGGACATGAAATATTACAACATAAGTGTTCTACACTCAAAATCAAGACTGGCAACTGTAAAGTCCTAAATGCATGTAAATCATGTGCTTGCAATTATTTTAGAAAGCCCAGGAATGTATTTACGCTTGCTGTTTAATTCTTTCACTTTTTAATGCTGCACATCTGCCCTTTTAACATGTACATTTATAGTTAACATTTACTCATTTATTTTTCATAGTATGTACATATCTTGTGTTTGTTAACTTCAGGCTACAGGCAAATTAGACCTTAATTCATTTGCAGTGACAGTAATTGAGTATTCATTATTTCATTATTAGACAGGGGAAATCACTTTTTTTTTTAATCAGTCACTGTAAATTGTTTGATATAACATTGCTTTTAAGACAACACTTTATTCTGTGACATGCTGAGTAGTGTCTCATTTCTTTGTTTTATTTTTGCCATCTATTTGTTGATTAAAATAAATGAAATGTATGTGAACATTCCTCAAATCCTTTAAAACAAGGCTAAAACCAAGACAATTGTATGCTCAACCTTCTCACATCAAGATTCATTCAATTTCAGTAACATCTGTAAAAATATTTCATATCTACAAACCCAAATCCAAAAAGGTTTGGACAGTATGTGAAATGCACATAGAAACAGAAAGCAGTGATGCGTAAATTCTGTTTGACCAGTATTAAATTGAAAATGGTACAAAAATACATTTGTTTTACCATATGAACAACAATTGTTTAAATATAATTTGATGTCTATGACACATTCCAAAGAAGTTGGGACAAGAGCATGTTAACTACTGTATTACATCATCTTTTCTTTTAACAGCACTTAATAGTGAAATAATCGTGGACGTTCCTGAAAAAGTGTCTAAAAGGCAGCATTTTGCTGCTGTTGGGAAAAACCTTGTACCTCCAAAATGGTAACTTTACAAGAGAAGGAAAATAACACTTTGCTTTTAATAAACGTCAATGTAACCAGACTTGTTTCTAAGTAATTCTGGGCAATGTAAAGGGCAACAGGCATTTTCAAATATGTCAAAAACTGAAAAATGGAAGATACAAGGTTTTGTTCTGACAGCATGCTCCAAAATGTGTGAAGCATTAATGGCTTTTTCACAAATATGGTAAAAATCTGGATGGTCTGTTTCTTCTTTAATGCAGAGCCTGCAATGTCCATTATTTCAATAAACAATTTGAAAGACTGACTTGTCAAACCACAATACATGTTTCACTATGCATCAATCCATTTCAAATGAGCCTGAGCCCAGGGAAGTCAGAGCGTTTCTGGAAACTGTTAATGTTTGGCTTCCAGTGTGCATAGCACAGTCTTAACTTGCATTTGTGGGTACAGCGACAGACAGTGTTTATTGACAATGGTTTGTCAAAGTATTCCCAAGCCCATGTGGTGATATCCATCGGAGAAATATGCTGGTTTTCAGTGCAGTGCCATCTGAGGTGTTGAAAGGTCACAGGCATTCATTTTGTGGTTTTTGGCTTTGTACTTTCTACACAGAGATTTCTTTGGATTCCCTGAATCTTTTGATGATGCATAGAAAGTGAAATACCTAAAATCCTTGCAGTCCATGCAATTTTTAAACTGCTGGAATTTTGCAGGATGCATTTTTCTGAGCTTTAACACATCTTTGCCCAGCCCTTTCCTTTTTTATATCTAAGCATTATTACATCACCTGTTTAAGATGTTCTTGAACATTTCAGTCTTAAAATAGTCTTAATTGTCCCTGCCCCAGTTCTTTTGGAACATGTTGCAGGCATCAATTTTAAAATGAACACGTAATTATATTAAGAAAAAACAAAAAAAAACCACAATGAAGTTGATAAGGTAAAACATTACATATCTTAATACTGTTGTCATTCAAATATAGATCAAAGTAGATTTACAAATCGCTGCTGTTTTTGTTTTTATTTGCATATAACAACTTTTTGGAATTGGGTTTGTATGTAAATACTTTCATGATAAAACAGAACCGTTCTATCACCTTAACCCCTTTTCCACAAGCAGAGTATGACAGTTTAACAGATCAAAATGCATTGCATCCCTTTTATTTAGTTAGTCTCAACATTTAGATGCAAAGTGTGCAGGCCAACACTGAAAACTGTTTGTTCTTAATGTCTCAAAAAACTGCCTACGGTCCACTGCTTAAGAAACTTGCAATCTAAATGCATAATAACCTTTTTAAAAGTTGACATGTCCGTGTTTAAAACAGTGACCGTACTTCCTTCTAAAAGAACTTGTCTTGGGTTAAAGTGCACAGACTGAATCAGTGATGCATCCTGTGGAATAAATGCAAACAGCAAAACAGCTTACTGATGCAGAGGACTTCATTAATTTGCAGTGTCTAAAGACAGGCTTGTATGTCCCATCTACTACAATTCCATGAGCACCACTGTACAAAAAAAAGCATGCATCACTGGATCAGTGGGGCCAAATTATGGCAGGTGGGAAAATATTTTAGAAAAAGGAAGAAAAAGAAAAAAAGTATCACAGTGCATCCAATTCGTAAGATTAAAACACCATTCAGACAATCTACTATTCATATGAACAGGTGGCTGTGACGCCAACTCTCCCAACTTCAGGTCACCATTAGGAGTTTCAAATGCGATGCAAAAGTCAAACAACTGGACTGGCAGTACAGATCCTTCCAGAGAAGTGTATCCTTAAATGCAACCATTGCTTCTATTGGTAACAGGGGTGGCACTGCAGGGACAGAGCTTCTCTGTTTTATCTCTTGAACAGACACTGGCCTTTGGCTAGCGGTAGGTACTATGGTAAGAACGATGAACTGTAGCCCTACAGATCAAAGTCTTCACAGATCAGCTCCACACAAGAGTGGCAGATGGATATCCTTGGCTTAGCGATCTCAATGACTTGAGATGTAATAGTCTTACATATGTAGTCTTTTTTCATTCATGAATCACAATGTGTCAATGAGAGGCACAAGCTATGGTGAGGCATCTATGGGGGGCTGAGGGATGGTGGAGTGTATTACCATATATGTGATTCACAGTGAGTCATTTTAATCACCCCAACCCCACCTCCTAATCTCCTGTAGTTCATTCCACCATAGAGCCTGAAAAAAGAAAGAAAAACCGATTAGTTATAGTTCTCAGCTGGTAATCCTTTTAAATGTTTCACATTTATCTAATTACCTCCATGTGTTAGCATCAGGGTCATAGACTTCTATTGTTTTTAAGTAGGTAGTGCCATCAAATCCCCCTACTGCCATCAACTGGCCATTCACAACAGCTAAACCAACCTAGAACATGAACGTCAAAAATATATACAGTGAACATACTGAGGTCTTAAGCACGAGGCAAGTTTGGACCAAACTGCAGGAGAGCCAAGCTTACCCCACTCCGTCTGGACGTCATGGCGACCACAGGAGACCACTGATTGGTTCTGGGGTTGTATCTCTCGGCGCTGCTCAGTTCTGTGGTGTCGTCCCGGCCACCCACCGAGTAAATCATGTCTTGATAGACAGCGCAGCCCAGGTGTTTCCGCCGTGTGCCCATAGGTGCCACCGTGTGCCAGCGGTTCTCCTGAGGGTTATACCTCTCCACTACAGGCACCAAGAACAGTGGAAAAACAATGTTTCTTTTAGAAAGACAGTCTTTTCTGTGTTCCCACATGTTTCATATATTATTTACAGTCACATGCAAAATCTTGAACAGCACTTGTCCAATTACTTGTTATGTTGCTTTTCTAAGTGAAAATAATCAGTTAAACACATCCTCTACAGAGAACAGATTTTAGTGCACAATTTCTATTTATTTGCTGAGTTTACCACATTGAAAAAAATACATAAAATGTGCTATAACTTAGCACAGGCCACATTAAGATGTATTTTTACTTTTTTCCTCAATATGTTAAAGTCAGCAAACAAACAGTAAGTATGCATTAAAATGTGCAGAAGTGTGTTGTCTACAGAGGATGTGTACTTGTTTTCATGTAGAAATAAGTTTAGTCTTATTTAAATTATTGTTCTAATTATTTTAATTAAATTATTTAATTATTTCCTTTTGGTTTTTATTAACGCTTCTTATTTGTTTAACCTTTTTACTGTTATTACAGTAAATCTATGTTCTTTATTTTTATGCTTTTTGACCATAAATTGTTTTGCTTAAACTATTTTGCGAATTTCTTAAAATGAACTGCAAAGTACATACATTTTCACATATGAAGGACACTGAATAAATACAGTTTATATTATTAGTATATTCGATTACATGACAATCTTGATTCTTCAAAACACCTACAGAAACACGACAGGAACGGTGATTGGTCAGAGTGCTCTCAGCTAGGGGTGGGATATGGCAAAAATGTTATGTCACAATACTTCATTTTCAAGACATGATATATATCACAATATTTAGTTTTTCTGATTTAATAATTTAAAACAGACAAAATAGCACCTGTAGTGCCACATATAAACATACTATAAGAATAATAATAGTTCTACCAGTGTTTTTTATTCAATGTTTTTCAAACTCCACTTTTTTTCAAAATCCACTTAAACAGGCCTAATTATGCTTACTTTGTGATAAAACATGGAGTTAGTCAGTATCCACTATATGTTTACAAAAGCGTATTGTGGCATATCACGATAATGATAAAAAATCTTTCTCTTGCCCACCCCTACACACAGCCCATAATTTGCAATGGCCAATATCGTTAACAAATGATATAATGTGCAGCCCTAATACTGAGCAAAACCTAATTATAATCATGTCATAGGAAGCAGAATGCAAAATGTAACCACTGTGATGGGTACTTTGCTATGCTGTAAATGAAGTGTACCTGTATTTAAGGGGGACGTGCCATCTGAGCCTCCAACTGCATAGAGAAATCCTCCCAGAACTGCTACTGCCACTCCTAAACGGCGGGTGCTCATGGAGGCCACCCGGGTCCATTTGTTCTCCTTAGGGTCATACCTGTGCAGCAGAGCAGAACTTTACCATTCATCTGTAATAAACACTCTGAACCCTCAAATCACTGTGAGTTCAGAATACGACAAATGAGACACCATTCTAAAATACATATGCATGTACACATATACCCATTTATTTGCAATCTTATTGCTCTACCAACCTTTCTACTATGTTGAGACATGAGACGCCATCCTGCCCACCAACAGCATACAGATAACCGCCTAACACGGCTACACCCACACTGGTCCTGCATGTACTAGTGGGCGCCACATCACTGCTCCACTGGTTAGTCTTAGGGTCATACCTGAAAGGAACCAGCAGATGGCAGCATTGAGGTGGCTTTCTAATGAAACATTCGAGAACAATATTATGGACCGTATTAAACTGCAATAGTTGGCTGGGACATCTGTACATTTCATTTACAACATATTCACTAATGTTGTTTAGGCCCTTTAATGGTAAACAAACTAAACAACTACTCCAAAAGCAACCTCTCTTATACAAACTCTGTTAAAAAGTTCAAACCAAATCACTGATTATTTGTTTATCCTCCCATGAGTCTCCTCTAATTTAATGACATTTCATTTGAGGAAGATCTGACACAAACTTGGCACAACTCAGATTAAATAAGACAAATGATTTTATCTGGGTGTACATAAATCCAGTTCTCACCTCTCCACACTGTTCAGGTAGGACGAGCCATCGTGTCCACCAACAGCATATAGCAGATCGTCCAGGACACTGACACCCACTCCACAACGCCGCTTGCTCATTGATGCCACCATTCTCCACTCATTGGTCTGGGGGTCGTAGCGCTCCACACTTGAAATGGCATCGCCACTACACCATCCTCCTACTAAGAGATTCACACAAACGTACAAACACAGATCACATGGCTCACTAAATGCAGTAATGTACTGATAAAAGCGTGAACAGTTTGAGCTTCAGCAGATTCAATACAAAACAAAACAGTGTGGCTTTTGTTTATTAATCACAATTCAGCTGAGGAGGAATCACCTACCAGCAAACAGGACTTCTCCACAGCGGATAGGCTTGCGTGGTCGGGTGCGAGGTCCTTGCATGAGGGGGCGCTCTTGAGGAAGGAGAAGATAGTTCTTTGCCTCATCCACCAGGTCCCTACAAAGGAATAATAACACATTAATTTATTTTATTTCTTAATTGCCACATATGGTTACTTGCAGTCCTGGTGAAGTCATCGATGATGTGCACTCCAAGTTCCTTGATGTGTACATCAATGATGACCTCAGGTTCCTTGATTTGCACATCACTGATAAACTCACCTCCCAATTACATCTTCACAACATTTTACAGGAGGACAACAGAGAGCCTCCTGACCAGCAGTCTCACTGTCTGGTACAGTAATTGCCCTATCTCAGATTACAGAACCCAACAATGGATTGTGAACACTGTTGGCCAGAAAGTTTGTGTGTCACATGAAGGTCATATGTTGCATAGCTCTGGAATGAAACGTTTGAATAACAGTTGGCTGAGTGTGTACACACCTACATTCCTCATCACTCTTGATTAGTGGATCTGAACCCACCGTTCCCACCAGGAACTTGGGGCTCAGAAGAGGAAGACGGACATGCTGGAGGACCTGTATGTGTAGTGAGAAAAAAATAATGAAAATGTAAAGATCATATTGTGAACCAGCAGACCAGCCAAGACATGACTGGTGTCTAAGGTTTTTCATTAGTTTCGCTGAGGATAATGTGAATAACTTGTTTATGTGGTACCTATCATGGTATAGCCCTATTCAGAGAGAATTAGTTTTCCATGAGGAGGTGGGGTAATGCAATTTTTACCAGCACTTCTCAGCGATTTTAGTGTCTTCCCGATGTGCCATGTCAGTTATTTTCATGGACCACCTGCTCCTTCATCAATAAAGATTCGATCACATTTTACTCAGGATAAAGCGACCAGTAAAAAATAACCACAGGTCCACAGAACCCAGTCCTGGAGAGCCACAGCACTGCATCACAGTTTAGCAATCGACCTCATTAAACACTCCTGATTTAACTCTTTGGCTAATTTAGCAAGGTCTTTATTAGTTGATCTTAACATGTTAGAAGAGATAAAATGCTTATCTCTGCAGAACTTTGGCCTGCCAGGAGTATACTACAGAAAATAAATTGCAAGAACTTTGACAGACTTTGAATTAAGCATAGCTGCAGACACAGTCCCACACTATGAATGTTGTGAGGTAGTACTGAGTAAAATGATGCTGATAATATATGTGAATATGTAGAACATTGAAAAACCTCTATAAACAGCACAAGTGAGAGTGTAACAGTTGTGCAAGCGACCTGGGGGAGCTGTGGCCGGCGTTCTTGGATGCTGTATTTGACCCAGGCCATGACGGCATTAAACACCTGCTCCTCACTGCGCACATTCAGCTCGTCACTTGAGATGATGTCAATCAGCTGATTGGCTGGGAGCAGCATAAACTCCTCACTCTCCATCACCTGGGATTAAATAAACAGAGAGGGACTTTGGTAAAAAAGTTAAATCTAACTTGGAATAAAAAGGACTTTGTGACCAATCCCTAGTGACGGAGTCATTTGGCAGAAGAGGGGCATAAATTACCTATTTATGTAACTCACAATATGTTTTTTGAAGTTGTAAAACTTATGCTAATACTGATCTTGCCATGTTCTCATATCTAACACTCTGTATATATCAAACTAGGGCTGAACAATTTAAGAAGGTCTTTCAAGAAGACGAGCACATTCATTTTTTCCGACTTTGTCTTAAACACTCAAAGCCTACCAGTTCCCACACAGCCTACCAGGATTATTTTCCCACTTAAAAATTGTTAAGACAATGGTGAATAATGTAGGATATAATTAAAATGATAACTCTTGCGATTTTAAATAATTAATAATTAAATAATTGTTAAGCCCTACATCTAACAATCCATAATCCACCAGATTGATAGGCTAGCATTGGACACTGTAAGATCTGACTGGAACACTTGTTCTACTTCTACCATAATTCCATCAGACGTGGCCAAGAGGGGAGGGTGTATTCCTGTTTTGAGTCTTTGTTCCTCTCAAACTATGTTTATATGTACACCAATGGTTCAATATTAAACTGCTAGTCTAAACTAAGACAAGATCCTGTAAACAGCGCAGTTCGAATGTCACGGCACAAATAACGTCTTAGTTGACCTAAGCTTAGTCTGATTCAAACATGTGGTTCAGGCTGTCGGTAGCCAGACTATTAGAGGTTGTACAAATAAATGCTTACAGAACATGTGCAAGCAGAGGAAGAATTCTGTTCGTTCACAAGTGCCTCGCCACTTTAGAGGCGCGTCAGTCTACAACTCAATATGCAAATGAACCTATAAAGCAGTTTTGTAACATCTAGAGAAGAGTTACTTAATTTCTCCAATATAAACTATAGTAAATGAAAACAGCAGACTACAGGGAAAGCTCCAAAGATCAGTAGCACAACTTGGGAAGATAACCTGACTCCAGAGAACAGATTCAAACAGATTCCTTGGAGTTAAAAATAACACAGGGTTGCGCTGTCATCCATGAAACATGAAGCTAACGAAAAAAAGGGAGACACATAATACAGTTTATGACCAGGGAGCATGGCTAAATTTAGCACAGGGGATACCGCACTCCACTTATTCTTACTCACGCTGAGACTGGTAACCAACATACAAGTCACAGTAAGGCTTGAGACCTACAGATTGCATTATCTAACCTTTAGTATTACTTAACAGATAACAGTCCTTTAACATCATCATGATCACTAACAAGGCATGGCAAGCTAAACAGAAGGTATAGAAAACAAAGCAATTGTGTATATATGAGGGTGTGTGAGACTGTGGGAACGATATCGAAAAGATAAGACTAGGCAACACATTGTACCAAGCTTATGAGAGGATCAGCACCAAGCTAAGAATAAACCTCATAATTCACTATGATTCGATTATTTTGTTACAGTGCGCAACTATTTTAAAAGCACACAAATGCATATAAAGTATTTGCACAGTATTGGAATATAGACATTAATAATCAATTTTTTTATTATTATTTTTTTACAATTTAACATTTGAAAATAGCCTGAGAATTTTATACTGACCAAACAATAAGCATACCATACAATGAGATGTCCAAAAAACATGCATCTCCAGTTTTCTCACTTTTTATTTTTCTGCATCATTAGAGCACAGCAGCTTCTTTTCACATTGTGTCAAAACTTGAACCAATATAAATGGCCCAAATTACAAAACAGGACAGCAAAGTAATATTTTATTGATAATGAACTAAATATAATCAACTGTCAAACTGATGCAGTCTAATCACCACCTTCAGATTAATATATCACTATTGATCTGTATTTTTACACCGCTATGCTATCTTTCAGAACCAGTATCAAGAGAGCAACACTAAGGAAGTGAAGCCTCTGCAATTTTACCATGCTGGAAAACACACTATTGAAATATGTTGCTTCTTCTATCTACTAAGGATGTGCATTTCAGCTAGGGGTGAGGAATAATGTCAATATTTTATCATTATCGTGATAAAGTATGCCACAGTGCACTTTTCTGAGCATATTATCAATATCTTCAGTACTGAAAGAACACATCCTGACGTGGGAGTGGGTGGCTTACCTCCTGAAAGTTATGCTGGGTGAATTTGTCTGCAATGCGCAGCAGCTCTCGGCAGGAGTGTGTGTCGGCAAAGGCCCGGATGCCCAAGCAGTTGGAGGGGTCGAGCTGGCGCTTGAGGAACTCGCAGCAGGCCTCCTGAATCTCAGCCAGCTGAAGCAGGCAGGCAGCGGGCAGTAGGGTCTGTACGTTACCCTCCTCCACGGTCACCTGCGCACCACAAACACATGGGTTAGTCCTCACAGTACACTAATTCCACTAACACATACTAGAGTAAGTAGCACACTCATCTACAAAGTAAATGGAAAATCTGCCTGTTAACACAGAGATTCCAAACTTTATGCTCCAAAAAGAAAGTACACAAAGATTTGTAGTGAAAGCAACATTTCAGTGAAATATTAAAAATTCACACAATTTTACCTCAAAAGTAATCCATGAGCAAAACATATTTGGTGAGAAAAGTACAGACAAGATTCAACCTTCAAGAAGGCTGAAGACAACTGTTTTTAGCTACGCTACATTCTTTCATAGATTTTAAAGGGTTCACATCATGTACAAACAAACAAATTTTCCTCTCTTTTTAGAAATGAAAGAGGTTGATGTAATATGTAAACACTGTTGAAGTGCAGTCCACATATGGAATGTTTTGAATTCACTGTTTCTATAGTTATGAAAACCAAGATATTTACACATATCCACCTATTCAGCCTATAGCAGTTTAGCCCTGCCCATTTATGCTGAAGTTATAAGGAGTGTTTCAGCTCAAACTGCTTTTTAAAGGAGGTGTGATATAGGGCAGTCAATCAGAATAGATCTCATTTACATATACCACAGTAACAACAATTCTAAGAGAAAAACAGAGATCGGAAATGGTCATATAAAAATGAATTCTGACTATTTTTGGTACATCAAATCATACATATGTTCTAATTGGACCTTAGAAAATTGTAGGATGTGGGCCCCTTAATAGGTGATAGCTTGTCTTACAGTGCTAGAAGCCATATAAGCAGTTTATTTGTTTATTACTTAACGAGTCAACATGGTTTGAAGTTAGTGTGTGATGATTTAGATGTTTGCATAGTTTAAGGGTGTAAAATTTCATTACTTGTTAGATACATTAGCCTAGTAGTACCATTACAAAACTAAAGTAGCAAAATTCAGATACCAAACATTTTTTGGCTTTTGTTGTGATATGTAGCACTGATTATTCTTGTAGGCTATTTGATAGATTATGTCTTGTTGAAGTAATAAACTTCATAATTTCATAATTTAAAAAACACTTAAAGTCCACAACTGCATGTAGAGCCCAACTGACCTGTGAGGTGTAGGCAAAGTCGATGAGCAGCTCCATGGCACGCTCGTCAATGTCACGGATGACCACTTCAGTCTGCCGGCTCTCAGCCAGCTCTCCAGTAAACATGGCCCTGAAGTAGGGGCTGCAGGCAGACAAGATGACACGATGCGCATAGATCTTCTTGGCCCCCACCACCAGCACCACGTCACACAGCTCCCGGTGCTTTCGCAGCAGGTTGATGACCTCCAGCGTCTGACGCGGGTGCTTGTCTGAGACATAGGGCATGCGGGCGGGCTGCGGCACGCCCTCCGGCAGCTTGTTGGGGTCACCCAGAGTGCAGCGGCTGGTGATGTCCATGGCGGCGGTGTCCGAGCGCACGCTGGTACCCCTGAAGGTGCAAGCAAAGTTTGAGGAATAAGAATTATAGGCTGAGGACTGACAGACTATAGCATTTCAATAAGAGGGTCGCTTATTTATTCACATCAGGGGTTGTGTAGTTCTGGATCTGTAAAGCATCTCTGCAGAGTGCAGACACAAAAACAACCTCTTCCACACTCACACTCTTACTAGGCCTGCACAATATTCCTTCACTAGTCATTATCATGACATTTAGGGAAGCATCCCCTTGGGAATTGATTGCTGATGATATTTGAAATTTTTCATTTATGTACATGCCATTGCTGATACATAAACAATTTTTAAATGCAGACACCAGAACTATATCTACCTGGATTAGAATTACAGAGAAATATAACATTTATTTATACAGCGTTACAAATGCAGCAAAATGAATAAAATGCTGATATTTTAGCACAGTAGCCCAGGATCACATGCTCCTCCAGAGTCCAATAAATATCTGACAAAAATTTAGTTTGACATATTGGCCAAATCTGAACATCTGTTGGACAATTTTGTTTTGAGCAATTATCTCCCAATACTGACAATTCCAGGATTATTGTGTATTCCTAAAGATACTGCCAAGAAGGCTGCAACATGCAAATAAGCCTTCTAACGAATTACAGCAAAGTATTGTATTGTATGCCATGAGCATCCCAATCAGATGATCCAGACCAGACTATATGTTTCTGTGCATGTTTTGAAAAATCACTTCAGTTATACTGCTCTATACTTATAATAGGTCCCAAGTAGTAGAGAAAATTAGTGTACATTAATAAGGCTGTTTCGAGAGCACCTATTCCTGCAGACTTTGAAAAGCATAAATCATGCATCTTTTAAGAGAGCTCTTGGTGTGCATGCCAATCAAGAGCAAAGCATCTGCAGACCCCTGGCACTGGATAGATGCTTCAACAACCACATACACAATAGCAACGGCCACATATCTACCGCATAGCTTGACTCCACTTGAGCACTTGTATAGGCACAGACACATATATTTCAATTCAGTAAACAGCCTGGATGGTACAAGCCTGCACTTTATCACCTTTTTGTCTTTGTATCAATATGTAAAAAAAAGGGGTACAAAGAACAGAATAAGTTCTCATGTTTTTTTAGCAATACTTTTCTCTTCACTGCCATGAACATGTGGATTTCTACCAAAAAACATGCATGAGAGATAAATACTTGAGATAAATGTAGCATTTTGCAAATAATGCAAAGGCATCATTCAAACAAAGTGCAGCTCACACACAGATATGACAAAAGGAACAGAAATTAGGGGTAGCAAACATAAAACATTACAAAACTTGAAGCTATTATCATGATTAATGATATGTATCACAATATTTTGTTTTTCTGAGGCTTACAAACAAGTTAGAAAAAAGAGCCACAAACAAGTAATGCCATATTTAAAAAAGGGCAACTGAGAAACAGAAATATAAAAACTATAAAATTAAAGGCTTGGATGTGCAAGAAAACCATTTAATTTGTAGAGAACATTACACTATAAGAAGCTTATTTGAACTTTAAAAAGGTTCACCACATTCATACAAAAATTCTGTAGGGTATCAAAAGTGGTTCTTGTATGGCATCGCTCCCAAGAACCATTGTTGGTTAACAGTGTATTGTGATCATTTATCAAGATCACAATTATATGCCATCGTATTGCCTACCCTTGACCTAATTAAACACATATGCAACCTACGTCCATACTGACTAGAGAGTGTGTGGATTAGACAGAACTATTGCACCAGAAATCATTCAGCAAGTGGAGAGGGTATAAGCTCAACCCTGAGAGGGGGAGCTACAGCAAAGCGATCCAGATGCTGTTACTAACAGAACAGAAGGAAATTAAAAAGAGCTGATAACTAAAGGCGAAATTACACGATGACTAAAGTACAAGCTAACTAAATGTGCTTGTGTTTATACTTGAGTGTGGAAGTACTATTTCATCATTTAACGTTACATATAAATACAAATCAGCATGTTGTAGCTTTACGAGTTTTTTTGACAGAATTAATCGGTAACAATCCTGGTGTGTATCAACTGTTCACTTTTTTCACTGTAGGTCTACTTAAAATCAAGCACAGCAAATTCCCTGAAGACTGCAGGTTAGGAAGAGCAAGAAAGAGTTTGTGGATGAAAGCAGCCCCGAACAGCCACAAAGTTGCACTTTTTTAGTGTAACGTTACTTCTTTTCCAAAACCTCATCTGAAATGTAATATTTAGCTAGCCAATGAACCAATTGAGCAAAAGACCAGCTAACTTAGAGGTGGTGTGGTGGGCTGTGAGTTAGAATGTGAAACGTGAGCGGGCCATATTTATTCTAAGTAACAAGAAAATACTGCTAGCTAGCTGGTTTATTATCAATCGTTTCTGACTCAGATGTAATGTAGATATAAAAGAAAGAACTGACATGACTGTTAAAAAGATCCACTTTAACTCGAACTAGGGCGACAGCTCTGCGTTTGAGTCGTCAGTAACTGAGCTTGCTGTGAGCTAAATCTAGCTAAGTGGCTAGCAAACTGCTAGGCGGTCCAGACAGGTAGCTGTATAGCCAACAAACGTGCAAACAAAGCATTTATTTATACAACAGAAAATGTTTTTTGTACCTTATTTGTCCATTCAAACGGTCCAGAGTGATATTTAAGTCGTCGACAGACAGAGAATAAGCATCAAACCCGACGAGAACGACACTGTTAATGACGATAATAGTGTGAATTCAGAGACCTTAGAGGAATTTTCAAAATGGTCGCCGTAATTATTTTACTTCAAAATAAGGGACTCAAAACGCTCAAAAGCCTGAAACAAAAGTGAATGATGCATGAGGTGGCAACTACAGTTTTGTAATAATTTTACTTATACAGGGGTATATTTATATGGAATGTAATTTACTTTTTGCTCAGTTTAATTTTTTCGTAATTCATATTTAATTCCTAATTCCTAAAAAAACTTTCGTTTCTATGCTGCATAGATAGTGGATGTAGACGTTGATGGATGTACTAAGAAGTTCAACTGTATTTCTATAAGTAACTATGAGTATCTATAAGTAGTTGAAGAGCTTTTTTACACTAATACTGATACTTTTTTCTTTTTTCCCTCTGTTCAGGTTGTTTTTGTAAGCTATAAAGACGTCTGCTTGTGCCATTGTTTAACTGAAATAAGAAGACTTTTAAGATTGTAGCATAGCATAGCAGGATAAAAAATCCATTACATTTACAGGAAAAAGACAGAAATCAGGTAAACAGTAACTACATTAGCAAGAGTACTAGCCGCATTACATTAGTCAGGTAAATTTCTTGCCTGTAGTCATTTCGATGACCCAAACCTTCATTTGTAAGAAGGCTTTGTTTATCATTTTAAAGCTAATTTCTGCTAGCACATCTATTTGCAATGCCAAGCTAACTTTAGTGTAAGTTCATGGTTCAGTGTAGTTCATGGTAAAAGTGCCATGTGCACTGATTGTGAGGTAATGGTATCTAGTTTTCTAGCTTAGTCTGCTAATGTCAGCAATTTACTAAGACCAAACTGGATATCTTAAGGAACGAAAATGTGTCTTCAAAGAAAAGGTAATCAAATTGACACTGCGTTTTTGACATTTTAGTTTAATAGATCACATTTGATCAAGGCAGTCTATTTCATCTACAATAGAGGTGGTTTTAAAAAGTGTTTTGTTTTTTACTTGGATCCTGTAGTCTGTGTTGTTGAAAATCTTGTTTGGATTTTCATGTGTTGTGCACCTAGTTAACGACAGTTGCAGTGGAAGTGTCATTTACCTTTTTAAGGAATGTTTTTATATGGTGCTGTTATATGGTATATGGTGCTTGACTTTTAGAATATGTCATAAATCGATTTATGAAGTTTATGAACCAATTAAGTGATTTTTTAATTAAAAGTAAAGAGCCAGTTTTGTTCCCTTGTTTACACTAAAATCAAGGGAGGTGAAGTCTTCGAAGGAAAAAACAGTCATGCTTTCAGCTTCTTGACTGAATTCCTTCTCATCTCCTCTAAATCAACTCTCAACAAAACTGGCTCTGTAATTCTCTTTACACCTGATCTCCATCATCTACAGAATTCTTCTGCTCACATACAGAGCTCCTAACAATTTCACTCCTTCCTACTTGTCTGATCTTCTCCTTCCCTATAAACCCAAACATACTCTCTACTCATCCACAGCTGCATTAAAAACAGGCATGATTCTGTAGATGAAATCACTGCATTGGCTCAGAAACACTTCTGAAAACTACTGTCTGTGAAAACAGTTTGTCACTGCATCCACAAATGCAAGTTAAAACTCTAAATGCAAAGAAGAAACCATATATAAACAGGATCCAGAAACGCCGCCACCTTCTCTGGGCCTGAGCTAATTTAAAATGGACTGAGGGGAAGTGGAGAAGTGTCCTCTGGTCCAACGAATCAAAATTTTAAATTCTTTTTGGAAATCATGGACGTCATGTCCTCCAAGCTTAAGACCACTCAGCTTGTTATCAGCGTACAGTTCAAAAGCCAGTATTCATGATGGTATAGGGGTGCATTAGTGCACATGGAATGGGTGATGTGCACATCTATGAAAGCACCATTAATGCTGAACAACATATACATGTTTTGACAATATATGCTGCCATCCAAACGACATTTTGTTCAGGGAAGGCCTTGCTTACCTCAGCAAGGCAATGCCAAACCACATTCTGCACGTATCACAACAGCATGGCTCCATAGTGAAAGAGTCCAGGTGCTAAACTGGCCTGCCTGCAGTCCAGACCTGTCACCCGCTGTAAACATCTGGCATGTTATGAAATGAAAAATGCAACAAAGGAGACCCTGAACTGTTGAGCAGCTTAAATCCTATGTTAAGCAAGAACGGGAAAACATACCACTTTCAAAACTACAGCAGTCGGTCTCCTCAGTTCCCAAATGCTTACAGAGTGTTGTTAAAAAGGTGATGAAATTCAAAAAGGACATTTTTTTCAATAAACAATAAAATTTCACAGTTTCAACATTTGAAATGTTGTCTTTGTAGTATTTTTTTATTTACATATAGGGTTTACATGATTTGCATATCACTGCATTCTATTTTTAGTTACATTCTGTACGGCGTCCCTACTTTTTTGGAAATGGGGTTGTAATAATAATGATAATAATAATAATAAGAAGAATAGGAATAATAAGAAGAAATGCAACACATACCAGGTTCCCCCAGTAAAAAGTCTTCTGTAAGCCATAATATGCTGATCATCTCAGATGTGATCTTAGTTTTCATTCTACCTAGCACACCACATAAAATATACAAAACATATTTTATAGAAAACTGTAAGATGCCAAAACAACTTCATTGACTAATGGCAATGCAACAATAAATAGAATTCCTTCTGCAGACCTTATTATTTGTATATTATCTGATGTTGCTGTAAAGTCTACTACAATTAAAACCTTTATATTTAGAGGCTGTAAACCTGGAATCATTTAATAGTTGCCATTTAATTTAAAATGATAACTTGCATAATGTAGATTTGAGTCTACACAAAGGTATGTTTTATTTAATATTTTGAGTATTTTTGGCATCAACACAAATTTATGAAATGATCATATACTGCAATTCTGTCTTCCTGTCATTTTGTCATGTGTGGTATTGTACATTTACATGTGTTTCTCACATCAAAAGAAATGAGAGGAATTGTGTTCACCATCTTTATTATTGCAGTGAATACAGCTGTCTTCTGCTTTTAATTTGTTGGCTACATTTCATCCAGTTTGTTTTGGACCAGTACTCTCTTCTCCTCCAAGAAGCTGTCAGGCGGTTTTGTGAGTCGGATGTAATATCAACACCCTGATCTTCAATGACTTGCTTACATTTGGCTGCGTTACAGCCATAACTTCTCAGATATTTACCAGCTTCAGATTTAATCCCCAAGTAGGCTAGTGCCATAAAATCTTCTTCCTGTGTGTTTGGCCAGTAGGGAGGTAAAGCTACCTCATCCTGTATTCCTCAGAAATTGAGGCAAATGAAAAATGAAAAGGGCAGCACCATAGACTTGGAACTTCAGAACTTCAGGGATTTTTGGCACATAGAACTTCACAAAGTCAAGAACTTGTGAAGTTCTGATTGCATTTGGGGAGAATGGGGATTTTTGGCAATGTTAACTTCTGGGCCAGTTGTGGGAGCTCTGATCTATCTATCTATCCATCTATCTATCTATCTATCTATCTATCTATCTATCTATCTATCTATCTATCTATCTATCTATCTATCTATCTATCTATCTATTTATCTATCTATCTATCTCCCTGACTAAATACATTACAGGAATGTTTTAAAAGGAAACTACTAACAATCAGCTATATTTTGATTTATGATTTAAAAGTCAATGATAACCAGCTTACTAACATGAAACACAAAGATTTGTCCTGGTGTGGGAGGGGGTTGGTTGTTGTTGTTGTTATATATAAGCCAATTTACATTAAATTTTTTAACAACTTTTGATTACCTTTAAGCTTAAGGCGAGGGGTTCTTAAACCTTTTCACAGTGTGACGCTTGTTTGGGGTTAAAATTATTGTGTGAACCCCTCTTTGACCACCCCCTCCCCTTTTCACACACGTCAGTATGCACATTAAAGAAATTACAGTTGAATAATAAAATAGCAATTGTACTCATACACTTTAGCCTGGCGCTCAAAAAAAGTTCAGTTGTCAAGTTATCAAGACCCTCCCTCAGTAATGATCTCACCCAATAGAAATTCATAACCAACATTAGCCTGTCCTCCACGGCCTGTAGGTGGAGCCATTTAGCAGAGCTTGTATGCACTTGTCAATAATACATTAACACATAAGATATATGTCTCTCACAACCCCCCAGGACCATAAGGAGGGGTCCAGACCCTCAGGTTAAGAACACCTGCTTTAGGCCATTTGTAGGCCAGAACAGTCTATCTCAAGATAAAACTTAGCTTATAACTTAATGTATTTATTACATAAGAATTTTTAAAATGTGAAATATTTACTGTTCGATGCAAGCAAGTGATAAATAAAACATGGCTTATGTTTAATTGATTTAAAAGTGTTATTTGGTTGCCATATAATGTTGAAGTTTGTGTTTTGGTTTAAATTAAAAGCTCTGATTATTTCTATTTGTTGCTTCATTATTTGAAATGATAAAGTTTTAACGTTGTGCCAACCATCCCCATAACGTGTGCCACATGTTGGTGCACAACATGAGTTTAGTCCAGGAAGCACTTATTCCAGAAAATATCTTCTGACATTGTAAGTGTCTGTTTTTTAGGTAAGATGTTCAGCTTTCGTTGCTGCTAGCTGAATTATCCTAATGTAGGCATGGCTGGGATTTATAGCAGAGAGTGAAAACTGTGCCAGCCAGTCCCTTTCTCCTCTTCATTCATAATTTTCTTCCTCAAATATCACATGGTCATCTGAGCTTGGTCAGATGTTGTGTAAGGGCCACAGGCCTTTCTGACCATTAGTTCTAGGTCATGTTTATGGTTTCAAGGGGTCAGGGGTGTGTTGTTGTAATGGCCTTGTTAAGCCACTTCGGCCATTTTTTTGGCTTAGCATTGCAGACCATCACTGCCCCAAGGCCTCTCTGCCACCATCTGGTGGGAAAAAATTATAAAAACACCCCACTTGACTGAAGTTTTCAAGGAAAAAAAGCATGAATTCAATAATTTAACAGATCAAGCTGGAAATACCATTGCATGTCTACAACGGTACCATAGCCAATTCATTCATTCTCTAAAACAATCAGTGAACCTGCACGTGTCTTTAGAGTTATTAAAGGTAATGTTGCCAAAAATGATAAAATAGTGGCAAATAAAAAAAAACTAGGTACTGTTTGTAAGTTTTGTAAAACAATGTTTCAGGCATTGTACAGCAAATATGTAACTATTTCCTATAATAACTTTCTATGAGGTAATTTTTAGAGGCATTAAACGCTTCTGACATCTGGTTCCTATCACCACCACTGTGAATAAATCTGAGCTGGTGAGTTTCTCTAGATAGACCATTTCACATTAAACCAGGTGGCATGGTGATAATATAATTACGCTGACATCTTGGAAAATGTGTGGAGTTCCTTGGAGTACTCCGTGGAGTCCTTTAATTAAAAAAAAAAAAATCCTAATCCTAGGTCCTAATCCTAACCCTAATACTAAAGCTGTTGAGTATCAACTGTGTTCCTCCAGATGGTTCATTAATAATTTGAACATCTTTAGATAATGTAGAGTGGGCTCACAAAATTAAATGTACTGTAAAGTAATATAATGTAATATAACATCCTAGCCTATACAAAATATTATGAACATTGACAAATATCGATGTGTGAAAATGCAATTGCTCTGAGCTGTGAAGTAAAATAAGGAACATGTAGAGGAATGAGAGAGAGTGGGAGCAAATATTCTGATATTTTGTTCCCTCATTTTTGGTTGAAACATGTTGCTGCTGACATCTAGTTTGGCTGCTTTTTCTGTTTTTGTTTTGCTCTGTGTCATTTCTTTGTGGTGTGTGCCTGTCTGACTTTGAATAGCACTCTTATGGGCCTGCATTCTTCCACTCCTCAATGGAATGTTTACAGAGCGGTTTACAAGCTCGGCAATGCCTGCATGCTCTCTCTCTCTCTCTCTCTCTCTCTCTGTCCTCTCTCTCTGTCTCTCTCTCTCTCTCTCTCTCTCTCTCTCTCTCTCGTAAGGATATCTTATTCAGGCCTTTGTGGAATGTTTGAGTGTGTGCGGTTGGTGGCCCCTGTGCAGCACTATAGAAGATGTGGTTTCAGAAAGGATCAGAGGGGGAAACAGCAGCACCATGAGGGGAAACAAGCCCCCGAGTCCTGGGGAGCAAATCATTCCCCTCCCTCTCCTGAGCAGATATGTCACCATATCAACAGAGCCAACAACAAGGCACTTTCATTTACAGTAAACTGTGCCAGCACCCTTCGGTGACTTTCAGTGTAGGAAAAAAAGTGAGAATGCTGTGCTTCACTGTTACACACAAACAAACCTAAGCTGACATCCTCACTTCTAGTTGCATTTTGTCCTTTTTGGTGCTATTTTGCTAATTAGACTTCTGAAGTTGTACGTTATTCTCTAGTTGGCGCATTGCCCATATTAGGAACTCTGTATCTAAGCTGGATTTTGTAATGACGGTACCTGACATCAAACTACATTTGAGATGCACTTCAAAGGTAGTGATAAGTCACGTCATTGCAAAGCCAAGATATGACAGCTTACTGCTAGCTGTTAGCATTTTTTGCCCGGAAAAAAGCCTTTAAAGAAGGCTAGCATACTGAACATTTTATTACCAAAATAAAAAGTGTTGTATTTGTATACAAACTGCTCTCTCTCTTCCACTGTCTGGCATTTTCTGCTATTTTTTTTCCTATCTGCATCAGTGCTGACCCTAAGGATTATGGGATATGTAAGGCAACTACAGAATGACAACATAACTTCAATGAACTAAAACTTAAAATGACTTTTCCCCTTCACTCCAAATGTAACTTAGTTGGTCATCCAAGACGTGTTTGGTCTCTTAAGTTTTTCACTGTAGCTATGAGGCTATTGTAGCTTACAAGTTTAACTAACAGCACTGTAGACAAAAATATGAATAGAATGCAGGATTCAAGATGGCTGGCACTACGTTTTTAGCTATATGACACACTTTGTCCATTTTCGTAGATAGCACTTTTACAGTTTACATGTTATACATGTTTATAGGCATTTAGTTAGTCAGATGCTAAATGGTGGTAAATCTTCCATTACTTGCTTGCTACATTAGCCTGTATGGTGAAATTAAATACTTGTAGTTTTTTTGTATGTGAGATTAATTTCAAACATCTTATTTAATTCTATTATGTAAACTTCATTTTGCTTAATATTTAGGCCACTTTCATATATTTTCACATGTACTTCATAAATACACCTCGCATGTATTTCTTGTCCATATGGGCTTGTAGCTCCAGCGGAAAAAATAAAGAAGCAAACTAAAGACACCAAACTTATCTTAGCTAATCAACCAATTTGGTACGAGGGAGAAATTGTTCCTATTCCTAACCATTAAGAGATTTTTAAGAGATTTTTAGGCAGTATTTATTCTTCATATTAATAAAATTAACAGAGATATCAAAAGTGATCAGATAAAAAAGGCATTTTATTTTGATATATATGCATATATAAAAATTATGTGTCATATTGTCATACAGAGCATTTTTTGCATTAGCGTTCAGGATTAGCAAGTAGACAAAGTCTGTGTAGCTAATTTTTAGTTCCTTGATGTTGATCCAGGAATGCCTAAGGGCCTTTTCCTTAAATTTTTGATGGAGTGGTGTGATTAAACACAGGGCCTTGAACTTGCTGCAAACAGACAGAAGAGCATATAAAGCCTTACAGGCGGAGGCCTTTGTGTGGTACAGTCAGATGTTCAGATGGTGTGTGCTTCCACAGAACATGAGTAAGTGTGGAGAGCAAAACGCCAGGGTTTGCTTTGTAGTGCTGCAAGAGAGCCACCCTCGTTTTGTTTTGGAGAGAAAGGCACGTGGTGTGATTGGGAGGGGTTGGAGGGGGGTTTAGATAGAAAGTTTGGTACAAGAGCAGACGTAGTGTGTGTCATCCAGACTGAAATATTCTCACAGCCACATGCATGCATTCAAACACATTTGGAGTCAACATTTGACATATCACTTTCTGCTTTGTGATTCTGGCCCACAACTATGCACACATGCACAAACACAGACACACACAGAAACACAGGTCACTTCATGTCTGTTCAGCCTGATATCAGAAGGTCTGTGTGGACTTTTATTTTATTTTTTTGGAACTTTTGTTCCCTCCTCCTCCCTCACTCCCCCTCCTCCCCCTCCTGGGAAAACAGCGACAACAAATTAGCCTTCTTTTATGTCGGGGCCTAAGGACGACACTTAGACAGGCCCGAGATTGTCCTCATGGGTTCCCATGAACCTCACTAACCTTCCCTTTCAGCGGCAAAGGAAGCAGCCATTGTGCCAGCACCTGTTTCTGTGGAAATTGGTAAAATGATGGCTTTGTTAGGCATCACCCAGGCAACCAGGAGAAAAGAGCAAGGAGGGGGAAAAGGAGAAGGAGAAGGAGAAGAAGGAAGGAGAAGTGGAGGGGGGTTTTGGGGGGGATTTGTGTGTGTGTGTCTGTGCTGGACCTTAAGTGTCCATGCTGAGGGTACGGAGATAAGGGGTGTGCCTCACTGCTCCTGCAGGGGATTATGGCACAGCAGCTTCTTAGCTTGGCCTGTTGGAGGTTAAGCTAGTTTACTGGGCACTGTTTTGACCTTGATCTTTGGCAGAGATATGATTGGCTAATTCGGGCACATGTGTGCTTGTCTGTTCTGTAGTTGGAATTGTAATAATGGTAATAAATGGTTTCCTTTATTTTAATGGCTGTCTTACCTTGTCTTTAACTTAGACTAAAATAAATAGCTTTTAAAATCACCTTATCCTTTTTCTGTCCCTAGACCTAACATTCACTCTGACCCTAACCTTAACTTCACTATAAATACAAATCTAATACTCACTCCACCTCTAACCTCACCATAACATCTAACCTTAAAGGGGAATTCCATAAATTTTTCAAAACTGCAAAAAAAAAAAATTGTTGAGAAACAAAGTAATTCAGAGTGATTTCATTTGAAATGCTGCCTTCTAAAGAAACTTAATGAGTCAGGATTCTTTACAGTGGTGGTGATAGGATCCAGTGGTTGTGATGGCTGTATTTACGATAAAGGCATTTTAATTACTACCCAAAATGACAAAAGAACCTACACATGAGTTTTTATACGTAATGCTGATAATAGTGAAGTTGGTGTAAATCTGAAGAAATAAGTTTACTTTTGGGATTTTTTTTGCCTTACAACACCCTGCATGTACCTCTTTGTCATGAATGAGTTTAAAAATACATTTTAGACCAAACGCTTCTCAAAATCATGACTAAGCAATGTCTCAGGCATTTGGCAGGATAGTCATAAGCGTTTCATGTAATAATTTTCTAGGAGGGAGCTTTTAGAGACAGTAAACACTCCAGACAGCATAACCACGACCATGAACAATTCTGGCTTGGTAAATTTCTGTAGAATGGAGCATTTCACATCAAACCACTCTGAATGGCTTTGTTTACATCTAAACCTTTTCATTATGCAGAAATTCAGAAAAACCTTATCCTAAACCTTATCCTAATCTGAATTCTAATACTGTTGATAATCATCTGATTCATCTGACAGTTTGGTAAGAATTTGAGCAACTGTAGATCAGCCAGAGGTGATCCATTTCCTCACTTATTTAGGTATAAGTAGTGAATGTCTGTAACTGTTCCAGTTACAATACTAACACTACAGCAGGGGTGTCCACAGGGGAAAGTACAAAGTTCATCTGTAGTTGAGTAAAAGTAAAAATACTCTTGGTGAAATATTACTTGCATAGAGGTATTCTATCTATTTATATATGAGTGAAAGACAAAAGTATTTGATAGTGATTGCAGTTAAAGGGGACATTTTTTTTCAATAGTTGAGATGTAAGCAATGGTATTCAGTGTTTTGATGTGAATTGGTGCTTTGTAGAAAAAAAAACACTGCCTTGGATTTCTTTACAGTGGTGGTGATAGGAATCAACGGTTGTGATGTCTACAACACAAATATAGCCCTTTTATTTATTATCCAAAGCACTGAACCTGCATGTGTCTTCTGAGTTTAGAACTTCGCCTCAAAACTACTGTAAACCAACCAACCTTGGACGTCAGGCAGTAGATTCATAATCATTTCACTACAATAATTTTCTGTGAGGTAGCTTTTAGAAGCATTAACACTTACAACCCTAAGGTAATTTTGTATAATTGTTTTGGTATATTGGTCAAGTACAATTACAATTACAAAGTGTTTACATGAGGCAATCACACACGCTACTCAGATATGTCAATGTTTGATATGTAGAACCCTGTCCCAAAAGTTGGGACGCTGTGCAAAATGTAAATGAAAATAAAATGCAATAATGTGCAATCATTTAAACCTTGTATTAAATTGAAAACAGTACAAAGACAACATATCAAATGTTGAAACTGAGAAATTTTATTGTTTTTATTGAAAAATATATACCCATTTTGAATTTAATGCCAGCAACACCTTTCAAAAAAGCTGGGACAGGGCAGCAAAAGACTGGTAAAGTTGTGTAAGGCTAAAAAAAAAAAGAATCCAGAAACACCACCGCCTTCTCTGGGCCTAAGCTCATTTAAGATGGGCAGAGGCAAAGTGAAAAAGTGTCCTGTGGTCCGACGAATCAAAATTTGAAATTCATTTTGGAGATCATGAATGCCACTGGGCTAAAGAGGAGAAGGACCAACCGGCTTTGTATCAGCACATAGTTCAAAAGCCAGCATCTGTGATGGTATGGGGGTGGATTAGTGCAGGCATGATATATACATTTTAAATAAATGTTATTATTCAGATTTACATGGACATTTACTATTAGCGATTTACAATACTTGAAATCAAAAGAACTTGAAAGATAAAACGGAATAATTTTTTTTAAGCGTGTGTATTATTGTTTAGAATAAGTTCACATTGTCTGATACACTTGAGCAGAAGTAGGTAAGAGCTCACAGCTCTCCTGCTCTCTCTCTCTCTGTAACCTGATCAGCCCCGCCCTCCTCTATAACCATAACAACTACAAGGAGCTAACAGCATGCTCTCTGCAAGTGTTTGAGCTCTCTCTAGGATCAGCTCTGTACCCTGATCGGCCCTGCCCTCCTCAGTTACCATAACAACCACCATGTGGACACTGTCAGGCTCCTCTCCTCTTCTCTCCATCTCTTCAACTCCAGTCAATCTATGCTCTGATCACTCTCTACACGCCCTACAGAGACATCAGGATATTTTCCTGGACCAAAACACACGCAGCATGTAAAGTTTATGTAGAGTCAAAATAAAGATATCACATTGGGATATGGAGCAATTTTAGGTCAATTTTTGCAGATTGTTCTGATATGTGTATCATGCTTGTATCTTTGACAGTTTTTGAGTTATGAAGCCAAAAAACAGAGATATAACATCATGATAGTGAATGGATTTGGGGTTATTTTCCGAGGCGGATTACTCCCAGATACTTGCCACTCAATGACCTCACCCTAGCTAGAGGGCAAGGTCTGCTTGCTCTGAGTGATGTGATATGTGTACCATCTGTATAAGATGAACCTTTATGTCATTATTATATCACTTTAAATTACTTTGTTTACAATGATTTAATTATGCAAAGATTTTGAAATATTGATGGAATTCCCCTTTAAGTTTTTCAAGTCTGCAGTCACACTGATTTCCTTAATCATCAAAATAATATGACACAATATCTGCTTTTACTCTTCATGCTTAGTTACATTTACAAGCAAGTACTTTTGTACTTTTACTCAAGTAAAAATATAGATAGAATACCTCTACTTCTACCAAGAGTATTTCTATTTGTACTCAAGCACAGAAGTAGCCTTGTACTTTGTCCACCCATGGGTGTCTATTTCTAACTATTCTGTAACCCAAACCCTCCATCATGGTTTTCTTAATTTGTTTATTTAGGCTTAGGAGGACTTAGCTACTGTGATTCTGTATCATTGCAGTTACACCCAGAACACTAAATTCTGAGTAGCTCCCCCTGTTGGTCCGGGTTGAGTCATGTGTTCATGCTAGTCAGACAGGAGGAGCCGACTGGACGTGAGGAGAAGGGGGATGACAGCACTCAAACTAGAGCCATTCTCCTTCTTCTATTTGTACTTTGGTTCCCTTTTTAGTTCTGGTTCACTTTTGCATTCACACCGATATACTAGACATTGTACAAAAATACGTAAACACAATTGAATGGGCAGATTGTATGACTTGCATTTGGCAACAATAACTGAGACAATATCTGAGTCATGCTGGTTCATATTTCAAATGAACTGTACCAGAGTTTGTTTTGAAGTGGATTTCTTCAGGCGTTCTCGGTCTTATTTGGTCTGATCCAAGGTTCAAATGGCAGCGTCACTTGTTCTAATGAACTGCACTTAACATAGCAGTCTCACCAGGGTTTGTTTTAATCAAAGTCAATTGTGATCACATCGTTAATTCTTAATTTCCTTCAGTAAGGATTATCCTTTTTCTGTAGGCCTGGAGGAGTAGAGTTAAAGTGTGAATGTGGGTGAACATTTGGTTTTAGTTAGCATTTAGCTAGGGTTTTATGCTACTCATGGAAACAGCCTGAGATGAAACAGAACAGAATTTTGGTGATCTCCAATATTATATAATGAAAACCAAAGCATAATTAGTCCTATGGGCTCACTGTTGGTGAGGGATTAAGTTACAAATCCTGAGCTCATGGCTCTTTTTTGGACCCTTTGTAAAGCTCTGAGTGATGTTGCGGGACCCTCCCAGCAGATGGCAATCATTTATCAGTAGTGGCATAGCAGTCGGCTATGAGGAAACATCCATCTCAATCAGACATTACAAGTAGTATATTTTTGTTCTGAGTATACACGCTCATTTCATACAGTATACACTCTTTGTTAAAAACCTCCACCCTGTAGCTCCACTGTGCTGGTGTGCGGTCAGAAACTGCAGTCCATCTCTTGACTTACAGTGTGCATTACTCACCCTCTAATCCTTCATCAATGGTCAGTTTCTAACCAAAGAGCCGCTCTTGGCTGGATATTGTTGGGTGCTGGACCACTCTCAATCTCAAGCAGTGACACCAATGTGTGCAAAACTTCCAGCAGAACCATGACAGTGTCACCGCTATATTAAGAATGGTTAACCACGCAAATAGCATCTGGTCAACAGTGGTCCTGTGACAACAGGTGGGCTACAATATGTAATTTTACACCTATTAAGTAGAGCTATAAGGTAAGTGAAGCTCATAAAGTGGTCAGTGAGTGTAAAAGATCGGGACTTCTAATAAAGTGGATGATAAATGTACCATATTCTGTATCAGCATCATTTTATTTAAGGACCTGAATATCATTATATCAGAAATAATAAGCAATTTGTGTCAGAGCTATCAGCTTGTTTAATTATCAGATTGTTTAATCCATAAATGACACTTTCTATACCCCAGTGCTGTGCATGAAGCAGGCCTATATTAGCCTTTCCACTGTTAAACTGTGGTCAGTAGATTAATACAGTAAAATAACATAACCTTATATCCTATATAAAGTTACCTTAATGAGCTGTGGGTATGGTCAGACACAGCAGTACAGTGTGGTCAGATGTGGAAAGTTCCTACCACTTTCCCTGCTGTAGGTACATAGCATGCACTTTCCTGACCTGACCACATATGAGCCATCGATTGGGGGACCAGCTCCACTAATGATGGCCTTAAATCAGCAGAAATAAAACTAGTCTGTTTGCTTCAAAACCAACATTCAGTCATGATTCATTAAACCTCCAGGAAGCCCTCGGTAGCCCGCAAAGGGTGTACTGAAGTTGTACAAAAATATCAATAAAAGTCTACCTTGAGAAAAAGAAGTTACATATGATACTCATGAGTGTGTCCTCAGAAAGACTGAGTATGCTGTGATATTCAAATGCAGCCGGCTAAAACAAATGATGTGTTTTTACAGGATCCCCCAGAAATGTTTGTGTTGGCCAAACCTGCCTGTCCTGAGACATATGTTGAGATCAGAGTGGCAATCAAAAAAATACAAAATCACAGCACACATACCTCAATAGTGGGCTGCAGTTCATCAGCTGTAAGAGTTAAAGCTAAAAGAACTCAAGTGAATGCACAAAATTGTAGCAGTAGCAAATGCCCAAGAATAGAATTAAATTATAGCCTTTAATTGACTTCAGGTGCATAATACATGCAAAGATTAATGTAATATTTTTACATGCAGATAAGTGAAAGTATAAAGAAACTGTACTTAATAAAAGTATGAGTACTATGTCAAAATCTTACTCAGCTAAAAGTGAAATGTAACCAAAGATGTACTTGGGAGAAAGCATAAAATATATCTATACTCAGGTATATCAAAGTAAAATGTAAATACTTTAACAGATAAAATGAAGAGTCAGGACATGCTTCATTTTTTTGTTGGTGTGAGGTGTGGACACTAATAGATGGTGCTAGTCCTCACACAAAGATGAATTAGAATAGTTCCGGGGAGTTTAATTTTATACTAATAAGAATTTGTTTGGATATTAAATAAAAATAATACTTTCAAATGCATGGGAGTTTAAGAAATTGGCATAAGAAGAAAGGAAAATCATTGCCTTTGAAATTAAGTTCTTTTAAGGTCTAAAATAAAATGTAAGGAGTAAAATAATTATGCCTATGCAGTTTCAATAATACTTGAGTAAAGTACAAATCTTCCAATCACTCAAATATTTTCCACTCCTGATTAATCAATTTTTTTTTTCTCATATCAGTGATCACCTAAAGGTGCAATGGATGGTATAATGATCTTGTGTGAAATCAGCAATGGCAACATTGCTGGTGTATTTATCTGGAAGTTCAGAACTAGCTTTTTAATACAAGTCAAATGTTCTTAGTGTGAATGTTTAAACCAGCTCAGTCAGCTTTTGAAAGGCTGATTTAGGACCACTAGGAAAATGTTGGTTAGTGAATTTCATTTAGCGATTGTAAGCATTAATAGCACTTACCAATTCATGATGACAAATGCAGCTGAATTGGTAAAAGCAGCGAGAAAGAGAGGACTTTTTTAGCATATGAGAATGCTGTAGATACTGCTCTGGCGAGAGAGAGAAGGAGAGAGAAAGAGAGAATCGGCTGTTTCTGTTGTTTCAGTTGTTCTGTTTCTGTGCCTAGCTTGGCATGAATGTACTGCACTGTGGTGAAGTATTAAGTAGTATGCGGATAAATTGCGGACTTTTGACTAAGATTGATATATATTTACCATAGATACCAGAATCTGTGAATGCCATACTTCATTTCAAGGAACACCCCTAACTGATCAGCCAAGAAATGTGCAAATTCTAATGTTTGCTTCTTTGGTTTGGCACTACAGCTATGAATGTAATGTAGCTAACAAGTAATGGAGGCTTTTACATCTCTAACTTCTGCATGTGTAAATTGCATGAAACTGTGTTGAGCTGCTAAGTGATCTGAAGTAGACTTGTTTATGTGGTTGTCTGTACTTCTGTCCATTTTGGTAGTCGGTATGCCACACATCTGATCCATGTATGGGAGTACCTAGATGTAATAAGAGCATAAATGTATATGTATTTAATACACACTGTTGTGATCTGCACTCTATGTTGTCCTGTGTAATGTGCTGCTGTTGTGTGTGGCAGCACGGGGCCTGAAGTATGACATTTTGTTCCAATGTGTGCAAGTTATCTTGAGGGGTGACAACAAAGGCTACTTGACTTGATTTGACTTGACTTGTCATACAGTGTCATAATAAGCAAGTCTATTTGAGATTATTCAACAACTTGACATGGTTTAGGGCATGTGTGAATAATTTTTTGCCCAACTGTGCCTTTACATGAAAAACTGCACAATGCGACAAGCTGTCACATCAATTCAGTAGGACGCTAATTCAGGAGGGTGGTGGTACAGAAGGGGGGGCTTGTTTGTGTGTGCTTTCCTGCCTTTGAATGAGCAAGTATCTTATAAATACACTTCAGGGGGAGCTGTGAGAATGATGAAAAGCTTATGAAAGCTACTAAAAATGTCCTCACCACTGTCACGCATGTGTTATTTATCCCTGATGTGTGAGGCTTTACCTTTGTCTCAGAGAGAGAGAGAGAGAGAGAGAGAGAGAGAGAGAGAGAGAGAGAGAGAGAGAGGCAGAGCATCTGGAGTACTGACTGCAGGCCCAACCTGTCTTTTCCATAAAGCTCTCGCTCACAGGCTCTTTTGTGTGTATCACACTCTCTGTGTTTCTGTGAAATATTCTGTGTGCAGGAGGGGAATAATGTTCCAAAGAGTGGAGTAAAAGGCACACACACACTGTTCATACATATGTCCCAAAAACCTTGTATTTCCATTTTTATCACATTTGTTTTTTCTGCATAATTTGAAAACACCAACTGCCCTTTACATTGTGTAAACATTTCATGATGTACAAACCAGAAGAAATACTAATACGATTAATGTAAGAAAAGCATTTAATATATACATATGTTATATAAATGTAACTACATGTAGTAGGAATACATGTGTTTATGTATTCATTATGTTTATTAGCGGTGTAACAATACAAAAATTCTAAATTTTGATTTGATACTATACATTTTTCAGCTGAATATGTTTGCACCCTGCCTTACTACTACTAGTCGTGTAATGATGCACATATTTTCAGGTTTGACACAATCTTTTAAGATTCAATTAAATTTTTGTATATTTTTTGATATTTTGTGTGTTCAAATTATCCTGACTCAGAGCTCTGTTTACTATACTACCTTCTCAATAGAATTTTTTCATTACCTGCTGCAGCAGCTCTCTAGCAAAGCGAACCCCAAAAATCTCAACTCTTAGAATTTATCATTGATTTAGTCTTTTGAGCATGTGTGCATTTATAATATAAGCTCCTCCCCCTCCCTGCCCACTTTCCTATGATAGAATGCACTTTGTAGGTATTAGTTTTGACTACTGATGGTGGTTTCCCTGAAAAACAGCAAAGGAGAGATCCTTGGAAAAATATGAGGTATATCAGTGAGACAATTTAAATTTCAATATAGATTTCAATGTATATGTCACATTGCATAATGTGCTTGTTTTGATCAACAACCAAAGAGCAAAAAGCATCAGCACTAATACATTTCTAAACTAAGTTTTGTTATATATAACAAGGACACAAAGTGTCATTGAGTGCGTATACATGCACTCAATAATGTGATCATAATTGGATTTCTGCAGTTATCCAATTATTTAAATGGTCATGTAAACACCATACTCCAATCTAGAAGTCCAATTAAGAAATCCGATAAAGAGAGTTGGATTTAAGCTCAGTAATCAGATTTCTCAGTGCATGTATACTCGTACTCCGATTTCAATCGGATTTCTCAGTCTGTGCATGCACGAGAACAGACAGTGGATGTCGCAAGATGGCTGCAAAACACTTTTGGAGCAGCACTGAAAACAAACATGAAATAAAGCATTTATATGTTCTTCATCTTCTAAATGATGTATGCTCATATTTTCAGCTAAAGTGGCGCAATGTTTTAAAAAAAACAGCGCCATGAAGTTTGACTTTTACATAACGTTTACGTCACATCTTCTTCTGTGAGTTTATTGGCTGGTTGCAAAGTAGAAAGCTGATTACTGCTCATGTAGATCTAGAATTTCCCATTATCTGATTACTCAAGAGCATGTAAACGTGTTGATCGGATTACTGACAAAATCTGATTTTTTGCAGTTATCGGATTATTAAGTGCATGTAAACACACTCATTGATGAGAAGCACCAGTATGTAGTAGCCCATAGGACGTCCTGCTGGTCTGGACATACACAGAACTTACTACAGTGCCAGTGAGTGCAGGACTAATTAGGCAAGTTGGCATAAGAAATGACTCAGGAGGAATGACTTCCTTTACCCAATGACACGGCAGGAAATAGGGTTCTCTGTTATTAATAAGTATCAATACACAACTGTTGCTTTTCTTAAGCATTAGCGTTACAACACCACACCATAGAGTCAACAATATCCTAGTGAACTAAATGTTAAATTAAAAATACTAACTTAAACAGCAGCGTAACAACAACAACAACATCTATTTGTATAGCACTTTTTACAACTAGTGTTGTCTCAAAGCAGCAGAAAAGCAGTTTATGGAAGGATTAAAAAAATAAAAAAGATAAAAAGAAAAAAGAAAATAATAAAAAAAACACTAACACCAATGTACCAACACCAACAACACTTACATGGAAACCAAATAAAACTGTAATCTGCACTTTACTGAGATTAGTCAACATATGTGGCACAAACCTAACTGCAATGAATTCACAAACAGAGAGGACACACCGTGTTGTTGATGCAAATTGCCACTCTTACACAGCCAGGGGTGGCACCACACCTCCAAAATTGGTAGGCAAAACTTATTGTTTCCACAAAAAATAAAAAAAAACAAATAAATAAATAACATCGTATTGTTTAGAAAATGCAGCTAGCTCAGTGACAAAAAGCAACTAGGTCACTGACGGACCAACTACCTTTTATGCCATGCTAATAACACATCTCTATAGACCTACTGATGAACAGAATCAGTGTTTGTTTGATCCTGCACCTCACTGGGTTCAGTTTTAGATAGCAAATCCTACTAGCTAACATCTCTGAAGAACATGTTTTCATACCCATTTTCTAAAGTTTTTGTGATATTAAATCTTCTATTTGGTTCGGTTGGGTTCGCACCGCGATGGCTAGAGTGCACCAATTTACAAATGCAGGTGTTTGTGTGTTGGTCAGAAATTTTACAGGGATAGAAGCACTCTCTTAGTCTGACATTTAACACCATGAAAACAGAAAAACAGAAAACAGAGATGCTTGTCTTTGATGTGAGTAACAATCAAAGTGATAATAAACCTGACTTTATATCACCTTCTTTAAGATTGTTTCAATTCAAACTGGTAAACCAGTCAAATATGTTCAGCGATCCATGTGTCAAAGCATGTCTTCGTGGTTATTTTATTGCTCGTTTGCTGTTATTAACAGCCGCTTTTGCATTTCACAGATAAAGGGGCTATAATTTCAGAAAGGGTCTAAATAGCATCGCCAAGATGCTACTCCCCTGTTAAAATCCTCCCTGTTGAACAAAGAGACATATGCTTTATATGGTGTATTATACGCACAAAGTTAAGTCACCAGAATAAGTTTGATCTGAATCAGACTTTAGGCCCCAGAGATAAGGAAGAGTATAATTTCAGAAAAAGTAATACTGCAATGTCATGTCATCTGTGGTGAACTTATAGTAAGTGTTTTACTGCTCCAGACTTGACAATGAAAACTGTATTTAAAATGTTGTCGTAATAAATATCATTACGACTGAACGGCATTCAATACCCCGAATGCCCCCGAATAAAAGACTTTAGTTTGTTAAAACATTAAATTAAACTATCAAATTAAAGATTAACCATGTGAAGGGCAGAAGGGAGGTCGGATTCTGCCGAGGAACCAGAATTCGGCAGGTAGACAGCAGCCCTAATTCATATTGTTTTTGCCCTTTTGAATGCTTAATTACTGCACACAGACAAAAAATAAACAAACCTTCGTCCTACTCTAACTTAGCTGTGGCTTACTCATGTGTGACAGACTCCTTCTGTGCTTGCTGAAAATGTCTTTTGATTTGGAAAATGGGTTTTCACACATTGCTGTGATTCACTGCAGTATGTATGGAAGGTGTTGCTGTTAGACTGGAATGATAACACTAACCTATCTGTTCATAATACTCTGAGGTGTCCACAGTTCTTGTCCAGATGTGTCAGTTTCTGTTTGCCGAATCTGTCTGGAGACTCAGCTTCTGCTAGGTCTGATGAAGCTAATGCTAGCTTTGTGGATGGATTAAACTAAAGTTGAATTAACTTTTTTCCACTGTTGTTTTTATTGACTTTGTTGTTAAGATTTGCAGTGACGTGGCTAATGGTTGGTGGAACGCTGGAGAAGCTAGACATCAGAAATCAAGTTGAGACGACAAGCTTTGATTCGTCAACAAAAAATGAACTGAACTGATGGCAGCATGTAGCTCTGTCTGATGGGCTCAATAAGCTCACATCAGGCAATTTCCACTGAAGAGTCTGAACGTCTGTCTCAGCTAGAAAGTCCACGTAATTCATGCGAATGCAGTTTGAATACGCTACCCTGCAAAAAATGAATAAAAATAAAGTTGAAGTTACAGAACAAATAACACCAACACAAAGCTCTTGTGGCACTAGGCTGGGTGCCAGTAGGTCCCCCTTGTGGACAATCTTGGTAAACGTGAGTGAGTGAGTTACAAGCCAGGTCCATGAGCTGCTTTGCATCTAAAAAAAAACAAAAAACTGAGACTTAAACCAGGCTCTGTAGTGTTCTTAGAGAGTTGCAACTCTGAAACTGATAACAGATAGCATAGTGAGTAAGCTAATTATAATAAAGCTAAATAAAAACGTGCTGTTGAAAAGAGTGGTTGCAATATAATGTAAATCACATTAAGTATCATTAACTTTCATGATACCCTTTTTCCCCTTGTGCACCTGACCCCCAATATAACTGTGAATAGGCATTTTATGTATCATATGTAACTACCAGTGGTGGACCATGTCTATTAAAGCTAGGCTTTCAGTTTGGGCCAATGTTTTGTATGTTTTTGGTCATCCTAGATTAAACATGCACTGGTATTAACTGTGTTTATCTAACACATTAGGCCTTTAGTTCACCTCCTTAAGTGCTAACCAATGGGAGGTACCATGGGGCAAAAATCCTGATTTGTTTATGTATATATATATATATATATAAAACAAGTTGCTTTTGTAAATTGCATTTTGTTGGTCTTGATGTTGCACATGCACACATGCATACATTGAAACACACCATACACAGGCACACAGTCACACACCAAAGCACATACACAAAGACGATCAAACTGTTTAAGGCCCCTGGACGCACATACACACCCACGCACACTCATACACCACATGTGGTGTGTGAGGGGGCTAGTTAAGCATGATTTATCTGTGCTCAGGGATTCACAGGATGGCTCCAGTTCAACCGATTTCCCAGAGTGAGCGGAAGCGGCTACCAGCCGTAGCGGGCAGGAATTCTCATCCCGGGGGCCCTCTGCGTCCCCCAGACCCTCAGGGTCCTGGTCGAGAAGACTCAGGAACCAGCACACAACCTGGAGAAAACCCACTACATATACAACCATTCAACAGTTTGCAATCACATGTAATAATAGTTGTTACTTTATTCAGTACTAACGTACACAATGTAGACTAAAATATTGTAAACTGGAAAATAGAGAGTATTGTTAGATGCTTTTTTCAAAATTTCAAAAAGTTTATTCAGACCAACAAGAAATGCAATTAAGTTCCTAACATACTGTCATTATCTATTTTTTAATTGCTAACAGCATTCTACACATTCATAAGCTATGAAGTAGTAGAGTACTAGCATCACATTATAATGATTTTATACAAAATTAATGCAAACAAAATTAGTTTTATATTATAGAAAATAGACATACCAGCCAGATAAGCAAGACCTAAGAAATCTCGACCAGTTGTAATTGGCACTCCGACCACCAGGAGGTGCAGCAAAAACAGAAAATCAGTGGAAATGGTTCGGATGGCCAAAGGGGAAAAGAGTGGAATATACTGTACATCACTTTAAATGGGCCAGTTCTCTCTCTCTCTCTCTCTCTCTCTCTCTCTCTCTCTCTCTCTCTCTCTCTCTCTTCCAAGTTTAATAAAGGTCTCTTAATACACACAATTGTTTCCACACATTTTATGGTGTTTGCAGTTATAGTCTCAGTGGAAATATTTACTTTCCTGTGTGGCCAAACCCACCGGCTACCTGGCCAACTGACCGAGCGGAATAAATCTCTATTACTGATACAAGCCCAGCTGACAATATAGCATCGTCATGTGACAAATCAGCTGCAAAAATGCTTTGGACACTCATTGTTTTTAGTTTTTTTTTTCCACTTCAACCCAACAGACCATTTCAAATGTTTTGAAGATGCTGCAAAAGACGATATGTTGTTAAGCTCTTCAGCAGATGGCTCCTGGTCGTGAGAGGCATTTAATGGACATTTTATAGACGTTTTATTTTCCCACACACATTGACTTCAAGATGGCTGCTACTATTATTTTGAGCTATACATCAAACTCTACACACACACACACACACACACACACACACACACACACACACACACACAGGTAAAAGGAACACACACCTTCATGAGACTGGGTGCTGACAGGACCACATGTACCGTCTCGCAGAAAACTGTTGGAATGCTATAAACATTTATTTCAACGGCAACCTAAATGATTTCATTCCAAACAGCGTACCTGAGCGCAATAATAAACACAGAAGGGCGGGCTGGCTGTCAGCACAGGAAAGCATGCAAATATCTCTGGAGCGACTTCGTTATGGCCTGCGGATGAGCCCTAAAAGATACACAAAGTTTTAAATTTATGCAGTTTCCGGTCTTGCCCCAAACGTAGTCAATCCAAGACATTTAGTGTCTGAAGTTTACTTCTTTAGTTTGGCGCTGGACCTATTAGGCTAATGTAGCTAACAAATAAAGGAAGCTTATACAGTTAGCACTGCACAAACTTCATGTCCAAATCATCACACACTTGCTGTGAACTGCATCAAGTTGTTAAGTAATCTTGAAGAAACTTATGTGGTTTCTGACCTTGTATGACATATAGCTGTAATCTATACAACTGTACATAATTACAGACAGAAAGGCTTCAAGATGGCTGCTACCATCATTTTTAGCTATATATCAAACTTTTGCCAATTTAAAAAATTTTTTTATTACATATTTTTGAAGCTGTTGTGGAAAAATATTTTTTGCAACAATATCTCTTTAAACAATATACATACAAAGCTACTATCTTAGGTAAAGATATTTCATGGAACAAGCAACATTTATGGCACGTGGCTTCAATCCCACTTTTGGGATTTGTGGATCTCGATTCTAGGCTATTACGTTACAGGCCTAAAACCATTCCAAAACAGAGCAGGGATAACGAATGTCCTGACCATAGAAATGAAACAAATTCTAGACTCTAAAAAGAGAACTTAAAAAGACATTTAGGTCACGAATGATTGCTCTAATGTACAGTATACATATGGCACACGCAGAGGATTTAGAAGTCATGCTCACACCCCTAATTACAGGTGAAATTAGGCGTGGGAAGACAAGTGTCAGAGTGAGAGTTAGAGTGTAGAAATGAGGCAGAGAGTCAAGACATGACTCAGCCTGGCCTTTGCATTCATTAGCCTATGAAATATATATATATCGCTCCTGTCTGAACAAAACCTTGTATCTCCAAAATGGTAACTTTACAGGAGAAGGAAAAAACTCATGTTTTGATGCTCTAGTGCAAATGCTCTACTTTTTCTCAGTAACAGCTTTTTGACAGCTACCCATCCTTTCAGACCTATACCGCTGGGTTGTCTTCTCACAGTGGAAGAATGGACAGAAACATCAGTGGATATTTTCAGATCTGCAGCAAGAGTGGAACTTGATTTTCTCCTCTCTCTCAAAGATGAAAGATTTAAGCAATCTGACCGTGACAGTTTTGGTGGTCTGCCAGGTCTTACATGGTTGTTAAGAGTCCCATTTACTCCATGTATACATGTGTGAAACAGCACATGCTTCAAGATGTTTTATTCAATGTTGCAACTGCTTCTGGAAGAGCAAGATGTTATTAGATAACAAATAAAATACTGTAATTATTTGTTCATCGTAATTCCTTGGTATATTTTCTGCCTGTGATTTGATTGTGTTTTAAATAAGAGACATTCTGGATGTTAATTTTATTGTTAGTTCTCTGTCATTGAGAAATTATCTACAGGTCTGTTCATCATTCTGTAAAAATCTCAGATTTCTTCATTTTCCAAATTAGCTGAAACCTATGAGTTAAAATCATCTTACAGACATTTTAGGTTTTGAATGATAATGCATGTATATACACGTGTGTATGTATCTGTATGAGTGTGTCTGTGTCTTATAAGTGTGTGTCTGCCTTTATGTGTGTGTGTACATATGTGTGTGCATCTGTGTGTGGCGAGCGGTCCCACCCATGTTTGTTCTGCCAGCAGCAGTCTGCTCTTGCAGTGAATGTGGACCTCACACAGCGCTCAGTCTGAGCCGCGCTGCTTCCGACACTGTTTGCGTGTGTGTGTGTGTGTGAGGCTGGCAGCTGCCTTCAGGCAGAGAGAGAGAGAGGAAATTCTCCGGCAGCGGAGGAGCTCCTGCCAGAACAGCCTGAAGGCCAGCCGCTTACACTCAACACATTCAGCCAGCATCAGTCTCTCTGCTGCACTGAGAACAGTGTCTGCAGAACTCCAGCTGTTTTTATGAGACTCCTTAAACAGAGAGTGCTGATCTAGGATCAGCTTCTCTTGGCTATCAGTGGTGAATCATTACTATTAGAGCAACCTTCAGTACATAAATGTCAAAACTTTATCAACAACACTTCTATGATAATGTTAACTTCTGCTAGAGCCCTTATAGTATTCTAGTAACATGCCAATGCCAAGGTAACAGCAATTCATGTGAGCATTTCTTCCATTTTGGATTAAAACATAAACAGTTCAAGCTTGTAAAAGACATTCCATGGTCTGTAACAGACATTTGTGTATATTTAGCTTGAATGTAGCAGTATTATGGTGACTCTTTCAGTAAAGAGAGCTGCCACCACTGCTTTCCATTTCTACCAACTGACTGAGTGCAGGGTCCAGAGTAACATTTCCCCCCTGAAATCAGTCCCATTCATTGTAAATCAAAACAGGAATGGTTTGTGGTGATGGTTAATCTGACACCTTATTCCTTTCATAAAGCTCTTTAAGGCCTACTCAGTGGGACAGCTCGACTGGCTACATCTACTTAGATACCACTGAGAAAAAAATCCTGAAAATTTTCCACTGGGAGCTCCAAAACTTTCAGCCTTTTGGTTCCAGCCAAAACATAACAATATAATAAGAATATTGCTACAGTTTAAATACAACACGTGTGATGATTCTATTAAACAAAAAATTACTATTAATAAACATTAACAGTTATAGATGTATTTTTTTGTATTGAAATCATTAAGCCTTAAATTTTATCATAAGTATAAAATTATTCTAATGTGCTAGTTCTGTGTAAGGTTTCAATAAATTAGAAGAAAGCTACAATGAAAAAAAATATATGCATTGACTTTGCTTGATTCAAATGTGTACAGCATTTTCATGTTAATAAAATACTTGATACCAACACAATTTTGTTATTCAGTCTACTTACTTTTGGCAATATTTCTATTGACTTAATATATTTTTCATGGTGATGTTCACGTTTTATTCAAGAAGATTTCACTTAGGAAATCAACAAAACATACCATTTGACCAGGGGGTGTTCAAAATGCATACAAGCATATGTGCAATGAGCTTAGACCACCATGACACACAGTGTGGTTATGATGGAAAGCACCATAGGCCTTTTGGTCTGTTTAAAAAAGACATAATACTAATACTTTGTCCAAAGGCACAAGATGGTTGAAGATGTATTACTATAATTCTGTAATTGCTGTTGTTCAGGGCATCATTACAGCATTTCATCTCCTCCTTTCAACTCTGAGTGCTTCCAGCGGCAGAAGAAATTCATTACAGGTGCATTAGAATTTGATTCATAATGGCAATGCAGACTGACACAGGTGAAGGATGCCACACCGAAACAGTAAAGCTGAAGCCGCACATCAAACATTCATCACCAAGCCGCCTAACTATAAGGCGAGTTACGTTTGGCCTGAGACTTGCTAGCTATTCCTTTCCTTGTCGTCTGAGGATAAATCAAATCTTTATAAATCCATTTAAGGATTTTAATATTTCCCCTCTCGGCCCGAGGCCTGGAGGACCAAGGCCAGCTGGACGCCACTCGCAGGACTTCAGAGGCACAAGCGTCCACTATGAGTCCACTTCTCGCAAAAATGAAGACGTACATGCATGTTGTTCCCAGATAGAGCTCAGGGTTTTTTTGTTGCTAACAATAAGTCCCATAACCGGACACCAATTAACATTATGCGCATCATGCTAATTGCTGAATTGCTTCCATTCACAGTTAGTCACGTTAGCATGTTTGGTCAAGCAGTTCCCTTGACAGCACTCAAATGTGGACATAGGAAGTGTAGAAAAACAATAATATCAACCAAATGTTTTGCACATAAATGTATGTGTGACAATGTTAGCTATTTACAGCTTCACAGGTTTCAATCATTAGCAGAGAGCTGTAAAAAACTAAGAAAAATGTCTGGAATGATGAACAGAGCTGCAGATGATTCTGAAATAATTGAAAAAGCTGTATAACATTAAAAAAATAAAATGAATATAAAAAAAATAAAAGTGGTGATCACATCTTGAGGCAGATTAATTGACAAAACGTGACTGAAGTAGATGAATACTCTACTTTTCATGTACTCATTTCTCTTTGTTAATAAAATAACTACTTGACATTTTTAATAAAACATCCAAAATACATTTAAAAATACCTTTTGGTGTATGTTTTATATATAAACATGTAAATAATTATTATACCTAAAATATAAAAATTTATAAATATGACAAGTGATACAAGGATGCTGTTCTCAAATCTCAAAGGGTATTTAACAGGAATAGATAAACAAACTCAAACCTGGACATGGAAAGTGTAAAAAAAAATGATGTGCTCTTTGAAATTACTCAAATAATAATCACTCCCCGACCAAAATGATCGGACCCACATGTAGCACTCATTTGCATCTACAAAGTCCCAGAAGATGAATAAGCTGAGTGTGGTGGTGATGAGTGCCCAAAAACAGACTCCCCACCAAGAGAGAGAGAGACAGAGACAGACAGAGAGAGAGTATGGGGTGTGTGCATGGTTAGACCTCACAGACAGATAGGTTTGGGGCAAACAGTCAGTACAGACACACACAAAGATCACAAGAACCAACCAGTGTGTGTGTATAAATTTATATATATATATATATATATATATATATATATATATGTATATATATATATATGTGTGTGTGTGTGTGTTTTTGCACACTCCTGTGGCTTCCCCTCCAGGGTCTTCCGAAAGCCCCTTTCAGCTCAAAACACTAAAGTAATTTAAGTTTCACAGCATCATACACACTTTCTCACTCACACACACACACACACACACACATTCTTGTTTTCATCTTTTTTGGGGGTGTACTAGTCACACACACACACACACACAGTCTTTCTCTGAGTGTAAGTTTTAGCCTAAAGTTAGTGGTGATTGAATCACTCACCCTTAAATGACTCACAAAATGACTCAAACCTAAAGACACAAATTTCAGCTTGATAAAAAAATACAAACAAAACAGATTAATAGGAGGGCCAACACTTATGCAGTTAATGAATAAAACAGTGTTTCCAACCTCACATGTATGACTTTGCCTGTTTTGCTACAGTCGTACACAGTCATTACTGCAATGGCATTCTCCTGCTGATCACAGTGGCGTTAGGTTCGATGCGGCTTCAAATAAAAACCTCTGGTCTGAGGGACAGAAAGTTTGACATGAAGTAAGCAAAGAGGCAAAACAATGTGAAACGGCTGGCATAAAGTTTGTATAGCAAGTATGCTAGTTAGCGCACTAGCTAATTTAGCAAAATTTTGTCAGCTGATGTAGATGAAGTTTTAGTAAGTTATAGATTAAAATCTTTTCATTAGAGATTTACTTCTTGTCATTGTTGAGCAAAAATGTTTAAAACTGAACTGATGTTTTAAATATCTCTGATGTGTATGCTGAATAAGAATAAAAGCGTCTGTCTGGTATTGATGCTAAAATGCAAACACACACCGAGACGGGCATGCGAGCGCTCAAGGAAGGGAATTTCATTTGGAACGGCTGCAACTTTCTTGTTTAGGCGCTATAAAAAAAGAGAGATGGAGAAAAAAAATGAAAGAAACCACAACATAACTCCCATTTTCCGCTCTCACTCTCCCAGCCCTGTTTAGACAGATTTAAACTCCTTAAACCCAGATACTACCTCCAGGTCTGCCTCTCTTTCTCTTTCTCTCTCTCTCTCTCTCTCTCTCTCTCTCTCCTCTTTCATTATCCCAAAGTTGGCTCAGTGCTGCCTGCCTGAATCTCAGCCACCCTGCAAGTTATGGTGATCATTAACGAGGGCAGAGACGAGGTGGGCCAGGCCCTGTGTATGAAATCGTGGTCAGATGCTGTCCATCACCTGGCTGGCGGAGCTGGGTCTCCAATATCCATTTCCAAAAGGGAGTGGCCCTCAGTAACTGCGCCATCATTTTGAGTCACTTTGACCTAGAATGATGTTTAGAATGTTCTACATTGCTTAGAGGAGAAAGTCTCAGCTTTCTGTTGATACCACAAAATCTTTGTCCATCATAGATTAAATATGCTCACAAATCAAACCATGTGAATGTAAAAGTTACTGTAAACATTTATTCAGATATGAACTAACATTAACACTTTTTTCAACCAAGAGTGATCTGTCAGCAATGATGTCTTCATTCAGTGTAAGAAACAACGTTATTGTTTGGGTGATAAATGTACTGTATCTTTCAGAATTTCTGTTTTTCTGTTAATTTCAGTTTTTCATTTAAGGATTTTTTAGAACTTTAAAAAGGGAGTGGACAAGGGACAAAGAGAAATAGAGAGAGAGAGAGATAGAGAGAGAGAGAGAGAGATGCATCTCACTAGGATCCAGCCAGGTAGCCAGCTAACTAAACACAGCTTTCTCTCGAAAGAAATCATACAAGTATTGTCATATTTAAGAGCCTCAAATTAATTATTGTTTATGTATCTTTGACTTTTATATAATATAAAATCCGAGACTTTATTTGATCAGAAATGATTACAATGGCCTGTCCTCCTTCACAGGGCTGCCAGCAGGTTTTATGATGTGTCACCTTGCAAAGCTTGTGTTTAAAGCTACAGGGGAGAAAATGGGGACTCTCAGTGTAGTTAGCGCAAATTACAAAGCACGAAGGTGGGGGGTGTAGCCCCCTAAAAAATGTCACAGCTAATGAAGTCTGTAAAAAGGTTCAGCTGGCTGGGAAATGCTACTGGACTAGCTTTGTTGGTCATGTCTCCCCTCTGTCATTTCAAAGTGTTTGTTGATGAAATAATTGAGAGCGAAACAGATGTTTCCACATTTCAACAACAGCAGAAGAATTATATACACAAGCTAGCTAAAAAAATCAGACTATTTCAGGGCAAAACTGACCTGAAGTACACTTGCTGTCCACTTTACAAGAAAAGTATATTATACATAAATTCATCATTGGTCAGTTTCTAACCACAGGCCTGTTGTTGACAGGGTCATCTTTATATTCCCAGGAACTTTTATATTCTCATATAAATGTCTTGGAAACCATCTTTGTAATTTTGGGAAACACACCTATATTCCCAGGGTCCTATATTACCTTATTAGTTATATGTTCCCATGTTGTGTCAATCATATTTCCTTAACATGAATAAAATAAGAGGAACAGTACACATTCTGATATTATATGTTCAGTAGATAACATCTGAAATTGCATTTGCTCCAAACATGTTCCCTTATTAAAACACATTCTGATAGAACATTTCAGTGATCAAGAATGCTTTTCAGTGACAGGCAGGTTTTTAGTATAACATTAAATATAACCTTATTAAACACTGCACAACATTACCAAAGTTGGCATTCATGCACACCTTCAACAACAATATCCACCCTCCATTTCAGTACTGGTTCTAACATCCTCTTGTCTTTTTGCCTTCACTATTTCTCCTGATGCCAGCTAAAGGTAACACCTACACTAGCAACAACAAAAAAGAGCAGTGGACCACACTTAAACCAGTCAAAGCAATTATTCAAAAACTTTATGCATCCTACACTCTGACTTTACACTCAAAAAACAGTTTGAATTACAAAGTTTTCTTAGCTAAATAAGCTCACTGAGACTAGCCTTGCTGAGGGCAAGTGCATTCTAATTGAAAAATTGCTCCTTGTTGTTCCCTGTATAACTTTTGATGAATCCATGATGTTACCCTTGACCTTGGAAACCCTTAATGTATCATATTGGGGTATGATGTATCATATAAAGAGCTTAACATATAGCCCTGGGAACATAGGACTTTTGGAACATAGGTATTCTCCCCAGTTGACCAGACAGTTGGGTAGGGGACCATTTTTTGCACATTAGTGACACTGAGTGTGTGATGCTGGTAAAAGTAGAGAGCATGGTGTTGCTGGAGTTTTTACACATCTCAGTGTCGCTGCTAGGTTGGGATCATCCTCCATCCAATATAAAAATAATAAAAAAAAAACAGTTATCCAGCTAAGACCCATTCTGTGGTCAAGGACTGACCACCAATGAAGGAAAATATGATGGATAACACAGATTTTGGTAACAGCTACAACCTCTAACTTAGGTGTTAAGTGGCCATTGAGTGTACATCTAACCTCTGAAGACCTAACAGCAGTATCTGCTTAGCAGATTCATGTGTGAAAATGCTGAGAGAACAGCATGTATTTTTGTGGACCAAAACTGAAAGGCTGGCAACGATGACATTGTGTAGTGAGAAACAGTGAACGATTAGATCATTCCTCTTAAAAAACTGCCTCACATTCCACTTTGCAGCTGGAAGATCATAAAACCTGCTGTATGACACATACACACTCTCTGTCTGTCTTGCCCATGTACTTAATATTTTTTGTGTGCGTGGACAAGTGAATGGGCTATAAAAACAGGACCGTAATTGCGTGCTTGATTCATAAAATTAACCAATAAATACTTTCCCATCCAAAGAGGATAGTAATACAGCGCTATCAGCCCTAGCACTTTTCTCGATTCATAAACTTATGGCCCGAAATACCTTAGCGTTTATGCGCAGTGTTGCTGTTCAGGGCCTTGTGGCTGTGTGGTCGTGATTTACGCCCCTTTATCAGTTGCTAATGGGACTGCGAATGTGTACACTCACAGTTCGACCTCCATGTCAACTAGCACTCAATGGGAGACCTGCGGGCCCCAGCAGCATCCAATCGGGCCTTAATGGAAACCATGTGCCGCCTCCACGCTAAAATCCCAGCCCAGTGGTGTAGTCTAGTCAGAAGCAGTGTGTGTATACTGTGACTAGCTGACCACCAACACAGCCCTGACAAAAATGTATACACTGAGCTGCCAGTTTATTAGAAACACCTATCATGTATCTATGCTCAGTGGCCATTTTATCAGATATCTATCATATAGGTGCACTTTATAGATTTAGAGTTACTGACTGTAGCCCATCTGTTGCTGCACAATTTACAGAGTTGGGCAAAATACTTAGAAAAAGTAGAAATAAAACTGAATACTGAATACACTGTCTTAAATGTATTGGCTGACATATTATGTTAATATCTAAACAGGTAACATATTCAAATACATTTAGTACGCATTCATTACTCAACATACACATATCCTCATAAAGCAGGGGTGTCCAATCTTATGCACAAAGGGCCGGTGTGACTGCAGGTTTTCATTCCAGCAAAGCAGCAGCTCACATGATCAGCAGTGTGAAGACAAACCAGATTAAACAAGTGGAATCAGGTGTGCTCCAGCTTGTTTTGAGTGAAGACCTGCAGCCACACTGGCCCTTTGTAGATAAGATTAGACACCCCTGTCATAAGGCATCTTGAAAAACTATGCTGTTGTCATTTTTATTTATTGAATGCTGTTCATGTAATCCGTTTGTTAATGTTTCATCATCTGAATGAAGTTCTAAAATTCTTAAATTCTACTGCTGCCTTCACAATCCCCCAAGTAGAACTATCTCATAAAGCAAACAATTTGGCAAATCACAATAACAAAATCTTGCAAGTTTATGTGTGTAACTTAATGCCACAAAGTGCATGAATGAGTCCAGTACAGCGCCAATGCTAAGCTTATCACTTGTGAAACTGTCCACTGTTAATTAGACTGTTCAGGTCAATAATATGTTCAATAATCTGTTCAGAGATGAGTTCAATAATCCCTCAAAAGAGCTTAGTGCTGAGCTAAATAACTCGTCTGCTCAGGCTTTAGCAGGAACTTCAGTGCTTGCAAAGAAGGCATTTGTTAAGTTCCTCTTTAGTGTCAGTCTAACAAGCATGTTTGCTACATGTTTGCCCTGATATTAAAAATAAATAAATAAATAAACAGGCACTGATGGTGTTTCTTTCAAAGATTTTATTCTTTTTTTTTGTTTTGTGAGTTAGTATTCTAAAAACAAATCTCCTAAAAATGTAAAAAGCAAATGCATTTTGAATACTACCTTTTCAAAATGTAATATGGACTGAACATAAATATATACTTTCTATATTCTGAATATGTATTCCATTACAACCTAATGCTGACCACCATTAATCAGATAATATGGTGGTAGACCATTCTTAACACAGCAGTGTCACTGTGACATGGTATAGTGTGGTGCTGGTAGGATCAGGCACAGCTGAATATTTGTACTGCAACAGTCAGTAACCTACAACATGCTCCTTTATGGTACATGTACCTAATAAATATAAACAAATATCAACCATTACATATTGCCCACCATAAATGTACAAACATAGATGCTGCCTCTGGTTTAGTCAGATACGTTAACGGTATCACCATCTTGAGGGGCCGGGGTGCCTAGGGCTGGGGGTTAATATCACTTTCAGACTGCACTCAGTGCGGCGCTTATCACGTAAAACCCAATTTTCCATGCTTTTTTTAAAGGAAAGAGTTTAATGTGGTTTGACACTAAAGTTTCACAATACAGGGCAGCCACTCAGAACAGAGATCGTTTATACATATCTATTTTATAGGCAAAGAAGCAAAAACAGCCTGTTTGATTCAAAGCGATAATAAGAGATTGGAAATGGTCATGTAGAAACGGATTTGATACCTAAACCACACATTTGTAATGAGTGGGCCTCGGTGGAAAATGAAAAAAATAATGTAGGATATGGGCCCTTTAAGAAAGGTACTGTTCAAAATTACAGTATTTAAAAGACATAACACATCACGTGGTGGACTGGATTACATAACAAAGCACATAGCAATTAACATTTATGTTTGTGCGATGTTTATATATGTCTGTGTGGTTGGTGAAGCACAGAGCACCTTATTGGCCTCATTGTTTTTCCTCTAAGCTGATGGCAGGGTCTCTTAACTTGATGTGTACTATTTTACCTACACTGATTGTTAGTGTTGAGCGAATGCGCATTATATCTGCAGTCATAACTTAATCCATTCTACAGTATTCACATTAAATTAGCAACTTCCTACTGTGTTTTAGGGCTTTTAGATGCTATACAGTTTTATGTGCATAAAGCTTAGAAGTGATTTACACATAGATGAGTTTGCTGATGTGTGACACTGTTGTAGTCAATCTGTAATATCAGGTGCAGCCTGAATAACTTTTCTGCTGCTCTGGACAACTAGCGTGTTCTCATTTATGAAATAGCTACCGAGTGGTTGCTAGCAATCTGTGCAACCTAGCTACCTACATTCTGTTAATGTATTTTTAGCACTCTGTATATAAATATGTGTAAGCAAAACTGTCAAAATTAAGAAAACTGTTTGCCACTTTGTGATCATTTTCTGAAGCCCATTCAGATTGAGCTGTATCCTATGACTTAGTCCTCACACTTGTATTTACAACTGCTACATATTCACAGATTTTTATGGCAGCTAGTTTAACATTAATGTTTAAGAACATGTTCAGATTGTTTAGATCAGAAACATAATGATTGCGATGCATTTAATCTGCTGTATTCTCTTTGCTCAAGGGATCTCACTACTACTTAGGCATCAAGTAAATGCAGTTTGTAGGTTACTGACTGTTGCAGCATTTGGTCACCGCTTGTGGCTGTTCTCATCTTCCTTATTTCAATTTTCACAGTGTGATTTCATGTAAGTAAGCTGTTGGTAATCAAGGTGTTTTACAGTTTGGGTTTTACATGCAGAAATGTCTGTGTCTGAAGTAATCAAGTTACGGTTATATCTTCCAGAATGCAGGTTTTTGTTCAGCAGACTCCTTTCTGCAGTAATCTATTGTTTTCTTAAGGGAAAACAATAGATTACAGCAGGATTTCTGCTGTAAATTTACATCCGCTCTTTATATTCAAAATTTATATTCTACACTTGTATTTTAGTTTTTCCCCTGATACCAAATTATGACATTTGTGTGGTTTTATGTACCATACTCATATTTAGATGACCATTTCAACATCTTTTTTCCATTATTTCAAACTGCAGTTCCACAGGATCTTCAAAAAAATGAAGAATTCTCATCTTTACTAAGGATTTACAAGGATTATGTTTTGATCTATTTAAACTCAAAGCATTAATTGAGATAATAATAAAAATGTACAAAATCATCATTTATTTCTATTGGTCTGTTCTTTTTTCTGATTTTTATGTTTTTGATTTCTTTTAAAGTGGAATGTTTCTCATGAGTAATTTTTAAATAAAAAATAAAGCGTTTAGTGCATAGGCCTTTTTTTTAGCCACACTCCTGAATTTAAGAGAAGAAAGTAAGACTGAATCCCTGTCCTCATGGCCACACTGTGAGCAATTAGATGCCTTTATTTTGAAGTAAAGTCTGAAAATCAGTGTGTCCCATTAAGAACTGTCACTAATGAAACACTACATTTTGAATTTTTTGTGTTTTAACATTTTTGAGTTCTGCTCAAAATGAACTTAAACTGTCACTACCAAAACATTTGGTAACGTTTCTCAGGTGTTATTATTGTACTAGTGGTGACAAAATGGAATGTTCAGTCAATTGTTTTAGTAACAAAAACATAATTAAAGTACAGAGTCACTCAAAGCAGGACTTTGGTCTAAAGTGCAAGTCAGTTAAAAGTCTGAAATGTGTTTTGAACATTGAACCAATTTGGTAGAATCTCCAAATATATTTTACATTTTAAATTATATATATATATATATATATATATATATATATATATATATATATATATATATATATATATATATATATTTGTTTAATATCACATCTGTGTATTTTCAGGGTGTTTTCAAAAACATTTCAAATCAAATCTTAGTAATTAAATTGAATCATTCAAATTACAGGTTTCATAATGGAAGTTTAGACATTTGCTTTCTTGCCTAAGTTCTTTAGTTCTTCACTCCTTCATGCTGGCAGAAACATGGCTGTCCCTAACCTTCACACTTCCCATCATCACCTCTTTCTCATAATCACTAATCTCTTGTGCAAACAAGGCCCAAAAATGGGTTTGAGCTCCTTCGCTTGTCCCGACAAGAGTCTTCTCCCATTTTTTGGTGCTTTATTATGTCTGTGAAGCCATCCCGTAAAGCCATGTGAATGGCAGCTATCTGCCTCCTTTTTTCCGTGTACGTGAAAAAAGAGGGAGTTTGGAGACGTGTGGGACAGAGGAGGTTCTAGCCTGTAGAGCGGAGTGTGTTTATCTATGTCACAGTCTATCGGTGGCTGACCGTGAATAAGAGGGGGGGAGGTGTTTTTGTTTCCATGGCAGCTGGGGCCCTTTCTCTCTCTCTCTCACTCTTTCTCTCTCTCTCTCTTCGGGTCCTGGAAGAGGCGCAAACACAAACCACACTGAGCATGTTGTGCTTTGGGCCTGGAGGCGGCGGTCAGAGCCCCGATGACTCCCTGGGTGGTCTGGCCCTGTGAATGTTTATGATCTAAACCAACCTAATCCAACTGGGTTGTTTAAGGGAATTGAGAATGATTTACAAGGCCTGCTACGGCCAAGAATAGGAAATCAGAGGAAATCGGGGCACGGCTTCAAGTCTGTGGTAGCCTTACGACTCTACGGTTTTGCTTGGGCTTTATCTGTTTGTCTCATGAGGGGGTGGGTAACGTGGAGGGGGAAGAGATATTTAATGTCAAGTGTGACTTGTTGGGTTGAAGAGCTTTCAGTACGATGACTTTAGTGGATTTGCAATGGCTTTATCCAGTCATACACCTGCACTTGCATAGTTACAATTACATTTGGACTAACTCCGTGTAATGGAACTGGAACTGAGTGAAACAGAGCTGTAATCAATCCAGCCTCAAAAACACCTCCAAACCTTCATGGTATGTGCGGAAATATACTGCCCATTAAATGTTTGGCTTTTGCAAAATGTTTTTTTAATTAAAAAAACTGTTTTATTTTGTCTTTTGTTGAACGGTTATTTGCCAATTTCTTTTGCAAAAGTTGCAAAACTGTTTGGTCGAGTGACAAGTGTGCTCGTAAATACTACTTTAACCCACACATTTGATCTCCTTGTTGTGATGTCATCACCCAAACCTTTCAGCTGTTTAAACCACCTTTGGTCTAATAGAGTTTCAGTATGTGCTTTTAAAAATAGTTTGGAAAAGAAAACTGTCAAATCATTATTTACGTAAAAACCTCCACTTTCAAGGAAGACATGTTCACAAACATGGTGGCGAATGTTGAAGCAAAATGTACTCAAAGTATTAGTGAATAGCTGTTTATGTTAACTAAACCTTTGCATATCTGCTGATGCTGATACATCAATGTTTACAAAATGTAGAAATTAAGACTACATCTACGTAAATTAGCATTACAATGAAAATAAAAAGTGTAGCGCTTATTTGTAGGGGTCACAAATACCGGTGAATGAATAAAATGCAAATATTTTAGCACAGAACTCCAGCTTTACATCAATGTTCTGCTCAATGACTGTACAATGAATGCATCATTAATACTGAGAACATTTGTCCAATGTCAATTTTTTAAAGCAATTGTCTGCCAAAACCAATATGATTCCGATAACATCATGCATCCATAAAAACATATAAAAATATATAAAACAGGCTCTGTTTCATACTGTAAGAGAAAGCAGTATGAGATAAAGGATGCTCTATGCAAATTGGCAAATAATTTCTGCTGATTCATCAAGAAGATTTAATCAATGTTGCTTTAATTAATTTTGTTTTTTATTGCAACAGCCTTAACTACTCAAAAAAAATTCAATGTGAGGCAAAGAAATTCTACATTTTTCTTGTTTTTTTTGTGTGGTTTATGTACCAAATATGGTCACAGTTTATTTTTACATGGCCATTTTCAACCTCTCTTTACCCTTTGTAATTAAGAAGACTTCAAGACTCACATAAAATTATTGCTCTGTTTGGCTGGCCAGCATTGCGCCTCATTTAGAGCTGAAACCCTCCTTATAACTTTAACGCAAATGGGCAGACCTAAACCGGTGCTGCCTGAATAGGTTGATATATGTAACTGAGTTGGTTCTCATGACAACAAGTATCTCCAAAACGAATACTTTACAGGAAAAGGCAAATACCTTCTTTACTTTTAATTTAAGTCATGTAAGGAGATTTTTGGAGCAATTTTGGTCCATTTCTATTTGCTATTCATAATGAAATTTTGACGGAATGTAAAGTGCTCAAATAATGCAGAAAACAATTTAAATCACAGATAATTTTTTACTTGGACAGCAACGATAAATTTACTGCATAGGACTGGGTAGTGAATGGTATGTCTTGAAACTTTCACAATGTGAACATATTACTTCAAATTTCTTAGTTTCAAAATAGAAAGAGTAATTCAGTTTTCCATGATATGGGCCCTTTAAATGCAGGCCTAGGTGCAGCAAGACCTCCCACTTGGATTTATTTGTAGGCTTTTCTTTAGATCAGGTCCCACCACCAGACCTGCCCAATACAGTATGTTAACAGATCTCTCTAGACACTCTTCAGCGGCTGTGGTTCATGTTCCAGCACCTGGGCCACATTTCCTCCCAGTGCCCCCACCACTCCACGCCATCATTAGGACTATCAACGACTGCTTCCTTTTCATACTTTCGAAACCCTGTGGAGCATGTCTTGGCCTCAGGTTAGCTTTTTAAAAGAACGGCCTAATCGCTGGCGAAGTGTCCATGGCAGGCGCTGACTTTTATGATGGCCCTGCTTTGAGCCAGAGTCCAGTGTTTAATGGCAAAAAATGATGCCACCTGCATGTAGCCAACAGCTTGTAAATACAGATGAATGGGAGGATATTAGAACATAAAACGTCTTATTGCAGGGTTGCGGAGATGATGGTTGCCAGATTGTAGTGGAGGTTCAGCTGGACCCAAGGGCTTTCACACAATCTTCATAACCATCAGCAGTCAAACTGGATTCTGTTTCTGCCTGGTTTAGTGGCCGATGACTTTGTGAACTGAAAATTAAAACACCACACATGCTGTTTTTAATCAATCTATAACTTCTGTTCACCTTGCTGGTGAACAGTTAGAACTGATACATTCGTACCAGTCATGCCACTACCATGTCAGAGTCACTGCTATGTTGAGAATGGTTCACTTCCCAAATAATACCAAGTCAGCAGCAGTCCTCCAATTTTCCAATTTTCTCTCCAATTTAGTCATATCCAAATAAACCCAGCAGTTAATACTGCCCCAGTCATACAATACCACCAGCGCTAGGAAGGCAAAGGCAAACACAAGGGTCCTCCAAGTCATGTGAAGCCAACCACCACATTTTTTCGAACTGCCGCTAACGCAACGTCATTGGACAGCTTAACGAGCTTGGAGGAGAATGCTAACCGCCCGTTCTGTTACATCAGCTAAGACGCCTGTGCTGGCTAGCATCGTGCTGAGTGATGGGGAGAGAGAGGGCCATCTTACCCACTCAGACACAGCAAGGCCTACTGTGCTCTCTTGGACTCCATGCCACGGTTGGCTGCTTAATGGCTGTTCTGACAGGAAATTAAATAAATGAAGAGTGGTCTGACTTTTGCACTGTATGGTATCGTAGGCCTATATGGCATCTATATAGAGGATAGGTGTGGCTAGAGAGCTTATGCACATATAACATACAAACAAAGTATAAAAAAAAATTCAAGATCTCTGACTGTACTTTCTAATGTATTTCTCAAAGGAAACTTGTAAAGTTTTTGTACATTGTACTGTATTAGAAGGACTTCCAGCATCAAAAAATAACAGATAACATCACAAGTATCTGCCAAGGGTTGGCAGTTCAGACTAATATTGCACTGTTTATTTCTTTTGGCATGCAGGCAGGCTGTGTGTTTGTGTAGACATGTGCTCAGTGGGCTGCCGCACACGTATCTGTAAGCCCCTGGTGTGAAGCTTAATCTGATGCACGTCCCCGACATCATTTAACATCATTAGGCTTGCACGGTCAAACGAAAAAGCAAATTTGTGTGTTTAGCAGGATATAAAAATGTAAATGAGTGCCGATGCTTGTTTTTCCTCCCCGTTTGTTTACGGTCATTACATGAGACTCCCACTGGCTAAACGTCAGTGGTCCATTCATGCCTCATACGAGATGGGTGTGAACCGCTGAAGGGTCACCTGCCAGAAGGTATACGCGGAATGAAACGTCAGGGCAGGGGTTTAGCGGGTGGGCAAAATCACACCGCCTAAAACTCACACAGTGTTTTGTCTGTTCAAAGGAAGGACCGTCAAGGTGACCACTAATGGGAACTGTTCACAGAGCCTGTTTTGTATGGTAGTCAGTCGCATAACTATAGGCAGTGCTGGCAGGGCAATCGCACTGTAGCCTGCTGTGTGTTGGTCGGGGGGTGGGCAGTGCCAGCATCCTTAATGGACCCTTCAATATCACCAATTATTCAAATTTATACCTATTGCTTATGAGTAGCTAAATTGCAATAACAGCCCATCTTGAATAAATTGTGATGTAAATTTATGATATATGATGAAAACAAAAGCATTTATACCTATTCAATCCCATTCACATAGAATAAGGAGTGTTTCAGCCTAGAATGCTTTTTGAATGAGGCATAATACATGGCAGCCAATCAGAACAGAGCTCATTAACAAATATTAGCTATAAAGGGGCTGGCAGATTTTGGCAGATGTTAGCTAAAGCCTGCTGTTTTTAAACATAACAGCCAAACAAATACGGCCCCTCCATTCCGTATTTCCTATGCCCCATCCCTAGAACATGCACACGTGCTCCAAAGGCTACTATACCTGAATGCTGGTTCTCACTAAGTAGTAACACATAAATTAACGATGAGTAAACAACAATGCAGCTAGCTAAGTAGCCAACATGAGCTAACACAGAAGCTAGCTCACGCTAGCCTCACTGGACCCTGCAGAGCTGGGTGGTCCACCTCTTTTCCTGTTTACAGAGCCTGGAGCAACCACAGAGAGCATACTTTTTCCTCAAAGTATATATTTTATTGACAACTGCTTGAATATGAGGAGAACTTCGCCAAATGTTACATTAAATCAAGACACTAAAAGAAGAATGGCACAGCAACGACTTCCTCTTTGTGAGGTTTGTGGAGAACAGTGCCAGTGAAGAAATAAAACAACCATGCTACATAAATATAAAGAACATTAAACAACTAGAAAGGGACTGTTAATGAATGAGTTTGCTTAACAAAGCCAGCTAATAGCGCTTCAAAGGTTAAAGCAATTCCAAAACACTGTTAATTGTTTTTGATAACTTAAATGCGTTTATATAGTAAGTCCTGGAAGTTGCTGTGGTGTTACTACGAGGTTGCTATGGGATTCCAGCTTGTTGTTAGGGCATTACTAATGTGTTGTTAGGCTGTTGCTGTGCTAACCCAGGTGGTTTTCAAGGTGTTGCTTGGTCATTGCTATGGTAGCCAAGGAAGGTGGTTTCTAAGGTGTTGCTAAGCTGTTGTTATGTTATCCCAGGTGGTTGCTAAGGTGTTGCTAGGTCATTGCTATAGTATCCCTAGTGGTTGCTAAGGTATTGCTAGGCTGTTGCTATGGGTTCCCAGGTGGTTGCTAAAGTTTTGCTAGGCCACTGCTAAGGTGGGCACATACTACAATACTATGTGTAATACACTAATGGATACACTGCAAATGGTGGTGTTCTGTTTTGACATACTATGCAGTGGTGTGTGGACTCACGTCACATGACTTAGACTCAAGTCAGACTTGAGGTATAAATTTGAAACTCGACTTGTGACTCAGCTCAATAAAATTAAAAATGACACCAATGAAAGAAATATGGAGAAGTGTCTGGCAGTAGACGGGACACTTTATACTGTCACTTTTTATGTAAATAGACTCATTTCAGAAGTGTGTTCCAAGTGTTCCATGAAACAACTGAATGGAAAATATAGATTAGTATAGCTTTATATATAACAGAAACTTTGTCAATAACTATGGTTATGCTTTGCTTTGCTTTGATTTCAGTGAGAAGATAAGTGAAAGTTGTCTATCCTAACCCCTAACTTTTTCTAGTTATTAAAGGAGAATTCCATACATTTTTCAATATTTCTGTGTAATAAAAATGGTTGAGATGTAAGTCATTCAGAGTAATCTGATGTGAAATGTGCTGTTCTAGAAAAACTTGCAGTCAGAATTTTTGACACTGGTGGTGACAGGAACCAGATATCTGTCTCTAAAAACCTAACCCACAAAAGGTTATTACATGAAATAGTTATGAATACACTGCCTGCTGCCAGAGACATTGTTTTACGATAGTTTTAAGAAGGATTCAGACTAAATCATACTTTTAAAAGCTATTCATGGTGGAGCAATACATGAAGGGCATTGCGAGGCAAAACGGTCCTCAAATAAAATGTATCTTTTCAGATTTACCACTATTTACCTTCAGCAACATTGCGTAAAGGTCAGAAGACAATATAGATTCACTGATGGTTTTGGATAGTAGATAAATTATATTTGCTATATTTGACTTCACCACCCGGGTTCCTATCACCACCACTCTTTTTTTTAGAATGAATCATTTCACATCAAAATACTTTGACTTTGTTCACATCTCAACCACTGAACTTCTCTTTAATTCCTTTAATAATCATCATGTCAAATATTTTTAGTACTAAAATAGTTTAATGTTTGCAATTGACTTAAAAGAAAAGAATGCTTAATTCTAAGAGGTGAATAGAAGTTGGAAAAAGTTAATGTAATAATGAAACATGACTGTTTTTGGTACGAAAGCTCACATAAGTGAACCTCAGATAAAAAAAAAACTACAACACAAGAAAATATGGCATCTTTAATGATATGATTCCAAGTATTAGCCTACATTAGAGCATTAACATGGTTGAAACAAAGCAATAAACAAGTAATCAAACAAATTACAGTCTTAATTCTTTTTTCATTGAAGGTCTTTTTATTAACACTGGGGCCATAAGATCTTGTAATAGCACTGATGGTAGCCTATAGAAATGCAGGATAGATCTTTGACAGAGAATATAAATGCATTTCCAGCCCCTTCGAAATCACTATTCACTGTCTTTTGACTTCATTTTTCTCTGTGTCTTAACTTCTTTCATTAAGAGGGGGTAGGGGTGGGGTAGGGGGTGCTGCAGCTTGCCCTGTTATTCCAATGTTTCCTCCACAGGCAGCGACCAATGAAGCTCATCTCCTGTCCAGAGAAAACAAAGCCAAGCCGCATTCCCAGAGTTCAATTTGCTGTTACATCGGAGGTTTGTGAATTGGGGTTTGAGCCATGTCTGTTGACTGAGGGGAACTGGGCGGAGTGGAGAACTTTCTCCTGCACTGCTCTACGCTCGCAGTACAGTGGAGCACAGGGAGCACTGCCTTTTTTGGCACACAAGGCTGAGTTTGAATGGAGATAAAATATTACATAAATTATGCTTCCGCTGACACATTATAAGTTTCCAAAGTTCTATCCCTTGACTATACTTAGTTACCAATTTATGTTCTTCATGAACAGTCACATAAACTTATTAAAATGCAATTAAATTAAAGAGGTGTACACTTTATCTATTCTTCTAATCTTTCTAATAGGCAACGACTAATAGCACTTCTTCTTCTTTTTGATGTAGCTGACTTATTACAGTTCAGCTGAAGGTACATCCTGTCATATATTCTTATTTTTCTACTCAGCTACTACTATTATCACAATTTAGTTTTTCTTATTCTTCTTAATGTGGTGGATTTAATATCATAGAAAACTGCTTATATAATAGAGTTAGGTGTACTATGTAAACAATAATAAAGGGCCCATATTCTACATTTGTTTTGTTTTTTAACTTATAATTTAATTTGTTTTTCTGTACCAAAAACAGTCAGAATTCTTTTTTACACTATCATTTTCCAACCTTTCTTTATCCCTTAGAATTAAACTGGCTGTTGTTACTGTGTCACGAAGACTTTTATATGTAAATAAGCTCTGTTTTGACTGGCTGTCCTGTATTGCGCCTCATTCAAAAAGTAGTTTGGGCTAAAACACTCCTTATAACGTCATCGTGGATGGGGGGAGCTAACCTGCTGTCAGCTGAATGTGGATATATGTAAATGTGTTGAACATCACAGAAACACTGACTTAAAAATTGGCTGTTTATGCAGCTTAGTTTCCAGAATGGACTGTATAGACTGAAGAGTGAATGGTTTGTTTTTTAACTTTAGCATTGTATACTGAATACAATTTATTTCTTATTAATTTATTACTTTCCAAGCTAAAATGATCATTTATTCACTTGTATCCTTCAGAAAAGCTAACAACCAGCAATAATGATGAGGTTCACTAACTGAAACTCAATTAATTGAAACTCAAGTAAAGTAGTAAAAATACTCATAACATTAATTACATTCATTACTAATAACATTAGAGGGACAACGTTTCCTTTATGTAAGTTAGCATCTAGTATTTAACTTATTTTGTTGCAGTTACCTTCTTTTAGATTACAATTTATAGTCTGCTACATATGGAGTGCATGGGTTTACACAACTTAGGCTCAGCCAGGCTTGTGGAATTTCTGTTTTGGACAGAGTGTGGCATGTTTTGAACATCTTCTGTTTCTTGCTGCAACTTTATTTTGGGTTTTCAATGTATCAAAACTTTTTCACAAGACAGTATTTTTTGACAGATCAATTCAATTCAATATTTAAATTTTCTAAAGCGATGGCATTCCAGGAGCAGCACTGGAGATCGAACGTATGTCTGCATTTGGATTATTGTCTCAACATTTTTTAAAAGTAAAATAGGGGGTCAGGTGAAACTTCATCATCATCCAGTTACACTTAAAGCATTTGTTAATAAGCTATAATATAATTGAACTTCTGTACTTTTGAATACAGAAACACAGTGCTCATACTACATTGTGGCATCAGTTTAAAGTAAGACAAAAGAGAACTCATGATTCTGCCACAGGAAGCCCTCTTACTAAACACTGACAGAAAGACACATACTGAGCCTTGAACAGGGTTGCCAGATTGCTTCTATAGTTTCCAGTCAAAAAAATGTTCAAAACCTTCCAAAATGCATGAAAAACCACATAAGAAGTAACCATCCGAAACAGCCTAAGGTCATTTTAACCATTTTATCAAAGAACCAAAAATCAAAGTACCAAATTCTTTTTACTTAATTTTTAGTATCCTTGTCAAACATCTAAGAAACTCCTAGACAAAGAAACTATAAATAATTCAATACAATAATTACATTATTTGATTTATATGTGTTTCTTATTTCCATAACTTGCAGAGTTGTTTTCAGAGAATTTACATTTTTTTTAACTCCATTTTGATGAGATCCATTATCCTGTGCAATCAGAAAGTCAAATGAGTGGAAATAATATTGCAAGCGTAACATTTCTTGTGCACATTTTTAAAACTTGTTTACCTTTACAGGCTATGCTGAGCAGCGGCTTCCTCTCAACAAGAGTGACTATAATGTATGTCTATCAAACGTTTGATGACCGATTTGATGTGAGGTGAAGTCAGGCCCATTCAGCTTTAATCTGCATTATTAAATTATATAGCTCATTAATTAAACATACATTTTAAAACCCTGCCAAAATTGTAAAAGTACAGCCCAAATTTCGACCACTTTCAAAAGTACTGCTTTCTCCCACCAAATCCAACTTTATTCCTAGCCCATCCACCACAAGATTCCTCAAATTAACGGCCCACGTTTTTGAACTCATGTGGGTCACCTTTAGCCATAGCCTTCCACCCTGTGGTGACCAGTCCCCTAACAAAAAGCGCCCAAATCCCCCACATAGAATAACACAATAAACACCTACCACATACATTTAAACTAACAAGCAACAACATTAACAACAAAAATGTACCTTTTTTACAGGCAGCGCACACCTACCATGAGCCTCTTCCATGGTCCCAGTAGCAAGACGCTACATCAATCCATCAGTCCATCTTCTAAGCCGCTTATCTTTCTGGGTCGCTGAGAGTGCTGGAGCTTATCCCAGCGTTCATCGGACAGAAGGCAGAAAACACCCTGGACAGGTCGCCAGTCAATCAAAGGGTGGGACACTACAATATTCACAGATTAAATTATTCTAAAACGAAAAAAATGGTAAAAATGTCCAAATACTACATCTCATTGTACCGCCCTATTCAACCTACAGCAGTTTAGCTCCTCCCATTCAGACTTAAGTTACGTTTTTTTTGTTCTTGTTTTTTCTTTTTGTTATAAGGAGTGTTTTAGCGTAGACGGATTTTTATATGAAATACAATTCAGAGCAGTCAACAAAAATAGCCTGTTGAAACCAAAACTCCTAAATGGAACAGAACACAAGAAAACTGTACCCTTTAAAAATACGTAGTACTGTCATTCTGTCAACATTCGACTACTACAGTACTACTAGTATCACTTCATTTTCTCTTGTTGTTGTTGTGGCTGCGGTTGTTTTCGCTGTGGCTTTTTGACCCAAAATGCGCTGTAAACCATTGGAACTGCCTTTTCTCCAGATAGGAACTAAAGTTATGGGTTGAAGTTTCCCCACAGTCTGGTTCAGAGTAACGGCACGTATGTCATCATGTTAGCTGCTAGTAATGTTCAGTGATCATTTTTCTTCAGTTCAGAAGAGCCTCACACTTTAGTTCACTCTTTCCTAAATACTTTGACTCTTTCTTCTATAAACGGACTCTTTTCTGAATACTGTTCTTCACTCAGACTATATTTTCCTCTGCAGTCGCTGTTCTCCGTTAGCCTGTTAGCCGCAGCACGCTAACAGCACACTGAGTCACATTGAGTCAGCAGCAGGCTAAGCTTTCTGCTTTTATGCCATAAGTTCAGTTATACACAACAAACTACTGACGCTCGATACAGGTATGTGTATTGTGCTCATAACCTCACTTGTTTCTGCTGGTTTATAAACTGTAAATGTGCTTTAGTCATATTTCTCAAACGCGTTGTCATCTGCTTAACTCCGTTCTGCTGCTTGGTGAGATTGACAGGCAGCTTATACTGGTGAAGGAAAACGGAAATGTTGTATGTTTGATGCATCATTGTTTTAATCTCAGGATGTCAAACCAAGAAAATATGTAATAAATGTATAACTCTCAGATATCTTCCTTCTTCACTACTGTCATGAAATGCAGTTATAAAATTCATTTAAAACATAAGCTCATGTGATCTAATTTGCATCTGTCTGGGTGGTATGAACAAAGACATTTGCAGTTTTGGGTTAGTTGTAACTGTTTCATTGTCTTTTGTCTGGCAGTAAGAAATATGGAGTTGCAGGCGGTGTTGATGGCCGCTGGTGGCGGGTCCAGAATGATGGACCTTACTTACAACACACCTAAACCTTTATTGCCTGTGGGGAACAAGCCGCTTATTTGGTACCCTCTTAACCTCCTGGAGAGAGCTGGCTTTGAAGGTAAACTACAGGGACTGGACATTGCACCATCATGATGGATGTATATAAACACTGTAGCTGTTAATTTATTGTCATGCATGTGCAGTATGTTTTACAGGGGAATTTCACCGAATTAAAAAAAATTGAATAATTAAAATAAATAATTCAAATAATTATTAATTTCAGTCACTGAAATATAAATAAAGTCATTTCATAGTTGTTTAATGTGAAGTGGTGCATTCTACAGAAACTTAGCAAATTTGATTTCTTTGCTGCGGTGGTGATGGGAACCAGAATAACCAGTCCAAAATCCATTCAAAATAACCAGTGAACGTACTTATGTCTTCTGAGAGTTTATATGCGATGTTGATCATTTTTAAATTGGGTAAATGTGAAAAAAAAGAGTTTTCTTTGGGTACTATTTTGTAACACGCCCCCAAATTTCAAAACTATCATAAAACAACGTTTCAGGTGCCAGGCTGCATATTATAACCATTTAATGTAATAACTTTATGTGAGGGAACTTTTAGAAGCATTTAACACTTCAGACGTCTGGTTCCTATCACCATCACTATGAACAATTCTGTGTAGGTTTCTCTACAATGGAACATTTAACATAAAACAACTGTACTTTGTTTACATCTGAACTATTAAATAATGCAGGCATTCAGAAAAATTGATGGAATTCCCCCTAATGTCTGGTTTACCTGTTATGCAGGAACATTTATCTCTGTCCCCTTTGGGATGTTAATTTTTGCAAATGCAAGGTCATGGGCCGATATGGGAATTCCGGTCATACACTGATATGGGTACTCTGGGATGGTGCTAATATCTGATATTTTACATGTACATATCTGCCCATGTCAGTAAGGGCCATTTCACACTGGAGGCATCCAAATATTCAAAACCATTGTTTATAATAGAGGTTTGCACACTGCGATAAAATTAGATCATCTTTGCTGTAATAGTTGTAGCTTTTGGGCTGTTTTTGCTGAATTAGTTTTATTTTGATCAGCTCCTTTAGAAGTTGCAGGTTTTGCTTGTGTGTGCAGTACTGTGGGAGACATTTCAGTTGCGCTGCTGAAGTGCGGCCAGCATTGCCTAAATGTTGAAGATGCTCTTCTGTTACATTGCAATAAATGTGTCATCAGATATCGGTTTGAGAAATCAGCCTGGTGCCGATGATTAAAAAAAAAAAACAGTTATTGGCTGATACCGATATGATTCCGATATCATCGTGCATCCCTGTCTTTCAAGGTATTTCACATATGGCCTTAATATACTTGTCACATGCTAATCACAGTTTAGAGGTTACTTAGGGCTTGACCCTCGACATAAAAGTAAGCTTATTTTGTTGTGGTTTTAGCTTTTAAGCAAAGATTTGAGAAGCCATGGCTATCACATTACATTACTCATTTAAGCCATTTATTTCTATCTACTTGGAACACCGACTCTACAGCTGCATCTGTGCATGTTATTATATACAGAAGTTAAAATGTGGTCTGGGCAAAAGTTATGACATATTTTACTTATTTTTTCAAATCTTACACTCAGTAAATAAATAGAAATTGTGCAAAATGCCATATTTAGATTTTTAATTAGATATTTAGTTTCCTGCAGAGGATGTGTAAACTTATTTTCATTCAGAAAATCAACAAAATATTCAAATGGGGTACTCAAGCTTCTGCATATGACCATATAGAGTATAACTCTGTTGGTAATCATGTGCTGCAATGAGCACATCTGTGCTATGCTGTGCACTTTTTCTGTTTTCTATTTATTATTTTTTATCATTGAACTATTAAAGATCATGATACCAAAGCCAGAAATTGCTATTTACAGCATATGTGTTTTAGAATATCTAACATGCTTAATTGTTTTTTTTTTGCTTATTTTAGAGAGTTAGGAAGAGCTGCTGTTATAAAAAAGACATTTGTGGAATTGACCCAAATTATTGTGTGCAATAAAAACTCGACTACAACAAAAAACATTAAAATCAAAGATAACATCACTTTAGAGCCTTCATGGCCTTATTCACTTTGCCAAATGTTTTTTGAGCTGCTCAAACATTGATCTGTCATTTTGTAGGGCTTGATAAATAAGATAATGTGTAATAACTAACTTGTATCTTATGATAATCCCTATAATGCTTAACTTAATTGTTTGTGCCATACGTTTTAGCCTGAACTGCTTTGTGAATGAGGCACAATACAGGTCAGACAATCTAACAGAGATTACTTACAAATCTGTGTTAAAAGCATAAAAAAAAAAATAATTTTTTTAGAAAAAGGTAAAATAAATTTTGTCAGTGATTCATTCAGCGCATTTATATGCACTCAGATAATGGGAGAATTCTGGGTCTACATGAGTCAGGCAGATTTCTGCTTTGCAACCAGCAAGATGTGACGTAAAGGTAAAGTAAAACTCATTTTCTTTTAAACATGGAGACACTTTACTGGAAAATATGAATGTACATCATCTAGAAAATGAAGAATATTTAAATTCTTCATTTCGGCAAGCATGTAGTTGGTTTCAGCATCGCTCCAAAAGTGTTTCATGGTCAATTTGCACTCGCTGCTCTACTATAATATATTTCCTAGTGAAAAACAATATGAGGGAGGGTCATCGAGCCAGCTGAGCATTTTCTCTTGATGGTAGGTGGGGGTGTTGGGAGGGGAAACGTGATATTATAGTTTGTTTTTTTTTCTCCGCCTGCTAATGCACAAACACATAATAAAAAAATCAGAAGATGTTTTCGAGATGGGCAAAAGAAGAATTTAGTTTTTTAATTGATATGGAATGAATGAGTGAATGTATGAAAGAATGTATGAATGATAGATAGGTAGATATGATCAGGGAGTGTAGATGTTTTTCAGGTTGACTAAGTTAAATGGAGGTGCTATTGGCAGAATGGGGAAACATGGCAGATAAAGAATGGTTTGTGTAGTATACACTATGTTCCATTAGATATTTGGACTGTGATGTCAAAGTTAACTGCTATAGAATGCATAGACAGTATGAGCCAATGAGAGCATTCATTGGACTTAATGTATGGTTACATTTAAAGGCACCACACAATGGCATCATTTTAGTTCAAATTAGTTAATTTTGGCGAAAACAATTGTGATTTTTGTGGCCAATATTGTGACTGTGATTTAAAATGATTATTTTCTGTAAATTGAAATCCAGGTCTGTTATTTTTTGCCAAAGCGAACAGAATACCTGCTATTTCTAGCTTAAAGCTTGAGAGCTGAATGCTGACTGGGTGTTTGGTTGCTTCTGATTGGAACTCCTCTATAGGCTGGTCACAAGGTCCATGTTATTATGGTAAAATTTCCCACTTAAAAATGTTGTTAATAATATAGACTGTGGTTAAAATTGGAGCTTTTGCTGTTTGAAATTGCAGTTTCAATATAAAAATTATCAATCTTTTGGCCCTAGCCTGGTCCCAATTGTATGCCATGGGTCAGGTGGGACATTGACATCTTTTAAGTATGAGTATTTTCTTCTGCTGTCGAGTAAACATGGTCATGACCTACTATCTGATTGACCTTCTGTGGAAGATCATCTTGCATTGATTTTGAGGAAACCCAGGCCTTTGTCAGCAGGTCTTAGAACTTTTTGCACCTGTAATTAATTTTTATGGCCAGTTTTGATTTCTTTACTAAATTTTCTATTTATTGGTCCAAAGTAGTATTTTGTGCTCTCAAATTTAAAAAAAAAAAATAGTTTGCCTATATAAATAATGTAAGTATGAAATCAAATAACTAGGTGTGCACTTATCGTGAATTTCTATGGCCAATGGGCAATTTTTATTATCCTTTTTTTAATATCTGAAGCTCACACTGTGTGGGCAAAATGAACACACAGCGGACTAGCACATTTCCAGTACTTTTTATCACCAAAACCTGCATATAAACAAAGTTTGCTCTTTAATGGGCCAAACTGGCATTCTAAAATGTTTAATATTGCCTTCTTAAATAACCTGAACAAATAAAGTGCTACATCGAAAGTAAGAGGCAGCTTGCTATTTAGCACAGCAAGTCTTGCATAGTTATGCTATGACATTAGGTGTTTAGGTGGAGCAGCAGTATTCAGATACAGCATAAGTGCTTTTACCTGCCTCACAGTATTTATATCACAAAATATTAACACAGATCAGCCAAAGAATAAATAATAAATTTGCTAATGGCTTTTTTCATGTTTGGAGAAAAAAAACAGCTGACTCCCCTACTGAGCACTCATATAATGAAAAAAGAAATCACAGTTTGGAAAAACTTAAACAGCTTTTAAAGCCAAGTAAGGATAAGCAGGCATACATTCTTGGGGATTTAGTTCTATTGGATTAATAGTAATTAAATGTTTATTGTTCACACCTAGCTTTTATTGACTAATCCCACTGGTATGAAGTTTGTGGCTATGGCTGTCTGCCTGCCCAGCAATACAGTATGTGCCTTTATGTGTGGCACAGTATGCCCTGTTAACGACCAGAAAGCCAGCCAGCAAGGCCCTGCAATTAGCTTTTATAAGTCCTAGCACAAACTACAGTAAGTAAGCATCTTTGCAAGAAAATGTTTATGCACTCAAGCCAGATTCTGGAAGCCTTTTCCATTTGGCCTAAGTACAGGACTTTTTTGGCAAAAAACATCTGTATTAAAAGTGTGTGTCTGATATATTTACATTAGCATTTGCTTAGTAACATTTAACTTTTCAATAAGTTTACGTGAGTTTTAGGTTAAATATGAGATATTACTTCATGTGGATAAAAAAAAATTCTTCTACACCATACTCTCATGGCCCAAACATCACAATATTTATATCAAAAACAGGCATGGTTCTGTTCTCTCATGTTTTATTAAGGACCAGGTTAACAGTTAAATAGCTAGAGTGAAAGAATTGTTGAACGCTATTAAAAGGTAACTTATGAGAAAATGCATGGTGGGAACCGAGCATAACTACTGTTATTCTGTGATTTAGGTTGCATTTAACCGGATATGTTGCTTGTTTCTTGGCTCAAGTTACTGTGGCCTTGCAAAAGTGAGCCCACATAACTGTACTGATACATTGTTGTAAGATATTTTGTTATGAAAGTAGGACTAGTAATGCTGCTTATATGTCCAATGGAAAAACGAGTAATTGTTTATGTCTTCCTATCTCAGAGGTTATGGTAATCACCACTAAGGAAGTGCAGAAAGCCCTGAGCATGGAGCAAAGGCTGAAGCTGGATGTGAAGATGAAGCTGGACGTGGTGTGTATCCCAGAGGAAGCTGACATGGGCACTGCTGATGCCCTGAGACACATTCAGCAGAAGATTAAGGTAAGCACAGTTTCAGAATTATGATGGGCCATTATGATAAACACATAAACATATTTTTTTTTGGGTACTCCTTGGCCCCACTTCCTGTTGCTGCCCATCTTCAATAACCATGTCCTTACAGCCTATGGTGGCCAACAGAGGTCTTTCACTAGCATTGTGATGGCACTTCAACTAGATGGGGCTTGAACTAATAACCGCTGTGCTAAGCCTTAACCACAAGGCCATCATGCTCCATAAGTAAATAGCAACTTATCTAGCATTATGCTAAGCTGTGATAAGTGCCTTAGAAACTGAGTATATTGCTCAACATCATATTTCTCACATTATTGATGATTCAGAACACGTTTTGTAGAAAGCATTACTTATGAACACTGCATTCACCGAGCAACTGGATTCAGAACAGGAATCAGTGTGCAATTCAAATATAACCCCATCCCAGAAGATCAAGGAAATATTGAAAGGGGTTATATTCTGATGGGTAGTCTCATCAGCTTTTTAGTCAACCAGGGTTGGCCAGTTCAATTGCAAGCATCATTAGCTGCAGTTATCTAACTACTTACAATGAGTAACTGATTTATGCAAAAGCATTACTTTATCTAGACCAGGGGTACACAACTCTAGTCCTGGAGGGCTGGTATCCAGCAAAGTTTCCATACTCCATACTGTGCTGGACACTGGCCTTCCAGGACGGGAGTTGTGCACCCCTGATCTAGACAGTTAGTGCCTAAAAGGTGTCATACAACTTTTATGTGCAATCAAGTAGTTTCTCCGTGGAAAAATGTATTCAACCAAGTTGTCTTGTTCATGTGGTTGGTGTCAGAAGTAGACAAAAACATGGAGATTGTGAAACTGTTATGTAGTTTATTTGCTATCATCTGCCATTACATTTGTTTACTGTACAGTGTCATTTGGATATATTCTGTTGATAGACTGCTTGTTTCTTTCACTAGCTATTATGAAAAGTCAAAAGCCAATTTGCGCTGCTTCAGAAATTTCTGTGTTCCAAACATTTGAATGTTGTTCATGTGGTTCCCCCTTCGTGGGAAACTTGTATTTCCTGTAAATCCTGCATCAGTTGAGAGCCTTGGTATGCTCTGTTGTTTAGTTTCATTGGCAAACAGCTTATTTTTAGTGATCAGAGTTGGCCAGTTACTTTGCAAACATTAGTAGCTGCAGTTATCTGATATTACTTACAAACTATGATAGTGATTTATGCAAAAGCATGACTTTTGCTGACTAAGTCGTAAAACACAAATCAGCTATAGCTTATTTTAGTCAACCATATAGTGTTGGAGTTAGGTAGAGTGAGTTAGCTAGCTTGCAAGTAGTGCTTCCATTGTTAGTTACGGTTATCTAACATTACATATATGAAGATGGTTCAACAAAAGCATTGCTTTATATGACCTCTAGTATTTTTTGAAATTTTTAAAAAATTTCTTTCTTTTTTGGTCATGAAGTTTGTCATGGACAGGTGAGTTTTTGCCTACAGCAGTGGTGGTGCTAGGCCCTTTCGTCAGTGATGAACTACTCCAGGAGGCAGAGTGAAGGGTAGTGTCTATAACTAACAGGAGGTCCATTCTTATCTCTAGGTAATTGTTTTTTGTAAAAGGGTAGCTGTGAAGTACTGAATCGATAAGCAGTACTAATGAGTAGTAGTATTAATAAAATTCTTAGAATATACATTTCTAAACTTTGTATGTCTGAATATGTGCAGTGGGACCCCATAGTATGCTTTATTTTATTTTTTTTATTTTTTTATTTATTTATTTTTTCTCGTCATGATCATCACTATATATAGACAAATTTTGTGTGCATTCTGACTAGGGTTGGTAATCACCACAGACCCTGCAATACCATGTGTGTGTGTGTGTGTGTGTATATATATGTACATATATATATATATATATATATATATATATATATATATATATATATATATATATATATATATATATATATATACGTACATATAAATAAATATATATATATATATATATATATATATATATATATATATATATATATATATATATTAGAGGATGACCAACACAAACTGTGCAGCAGCAGCAGATGAGCTATCGTTTCTGACTTTACATCTACAAGGTGGACTGACAAGGTAGGAGTATCTAATTGAGTGGGCAGTGAGTGGACACCGTGTTTAAAAACTTCAGCAGCACTGCTGTTTTTGATCCACTCCAGCACAACACACACTAACACACCACCATTTCAGTGTTACTGCAGTGCTGAGAATGATCCACCATCCGAATAATACCTGTTCTGTGAGGGTCCATGGGGATCCTGACCTCTGAAGAACAGGGTAAAAGGGGGCTAACAAAGTATGCAGAGAAACAGATGGACTACAGTCTGTAATCGTAGAACTACAGAGTGCACCTATATAGTAAGTGGAGCTGATAAAATGGACAATGAGCGTAGAAACAAGGGGGTGGTCATAATGTTATGCCTGATCTGTGTGTGTGTGTGTATGAATGTATATGTTGCTGTTGTCAGAAGAAAACCTTGTATCTCTATTTTTGAGGTTTTTCAGTTTTTGACATGATGTGAAAATGCCTGTTGCCCTTTTCATTGTATGCAAATTTCATGATGAATGGACTAAAAGAAATGACCCAAAATGATTTGGAAAAATGTCTGGTTTCATTGACTTACATTAAAAATAAAGTAAGTTTTTTGTTTACTTATATATATATATATACACACACACATATATACACATATGTAAAAACCACACACACACACACATCACAATTGCAGTATGCAGCAGCAGAATCAGGAGATGGTGTTTGTCCATAATGTTTGCCTCTAAGTGTGCGAATGTCCCTGTACTGACCCGCCTGGCTCCTGTGTGAGTGGGTTCAGGGTGGATGAGCGGATCTTGGTTAACCCCGGCGGCGCTGATCCATGCTGCTGGCTTCAGCTCCGTTCACCGCCTCATTTCATCTGCTGAAAACCCAGCGTCCACATCCCCCCTCCCCCCGATACAAACACATGATGTCAGAACCCCCAGTCCACCCTGAAACCCAGCTGTGGTCTGCCAGGCATGTGTGAGGATTTTTGTACAGTCCTGCATGGGACAGGTGGCGTGTGTGGGTTGTAGTTGAGTGTTATGAGGTATTAGGGAGTTAGAAGGTGTCATCACATCTGGGCCACTGTTACTCCGCCAACTCTGCTTTTGTCTTTTCTGAGGTCAGGACATCGTATCATTTACAATTCGTCTTCTGCGTGTGTGCGCGCTAAGGTCCGTTTCATTCGGCTTCCATGGAAATGCGGCTGTCCGAGGCAGGGATGGTAAAAACATGTGTTAAAGCACATCACAGGAGATTAACTCCACCATAATAAACACCAATGCACTGGAAAGGGAACGTTCCGGAGGAGGGCCTGCTCTAGCACGCTAGCCGCGCTGTAGATGCATTTATTTCTAATCCTGGAGAGAAATGAGAGATTAGAAGCATTGAGTAGTGGAGCTCTCCAGTGCACGAACAGCCCGCTACGTGTTGAGAGATGGCAGCTGGCAATAGGGGCTTGAAATCCCTGTTTATTGTAAGGACCCAAACACGTAGTCTACTCGCCTTCCTCAGCAAATAATGCCGACATAATGGGAGAATCCGACAAAGAGCCTCGCTGTAAAGCACTCTTTCATTAGCCCATGTTTGGGTTCGTACTGACGCCTTAAGTCAATGTTTGTGCAGAAACTGAATAATCTTGTGTTATGCAGCATTCTGCCAAGTCTTGTCAGTAATGGAGCTGCAGGTTCAATGAGATCACATCCCTTTCAGAATGTGTGTACTCATCTCTCCCAAAAATGCTCTTTAGCGTCGATGTGTATGCAAGCCGACTGAAGAAAAGACTTCATTTTTAGACATTTAGTCTAAATCTGAGACAAAAATGAGCTTTTTTAGAAGTGTTTTGGTGTATACTTGACAGATACATTTAATGTTTGTGAACATTATTGAGCCTAATAATGACTTGCTAATGGGATTCACCATTATCATAGTAATTCCATGCTAATGGTATCTTCATGAGTGCTTGTGCTTGAATCCTTACTGTGCCACTGACAGTCTCAACTTTCAAAGCAGTAAAGAGCAATCCGACCTTTGGCAGATAAGTGTGATATGTCTTTTTATTTTTGACCTGCACTCCTCTCTCCACCCTCTTCCGCTCTTGCTCTCTCTCCCTCTTCCTGTTCTCTCCTCCCCTTCTGGGTGGTCTCACCTGGCTGCCTCGCAGGGCCTGAGGGTTAGTCAGGCAGAACCACAGCAGTGTGTGGGTGGCCTGACCCCTCCCCCATCCATCCAGTTCCTCCAACCCCCACCGCCTCGCACATGTCTCGGAGAGCCACTAAAAGGCCCAACAGCGGCAGCAGTGTTCGGACAGTCCAGCAGCTGACGCCCATTCAGCGTCCCTCACGTCCCTGTGACCAGAGCAGCCCATCGGTGGCCCACCCTGCAGGTGGGGGCGGGAGGCAGCCAGGCTTCAGGCATTCAGGCCACTTGTTGAGTCTGTGGTGAAAAATAGCAGCGCAGCTATGCCCTGTTAAGTGGTCAGTTCAGCAGCGGCTGAACTTTGAGTGAGGCTTACATTGGTCACATATTTGAGGGGCATTTGGGTGGTGTAGATGCCTGCATGTGTGTGGCTTTGTGCAGATGTGATCGAGTTCTTTTTTATGTGTACTGCAATGTTTTTATTTTTTATTTATTTCTTTTAAGGAGGTTGATTAAAAAAAATGATTAAAAGTCGCACAAACACAATTTTTCAGTTAATTGTGTTTGGTTTTGATGACTTGTGCTCTTTTATTCTTCTGTTGTCTGGTTTTATTCTTCTGTTATGTGATCGCAGTCCTTATTCACTAGGTACTAAGGAGTCATTTTCTCAGTGGTGCTGTAAAATTGAAGTGATATGCTTTCTCAACAAGTGTATTCTAATTAGCACAGTAAGTGGGAATGAAGTCTTGATATATAGCAGGAGGAAGTGCTCAAAGTATTGCTCTTGGGACAGTTTAAAGAAATAAAGGATGCACAGTTATGTCAGGATCACGTCTGGAGATATTTGTTTAAAACAAAACGATGAATGTTTAAATTTGATCAATATTTCAAACTGATATTTCTTGATATATTTATTATACTCCAGAAGTGCAAACATTTAGGCATCTTAGGGTTACTGTGCTTAAATATCTGCATTTCATTCATTTTACTGCTTTTGATAACCCTCATAGATAAATGTTTTATATGCTTATACTGCTGGTCCATGCAGATTCAGTCCCAGATTTTACGTGGTATAAATGTTATATGTTGACATCGACATAGGTTTACATAAAAAATATTGTCATCTCCTATGTAGATTTCACAGTTAACCAGAAGCTTAAGTTCAGAGTGAAGCTTGTCAAGTAGGAGAGGCCAGGCATTTCTATTGGACAGTCCTCATTTTTGGGTTTTCGTTAACCTGCTTACTCAGAAATCTTGATTTGAAAAATACCTCCCAACTCTAGGGCTTCACTGTTTAGTTGGCAAAGGCGATTACTTGCTGGTGACATTGATAAAGGAAGACATTGCCTTGTTGACGCATTGTTTACTTAAAAACAAAAGTACTCTACAATGATGTATGGTGTTCGTATGAGACACATGGTCATTCTGGCAGTTTGTAATGCACTACAGGAAGTGTTGGGGGTGATATGGCTTCTGTTGTTTTGCAGCATCATGAAATAAGTCGTCTGGGGGGGCTCCTAAGAAAAGTCCTTCTAAGAAAGTCTGCCCACTCGGTGGTCATCTTGGCACTGCTCCCGGGCAGCTATTTCCACTCATACAAGACCAGACTCCTATCTCTTTGAATGTGGAGAGCCCTTTAAACCTGAAACTGAAAACCACATTAATATTTCAAAAACACATTTGAAATAACTGGTAAAATCTGACAGAAATCCAATAAATAGTTTGTTGCATTTGGCTCAGATAACACAAAAAAAATTTGTTCCAGCTTATGGCTTTTTTTATTGGAAGGGTGGGACTTTACCTGTAAACAGATGCCAGATTAAGCATTACAAGCTTTTACCATTTACTTTTCCACCAGTGACCGGTCTCCTCCTGATATAATGGTTGTATTCCGAGTAGTGCAACTGTTTAAACGTTGACTTGGTTGAGTTTCATCCACGGCGATGGCACGGCTATCTATGGCTTGGACACGGAACAGGAAGCACTTTACAGTCATTATTCAGCCAAGATATTGGATTTAAATTTTATGGGCCAATCAGAACTAAGATGATGTTACCAAAACATGAAAAAAGTCTTTTTCTTATTTCTTTCTTCAGTAGTAGTTTCAAAAGAATTGGAATTGATGTAGTACACATGGATTTTTGTGAACTGTTGCAACTGCTATTGATAGCTTGAGAGTTTTAAAATACCCTTGGTTTATAATAGATGCAGGGTCTCAAAAGATGTGTGCCAATTTTGTACGCCTTTTGACCTTATAATGAAAAGCAACAGATTTTTTAACAGAAAAAAGTCAGAATACCTAGAAAATTCTAACATTTCTGGACATGTTTGCATAGTTTTTTAGACAAAACTTATTTTTGCATATTTCATACAGGGGATTGGTTTCTGAACTTGTCACTTATGAATTTTTATGTCTATGATAGATTAATCAGTCATCAGTAGTGAACCGTGACTATTAGAACTAGCCCTTCAATTTGCATTACAAAACCAGGTAAAAACTTGAGGGAAAAAACACCTCTACTATGTTAATGTCTGCTGGCATTCTTCTGGGATTCTAGTAGTTTGTTAATGCTAAGGTTTATATTAAACACAGAAATTTGACATTCTAAAAGACATTCCATGTTTTACTTAATGCTTATGACAGACATGTTAGCATATATTTTATCTTGTCGCCGTTTCGGGACTCATTAGAGAGGGCTGCTTTAGAGCTGCCACCATGGTTTTTCATTTCTAATAACACATTGTTTAGGTTGCTGCTCAAATTCACAGCCAGTCACATACCAATAAGCCTAGAGTGATGTTTTTTTCCTTATGAAATTTCTCAGAAATCATTAGGCCTTCCCTGAGGGTTCCCCTCTGTGGAAAAAAAAATGTTAGTTGTAGGGACCCATCTCAACACCAAGCTCATTTATAGTCTTATGTTATTTCCATGTTGTATCATTGTATCGAGGTTCAGTGTTGCAAGCGTATCATATCACCAGAGACTTACTGCCTATATCCAACTGCAGTAGAAGAGTGGGCAGTGCTGTAGCTGTGCAGTAGCAGGTTTAGCGCACTCTGAATGGTCAGGCCTCTGTCCTTCTTATCTTTTAAGCATGTGTCCTCTGGCCGCTGGTGGGCCAACTGCCCGGAGGGAGGGAGAGAGGAGCTGGAGTGGACCGTCACGGCAGAGGCCCCTCTCTCTCTCTGGGCCTCCCCAATGAGGCATGCAGCTCTCCCAGAGGCTGAGGCACGCTTTTACAGTGCCTGCTCTGCGCTCCCTCATTTATTTATCCACAGGCCTGAGATGGGCAGACCAGATGGGATCCAGACAACTCAAACAGAAACAATGGCAACGGCGAGCAGGATTTATCGCCGGCTTCCCCTCCGTGCCTGTACTTGCTCACATACACATACACACGCATACATACATATATGCACGCACACACACGGGCTAGGCCCGAACGCAGTGTTTATGGAGGCGGTTTGACCTCCCTCTCATTCACACTGGCTCCCACGTCATCTGTGCTGTCGTGTTATAAACCTCGCTTTTGTTGTGACTGTCGTCAAGAGAAATAAGGAAAGATTCTTCCTACACTGGGGAACCTTTATGGAGCGTCAAAGCAGGCGTGTTTATACAGTAACAGTCAAAAGTTTAGACATACCTGATTGAAATGTATATTTTCTATATTCTTACCTGAATCAGTGGTTTAGACCAAAAATCAAATGTGCACAGTTGACCCACTTATCCCAAATGTAATTTATCAATCAAGACAGGTTTGGAGTTTGAAGTAAGGCTGCACAAGAACTCATATTTTTATTGTTATTGTGATATGAATTTTTGCAATAAATACATTGTTAATGAGGAATCCCACTGATTTTTAAAACTTCTGCATTAATAAGTTAGGATGTAAACAGAGTCATTCAGAGTGGTTTGTTGTAATATGCTCTGTTCTAGACAAACTTACCGTGTCAAAATTGTTCACAGTGGTAATGATAAGAACTGTCTGAAGAGTCTGAGAGTTTAATGCTTCTAAAAGCTTCCTCACAGAAAGCTATCACATGAAATGGTTATGAACTAGTTGACTAATGGCTTTTACAATAGCTCTGCGATAGTTTTGGGCTAAAGTATAAAATATTTTAAGTACATTCATAGTGGAGATGTACATGCTCGATGTTGTAAGGCAAATTGTCCCCAAAGAAGACATATTTCCTCAGATATACCACTTTTTTGCCATTGTCAAGATATAAAAGCTCAGAAGACATGTTCAGGGTTGCTGGTTGTTTTGGATAGTAAATATAGTTACTACATTTGTGTGGTAAACATTATGGTTCCTATCATCACCTCTGTAAAGAAATCAGGGTTGAAAAGTTTCTCTACAATTAAATATTTCACATCAAACCACTCTGAATGATTGTTTACATTTCACTGATTTAATTATAGATAAGTTAAAAAAAACAAAAAAAAGATGGAATTCCCCTTTAAGGGCTGTGATAACGGAACAAATCAAGTTACCTCATACACAGTGCTGGAGTGATGTAATTATATTGGTGAGAACGTAGCGTTAGAAGCTTGACATGCTTCCTTGCGCTTGCCTTGAACCCTGCTCTCCCACATAGTGAGGGAGTAACTTGTCCATTCAGCAAAACTGACATTGAAAAAGCATGTACACAGCTCAAAAACTGTTCTGAACTACTAGCTTGTAAAAATACTTTAAACGATGACTATTTTTGGAGACTGGTGTGTGTGTCTGTAAAATGTCTGAAAGCAGTAATGGCTACTGTCACAACAAACCTGCAGCACCATTTTAAAGAATTACATATGCCAATAATGCTAACATTTATCTGTTTTTGTTGGCCTATAAAGAAATTAAAAATTTGTTTTTGTAGCTGTTTAGGGAAAGCTGACTATTTTTCAGCTTTACAGTGCAGAGAAAATGTGCTTGCATTTCTGATACAACCAGTGATTAGTATTTTGTTCTTCTGTTTTGCAAAAAGTGATTTTTTAATCATTTTACTATAGGTTAGATTTCTGTTTTCACAGGAAATAAAAAAAATCTGGGTCTGTACTTCCTTCTCATCCAGTCAGAGACACACTGTTTTAATATCTATTTATTGCTTTTCCCTTTGTCATTGTGATATACAACAGCATTATCAAACATCGCATTTTATGTCCATATCATGCAGCCAGATACTGAAGTTTGTATGTGTGCATTTATTTCCAAAACATGGCTCTGATTTGCTACTCAGAATTTGATATTGCTTGTGAGAAAGTGTGCAATATATTATTATCCAGTCATGCCCCCTAGCCATCGGCAGTTGGTGATAGTATCGTGTGGGGCATATGGTGGCGGACAGGCAAATGAAACAACGTGTGGTTTTAAGTTTGCATAGGAAAAAAGAGCTCCACTTATTTTAGCTATTCTAAATTTGTTAAGAGTGCTTATTATGAAGCTTTATTACATCGTTGATTGTAGCATTGCTAGATGCTACTTACTACTTGAGCTAGCCACCTGTTGCAGGATACTACTGTAAGTGATTAGCTTCATTTATGAGAACACGGTAAGTAGCAGCAGTCTGATGGTAGCTGCCCTATTAACAGCATGGGTCACAGTATTTCCTTACAATTGTACTTTACAGGCGTGATACACAATAAGGCACATGAGAAATTTCTTCACGGTGTCTACGAAGCATGACCGTGCCGATTCCATAATGGGAGCCTGTGTGCCCAAGTTTCAGAAGCACTGGCCAGCAGTTAGCTACCTAGATAATGGTTAGGATATAAAGTTATTGCTGAGCGCTCAGATGTCGGACACTGTGTGTCTGTAATATACGCGTCATAAGATGAAAGCCTGAGTTCTCGAAGGTTAGTTGCAGAATGTAATTAGTTCTCTAAAATGAAAAATTTCACCATATCTGCATTGACTATTGAAAATCTTAGTATGGTGACATCTCTACATTCTGTCACAGCTAAAAGTTATTTCTTTGTCCTGTCACACCTACAGTTCTACTGTTTCCTTTTAGACTGACATCCTGGTGGTGAGTTGTGACCTGATCACTGACGTGGCGCTGCATGAGGTGGTGGACCTGTTCCGCGCACACAACGCCACACTCTCCATGCTCATGAGCAAAGTGCACGAGTTCACTGAGACAGTGCCCGGCCAGAAGGGGAAAAAGAAAGCAGGTCTGTTACTCACACCGCCGCTGTACAACACTGCTGCATCAGCTGCCAGCTGCCCACCCTGCTTCTACCAGACAGCTTTGTTTTGGACAGACAAAACATGGTGCGGTTTTTAGACTCATTAGTTTTTCACTTGGGACAGGCTGCAGTATTTCCAAATAACACCTATTTTTTAACCAGTGATTTTATTTTTTCTTTAAACACAAACCCAAGAGAGTTCCAGTAAAAATGCCAAAGCATAAAAATCTATCTTTGTAACTAATTTGACCTCAGAAACTCCACAATCTGCACATTTGTTGTGCTTTCCTCACCCTCACACACCTGACCCAGCTCTTGAGTCAGCTTGATAATTAGGTGATGAGTTGAATCAGATGTGGGAAGGCATGGTGCTGCTGGGTTTGGGTCTGGGTCTGGCAGCCACTGTCCATCCACCTATTACCAGAGTACAATAGAGATGAGTCTGTATTTTTGACATAGTCATGAAATTCTAAAATATCAAATAGTAAATTAAAATGCTTTGATAAATAAAGTAAGTAAGTAAATAAAACTTTATCAATCAAATTAGCTTCTTGCTAGCACTATGCGTTAGAACATGAAAGAGCATTCTTAATTACACCTAGGCCCTCAGAGTAGGGCTGCACAATATATCGTAAGTAAATCATCATTGTGGTACTGGTCTTTGCAGTGCTGGTATCACAAAAGGTTGCAATATGCAAACAAGCCTCTAACCAATCAACTAGTTCTGTTGACATTTTGTTAATAATTAATGGCACTCTTGTGATCTAACAAAAGTCAGTTATTTTGGCCAACATAATGTGGGTACTCTTTGGCCATGTCATATTTTTGGTTCGCCAATACATTTTAAATGTTTAAATTTTCAAGACCCCTTGCACTCAAAAATGTGTTTAAGTGGTTAAATCCTCTTGCATGGCTTTTTAATGGTATTTGTGTCAAATGTGCTACCATAGAGCAGAGTTTTTGTTTTTTCATTAATAATATTGGCTTTCTTAGTGCTCTCAGTAAAAAACAAAGTATGGGGTTCTATGTATCAACTTATTTTTGTATGTCATGAATAGCCTTGAACCTTTATTCAGTTAGGGTACTCATATATGTGAAATAGAAATGAAAAATTATAGGCTGAAATAACATTCCTAGTGTGCATTCTAGCTCTGTGAGAGTGTACACTAATGGGCTGGTGTTGTCACCTGACAGGAGAACAGCGGGATTTTGTGGGAGTGGACAGCATGGGTAAAAGGCTGCTCTTCATGGCTAATGAAGCTGACCTGGAGGATGGTCTTGTCATCAGGAAGTCCATCATGCGCAAGTAAGTGCCAGCACTGTCTCACACTAATCCTGTGCATATAACTCTGCAAAGTCAGGTCCAGAAATATTATCGCAATCTATTTTGTTATTTTCACAATGGTGTTATGTACCATGATGAATGTAGTGGGTGGGAAAAGCATCAGACCATAATAGCTTGTAATAGCACCTGACTGATATGAAAAATTTGTGGCCAATACAATGTTTTTAAGGTAGTTAAAAATTCTGTTAACTGGTAATATTGCTCGAAATGCTTTGATTTTAATTGTATGCTCTGATAGTTTTAGTTAAACAAAGCTTTAAAGACACACATGAATGTCACACTTCTTAAATAAACTAAAACTCAAAGCCCTAAATAATATAAATATTGTAGCACTGCGGTGGAGCTACCCAGAATTCTCTGTGGTTTTGTTTTCTAATAATCACCTGTTATTTTTCTAATTATTTTTTCTGCTGAGACAAGAGTCACTGTCTCTTAAAGTCACTGACGTAGCTATTATCATGGAAAGTTGAATTTTATTTTTTTAATTAAGTAAAGGGTTAATTAAGTAAATTTGATGTAGTATTAAACATTGTTAAAGTTTCAAAATGTATTATTCACTCCTCAGTCTATATATGGAAGCAAAGTGGCAAAAGCTGCCAGTTTTGATTTCACTGTTTACGATGTCATGAAAACTCATTTGTTTACATGTATCCTTCTCTTCAGGCTATAGTAGGATAGATCATTGACATGCTCTATTAACATGTCTGCTTTCAGATACAGAAAGACTGGACTATGTGCATATTTTTACACAAGATTCTGGATAACTGTAAACATTTGAGTGTGTGTACATACAGAAATAATCTTAGAGACTGCTAGAGTATATTATGCTGTAACAATACTGAAATCTGTTATTGTGCTATTGTGAATTTAGAGCTTGAAACAAAGCTAGCTACATGTTTCATGGATTCATTCATGAATTTAAAGTACAAAAGTAGCTGGTTAAAAAAAAAAAAAAAACTGGCTTCTTAGTACGTCCAGCTTCTAACAATCTAGGAAGTTGTTGGTGCTGTTATTTTCTTTTTGATGTATTTGTTTAAAATAAATGTTACATCTCTAAAGTCAGAAATGTGTCCAACACAAAGCAATACAGATGCTGTCATCAATGTGACATCATGAAATTAAACAAAAAAAAAACACATCAGCAAAAAATCTAGCAGTTAAAAAAGAAAGTCAGAACAAATTACATGGTTTATTGATTTCTTCAGTGAAAATAAATACACATCTACAGAGAAGGCTCACACATTTCAGTGTACAATTACTGTTGATTTACGGAATTTAACATTGAGAGAAAAAATATTGTGGCACATTTTATGTTTTATTTTTTCCATTACATTAAACTCAAATAAATAGAAATTGTACACTAAACTTTGGGAAAAAAAAGCTATATTTAATTCTGTTCCCTATAGGGGAAAAAGCATATTGTGATGTAATATGGCACAATTTATCATGAAAACAATAAATATCTTTATATTGCCCTCCCTTACTTATCATGTATGTGTATATCACTGTCCGCATCATCCAGTGTCACGTGGACATGCAGAACATGAACATGATGTTATTGATTTAGAAAATGTGTGCAGTGTTCACTCTGATAGATATGGGTCACAAACCAAAATTGTCTTGTGCTTTCAAGGCAGAAAGGATGGACCTGAGCAAAAAATCAGAATAGAGTGATAAGGCTTGTGATATGGACATGCTTTAGAGCCAAAATTCCTTATCAGACTATTGGCTTTGGCAGGAGGGATGGAGAGGGGGTAGGAGATGCAGCTCCTCCAGAACAAAACACTGGCCTCACAGGGCGGTGACCCTGCGTTTGTGTGTGGGACAGCTAATAAAAACAGGGGCCTCCTCCGCACTGGCCCCTCACAAGAGCTGCCTGTTAAGCGGGCCTCATCGGGGCCTTCCGCTGCTGCCGCTGCTGCCTGCTTTCCCTCCCTGCCCCACTCCAGGGCCTTTCTCTCTTTTCTTTTCCATCCTGGCTTTGTTTTCTCTTTTCTTAAGGCAAGCACTTCGTCTGTGGTTTCAGAGAAGAACTGCGTATTTGTACTTTCCTCAAGGACTTGCTAAAGAAAAGCTTTTTTGTTAAGTATGACTACGAATCTAATGAACGTGTGAATATTTAATTTCAGAAGCCTTTTTCCTCTCTTTTGGGAAGCTACTGTGCACAGATCTTGCTGGATCTTATATTAAACCTCTGAGTTATGTGTTTCATTGTGTAATTTCTCTGATTGGGGATGGCACAGTTTCAAATATTAGCTAAGCATATGTAGAATATCTTGTAGAATCCCATTGTCAGTTTTGTGCATGTCAGTATGTCATCCAGTGCCAAAAAGCAGAGATAGGGCCTCGAGTCAGCAACTTGCACTTGAGTTGCATGTTGACTGACTCGCTACTTGACTTGCACGCACTCTTAACTGACTCATGACTCGAGACTTAAGACTCATGAAATTTCAGCATGAGAAAAAGATAGGAGCAAAACAAGTTAAACTAGGACTGCCAACCTTAATGCAGTAAGTGAATAAAACCTTTTGTTTCCAACCTTACATATGAGACTTTGCCTGTCGGTTTTGCCACAGTCATGTGCAGTCATTTCTTCAATGTCATTCTACAGCATTTTGGAGTGTCAGGTATGATATGGCTTCTAATAATGAGCCTTTTATTACAGAAAAACTTTGTCAGATGGACAGAGCTGAAGCACTACATGCAGAAAATGCAGTATTCAAAGGAAAGAGGCAAAACAGCTTGAAACATTTGACATGGAGTTTGGAAGGGTTTCTAGCACACTAACTATTTTAGCTGTTGTCAGCTAATGTAGCCGAAGGTTTGGTGTTAAAGATGACATTCCTTTAAAACTTAATTAAAACATCAGCATAGTCAGCTGTTGCACTAAATAGCTAGCATAGTTGCTATTCAAATTACAAACTTGACTCGAACTCACCTTTTAACGAATCTGACATGACACAAGCAAAACAGATTCAGCTATGACTGCCAGCCTTAATGTGGCAATGAATAAAACCTTTAGTTTTGGTTTTATTCATTTGTACAATACAGTGCCTGCAGCTAGTAAGACTAAAAATAATGTTTTGTACTAAAGACTTAATAAAGACTTGACTTGGACATGCTCCCCAGAGACTCTAGACTTGACATGGAATCACATGAATCAACTTCTGAACTTCTCTGCCAGAAGTCTTTTTGAGAAGTCTATTTGATATTACTCACCAAATCAACACAGTTTGTGGCAAGTTTGTGATTATATAGGCATGCAGTTAGAACGATGCTAATTAGTGGGGTAGAAGCTTCCATTACTTGTTAGCTACATTAATCTTGTAGCTCTAGTGCAAAGCAAAAGAGACATACTTCAGACACCAAGCATGTCTTGGCTGATTAACTATATTTGGGATAAGGGGAAATTGTGTATAGTTTAATCAATCAAACTATTTCTGTAGTAAATACAGTGTGCAGTCACACTTTTTTGAGAAAAGGCCTTTCCCCAGATAGGCTGTATTCAGATTTTTTGCTGCACTGCATGATGTTGACCAAGTTTACCAAGGAGAGAAGCTGCCACACTGCTATTTGCATCCCTCTTGGCCCGTGTTTTTGTTGCTTTGTTTGAGGCCTGATTCTGAAGCTGCCCACATGAACTTTATGTCAAGTATTTAAAGAGCACAGAATATCATATTGCGTATACGGTAGAGCGGATGTTATTAATGTGGTTTTCTTATAAGATTAAAAATAGTACATAAATATACTTCACAGGTTCCGTAATGAGTTACATTTACATAAAATTTGCATTTTGTATTAGCAGGTCCGAGTTCGCACTTCTGACTTCTTTCTGCTTGTTCCAATGAAAAACCACAAAAGAACACTGTTTTTCAAAAGCAGTCAAAAAATATCTCTTCATATGAACACAAGCCTACAGTAATTATAACTTCTGAGGGGGATAGAGAATGAACATCTTGGATCATTTTGACTAGAATTATATTTGTTAGATCACACAAATGCCTCAGTTCATCAAAACGTGTAAAATGCTCATCAGCACAAAATAGAAAAGGTTGTGAATTGATAGACTGCTCATTTCCATAGACCAGTATTGTAATCATGATTAACAAGCACTATATTGCGTAGCTGTATGTCATGTGGATCCAGGCTATGGGAGAGCAGAGCCTGAGGTTCGGGGGCCCTAGGGGGAATAGGGGGCCTGCAGGGGTCTGGGAGCTGCGACAGGGCTTTGTTAGCAACCACGCTCGGAGCTCGTAAATACTTCAAGGAGCCTTACCCACTGTAAATCCTGCCCAATAAGAGAGGAGCTACAGCAGCTGTGATCATACTTACGCTGTCAAAAGCAAGAATTCAAGTGTGAGCACACGCGCACACACACGCGTGCACGCATGATGATCACGTGACGTGAGCGACCAGTATGCTGTGAAGTAGCGTTAATAGCAATGTTGCATCAGTGTTTTGGCAGAATAGTTTCATTACTAAATGAAGTTACTTTTAAAACTCCATTAATAACTTTCTGTACTTGAAAGAGTTGGTTCAGTAAAAACTCGCACAAGTACTCCAGATGTCAGCCAAGACATGTTTGGTGTCAAAATTTGGATTCTTTAGATTAGCACTGGAGCTATGAGGCTAACATGAGAAACAAACACTAGGAGCCAACAGACACACACATATCTGAACTGTAAATAAATTGCCAAATTTCTCTCAACCCACGCAAACTGCACCCAGTGCTTCATTAAGGTTGTGCAAATTTATTGTTGTGGTTTAGGGCACAGTATGACTTACTTTGAACTGTAAAATGAGCAAAACTTCACTGTATAGCGGAACCCTATGGGCAGCCTCTTTAGACAAGTGAAACAGCAGAAATTGTGAATTATGAATCTGTAACATTTATATTCCTCCATGACGTGTGTGTGAATGAGAGCTGAAACCTAGCTACAGATTATGTTCGCAGTTTCTCTTGTTTCTTTTTATGAATAATTGTTAATCTTGAATTTTGAAACTGAAGATATATATTATAAAATATATATAAATAAAAACAACAGAAATCACAAATGTAATCTAGAGTCTACATACCTGCTTGAAAGTTGAGAAAGGAGAATCGGAATCTGCAGGGGAGACTGAATTTGGCACAACACCTGTTGTCTAAAATGGCTGCCTGCAGTGTTTAGCTACATTTTGGAGTTTTTTGTTGATTTTTTTAGTTCACAGTAAGCCATACTGTGGCTTCAACCACATCGCTAAGTCTTTGTGGCCATGATAAAGACCTGAATGCACTTTGAGGGGGTTGAGAGGTTTTGTTGATATATTTAAGAAGAAGGTTTTTAAGTATTTAAACAGAGCCAAACTAAGACCAAAACATTATTAAGGAATTTCTCCATGCTAGTTTCATGACTGCATTAAAGAGCTAGCAGTAAAGAGCTAGAAGTAATTAGCAAGCACTCACACACACACACACACACACACCCACACACACATGGTTGCACACTAATTATGTGACATAACCAACAGGCCATACAGATAAATACCTACAGACACACACTGTAAAGCAGCAGTGTCATATCCACAAAGAGCTGGTGTGGCTGCAGCTTTTCATTCCAAACAGGTAAGAGCTTACCTAATTCACTGTTTAATCAGTTAGTTTCTCAGTCAGTCTTAATCAACTGATCAGGTGCACTCGCTGTTTTAGAATTAAAACCTGCAGTCACACTGGCCCTTTGTGAATAAGATTGGACACCCCAGCTGTAAAGTAGCATTAATAGCATCTTTGTTTTTTGCAGAACATTTTTTGTTTGCTTATTTGCATTGCCTGATTGGGTTAACTTATAAAACCCTGCTGATACTTTCCTTGATTTTAATAGTTACTTATACCATGGAGCCCAGTGAAGATCTCAATTAAGAAATTTCTCCCAGCTAGCCACACACCAGTAACTTACAGTAGTTTAAACGCTTGGCACAGATTAAGACAGAAGTGTTACAGTAAGTTCTATTCTGAGACGTACCACTCTTTTTATGTACGTGGGAAGTTTGAGCATTGGGAGACATCTGCCGTAGTCAAACAATTGCTCATTCTGTTTGTGGAAGCTGTCTCTGAGGCCTGTTCCTTCCCTGTATGTACTCAGACCAAAGGAACACCGTGAAACAGAAGTGTGGCCCACATGCCACACATCTTGTACCATCTTTGCTCATCACTCTGTGAGCAGTTAAAGCACCATGTGCCACAGGCTGCGCATAAGCCAACAGGCAAATAGGCACATCTGACATTATGCTCTAAAGTAAGCTTAACTTTATCTGGGTGACTGTATTTACTAATGCACTTTTATCATGATGTCTAAGTATAAAGAATGATGTATAGCAGAATAATATAAGTTAGCCAAGATAGCTTAATTTGTGATTAAATCATTCTGTGTAAAGCTAAATATTAATGTAGTCATACACATCCCATTCTTTGTATCATTTAATCAAAATTTGCTGGCAGATCTTGTGTAGCTAGCTCCAGCATTAGCTTTACCATTAGCCCAAATCCCCTCCTTATTAGCCATGAAAACCTGCCGGTTTAATCCCTAATTGCTAAAAAGTTCTCTGGACTGACTGATGTAAACATGGTTTCCAGAAACCTTTTTGGTTTAAATCGACCTACATTCATATTTTGTTAGTTCTCAGACAGTATGTCTTCAGTGAACATCATGTTTTAAATGTTTCTTTGGGCTGCTGAGCTTTTTAGTCTGTTAGCACAAGCACTACAGATGCTACCAGGTAGTCTGAACTGAAAGTTTGATGAACAGAGCAACAGTAACTAAAGGAGGTGTAACTTAGCAGATTTCTGCGGTATTTTTTTTCTTTTACTCTAACTGTAATCAGTCAACAGGACCTGTGGTTTCTGAAACATGCTATGAGGTTAATATACCTCAAAAAAAACATCAAACCATGTCAGATTTAAAATAGTCTCCAATAGACTTGTTTGGTTTCTAACCATATATGACCTAGTGTTATCTCTAGAAATAGACAAAAGTACATTTGCATAGTTAAAAATTAGAGACGCATCGATACCAGGACAATGGTAGGGCAATGTACATTAACAGTAAGATCATTAAAATCTAACTTCTTTTTAAATGATGTGAATTGGCTAACTATGCTACATTAGTTACCTTTGATCGAGTAATGCTGCAGTGGAGAAGAAAAGGCTTGAAGTGAAGTATCATTCATCGTTTTGAACTCCGATCTGTCTCTTTCAACAACAGACTATGTAGCGCAGCAACAGCAGGAATCGTGTCTGAGCTGAACACATCTGAAGTGCTCACTTGTGGAGACATACGTTTGAGGGCTTTTGTTTGGCAGGTTGAGCTGTAGCTGAATGTCCTCTAAAGCCAGACATACACTGTGCGATTTTAGAAATCTTGTTCTTTGGTGACCATCACGTACGGACAAAGCCTACAAACCGGCTGTTAAGGTTGTGTTTAAAACAATCTAAAGTCTCACAGTGTATTCCTGGTGGGAATCTGCCAAGGCAGAATGTTTAAAGTGATTGATGGCTTTGTGTCCAACTGTGATGGCGTCAGTAACACTTCTCTGTGTGAGCAGAGCCTCCTATACTGCTTTTGTTCATCATCGCGGCACTGTACACCGGCCTTACGTCACAGCCAGTGTTGGTATCGATGCATCTCTATTAAAAATGCTACAGGCTGTAATTTTAAAGTCAGAATTTTGTACATACTTTTGTCCAATTTATATAGAACATGTCATACAGTGTCAAAAATTACATTCCATTGGTTTTGTTGATCAGTTACGTTATACAGGTGACATATGGCATTGTTTTGCAGAGTCATGTTTTTTATGTAGATAACCGCTTACATTCTTTGTTTGCTATGATGTTGCCTTAGCCAGTAATCTCACGTGTTTTTCTGCTCACACATGCTAGCGCGCTGGTGGCCAAGAACATGCTGAACATGTGCTGTTAATTGACCCCTGAATTGATTTTACAGTTTGGAAGTGTCTTACAGAATACTCTCATCTACACCCTTGCTCCATTTTCCACCTCGAAATTGGTGACAGGTGAGAAGCAGGGTCTCTCTCCCTTTCTTTCTCTCTTTCTCTCTCTCTCTTTCGCTCTCTCTCACACTCTTTCTCTCTCTCTCTCTTTCTCTCTCTCTCTCTCTCTCTCTCTCTCTCTCTCTCTCTCTCTTCTCTCTTTCTCTCTTTCTCTCTCTCTCTCTCTCTCTCTCTCACTTTCTCCCTACTCCTTCTACACACTTAACAAAGATGGTCCTTCTAGGGTTCTTTAGTAAAGAAAATGGTCCTATATAGAACATTGAACTCTCAAACCATTTGCATAATTAAGGGTTCTTTTCATCATGAAAGAGTTCAAAGAGACAATGTGCTTTAGATGGTTCTATATAGAACATTTCTGTAAAGCATTCTATGTAGCACCAAAAAAGGTTCTTTTTTGAAACAAGCTTGACATTGTAACAATAGAAGAACCCTTTTTGGTGCTGTATAGAACCTTTTACAGAAGGTTCTGTACAGAACCTTAGATTCTCCTTCAATCTGAAGAACCCTTTCCTGATGCAAAGAACCTATTAATCATGCAAAGGGTTCTTTGAGTGTTCATGGTTCTGTATAGAAGCATTTGCTTTAAAGAACCCTTGAAGTGTACCCTTTAACACCCACATACACACGTGCAGGTAGAGTGTTTTGCACTCTGTGTATGTCATGCTTGGAAAAACACTAAAGCTTTTCTAGATGCACGATAAAGAATGAATGTTAACGTATTATTTGGGTAACTGTGTAGATGACCACGGTAACCCAGGACTTTGGTGGGGCAAGGGGGGAGGTGAGGGATACTCTTTATTTTCAGATCTCCACAATGCATTTGCACATGTTTTTGTGATGTTGCCCTAACACTGCACACACAGTGAGCGGATGTGCATATGAGTGCGTATGTAGTTCAGAGTTCAATAAAAGTTGTGGTTGTACTATATTGTCATCTTTACTTTGCCTGCAAAACTGGAATCAATCTAACAGTACAGAACAGAATTGCAAATGTCACACAAACTTTACCGTCCTAAGCCATGATGTCTGTAGCTGTTCAGCCTGATACCTTTTGTCCGAGGCTGTTTTGCCTGATTGTACCAGAGCAGAGACATGGTAGTATTTTCTTGAGACCTAAAGTAATTTTGTGTGAAACCTGATGCTGTGATTTGAAGATGTCCTACAAAGGTACTTTTTTGTACAGGCGTGATATCTGCCTGCCACAGCCACACAGTGTGGCCCCCAACCCTGCCTCCTTTCGAGCATGTTCAACCAACGCAGCATAACAGCTGCATTCCTACAACAATTTTATCTGTGCTAGGTACAATACATGTGGTATTAATATAGGATATCACCTCACCCATCATGCATAAAAGTTCAGTTATATTCATGTGTGGAGATACTAGTGACTTGCTCTGATTTGCATGAAATAAATCAATGAATAAATCACTAACCAGGGTAAACAAGTTTTTACCAATCCTGGGCACAGTAATTTGATTAACTGTCACCAGCCACAAGCCTGTGTCACCATTGCTCTCATTTACTGTGTGAACGGGATAGATATGTCTATAGGATGTCCCACAATGTTTGGAGGGAAGGAGACAGTTACACATCCTGTATGGAATTTTTTTCAAACTCATGGAATCGACCCAGCACCCGTCTGCTCCTCTTTTCAGCTTTACCACCACTGGATCCACATTCTTTTATCTGGAAAACAGAAATCCTGATACGGAGGACATCCTCGGCTCCAGAGAGGCCTGGGCAAATTTGCCCTGCCTGTGTGTACGCATGTGTGTTGACACAGACAGCGTGCTGGGCAGCTCATGAGCTCACCGCGCTGCCATGCCGCTGTGGGCCGCAGAAAGCCATTAAAGCCATTAGCGTGAGTCATGCTGCCAGCCTGAAGGCTTTTCCCGCCTCTTGTGTCGCGTCCGGACAGCCAGGAGAGGAAACACAGGGCCTGAGGAAGAATGAGTCACTGCGCAGCGCTGTTACAAACAAACTTTCACCCCATTATAACACCTCCCAAGTAGCATTACGCTACTATCACTATCAGGAACAGTTACTGTGGTAATTTACACAATTTTCCCCTTACCCCAAATTTAGTTCATTGCCTTAGACATGTTTAAAGAAACAGACAAAAGGATTTTGCATAGCTAAATGCAGTAGGCCTGGACGATAGGGCAGTGTAATCACAATCACTTGATTTTGCCAGGTATGTTAAACATACAACCTGTCCAGGGTGTTTCCTGCTTTCTGCCCCATGACTGCTGGGATAGGCTCCAGCTCCCCCTGCGACCCTGAAGGATAAGCGGCTTAGAAAATGTGTGTGTGTGTGTGTGTGTGTGTGTGTGTGTTAAACATATAAGGAATTTGTCTTGGCGAGTGCACACATGTATGACATGTAACATACTAAACAGACCAGACAGGTACGCAGAATATTAACAAATATTTAACTAAAGGACACATAAAATAGAAAAAAATGGATATTGGTTATGATAAGAAAGCTGTAAGCTGATCACCGATAGACAATAATTACGGGAGAGAGTAATTTACATTCAAATGGATTGCTAAATAATAAGTATGTACATGTAATGTTTTAGTCCCTTCTTCTGTTAAAAGAATGGATTATTATGGGGCAACTGGACTACAATAGAGTAAATCCCACACTGTATCTCCTGCAGGTTTCTCTAGAGTTCTTAGTGCTATCCATTCAACTTAAGTATCCCAGTGGTTTAGAAGAGTTGTACAATTATGAAAATACAAAACTGCATGGTTTCCCAAAGGCATCTGTAGCTGAATAATCAATACAGTCCTGATTTTTCTAACAAGAAAATATCATGCTAATTATTTTTAGATATCGTACAGGCCTAAAATACAGTAGACACATTTTAGGCCTTGATTTTCTTTGTGCTTTTGTCCATTTTTATAGATAACAGTATGTCACACAGTCAAAACTCACATAAATATCTATTTGAAACCAAATTTCAGACCTGTATGATGATTAGGTGTGCAGTTTGCACAATGGCAAATGTTGGTATTAGGCTTCCATTTGATTTTTCTCCAAACTATTCCTTTAACTTTTGCTTTGAGGGAGGGCCCACATGTTAAAAGTAATGGCTAACAGTTGCTTATCTTTATGTCTGTTTTTCTCTCTCTCTCTCTCTCTCTCTCTCTCTCTCTCTCTCTCTCTCTCCATAAACAGCACCTGTTGCTCCAGGTTGGAGTTCAGCTGCTTGTGTTCCCTCACCCCCCCACCCCCTTTCAAATCTGTCATTCCTCTTCCATCGACCGCAGTGTTTCGTGGGCCTCCAGATCATCATTCATTCCCTCGTTCACTCACCCGTTCACTCTTTGTTTGTCTCACTCACCGGCTCCTGCCCCCCAGGTGCCAAGCTGTGATGTCACACGTTGAAGGCTTTAGTATAAATCAGAATGTCACTGCTTTTTATTCTCCGCTCTCACATCCCCTCTGGATCTGCCTCATCGTACAGGATGCTGTGCAAGCGAAGGGGCCGCGCGTGGGAGCCGTGCACATTGGGACCATATGTGGCCACGAGCACTGGGATATTTGCTACACACAGTCTCTCACAGTTTTCAGGAAGGCCTCTCCCCGCCGACTAATGGAACTACTCAGTGTCATCATAATGTACATCCTCTCATGTGCTGGCCCCCCCAACACAAAGCACACATACATCCTCTCCTCCTGCACACACTCTGATTAATGTGTGTAGGTCTGTTTTTCAGAGTGGGGTGAGTAAACAGGCCAGTGTTTCAGACACTTGGCTCAGAGTACAGGCTTTTTTAATGCCCTCTCGTTGTAAATGTCACTGGAGTACAGCAAACTGACCTCTGCTTTCTGCTCTGACACACACCTACAGACACCAGGCTCAGACTCCTCTATACACTCACACAACTGCTTTCTGAGTCTGCTGAGTTTTTCCTCCCTAGCCGTGTTCCTACTCTTAAGTCTTTAAAGTATGATGAATGAAGATGCTAGCCCCTCACCTGAAGAAGCAGGTGATAGGGACCAGGAGCAGCGACTAGCAGTGTGTCTAAGATTGTTGCTATGACAACACCAGAGATAACTGTGTTTGGTCCAGTGAGTTTATATAATTTCTTAAAAAGTCACTGTTTAAGACTGGTCCAAAATATCCAGCCAAGAGTGCTTCTGTAGTGAGAAACTATTAATGGAAGAAGAGCTAGATGATGTTGTACACCAGCTAGATGGATTTACAAAGTTGAAATTTCTAATAAAGTGAGTGTATATTGCATATTGGGAAACACTCTTGGTTGAAGACTGGCCTCTCACCTAATGTATTTTTGATGTATCTTGTGTTCTTCCTGGCTCTCTGGTTTGAATCAATCTTCGCTACGTGTTACCCTGGCCTGAAGGCAACCGTTTTGTGGGGCCTGTTTCAATCTGCTCAGCACTCTTTGACTGTCGTCATATCAGCAGCAGGCTATAAAAGTGTCTGGGGGACTTCTGCTGGCATATGCATGTGGCCATACAGGAGCAGAACACTGCTATAGTCCAGGCCGGATCTCAATAGTAGATCTCTATAGGGAGGTGAAGGGCTGGCTTTAAGCAAAGAGGGACTTTACTGTGGTGTCAGGGACAATATACAGATGCAGCCACACTCCATTCCTTTCATGTCACCTCACTGTTTTATTTATTTATTTACTCTTTTTCCCTTTATTTTAAGGCTATTAGGCCTTCCACTCATATGTTACCTCAAAGAGACAAATTAAGAGCGGAACTGAAAAGAAAATGAAAGGCCATGCGCAGCGTAAATACAAGTTATGCAATCTAATTATAATGTATCGAATTGAAAGCCTGGAGGAGAATGATGCAGACCAAATGTTATTGTTAAAGTTCTGTAGCTTACCGCATCAGGCTTTGGTGGGTTTACCCAAGTGTGATGTTGGCTAACATGGCCGCCCTGCACAGATTTGGATTGTTGCATTTTTTTTTCATGCCAAAATGCAAATGTTGTTTTTCTCTCATGTTCACTAGAGTCTCTCTCTCTCTCTCTCTCTCTCTCTCTCTCTCTCTCTCTCTCTCTCTCTCTCTCTCTCTCTCTCTCTCCCTCAGACATCCCAAGATGCACATCAAAACAGGCCTTCTGGATGCCCACCTGTACTGCCTTAAGAGATCTGTGGTTGACTTCTTAGTCGACAACAAGTAAGTTGGGGAATTTCCCTCAATATAAATGTCTTTTACACTTCTTCTGGCACTTTGACTATCTTCCCTCCCTCCTTAACCCCCCTCGCATAAGTATTATTTCAAAGTGAGCCACCACACAAGATGAGTGTCTAAACTGAGGTACATAATTAAACTACATAGCTTCATTTCACAGGATTATTGAGTAACCCTTTAGTTCCTTTCCTTTCGGTAAGTGTTAGCTCTGTTTGAGTGCTAAGGCGGGTTCAGAGTCAATTAGGTGTCCCTGAGAGGTGTTAAGTACTTTTACAATGTGCCACCTAAGAGCTTTATGGTAGCATGAGCTTCCCCTGTGTGTTTAGGTCTAAGTATCTCTTCAGCATACATGCTTTTGCTTTCTTCCACCAGTTCAGATTGGACAGTGACAGATATATGCCAAATTTGGAATGGGGCTGCATGACTATTGAATGACTATTATTTTTGCTTAGAATTTAGATCATTGTACTCACTCACAATTGTTCAACATGCAAATTCTATATAGAAGAATATATATATTTACCAAATTCTTATGTAGTTATCCTTGTGATATGATATGAGCTCAGGGAAGAATGTAAACAGGTATTATAAATAAGTAAACACAAATTGCTTTATAGTGTATATATTTGTAAAACAGACCACACACAAACCAGCTGCTCAACTTGTGCTTTAATAAGTCAACTGTAGCCTATAGAAAACCTTAGATAAGGTTGCACACGTGTCTGTCTGTGTTGCAGTGGCAAATTGTGTGTTGTTAGGATAGAATGTGCTTCAGTCAGTGTGCTGTATGCTATATACCACTGAACTTGAAATATTAAGAGCACAAGTAAAAAAAATCGCCATTGGACAAATGTGTAGATCTGAACAGTGTTTCAAAGGGGCGTTTGATGATGTATTTATTGTTCTCTGAAAGAGCAGAACGTTTAGACAGTGCTATTCTTTTCTGTGATTGTATTCCCAATTGCTACAATTTATAAATCTGGATTATGAATGAAAGATGAATGTTCCTCTTTTCACTTCATCCTTCATTTATATCTCCATTCAATATCAGTTGTAGTCGTACATAGACTGACCATTTAACTTCTGTGCTGAACACTTCACATTCTCTCTCACCTTTTACACTCTCTCTCTCGTCTCTCTCATATCTCTCTCTCTCTCTCTCTCTCTCTCTCTCTCTCTCTCTCTCTCTCGGCTGCTGAGGCACAGTGTACTAGAGGAGAGAAACAGACAGAGTAACTGTTGTTTTTCTCTCTGCATTCAGATGGAAATGCTAATCTTGCTCTAAAGGAGCTAAAGTGTGAGGGTGAGAGTGACACTGAGGAGGAGGGATGGTTAGAGACTTACAGAATGTTTTTCAAACTATCATAAATGTTTTCTACCTACAAGGCAGTCACATTTGTGTTTTCAGTGTATTTTTAAGAAACATTTCTGAGTTGTACCACAATGATTGATTCAAATTGAATTATTGAAATGTCATGATGCATTGAATCATTTCCGAAAGAGTGAGGTCAGAGATCTACTTATGCTTTATCGTGTATCATATATATATATATATTTATATATATGCAGAATTCATTTTCTGAATTCCTAAGTAACTGTTGTGGTCTCCCAGGTCTATCTCGTCTCTGCGGGGGGAGCTGGTGCCATATTTGGTGCGTAAGCAGTTCACAAAGGCTTTGAGCTCCCGGTGGGACGACGAGCACACAGATCAGAATCTGAAGAGAAAAGATGTCAATGCCTCCCTGGGTAAGCTTCCGTCTCTTAATGACACTTAAGGGAATACATACATTTTTTTGTTGGACTGTTCAAGTTGATTTTTTTGTTTGCCCTTCCTGTAGCATACTGGCTAAACTGATAGTGGTGGCAAAAAGCTGTGTCATGTTTGATATGTTTGTTCTGAGCATATTTTAGTATTAAGGATGCAGATTTTGGCAGTTTTTTTTCATCATTAGTCGGTGATCAACTGTTAAGTGGCAAGCATAAAATCAAGGATGCAACCTATAAAAATATCAGTTGTAAAATGCATAGCTGTAGTTCTGAAATCTGATTGGCTGAGCCGCATGTGAAGCTGTTGTAAAATACTTGATATACGCACATTTATGAGGAGTTTGGAGGAATTCTGTATTAACATTTTACACTTACATTTTATATTTACATACGTTTTTTATCATCTTTTATCATTGGACAAATAAATCGGTTAATCATTTACATCCCTATTTAGAATATTAGAAAATATGTCGTTATTCGGCCCTGTGATGGACTGGCGACCTGTCCAGGGTGTATCCTGCCTTCTGCCCAATGACAGCTGGGATAGGCTCCAGCACCCAACCGCGACCCAGAGGGATAAGCGGTTTAGATGATGGATGGATGGATGGATGTCGTTATTCGTTAATTACATGTTGTATAAAACAACGCAGCATTCAAAACTGTTATTGTATTTTGTGTAGTAAATTGAGTGTGCAGTGTGAATATAATTCAATACGAATATCAATATTGGACCAATATCAGCTGAAAGTGCTGAATTGGATATTGGAGAGAAAAAGAATGAATCCGATGCAATACTGAGGCAAATCTAGCCTGAAATAAAGCACACTGTGTGGTATGTTATTGGCTGTGTATTTCTTGTTTGAGCATCATAGCCTATGTTCAGATGCTCATCTTAACTGAAGTATTTCTTTTAAAAAAAGCTTATTTTAAAGCATAGTAGTTTTAAAAAAGGAAATCAGAATCAGATTGATTTTGGTATTCGCCAGTACCATTATCAGTAGTGAACTGAAACTTTTCCCAGCTAATAATTGAACGTAATATGCACACACCCCTCTATAGAGATCTTGAGCTCCTCTAAAGACGAGGCTCTGTTGCAACTGGCCTGTGAGCGCTCGTGTTGGAACGATCACCGTGGCGACATGAGCGAGGCGTACCACGGAGGCCAGCTGCGCTGTTATGCCCACATAATGGAAGATGGCACATGTTACCGCGTCAACACACTTGCTGCGTATGTCGAGGCCAACCGCGTGGTGAGTGCCCACACCAAAACACACAGCAGTGTGACCTGATCGGAATGTGAAGCCTGGCACATCTACCTTTATAATTGATATACATGAGTATTCTACGATGGACTATGTGGTTTTATATCCATTTCTGTGTCTCTCAGGCTCCCAAGTTGTTTGAAGAGCCTCCAGTCCACCCCTCTGCTGTAATCTCTGAGCGCAGTCTGGTCAGTGGTTCTCACGCTGTCTATGTTCTTGTGTTTATTTATGCAGAACAATGAACTACTAGAGCAAAACTCAATATACCCTGACACAGTGAGAGTTTAGAGTCAGTTCTTCTGTGTCACATGATTTTGATGGTTCACACTTTGTAGATCCTTAAACCTTAACTTTTCCTCTAGAAGTATTAAGGCACACATTCTAATTAGGGAATTAAGCTGTTTTCAAGGGATACTCTGGGCAAAATGAACAATTTAACCATCACTACACCTGTTGTGAACATGCCTGCTCGCATCCCAGAGCGAGGTATCCCCCTTCCAGTGACATACATTGAAGGTGGACAGAACTTGGATGGACTACACCAGTGGCTAGGCCAGCAGTCATGATTGACACATTAGAGATTCTCAGTGATTGCATGATGTATTTGTGTAATACATGCTGAATATTGTAGTGAGAGAGCACTGCAAAACAAAAACATGAAAACAGGATAAAATTGTATGTTTTGTCTTGTATAATCTCCATAGAAAAGCATTGCCAATAGAATGGGAGCAGCAGCACATCAGTCTAGCTAGAGGGAAATAAAGCCCACCCAGCTTTGAGCTGCAAAGCATATGATAAGACTTCTGAATGTGTATGTTATGCAGTATAGTAACTGTGTTTTCTCTTCTTTTGAAGGTTGGAGGTGATAGCATCATTGGAGCGTTTTGCCAGATAGCAGACAAAACGTCCATCAAGCGTTCCACCATCGGTGCGTCCACTACAGTTAAGGAGAAGGTTAAAATCACCAACTCCATCATCATGAATGGCGTCACTATTGAAGAAGGGTAGGTGTTTTCCTCCTCCTGTTAAATTGTTCTTAATGTAGCAGTCTTCCTCTGGTACTTTAGCACAAATAAAAATTTATTTATAACTGATTATAGACTCCTTGTCTGAGTACCAGCAGAATGTAAGTGGTTAATATCATAAAATATAAAATATGTTGTTAAAATATGTTATACATTTTTGAGACTTTTACTTTCACTCTGCTCCATTTTAGACCAAAATGTTCTACTTTTCAGTCCATTATATTCTGTACAAATGTGTCATTTATTATTATTCTGTAGTGGGAGAAACTGGATTTTCTAGAATATCTTAAATAATATGATGCACTTTCGAATTGAAGCAAACAAGTCATAGGCCACGTTCACATTACCAGGCTAAACTGACTCACTCAAATGAAGTGTATTCATATCCAATTTGTGTGATCCTAACAAGAATGTTCTGAAGTGCAATTCATGAGTATTTTTTTTCTTTTTTGTTGTCTTTTCAATGTGCATGCACCACCATTCAGCATTTAACGAGGCAGCAGGGCTGAACCTGAATTAAGGGGCTGTAAACGCTGCAAATACTTCTGCAATACTTCTGCTCTAATAATGTACAGCTGAGAGCTGTTCTGAGCAAATGATCTTGCTATGAAGGCTTGTTCTGCTGGTTTGTTTGTTGTTCATGACACACGTGGTTCATTCACGTGGCGTTATTGATTAGGATGTGTGCTTGCGGCTTATTTCAGGATACAGATTTGTTTACATTAATGACAGATTTGTCACTTACCTATGCAAATGAGAACCATTGAGTTAGAATGATCAGATCTGATCAAAAATTAGAATTTGAGCAATGAGGCTTGTAATGTGAACGTAGCCAAAGTGTACCCTTCATTGAACCTCCCCACTAAATCGATTGTCCAACTGTAGCTTAGCACCTGTAATTAGGCCCAGACACCTCTGACAAGCTTTCAGAACTTTACACTTGCACCGATACCATTTTTTGTCTACCGATACCTGATCCTTTAGTATCAGCCGATACTGAGTATCGATAACGATACTAACTCTAACCTAACTTACATATAAGTCCTGATATTTATACTGTTACATTTTTAAAATACGTAGTTTTGGTAAAATCTATGTTCAGCATCACAAATAAAACACTCAGCTTGTCTAGATGGCATTTACTTGTTGGACTATATATATTAGATGCTTAAGTAAACTTATTTTTGTTCATTTATTTTTGTATCTATTTATTATTTACTATTATATTATTAGAAATAAGAACCATGTTTAACAACTTACATAAATATAAACTATCTTTATTGTGCAGAACAGTTAAAAACTGAATGGTATACAGATAAACCTATGATGTTTACACATCTGCACACAGCAGCTTCTCTGGCTCAGACATGGAGCTGAATGTTGTTTCACATCCAAAGTTTAAAGCTTAAGTGCCAGTATCGGTATCAGTGCAGCACTATTTATACTATGGTGTAATGTTGTGCATGGTACTTTTAAAATGGATATCAGGTGAGTTCAGTGGTGGGAGGTAAAATCTAGTTGTTTCCTAAATCAGCAACACAAGAGGAGAAGTGTCATGTCATCTACATGGATCACTATTTAATAATGTTTTTTCACTGTGAAGTGTACACTTTAGCCTCTGCTTTCATATTTTTGGTTTAATAGTTTGTGGACAGATCACAGTGTTATGTATGTAGCTTTCAGTTACACAGTGGAGACTTTTTGTCATCTTCTTTCTGAAATTTGAACTGTAGTGATCCAGTGATTACGAAGAATGGTTTCAGTTATTCCAAAATTTTAATTGTTCATCAAAATAATACCATAATTATAATAGCTAGAATGTCTAATAGGTCTTTTACTTGTAATAAGTACATTGAAAAAATGCATATAAATATAAATAATAATAATAGTAATAAATAGAAAGAAAAATAGGACTTTTAATCATGTAAATGTCAGCAAGGATATCTTTACTTTCTGTCATGTATGAACACCACTGTAATTAACGTATTAACTAATATTTATCAACGAATCTACCTACTATGCTTTCTGCAGTTTTCTGTCTTTACGCTGCTGCATCATTTAGAGTCCCAACTGTGATGAGCAGTTTCTGGTTTCATGGTGCAATGAAACACTGGAAACCATATCACTTTCTACACTTACTATGGTGTATTACAATCTGTCTGAATGACCATATGCATATTACAGGACGTTGCAGAACTTTACAGAGTGCTTTTGTTTTTGAATAGTTAGACCTTTTTTTTTTCCATTGTCACTCTGGGCTGCCCATGTGATCCATCATATCATTTTTATGGCTGATTTCTTACAACCAAATAAGCATTCACCAATATCAAGTTTTTCTTGAATGTGTTAAGTCTTAAGTCTATGTCAGATTCATGATGTGTTCTTGAAAGGCAGAACTGTTCACACATTTGTGCTCTTGAGTGTGTGTAGATTCTGTTCTTACCTAAGAACAAATCCCATGTAAGGAAGCTTTGGTGAATGTCAGAATCTTTGTCAAGTAATCAGTGCAGTAGTTAGTAGTAGTAGCCACCAAGCTTCGGGTAGGAAGGCGTCTCTGGGAACTGGACAGCTGCCCACAGGATATACAGATATTTTGGACCAAGTGCTTATCATGCAGCGCAATTTCTGTATATCTGTTCTTCTGTCTCATCATTAGACCAGGCCTGGAGGTTTGAGACAGGCGGTCATAGACAGCCATCCCACTGGCTCAAAGTAAGGGGGGCTGTGTGTCTGCTGCATTTTATTGTGCTGAGAAAAAACAGAAACTTCTGTTGTCAAGCGTCTGAAGGCGCTCAATGACCCAGAACAGGTCACCGATAGCAACAAACACCAGGAAAAAGTGATGAATGTAGATGTAATGATTCCCTGAAGAAACAAGTCCGTTATTGCTCTAGTCACTAAGTAACTCAACAAACCTCTAAAAAAAAATATGAGCACTAACTAAACTTCCTGAACTGCTACACTGAGAACTCATCAAATCATGCTTTTTTCTCCTAATGCGTTTTTTATCTCCCTCTTTTTTCCCTTTCCTAGTGGAAACAGTTTAGATGTAAGCTGATTTAGGTAAATGATGAACTTGCTGGCTATTGAAAAACACAGAGGATAACATGGATCCTCTGCATTACAAGAGGGAGCGAAATGAGCGCCTTGTGTCCAAATCCGAAAAGCTTTTTTTTTTTTCCTTTAGTGCAGTTTTTTCCCTCCTTAAGCAAGCAATTTCAGTGCCAGCACAGGGACCCTCATGTCCGAATTAGGGCTCATATGAAAGGGAGGGGTGAAAAGAAAGGAGAGAAAGGAACAGCAATTCTTTCAGAATGATAAAAAAAAATGTAAGAGGGGATTAGCAATGTTAAAGAAGGCCCTCGTATTTCTGGGCCTTTTGTTTGCGTGTAGGAGAGAGCTTGTTTACAAAGCGCTGGAGCTTTGGGTTGGGGGAGTGTGTGTGTGTGTGTGTGTGTGTGTGTGTGTGTGTGTGTGTGTATAGGGCAGAGTGGGGGTTCACACTGAGGAACACACTGTCAGTAATTAGTGGTATTTCAGCACCACTTCTTTGGTGGTCCTTCTCTGTTTTAATCTCCAATCCTTGTAATCTCCCATCAGTATCCACCCCCTCCCTCTCTCTCTCTCTCTCTCTCTCTCTCTCTCTGTCTCCTTTCTCCCTTTTCACTCTCTTCTTTCTCTTCTTTCTCTCTCTCTCTCTCTCTCTCTCTCTCTCTCCCTTCTCTCTCTTTCTCTTTCTCTCTACCTCTCTCTCTCGCTCTCTCTCTCTCTCACTTCTTTCTCTCCCCTTTTCTCTCTCTCACTCTGTCTCTCTGACTTTTACTTTGTCTTTCTCCCTTTTGCCTCTTCTGTCTTTCTCTCTTCAGTCTCTGTCTTCTCTTCCCTTTCTGCCTTTTTCTCCTTCTCTTTGTATCTCTCTTTTACTTTATTCTTTAACTGCAATTCCCTCTCTTTCTCTCTCTCAGCCTCATTTTCTCTGTCTGTTTTTTCCCCTCTAGTTTTTCTCTCATTCACTTGGTCGTTCACTCTAGTTTTCTGTCTCTTAGTCTCTCTCCCTGCTTTTCGTCATGCTTTTTTTCTGTCACTTCACTAAACTCCTGAAGAGAATAAAAAAGTTTCTGTCAGTGGAAATGTGTTTGTGGTGTGCTGCATCCTGTAACCTGCAGCCACTCACACTGACACTGAGCACACACAGTGTGCACAGGACTCTCTTCATCTCTCACTCTACAGCCTCTCTAAAGCTTTCTGTCTGTACTCCTGTCTGCTTATAGTTAAAGCTCAGTCCTGAAGACGGATGGAGATGCTAGATCAGCTCTTTTTGGCTCTAAACCTCAGCACTTCATAGGAATGCAGCTTGTCAACTATACAAACATATATCTACAGCTGTGCTCAATCTGTGAAGTTAAATAGTAGTAGCATTATGATAGAATTGTTTCATTTATCTGCAAAAAATGTTATTCTTTTTATTAGGAGATATTTCATAGGAGTTTATATATAAGATAACCCATTTGCATAATGAAGAGGGAAGTGAAAGTGGAAAAAAAAGTTTGCAAAAAAATTTAGATTAAAAGATATTAAAAGATATGGAGAAAATGAGACTCATAACAACCGTGCAAGACCTGGCAAACCACCAAAACTATCACCGTCAGATAAACAGCATTCAAAGCTTTCATCTTTGAGAGACAGGAGAAAATCAAGCTCCACTCTTAGTTCAGATTTGAAAAAAATCCACAGTTTCTGTCCATCCTTTTACTGTGAAAAGACAATGCTAGAAGAGAAGATGGAGAAGATGAACATTTGCAAATAAAATTAAGAGCCTCCAGAACTCTATATTATTTAATGTGTTTGGAATTATTTGGACTGAAGTTTCGAGGTGTGGAAAAATATCCCTGCAGATTTCTTTGAAAAACTGAAACCAAATATCCTGAAAAGAATGGAAGCTGTGGTAAAGGCAAAGGTTGGACACACTAAATACTGAAGCATTTGGTATTATATAGTTGTTGAGGCTTATATGTAGTTTTCTGTTAAATATGTTTTCGACATTTTTTTCCCTGATGCCAAAAAATGGATAACTTGGACTTAATTAGTAGTAGTATTTCCCCGTTGTGGGATTAATAAAGGATTATCTTATCTTATCTTATCTTAATTAGCCGTTTTGACTGGAAATTAAATACAAAAAGGTGGTCTCTGACTTTCGAAAAAATCTGTATGGTATTTCAAGTTGAGACATTTTAATACTCATTTTTTAAAACTAGTATAATTTGTTTAAAACTGTTTATACTAATACTGTTTGTTTAAAAATAGAGCTATTCAAATAGCAAAGACGGTTTATGTGCCCATCCCTAGTCTTCTACAGAGAGGCTGATGTGGCTCTGGTTTGTGGTTGCTAATATGGTGGGCGTGGCTAACGGGAAGTGTGAAACGCTCTTTCCTCTTCATGTTCTCCTTCACAAACCCTACATCAGAACAAGTTTTGACACTGGCAGAACATTCTCTACCAGTCGTGTCTTTTTTGCTGAGGATGGCACAGTCTGCGTCAAGACGCTGGTGTTGTTTTTAATATATATGCTAATAGTGGCAAAAGGAAAATAAAACAAACCTGTGGAAAACTGGCCTGTATCGGGTTTCCCCTCATGCTGTGGGGGGTGGGGGGAGAAGAAAGGACAAGACCCTCAGCTGTGCAATTAGTGCAAAGACATGAAAGTGGAGGACTGGCGGTAAAGCGTGTTTTCTGCAGCAAAGAGAGAGTGAGCGAGAGAGAAGAAAGCCAGACTTGGCTCCGGCATTGCAAGTAAACATCAGCCTGAGCAAATACGGTTTTATGGTGCCAAAGTGATCCCAGCAAAATATTATTCTTTGTGTGGTGTAAACAGCGAGCAGCTCAAAGCTGCGTGTGTGTTTTGGTTGCGCACACGTGCGTGTGTATGTGTGCATTTACGTGTCAGAGCACGCGCAGTTCAAAGCCCCGACCCATGAACACTGAACTGTCTCTAAACTCACATCCACAAATATTCAGCATTTTGCTGATGTATGCAATAGCAGGGTTAAGAATGCCCTAAACAAATGGAAGAAATCCTCAAGCTCTGCTGCACTGTGCAAAGTCGGGGACCACACATCATTTATTTAGTTTGCAGTCCACACTACAATTAAGTACAAGTTGCTCGTTTTTTTAAGAGATATTTCAGAGGAGGTTGGATATGAGATCCTCTTGGAAAGGAAGAAAATTATGTGAAAAAAAATTCAAAAAATTATTAATAGATATAGACAAAAATGGAACTCTTAATAGTCATGCAATATCTAGACCGTGAGATAAACCCATACTTACAGCCATAGGTAATTCTGTCCTTCTTTCCACTGTGAGAAGACAACTTTACACTCTGGCTCTGAAAGAATGTGTAGCTATCAGGAGGCCTTCACTGAGAAAATGAAATCTTCAAAAAAAAACAAAAAACGGTGGACTGGACATTCAGAACCTCAACGTCATTGAATTGATTTGGAATTACCTGGATCGTGAAAAGCAGAAAATGCAACCAACTTCTAAAATTGATCTTTGGAAAATGCAGTAGTCCATCTGTTTCTCTGCATACTTTGTTGGCCCCCTTTCACCCTGTTCTTCAGTGGTCAGGACCCCATGGATCGTCACAAAGCAGGTACCACTTTGGTGGTGGATCATTCTCAGCACTGGATCATTCTCAGTAACACTGACGTGATGTGGTGTGTTAGTGTGTGTTGTGCTGGTATGAGTGGATCAAACACAGCAGTGCTGCTGGAGTTTTTAAACACTGTCCACTCACTGTCCACTCTATTAGACACTCCTACCTTGTCAGTCCACCTTGTAGATGTAAAGTCTGAGACGATAGCTCATCTGCTGCTGCACAGTTTGTGTTGGTCATCCTCTAGTCCTTCATCAGTGATCACAGGACGCTGCCCACAGGATGCTGTTGACTGGATATTTTTGGTTGGTGGACTATGAATGTCTGATCCACTCATACCAGCACAACACACACTAACACACCACCACCACGTCAGTGTGTTACTGCAGTGCTGAGAATGATCTACCACCCAAGTAGTACCTGCTTCGTGAGGGTCCATGGGGGTCCTGACCACTGAAGAACAGGGTAAATGGGGGCTAACAAAGTATGCAGAGAAACAGATGGATTACACTCTGTAATTGTAGAAGCTGTAGTAGATGCTCAAGCCATTTGAACGTTTTTGCTTCTTACTTTGTGCACAAACAGAAAATGGACACAATGGATTACATTTGACCTACAGCCGATTTGGTCAGACTCTGAAGATGAGACTACACTAAATTCCGAAACTGTCAGTTGGTCTGTGTAAGGAGCTGGAGAACGAACTGCTGGCTGTGCAGCGACGTAACAAGCTGCTTGTTAAGGAGCTATAATTTGGTGGAAGGAATTGTTAACATTAAAATATATTAAATGCCACGTTCATGGCCCAATTTATTTATTTCTTACTTTATTTATTTAACTGTTGTATAAAAGCAATAGAACGCTCGAGGTTGTGTGTTATCACGAATAACATCATCGTGATAACACACTCCCTCTCGTGTTCTATTGCTTAAATATACACACACGTGAGTGTATATGTGTGTGTGTGTGTGTATAGGTCTATCTTATGGCCTCCTTTGTGCTCAAAACAGCCTAGATTGTTTGTGATATGGATTTGACAAGATGTTGGATCTTTGAGATTGTGGACCATGTTAACATGATTATATTGCAGGGAATCTCCCATTCTACTATATCTCAAAGGTGTTCTATTGGATTTAGATCCGGTGACTGGGAAGGCCACTGAAGAACGATCTCATTGTCATGTCCATGAGACCTGTTTGAGATGACATTTGCTTTGTGACATGGTACATTATCATGCTGGAGGCAGCCATTAGAGGTTGGGTCAATTGTGGCTATGAAGGGACAGCAACAATACTCAGGCTGTGGCATTCAAGCGATGATTGACTGGTACTAACCAGGCCAAAGTGTGCCCAGAAAAGGTTCCCCACACCATTACACCTCCAACAGCCTAGACTGTTGACACAAGGCAGGATGGGTTCATTGATTCATGATGTTGGGGCTGACCGTACCATTAGTGTGCCTCAGCAGAAATCGAGACTACATCAACTGTCTAGTTATGGTTATGGTAAGCCTGTGCCCACTGCAGCCTCAGCTTTCTGTTCTTGGCTGACCTGGTCTTCTGCTGTTGTAGCCCATCCACCTCAAGGTTTGACATGTGCATTTTCTGCTCATCACAGTTGTACAGAGTGGTAATGTGAGTTACTGTAGCCTTTCTCTCAGACCAGTCTGGCCATTCTCTGTTGACCTCTGTCATGAACAAAGCATTTTTGTTTGCAAAACTGCCGCTCACTGGAAGTTTTTTCTTTATTGCACCATTCTGAGTAAATTCTTGAGACTGTTATTTGTGGAAATCCCAGGAGATAAGGAATTATAGAAACCCACTTGGAGCCCATTTGGCACCAACAATCATGCCATGGTCAAGATCACTGAGATCACATTTTTTCCCCGTTCTGATGGTTAATGTGATGGTTAAACATTACCTGCTGGCCCACATCTGCATTATTTTATGCAGTGCACTACTGCCACACAATTGGCTGATTAGATAATTGCATGAATGAGTAGGTGTACAGGTGTTTCTAATGTAAAATCAACTATTTCCAAATGGCAGTTTTACCAGAGAATGCCTTAACAGTCTTTATTTTCAATGCAAGTTAATATAAAGAGATTTCCAAGCAATTTTGGAGCATTTCTCTTGTTCCAGTCATCTACAAATTTTCATACGATGTCAAGGGCAGTTAATGAATTAAAAAAAAATGAGATACTTTCTTCTTTGGACAGCCACAATATACACCTGTACATATTTGCCATATATTTCTTGTTTTGTTAGGTACCAGATTTTTGCTTGATGGCCGGTTGAAACTATCTTTTGTAATAGAGATGTAATAACATTTTAACTACTGTGTATTAATTTCTAGTAGGTAAATTGTGTATCTGTCTTCATATTCTCTATGGTTATGGACTGAGACAGATACAAAGCTCTTTGCTATGTCACTTTCTGCAGGTGTAATATCCAGGGCAGCGTAATCTGTAACAACTCCGTGATCGGACGAGGTGCGGACCTCAAGTACTGTCTGGTGGGGAGCGGTCAGCGCATCGAAGCGGAGGGTGAGTGAATGCTGTTTGACACCAAACATACTCGGCCTACAACAATTTGAATACTTTAATATTTGTTTGTTACCTTGGTAATCTGTATTTAGTATTCAAAACCTGTCTTTTTTTTTTAAGTCACAAGAAACTGTAGCCTAAACAACACATTTCATTGGTAGAGGCCTTTAATTGAACAGTTTTTGTTAACATATGTAAAATGTAAAATTCAGCTGATTCAGTTGAATGCATCAATGCCAGACATCACTTTGCCTCAGCGCTCAACAAACTGCACAGCTTTCCACATTACCATTCAGTCTAAAAGTGCAGAGATGCATGAGAAATAATATTTGGGAGTTCTTTAAATTACACTAAGAAAAATGCACAGTGCAGAATTTACGGTAAGTATACAAACCACAACAAGTTTGATGGATCATATCAAATATGTAAGTATAAGGTACCACTAGTCTCTTGTGGGGGTGACACTAAATCCAGGGAGCTCAGAACCTCAAACCAGCGCTGCTGCCAGTGTGGTCGCTTATGTCTGATGTGGGGATGAAGTCTGCTCTAGACAGCGACCCTTGAGACTGGGGAGCCATGTTCTGCAGGGTGGAGTGATCAGTTTCAGTGGTCTTGTTGCCTTGCAGCATGTCCTCTGAGCTTGGTACTGGGTCGAGGAGGACTGGCTGTACCAGCCGAGTGGGGTACCTAATAAGCAGCTTCTAGGGTGGTCCTCCTCGCTTTCAGACAAGCCCTCCACTCTCTTTAGGCAGGCTATGACTGAGTTCTGCTCAGCTTGCATGTCGGCCTCACCACTGCTTTCCGTGGTAAAAAAATGGCAAACTATCCAAATAAAATGAAGCAATTAACTAAAGCAAACTAAAACCATGTTGGTGATAAATAAAATGGTATTTCTAATTTGTTGTAAAGCTATATTTGAACCATACCTTCTAAAGCAGGGTTTCTCAGCCACTGGTCCACAGAGCACCCTTTGGTGGTCCTCAGGCCAGTACTGAAAGCAGGGGGGTCAGTGGCCCATAGTGGGCAGGAGAGGTCATTTAAATCAATAAAAATAAAATTGACTTAACAAGAAAAATAAAATGCAATGTTTTGTAATTAACACAAGCTTTGCAAAAACAGTGCACAAAGTCAGCTTTGTCAATTTTTTGCCCTTTGCCTCTAGAAATAAAATATACTCCCCCTGATGTTTGTCCTTAACTCGCTGCACAACCAAAAGAACACAAAAAATTTTTTTCTTATGTTCACTGATACACATCCCATGTTGTGGGGGTAAGCACCTAAGCATAGCTGCATTGAAAATTTCAGGGCATCAATGCTTTCTCATGATAAATAAGTGGGCCTTGTGGTTGAAAATATTGAGAACCCCTGTTCTAAAGCAAGCAGCTTGGCTTCATCCTGACTATTTATACATTGTTGCTGCATACTAGATATATGTAAAATTGCTGCAATGAATGTACTTGAAATTGTTTTTTAAGGGTAATTCTGAGAACGAGCATTCAAGAACTTGATGGGAAAAAAACATAGAAATATTTAAAGTCTGTAAATTGCTGTTCAGGCCAGCCTTAAAACGCACACACTTACTGAACTTTGCAGCCCCATTGTATGCATATCAAGTCCAGCCTTTTGTGTTTATGTGCACTTGCACAGTCATGTCTTCCTTGTTCAGCTGTGTGTGTGTGGCTTGTATTTTAATCTGTTTTAATAGTGTATTAAAATCTAAGCTTGTGTGTACAATTGAGCTTTATTTTTTTAATATTCCTAATCCCTTCAGTCTTAGATCACACTGTGAGGTTGGGGTGGGTGTGCATCGTGTGTATGTGTGTGTGTGTCTGTGCATGCGTGTGTGTGGCTGGAAGCTGTTGTATTCCGGGTGGTCCGTGCTTGGTCTCTAACCTCGCCATCAATGACGGTGCCTAAGGCGGCCTTAAGATGTCCAGAGGCTGCCTGGCCTAATTGACTGAACAACAGGGTGTTGCTGCCTCAACAACCCCCCACACTCACACAAACACACATACGCACACTGCCCCCCTTTCGCTCCCAAACTGCAACATTTCCCCTCCTTCTTTCCTTTTCCATAGTCACTTGTGAGCTGGACCCGATTAGTCAGCCATAACCTCCCAAAAGACTGGGGCTTATTGAAGTGCTCCCAGAAATCCCAAATTACAAGCTAGACCCCTGTACTTCCCCAAGCAAGGCATACACACACACACACACACACACTGCGCGCGACCACAGTTCAGACTTACCCCTGAGAAACTCAGAGGTTAATGTAACCTATTATTAAAAAAAAAAAGTATTGCATATAATAGCTGTAGGGCACGACACCCACCCTCCGCAAACTTCACAAGCAGAATAAGACGTTTAATTCAAAAGCAACGAAACCAACCCATCAAAATGCCAGATCACTTTTTTTGATGTGCCTAAAGTCTCAAAATGAAACGTTCTGTCTGTCTTTTGATGTCTTGCTCCAGATTTTCTCTTCGGTCGGGTTGAGAGCGCAGTCTGCTAAAACTAAATAATATCAAAGACTGAAATATGGCTCAAAGATACAAAGAGACAACGGCTATCACGATGAATTAAAGTAGATTTCTCAGTTTAAAAGTCAGTCAACTAAAATTTATTTTCTTGATGGGTCAGCAGTGATTAGTTTGCAAAAATGCTTATTTTAAATCCTCTTTGGCTCTCTATTACAGTAATAAACAGAGCCTGATTGTCACATCCATTTATAGAGCTTTTTTTCCCACAGTGTTTTATGTAAGGCTTTCTTTTTACTTTCTTGTTTCTTTTTTCAAGCATTTCATAATCTTTGGAAGCTATGCATAAGTAGTTACTGTTTAGTTGTCCATTTTATTAATTGGCTATTAATTGTGATTTTGGCAATTAATCTATGAATCAGTTTTTAAAAAACAAAACTCTATTTAACTCTATTTTATTTTACTGACAAAATCAGTAGTAAACAGTCTGTAAGAGACCCAAAGATACAAAGGCAGTCCACTGAATATTTTAAGATGTACACTGCCTGTCACAAGTTTGGGGATGCTTTTTTTTTTTTAACTGTGTTTAATAAATAAGCATGTTTTCTTTGGAAAAACTGTAGGAACAACTGACAAAAGTTGTATTTTGTAAACAGTGCCAAAGCCTACATGTTTTGTCCCCTTGCTTGTGATGCCAGCACTCATCATCACTCAAACCTGTCATCTGTTTAAACCATCTTTGAGCCAAAAGAGTTTTAGTATGTGCTTTTAACAATAGTTTGGAAAAGAAAACTGTCAAATCATTAATTAGGCAAAAAACACGCTCTTCACTAAATGTGTATTAGCAAATAGCTGTTCATGTTAAACTTTGCAGGTATTTTTTTAACTGACGAAAAGTCATAATCAGACATTATTTATCTCCAAGCATTTGCCAGGTAGCATAGGTTATTTCTCTCTGAGCAGCCATGGTTTCCTTCCATGTGGAGTTTTTGCACTCAGCAGTGGTGCCTTCAATGTTAACAGCACCACTAAGCATATCACACTGGTAAGCCTTTTTAACTAGCTGTTGAGTGACTGGAGCACTCTAGAAGCCTATAGAATGTATACTAGCTCTACTAAGGTGGTCCCATGCAGTCAGTGTCCATCAGCCCCACACTTAAACCTGACCACTCACACACACTCACGCATGCACTCTGCATGCTATTTCTGTGCTGTTTACCCTGACCGCCTGTTAGCATGTGTTAGCTGTAGCGCAGCAATAGGCATCCCATAAAGTGTCTCAGCAGAACTTCGCTCCATAAGGCTCTTTATAAGGCTAAACTCGCTGGGGTATGGCTGGTAAAAGCATTATAGTTGATTTCCCCTTTCAGGCCCTAGAACTCGAAGTGTGTGTGTGAGTACGTTTGTTTTTGGAGATTTTCAAAACAATTTTCTGATGTTGTAGGACAACAAACACTTCTACACAACACACACACTGGGGGGAAAAAGAAGCCTATATATATATATATATATATATATATATATATATATATATATATATATATATATATATATATATATAGGGTATATTATTACATATAGATGCTTAATAGGGATGCACAGTCCAGTTGTTGCTCCAAACATGTGATTGACAATCGATCTGTATTGTTGATTTATGGCATAAATAACATAAGCTGGGTAAGTCCACTTGTGCTATATTTTAATGCTGCTGCCACATCTATACTGTGGTAAATGTCGTAGCGTAATTATGCATGGCTCATTGTGCTTAATAGCCTGTTGCCTTTTGCTTTCTATGTGGCACTTTGATTCATATTATTTAAAAAGGCTACTTATTGTTGTTTAAGAATTTAAAATGCCACTTTGGCCCATTAAAGAGCAGTATAATTTATGTTGTGACTTTGGCTAATACAAAGTATTGGAAATGTGCTTGTGTGTTTATTTAGCCCACACAGTGTGAGCTTAGAGTTTGCAGAAAAATGGCTAATAAAAATCAGCCAGTTTGGCTGTAATCAAATCGGAATTGGAACGGGCCATAAAAATTCATGATTGGTATGTCTCTAGTACTTAGATTTATATAATAAACATAGGACAAATTACCCTTTATGTCCTTACTTTGTATAAAAACAAGTGTGTTTGTATGTGTGAGAGAGCAAAAGAGAGAGAGAGAGAGCGCGCAAGCAAGACCACCCGTGCTTTCCATGGCTTGCCGTCTGGTGTCGGATCCTCACAGGTGGTGCTGAGGCTGATGACACACACTGTCGAGACTCTCCTCCACCATGTTTCTCGTTTTACTCTCTCTCTCTTTCTCGTTCTCTTCCCTCTCCCTCAGGCTTGGACGCCCTCCATTCTCCCGCCGTGGCACGCTCGATTTGCCTCCCCCCAAACGCAGAGCGCTAAAGCCGCTCCTTTGCGCGGATTCCTTCTCACTAAAATATGTCTTTATACGCAACATTAATCTGCTTCTCTGAGGTTTAACTTGGAGTTGCCACGTTTCTCTGCAGAAGGATATTGGCCTTCCTGCATATCTGTCTGCCCGGCTGACACGGTATTTATAAATAGTGGCCTCGGCTATCGGGCCAGGTCCATTTTCCTCGTCAATATGCAAAGGAATGGACTTTACACAGTGGTACACAGCGGAGATAAACTTTATAGGAGTATGAGGAGACCTCCAAAGACATGTTTTCTTCTCTTTGATTGAAAACACAGGGAAAGCATGCTAGAGTCAACATTTTGGTTCACTTAATTGAGTGACCCTGAAAAACAAGCTTTTTTAACCACTATTTGCAAGCATGTGCTTGACTACAAAGTAAATATGGTCTCAAGCTAGTCAGAGCCTTTGGCAAAGCTCAGCTCAAACCATAGACGATGGAAGATGCTGACCTGAAAAAAGTAAGGCATCAAAATTACTTGACTCAAATGCATACATAATATCCACATGAATAAAATATTATTCACTTTTGTTGCCAAACATAAGTAAACCAAAAGACAAAAAAGTGTCAGTGTAATATATTTTCTTCATGTGAGATGATGTGAACATTTGAATCAAATTCACAGCGATGTGCAGCCCCTGATAAAAATCTCCTCTCTTGAAACGTGTCTGGCAGTCCCCGTACCAGAATGCACAGCTCAACTCCCCAAGACACGGCTAGGCGCCTGCCAACTCTTTCTCTTTCTGAGCATTCCTTTTCTTTTCTTGCAGCTGAAAGAACCAATGATGTCATCGTTGGATCAGATCAGCTCATGGAGATCTAGAACCTGTGGGGGGGACCTGATCGAACTGCCACCAAAAAGAGAGGGAATATCTTCCCTCTTGGACACCTCCTTGAACACAATCTTTTTTGTACTGAATTTGTCCAAATAAACATGAAGTTATTTATCTCAACAGTCAATGCTGTCAGTTTTTTAAGAGCATTTTTGTCTGTTGGATCATTCTGTATCTGCAACATGATTTCTTTCAAATTTCTGCGCCTTGATTTTTTTTGCTGATAAAACATTAAACAGTTGGTGTCATTTGAAACTATAGTGTGGTGAAAAAGCAAACTTACACCCCTGACCTTACCTGCAAATGTATTTGATTGATTAGCCAAGATCAGTTTGTTGTCCTAAGTTTCCTAAGCTTTGCACCAAATGGCTAATGTTGCTAATAAGTAAAGGAATGGATTTAGGCATGCCGTTTGCACAATGCTAATTGGTGGGATGTAAGATTGCATTACTTCTTTGTTACATTAGCTTTGTGGATCCAGGGCAAAACTAAAAAAGCAATCTTCCTTGCAAAACATGTAGTTGAAAAAAAGTTTGAACACCCCTTGATTAAAGATGTTTTGTTGATTTTTCTAAGTGAAAATAAGTTAGCACATCTTATGCAGGGAACAAACTTATATATGGCAATTCAACATATACAACAAAACATATTAAATGTACCATGACTTTTGCACATGCAAGATTTCATGATCAATTTTTTCCCCAATATGTTCAATTCAGCAAATTAACAGTAACTGCAAAAGTTGGTGAAGTGTGGTAACACTAAAATTTGCATTATTTATTGTGACAAGCCATGTGAACAGCCAATAATATGCAACTTGCATGCTAAATAGAAAACTAGTATTTTATATTCAGTAATTTTATTTTGGTTTGTTGTTGATGCATGGCACTAGAGCTGTACTAGTAGTGCCCAGTATTTAGTAGCATCTAAGCATGTTTTACAAGGACTGTTGGTTGCATTATAATGACCACACAGTGCTGCTTGGAGGTGCTTTTAGACTGCTGGTTGAAGGTGGTCTTTTAAACAGTAATTGTTGGTGGTGCAGTGCTGGCTTTAGGGAGCTGTTGGTGGTGTTTGACCAGCGGGGTTCTCAGTGGCCCTCTGCATGACCACCATGAGTGAGACTGCGTGCCCTGTTGTCAGAAGAAACAGATAACCACAATAGGGTTAACTTTATTTGTACACAAAAAGGCGGAGCAATGGACCACCCAGTGAGAGCCTAACTACTAGTCTCTCACTCAGTCTCTCTTTCTCCCTCGCTCTCTCTCCACTCGGAAGATAGTAGAAAGGAGTCGTCTTAAAGATTTTTCTCTGCTTGCTGTCAAAGATTTATGACATTCCTTTGCTCATTCATCTCCTAAATTATAGGCCTGAAGTTCTCTTAGTCTGCAAGGATGCAGAGACTCCGGAAGCCATTCTGACTGATTTCTCACTTTTCACTGCTTCCATGGCCAAATCCGAGTCATTTAGTGTCACCAGTGAAATGCTCATGAGCTCTTTGTCTTCCTGGCCTTCGCCTCCCTCATCCTTCACAGCTTTTATTTTTGGACATGCTGAAGTAATTACCCATTACATCTCTCCTCTTCCCCTGACTTTATCCTGTCTCTCTCTAAATCCATAAACTAATCAGAGTATTTATGAGCATATTGCCGTGCCTCCGACCTCCCCCCCCCCGCTGGGCTCTTTCCAACTTGGTGTCTTTGACAGTTCATCAGCCTTGCTGGTGAAAATCAACTCAGATTAACGGTCCAATTTGTTGTCCCAAGAGAGCCAGATCATTGGCCCTAAGGACCGTGGCACGCTGATCCAGCATTCCCCAAGAAATACCTACATTCAAATGCTGCCAGTTGTCTTTGATGGATTAGAAAAAGAATTGATAAAACAAATGAGCCAGTGTGGGGGAAACATTCAAGAGACTCCCAGCAATTGACTTATCATGCCCCACCCAGAAATGTGTTCTTTCATAGTAACCATTGGGAGGTTGAACAAGCTTTACAGAACATCGAGAAAAATCCAATTCAAACTAAAGCGTAATTTGAGCACCAAAATACGTGAATTTTATGGTCCATATAGTTGCTTGAGTTTCCAATGCTGAGCTAGTCTATGTTGTAGCTAATCAAAATTAGGCATGTTGGAAACGACAACAAATTTGCCGCCTTAATAACGTTAGCATACAACAAGAAAACTATGCTCAAGCTGTCCCAATAATGTGACGTGTTGCATCCAAATAAAATCGTATCAACACTTTACATTTAGGCATTCTAACAAGAGGAATGCTACAACTTGGGTTTAATGGGTTTCGTTTAGGTTTTATTTTGTCTGAAAAATAAAAGATACAAAAGAATGCATTTGTGGAGCATGGATAGGTCAGTCACAAATGGTTATGGCACATCATTGCATTTGTTGGTGTTAGTTGGGTCAGTGCTTCTTTCTTACACCAGCCAAAAAACCCAAGAGCAGGCCAAAGTCAAGACCTCGTAATCAAACCCTCAGGTCCATGGACTCTTCCAAACGCCTTGTCCTGTTAGCAGCTAACGTGCACCATGTGTTGTTTTTTTGTTTGCCTGCTAGCTAATGGGAAGCCGTGCCCTCTGCCCCTCTCCCTGCCGAACCTCCAGGCAGAGGGAGGTCACTTGAGCAAGAAACGTCTGTATATTTAGACAGAACGTCCTGGAGAAGGAATCCCTGTGGCTATTGGGCTTGGAGTTTCACCGGGGCAGTGCTCAGTGTCAGTCCCCACCCTCTGGGCCCGACGTGACAGATGCTTGTGTTTTCCAGGGCTTGAGTTCAGATGTCAGCCAGCAGCTCATATATCAGGCCCGGCTCTCTGCCTCTGGGGAGCTTCCAGCCCAGGATGACAGAGAATAGAGGAAGAGATAGTCCTACTAGAATCAGATCACTTGCATGTTCTGCCATGATATTGATTGCTACTTAACAGTACAAGCCGTAGGGTTGTGCTATAAATGGCCAATATTTGATCTAGATGTGCTTTGCTTGTTTGACTGGATGTATAATATCTAACAATAAAATATGTGTGCTGCAGGCGCAGCCTAATATGATTCGATATGATGACTTACTATGATGCACTGCAATGACAGCGATGTGACAGAGAAGCAGTAAGCTTGATGATTTCTGACCGACCCCAGGACGGTAGTTGCTAGCTAGCAAGCCCTCTTGCTAGATCCAGTACGAAAGCAATTTCGTTAAAACACAAATGTCAAAATGATGCTTGCTCTTAAAGGTTTTCTAAGAGACCACATACACCTTAAGGAAAATGAGGAGATAAAAGCACTCACAACAGAGGCATCCAAGGCTGAGTCTCCACACCTGAGTCCAGGTATCCATTAAGCATTTAAGTCAACATCATAGAGAATATATCCACCTTGTTAATGGAAAGGTTATCAAGGTAAAAAGACTGTAAAATGGAAAAGGTCAGTAAAGAACACTGGCTTCACAATGTAGATTTGAGTAATGCAGGGTCCATGCAGTTTTTGCAAATTAAAAGATGTTCAAAACACTGTTATTCCCGAAAGTGCTGTGTACTTTTTTCACATCATAGGATCTACAGAGCGACAGGAACTCATACTCAGCCACCATGGAGACAGTTTTGAAGATTTTCTTTCCCTTGGCTTGCAATGGTCACCATTTAAGATGTTACAAAGTCAGAAATTAACCTTTTGTACTGTCCATGCCAGCTAACATTATGCCACCGGTTGGGTCTAAGCAGCACCTCAGCTGCTGTTTATCATAGTTTTCTTGTATTCCATTGTATTTAAACCAAATGCATTTTTTTACACAGGGGAGTGAAGGGCACAACATAACACAGAGTAAAATGTAACCAAGATATTTTAAAAAGTTGAACATATTCAAGTAGAGCATGCTTTTGGCATTCCCTTCTTACATCGTTATTTGCGAATTTTCACAACAATCGGACAGATATTTTCAAGATTCACCATGAAGAATAATATTCAGAACATGAAGCATAAAAGATGTGGGAGCCCCTTGACTGTCCCCTTCAGCAACGCCTGCAGCTCGCCTGCTCTTAAAGCAGATGTAATAGGCCTGTGGCAAAACGGGTGTGAATGGCAGTTAAGTGCTGTAAGTGCAGTGGCACTTGTGAATGCTTGAGGTGTCATAAATCAGCCAGAGTGTCATATAAATATGAAGTTGGAGCAGGTCCAGATATCTTCACCACCAGGCTGAGAGAGGGATGCCACCGTGCTGGAAGGAGGGGGCGGCCTGATTGACCAAACGACAGTGGCTAACGCCTCTGCTGTGAGGGACCCTGTGTGTGTGGTGTGGGGTTTTTTGGGGTGGGTGGTGTATATGTGTGTGTGTGGTTGGGGGGGTGGGGGGGGGTGATGCTAGGCTCCAGGGCTGAGTGTGGTTCAGGGTGTGAGACTGCCCGGGCCACCCAAGTGGCAGAAAACCTGCGTGTTTGCGGCTGACCCCTGCACATTAACAGAACACTTCCTCAATTTGTCTTCTGTGTTCTCGAGGCCCAAACGAATTTCCTCTCTTTCTCGGCCGCCTTTTGAGACGCCGCGTCCCCCGCAAGCCTCCCTTCGAAACGCCTTCACGCCCACCTCCAACACACACACACTTAACAATTAGTACTTTCTTACCACCGGACAAAGACAGTATGCAGGCTGTGTGGCCTGTAAAGGCGTATAACCTCAAAGACATGCGAGCTGCTGCTCAGCTTTGAAATGAACACACAAACCGCCACACAATAGACCCAAACACACGAACGCTGTTTAAGCTGTTGTTCAGCTCGGGTGACTGCTGCAAGCGCTGCAATGAGAAGAACGCCCTCTGTTTACTGATATATCTTGTAAATGACAAAGGTTTATTTGGTTTGTTTGCTACGGATTCACTGATCATGATTTTTTTTCAGAGCACGATTCCTGTTTCTTTATAGCCTAACTGGATAACTGCTTCCATTCCAGTACTTTCTTAGCAGTAGCAAACAAGGTACAAATGTTATGTAATTCAAATGTAAAACGGAATCTGTAGTTGTAACGCCACTAACAAAATTACTAAAATCTGATCTTTTCTAAAATATAGTTTTCTTCCACTTTAGCTTTAATGTCACATTTTATGAAAAAATGACATTTTACTGTTTTTCTATGGCATTTTATGTTTCTGTACCACCACCACCGAAAAAATCTTGGGATTATCAAATCAAACGATACATTTAATGATATTTATATATGTATAATTGTTCAAGCAGACGATTTTAATGCATTTTTTACAATTTAACTGGAAAACATGCATCATAATTGCCATTTCACATAAGAATAATACTTCTGTATTTGTGACATACTTTTTCATGCACAACATGACGTGATAAAAATTCAGACAGAAAAGTTATAGTTGGTTAATTTTGGGATAGAACAAAGAACACATAGGCATTAATTTTCTGTGGTCCATTTTTATTTTGAGCTCATTTTCATTACTTCAAATCTGTGGGACACCATGTGTCACTGCAGTGATAGAATACCCCAGCCATAGTTGCAATATATAGGCCACCAAGTATAAAGTCTTCTTACCTTAATACATTGAAGTTAAACAAGTTTTGTCTGTCTTCTGTGAAGTTTTGGAGATAAAAGTCTTTGCTACAGCAAAATTAAATTTTAAATAATTTCAAAATGTATGGAATGTTTTCATCACTGTAAGGTTTTATACCTTCTTTACTAACATCCCTATAGATGATTTTGATGTTATTGAAGTGTTTCATGGTTGGACTCTCTAGTTTGTCAAAGATAATCTGTCAAAATAAATACTTTAATACTAAACGTTGGGTTCCTGGGCGAGGATCATTTTCAGAAATTCTTTTTGGTTCATTCCCATTATACTTAATATAACATATGTCTAATGTGTAATAAACAGACTATAACATGATTCAAGATTTTTATTATTATATTTTGCAGATACGCTGGTATTCAAATTCTTTTTGACACTCCCATAAAAGACAGAGCTGCCCTCTTTGTCTATACTTATATACATGTACTGTGCACATATTTATATATTCCTCTTAAAGGAACGAAGAAAACTAAAGGCTCTGATTTCTTGCCACCTGCTCACTCTGCCCCTCAACAATACCACTGTTAAAGGACCACAAACAAAGACGCCTCAAGAAAAGTTTGGGGGGCCATTCATTACGATGACAAAGGGGGAAAGAAATATATTATCATAATTAATCTTATCTGTGTCTGTGGGTGGCAAGTCTTTTCCTTTTGCGACTGATGGACCCTTGCAATGCCAACATGTACACACCACAGTGCCACAATGCGCTCCAGGGCCTAAGAATATTTTAAGCTTTGTAAACATTCAACAAACAAGTCCTGGATGTTAGCAGGACAGCAGTGTCACCCTGTGCTGTTTCTTTTTCTGTTTGTTTTTCACTAGTCCAAATAGTCAGGCTCTGCCTATTCGCACACAACTGGGCTTCATTCTGAACATATTGTTATGGCACAATCCCTAATCTTAATTCAGTACCACTAAGAGGTGATGCTTACTCAATACAATAAACTTCGCCAGGTCCATGCTTTATTACACACTTCTATAACTTAAGAATAACTCTAGCTATTTCACCCTGCAGGCCAAGTAGTTACTGAATAATATGCCTGGGATTTTAAGGGGTTACAAAGCAATCTCTCAAAACTATCAAAATGATGTTTTGAAAGATGTTATTCGTATAGATTTATGTAAATGTGAAGTTGCTAAAGAAAGTCATTTAAACTCTGACAGGACAGTGGTTCTTCTAGATCTTTTTCTTCTGGGGATTTAATTCATTTTCCTACTACTGTGGCATGCAAAACATTGGGCACTTCTGCTCAAATTACATGTATTGTTGATTTTTCTAAGTAAAAATCCTCTACAGAGAAAGTTTTCCTCAAATTTTAATGCTTCATTTCTGTTTGTATGCTGAGTTTAACATACTGGGGAAAAAAATAAAATATAAAATAAAATAACTTTTGCACAGGTTGCATTCTTCCAATATGTTAAATTCAACAAATAAACAGTAAGTGTGCATTAAATCTGCAGAGGTATGTTCTGTGTAGAGGATACGTTAACCTACTTTCATTTAGAAAATCAACAAAACATGCAATTTGACTAGGGGTGCCAAAACTTTCATATGACTATACTCTTATTCCCCGTTTCAGCCCTTCAAGAATTCATCTTTAAACAGGATATTGCCATCACTGTAGCAGATAGGTCTTATCTGTAGTAGTAGTAGTAATGAGGTACTGTAATACATTACTGTATTTAAGTATTTTTTTCCAAGGATCTGTATTGAATTGTTTTCATTTTTTGAGACTTTTACTCCACTCTTTACACTGCAAGTAAAATATCCTACTTTTTACTCCACTGTTTTCTACACAAATCATTGTCATTTTTTGTAAATCTGAAGTGAGAGAAAACTGTTTTGCTTGTCCTTTACATTGTGTGAAAGTTTCATAATGAATAGACCAACGGAAATGGTCCAAATTGCTTGAAAGTAAATCTTTTAGCTTAGCAACTGTAACCATGGCTATGCATCCCTGACAAGTCTGCAAAATTTAACGATATGCTGTGCCGTTATAGGGAGCACTATAATAGCTAGAATGAACTATGTAGTACATAAAACTTTCCTACTTAGATACATTTAAAAGCAGAAATATAAAAAAGGACTTCTGCTTTAACTTGAGTAATATTTTATAACGGGTATCTCTATTTTCAAGTACAAGAGTTGTGTACTTTGTCCACCACTGTAATCTTCTTTTCGGCCTAAAAGAGTTTCCAAAATGAGAGAGTAAGTGGTCTCACACTTCTAATTTTCTGTTTCGTGTAAGCTGTGTTTGACGGTAAAAACGAGTAAATATGATGTGCATAATAGCTAGTTGGAAGACTCGACTGAAAGATTGGCGCTTCAGCATAAACGTCTGTGAGAAACTTTATGCTCTTACCAATCATGAATCAAACCAAATTAAAACAAGTCGTGCTCAACTTGTATTTGTTTGTGTCAGCTGCAACCCATCAGCCTCTTCAGAGCAAACTTTCTAGAGAATTCTGTACTAATAAGTCAGGGAGAGGAAAAAAAACAGCTAATGGCTAAATACAGGCTGTACGTTTCGTGAAACGTAAAGCCATATTCCTTCACATGACGGATAGATGCGTGAACTGCCCTGGTGGGGGGGTGAGTTTAGTTTATGTTTTTGGGAGGGGTGGGGGGGATAAAGTGATGGCAGATTTCTGGACAGCGCATGGTCATCTCCACAGTTTATTTATTCAAGGCCTCAGGACCTCGGGCCGGACCTCCCTCAGTTTGTTAGGCTTACAGAGGCCCCCCTACTGCACCGACTCACTGCTCCCATCTGCCCTCCACCACATCCACACTCCGGAGGAAAGTTCCTTTCGGCTTCATTCACCTATATGCAAAATGAGTGCATGCTCAATATGGTCAAGTCAGGTAAAGTGGAATACATTTTAGCAAACATCGGAATGATTAATAAAAAGTATTCATCCTCAACTCATGTGATATTAGTTTTGTTTAAACAAGTGCTATCTACATTTGTGTTCTGAAGTGTGTTGGAATTGGATTTCCCACCAAGTGCTGCATTTTAAATAGAATTTGTGCCCCCACCCCCTGTTTATTAAGGCCAGAGCACACAAATTGGACAAACACCAACAATCACAAACAAATGTAACGATTGTTTGGTGTGCCATACCTGTGTTTGACTGTTGGGAGTGTCTAAAGTGTTGTCTCTCCATTCACCCTAATTTATTTGTCTTGCCAGTTCTTTTTCTGGACATACTAAAGAGAAATGCAGACATTAGAACGTTTTGTTGCAAAATGTTGGTTGGTTTTGCTCTTTTATGGGTGGCTTTCAGCTTGAGCCGGATATTTCCACATTTAAAAAAAAAAAAACTAACAGCCCACTATCAAAAGCTGATAGAAGTTTACTCACGAGTTGGTAATGTTTTAAGTCGCTGTCAATACCTAGTCAATTTTAAAGCCAAAGAACAGACAATGGCATTAACACTTTACAAATCTACAAAATCCTTTAAGGAAGTTAATGTTAAATTATTTTATTTCTAATAATTATGGCCAGATAAAGGGGCAGCATGGTGGCGCAGTGGGTAGCAATGTCGCCTCACAGCAAAAATGGCCTGGGTTCGATTCCCGGCCTGGCGACCAGGGTCATTTCTGTGTGGAGTTTGCCTGTTCTCCCCATGTCTGCGTGGGTTTCCTCCCACAGTCCAAAAACATGCAGTCAGGCTGATTGGACAAGCTAAATTGCCCCTAGGTGTGAGTGTGTGTGTGTGACTGTGTATGTCTGTCTGTCTGCCCTGCGATGGATTGGCGACCTGTCCAGGGTGTATCCTGCCTTCCGCCCAATGACAGCTGGGATAGGCTCCAGCACCCCACCGCGACCCAGAAGGATAAGCGGTTTAGATGATGGATGGATGGATGGATGGCCAGATAAAGGCCAGATGGCATGTTTAAAGGGGGGGGGACCTACAAAGAATGGAGATATAAGGTTTTGTCCTGACAGTAACACTTGGTACCATGAGCTTTTTGGATGTTTTTTTTAATGTAGCCACACTCACCGTGATGATGCCACATCCATTATGAACCTTATGAACTTTACCTGATGTCCCACTTAACATGGACTCACCTAATGTGAAACATTAACTTACATGGTGAGAAAACAGTTTTCTAGTAAAGTGTAACAGAGAGGTTTTACCTTCATTGGGCACATTTGGAAATTCAAAAAAGAAAAAATCATGCAAAAATTAATTCCTGACCTCAGTGCTGGGTTCATGACAAACAGTACATCATCACTGTGCTCTGTGATGGTTCCCCCTTTGGCTCCTCAGCCATGCCTGCTTACAGCACAAGTGAAAGACATGGGTGGCTCACCAACTGTAACAGACCTAGAGCTTTTACTTAATTCGTAGTTATTCATTATAATTTCTATTCACTGCCAAGGAACACTGAGATTACTCTACAGTAAGCGTTTCTATAGAGTGATCCAAATAGGGAACCGTATAATTTACCTTTCCATTACAAATGACACATTACAGTAAAACTGCAGAGATAGTTATTGTTCCCACAACTATAACAACTAACTGCTATATACTATTAGGAAAAGACAATCATTACTCTAAGATGCATTAGAGCATCTGTTTATACATTTTAAACCTGGCCCCAGGTGTAATGTTTTAGCTGTACTTGTCATCATGTGTAGTGCTGAAAGCCTTTTTTAATTAACATTTTATGCTTTTCTATGATTATTGAGTTTGAAAAGAAATCTAAGAAATTTTGTGTATTTATTTTTTGCTTGTTTTTTTTTTTGTTTGTTTTTGTGTTTTGTTATTTAGTGGTTAATTCACTACAGAATATCAAGAACCCAAGAATACCTTACCTTAAAGAACTGTTTTAGAAGAAAGGAAAAAAGTATGGTCCAAAAACACTGAAAGTTAAAGAATATCTATTTTAGAAATATACATTAAATGTCCAAAGGCATCTGCTCATCCCACATTTCTTCTGAAATCATGTATTAATAAGAAGTTAATCTCCCTTTTGCTGCAGTAACAGCCTCTACTCTTCTGGGAGGGCTTTACGTTAAATGTTAGAACATTACTGTGAGGATTTGATTGCATTCATTGCATTCACGTGAGTCTAAGTATGGTAAGTTACTGATGTTGAATCATTAGTTCTGGATCACATTGAATGGTGCTCCATCACTCCAGAGAACACAGATCCACAGCTTTGCAGCCCATTGCTGGGGGCCTTGTACTTGGGCATGGTGACCTTAGGCTCATGTGTGGCTGCTTCAGTGTCCCATTCTATTGTCAACAAACACTGAAAATTATACAGGCTGTATGTGCGCAACTGAATGCCCATAACAGCAATAGGTACACTTTAATGTAGCTGAATTCACTTATTAGAAGAGGTGTCTGGATACTTTTGGACATGTAGCATAGCGCACTTTCCCTTTAGTTGACATTCTTGGTAGTCATTACTTTTGCAAATTACTTTTGCAAATTACTTTTACAAATAGGCAGATCTCATTATGACATATGACATATAATTCTGTGTTTTTTTATCAACAGATGACATGTATGCTTATCTTTAGACTTTAGGTGAAAAGCATAGCAAAGGCATAAAACTGACTTCAGACCAGCTCTCTTCTTCCCAGAAGCTTGGCCAAATTTCTTGTGATTAAAAGTTGTGATCCAGGATCAGTTCCTACAGTTAATATATGATTCTAAAGGAGAATTATAACAAAACAAAAGTAGATCTCGCTCCAGCACTTAGAAGCTGGATAAATACAACGGTGCTGATCTAGGATCAGCTTTCACAGGCTATAAATCATTGTATGTCTGAGAAGGACAACAAAAGTAAAAGCACAAACTAGTACTCTTGCTATCAGACACTCAATAAAACTTTCTGATTAAGAGTGCTGATCTAAGGTTAACTTCTTTAGTCATTACTATAGTATGATCTTTAAGTAGCAAAAACTGAGATAATAAATACTCAATAAATCCATCAATAAATATGACTTAAATATCAGATTAAAAAGTGATCTAGGATCAGATCTCAGTCCAATTTAATAACAAGTGAGAAGGACTGCAATGCAAAACTGACCTCAGACAAGCACTTTCTCAATCAGAAGCTTGATTAAAAGTGGAGACCAACCACTCAGAAACTATATAAATATAATAGACAAATATATAAATATGATATGATATACATTTAACATTATATAAATATAATCGTATGTTTAAATATAACAGATTTAAATACAGTATATTGAAATATAATATTTATATTGTATAAACATATATTTGAATACGTTCTGATGTAGGATCAGTTCCCACAGTTTATAAATGAATATAATTGAGAAGGACAGCTGTAATAATGTAATGTAAAATGGAGTGATAGCTAGCAAAGAAGCAAAAACACTGTTCCCACTCCAACACTCAGAAATGTGGTAATCTGTATAACTTAAATAATCATTAATTGAATAATTTGGACTGCTGGTCTAGGATCATTCCATAAACGTTGTGAGAAGTGATCCAAAACGGATCCCAGACCAGCACTCATGCTCTCATAAACTAATGAAATCCCCCCAAAATCGACCCAAAAGTAACTATTAATTAAGAGTGATCTAGAATCAGCTCCCGTAGACCATAAACAATAACATGTAAGAAAGACAGGGAGGCAAAAACTGATCCCAGACCAGCACTCATTCTCTCATAAACTTAAAAAATCGACCCGAAAGTGAATTAAAGTGCTGATCCAGGATCAGTTCCCTCAGCCAATAAGCGCTGCTCAGTGAGAAGTGTAGCAAAGGCAAAAACTGATCCTTGTCCAGCTCTCTCCCGCTCAGAGGCTTAATAAATGGGAACCCACAGCTCTTTACGAACTGAGGCGATTGAGAGCTGAGAGCAGCTCCTCTCCTAAAAAACTTCCCCTCCCTCTCTCCCCCTCTCCGTCCCTCCACCTCCTCCTCCTTCTCTCCACTGCCTGGGTGGTCTCCCCTTCTCTCTCTCTCTCTCTCTCTACCTCGGCGAGCCGTTGCTTAGCAGCTAATAATAGGAGCCGCTCGCGAAGTAATTTGCCTCTTTTTCTCTCTCTCCCCCCTCCTCGGCCAATGAGAGGCTCCTCTCTGGCCCCCTTTTTCAGGCTCAGCAGAGAGGCAGCGCGCCGCAAACGGTCCCTGCACGGCGAAGGGAGCTCCACTCCTGCTTTAAAACAAAACACACACACACACACACACACACACACACTTACACATATAGAGAGATTCAGGGACGAATGAAGAGCGACGGACGTGCACGGATTGAGGCGCATGATGTTGGGATGGTGCCGCTGGACTTCGGCTCGAGGGAAGAAGAAGATTAAAACGCGTCGTTTCAGCTCGTCGTGGTGGTCACCACGGTGGTCATCCTCAGCCCGGACTTCTTGGCTAGCCGCTTCGTCTTCTCGAGTGGACTATGGCCTCGGAGCCCAGAGACTCTCCCCCGGGCTATGAGCGCACTCCTCCGCCTAACAGCACCCGTCAGCCCCGCAGCAACACTTACTGCCACGCCGCCTTCGCGCTCAAGCACATTTCAAAGGTGACAAAAACAAACCTTCCTGACCGGAATACTAGCGGGAATGCTAGCGCTTTCTTTGCGTGTTTTTTAATTACGCTGGCTGAGGAGAAGTTGAGGTGACTTCCAGCTTCTTTGCTAGCGGTTTTTTGCGCTCTCTTGGACTTCAGTGTCTTTTACTCTACTCGCTCAAACTCAGTGTTGAAGTTGCGTGAGTGAGTCCAGTAGCGTTTAGGTGAGGAGAGTGAGAGGAGTTGTGGCTTTTCCACTACACAGTCTGATTCGAGGAAAAAGTGAGGGTAGTAGACTATCTGTTCTAGGAAAATGTTTTTTTTCGCCTGTTATCGATGTGAAAAACACTAGTAGTGGGTGTGTTTGTGTGTGGTCCGTGCAGGAGAACAGTCTCCATTCATTTTGTCATTGCGAGGCAGATGTGTATGCGGTTTTGTTCTGAGTAAGGACTGTTCCACCAAAAATGCTGGGGTTTGTTTGACAGTGTAAAAGAGTCCACTGACTGAGATGATCAGATGTTATGGGGCATCCGACATTAGTCTGTGGGACTGTGTTATGATGTGGTAAGATGGGACCTGAGGCAAAGTCTTTTCCTTTTTTCAATTTCCCACTCATAATTGCTTTTGCAATTTAATTAGCCTGTTAACGGTGTTTTCTGTTGCTAATTTCGAAAGAATACACTTGCAAACATCAGCTAAAATTGGAACAAGAGTTTTGTGGGAAATTGAATAAAGGGATAGATTTGTCATTCAGGTCCCATGTTACTGTATAAAATGTAGAAGTTAATGTTTTTTGGTCATATGGGACATAATGTTATAAAGTAATTTGGAACCTGAATGGCAAATCTACTCTTTTATTCCATTCCCCACTAGTAATTGTGTTTGCCATTTAATTAGTCTATTTTCTGTCTTTCCTTTTGCTCATTTAGAAAGAATATGCTAGCAAGCATGAGCTAAAACTAAACAAGAGTTTAGTGGGAAATTGAGTAAAGGAATAGATCGGTCATTCTGGTCCCATATGACCATATAACTGGAATTGACAAGAGTGTAGTGTCTTCTAGTACGTGACTCTTTTTAACACCTTGATCCTATGTGACCCAGGACTACTAAGATTAATCTAAACAGCTAGTTACAGTAGGTTTGTGGTTGTCAGAGCATTCAGTTTAAGCCATCAAATTATTTACTGCCAGATGTAAAGCTTATCCTTGTAATGTAAATATTAGTTGTAATTAGTTCTAATAACATTTTTGCAGTTATCATCTGGAGCTTTCACAAGAACCTTCTTCCATGTTTACAGAGAAAATGGTTTTGTCGTGTTTTTAAGTATGAAACAGAGATTTTGTCATGTTTAAGTGTTCAGTGTATTCACCCAGTTCTCTGTTTACCCAAGAGAAACTTGGTTAATTTGTGACTACAGCAGTGGTACCTTATAATAGAAGAGATAGAAATGATATATTAAGAAAAAGAAGCAATTCTGAGAGCAGTGTGCACCTACTGCTGGCTTTTTTGGGTTGTGGTCAGCCCATTTAAGAAGCTTGTCAAAATTCCTGAATGAATCTTTTAAGCAACGCAGCGCCCTAATGAAGGTTTCTGCCGTGTAAACTACTGCTGTGCGCGTGTGTGGTCCACATCAAGCTGTGACGTCTGAATTGTTTGGCTCGTGAAACTGGATAGTTTCAAAATCAACATTTCCTTTTTCCTCCGAGCCAAATAGCGAGGCGGGCGCTGGTGGCTGTCCCAGTGGAGAAGCTCCAGTGCTGTGAGATGGGCAGAAAAGAGGCTTCAGTATGTGCCGTGGCACCATCAACCATGCTGCTCAGTTCAGCCTGCCAGTTCAGAGTCAGCATTCCAGTTAGCAAGTTATGTAATAATGTCCAACTCTTGGAAGGTTTTCAGCCTATTGCCCAGGTCAGTGGGGATTAATGAGAAGATAGACTTCTTGAGTTTGGACTGAATCGTTCGTAAAATAATCTGTAAATGTCTTTAGCAAAGATTTCTGAACACTACAGGGACGTAATGCAGTCACTTGTGGCGTTCACTGTTCCAAAAGTGAAATCAGAATTGGGAAACTTTTCATGTAAATGTTAGCTCCCTGCCACAGTACGCTGTTGGAACTGTCTAGCTTATTTTAATGGTTTTCTTAGAACTCCTGATACAGACAGTTTTTAGACGATAAGTAAAACATGTTCTGTTTTAACTCTTATAACTGCAGGCTTATTAATAATCACACTATCTGTTATTGTTACTATTCAACTGTACATTATTTGGTAACTACTACAGAACTAACTTGTAAATTATGTGAGTATGACATTGAAGAATTGAAATGTGGACCCACATGTGAGCCCTTGTAGAGTTCCTCTAAGTTCCCTTTAAAAGAGCTTTTCAAGCTATTAAAGTGAAGCAAGTAACAGCAATAACAGTGATTTCAATTATGCTTGACAAACAGCTGTGCGGTCTGTCACTGATTGTTCTGAATTGGAATCTGCTGAGTTTCCCTCAAAAGAAACCAGTGTTGATGCCTACGTTGTCAAAACAGTCCTTGGGTCCAGGCATTGGCCAGCGCCAGTGCTGATCCGAAACAGCATCCATGCACAAGTTTACTAAGTGTTACTCTGTTATGTTCAGGGGAAGGCTGCAGGGCAGAGAGCGCCGCTGTGGATCCGGGCCAGGTTCCAGGCTCTCCTCTTTACTCTGGGTTGCCACATCCAGCGACACTGTGGAAAAGTTCTTTTCATTGGGCTGCTCGTGTTTGGAGCCTTATCAGTCGGACTGCGAGTGGCAGCTATCGAGACGGATATTGAGCAGCTATGGGTAGAAGGTAAGTTCATGGTTCAGTCCTTAAAGGAGGTTTGAGTTTTTGCCTTGGGAAACTGGGGGGTTATATCTATGGTAAAAACAAACGTGTTTTATGTGCTACATTATGGAAGTTGAAGGAACAAGTTTAGGAAAGGCTTGTTAATTAGCTGAATCGGTTGTGTTAGAGCACAACACGGGGAAGGGGTGCTCCACATTCTTTAAAATAAAGGTGCCGAATAGGGAACCATTTTTGGTGCCCTGAAGAACCTTTTTAAAGTTTAAAGAACATCCTCGTAGTAATAATAAGGGTCTGTACCAACTAAAGATTTTTCCTACAACCATATGTCCAGGCCATCCTATATTTATTAAGAAAGAAGGACAATTAGCTTGTGACATCAGGTTGAGGGGGGTCTAGAAGAGGCACCATTTGACCTCACCCACCAGCCCTTCTGCTTTGCGGCCTATTTCTGGAGATGCTTGCTCCATTTATTACTCCCCAAACAAGCTGACAGACAGCAAGAATTACTGAAACTTAAGAATTTAGTGCTAGCCATGCAGTTATTAGGTGCACAGTTGCTACACAAGGTCTTTGAACATAGACCGTGGCCTCAGGAATTCCATATCTTCTCCTGTCATGCACAAGTAGTGTTCTTTTTTTTCCTACGCATGCAAGCCTTCTCTTGTTCTCTCCCCATCAGGCAGTATTGTTTGCCGTGGCTGCCTTTGCACTGTTTTAACCTTCCCACCCCAACCCACCCATTTGACGTCCTTTCTGCACGCCTCGCTTATCTGCGCGTTTTTGGGGCATCTTTATTTGGTTTTCACACTGCCAAATTCCTTTTAAGCCCCCCTAGGCTTTAGCCATGCCGCTGATCCCCTGCACAGATGGGCTGTATGTGTATGTGTGTGTGAATCGTTAGCCATCTTGGAGGCACTGACCCCTCCCCCTCAGTCCCCCCCCCTCACCACACACACACCCTCCTCTTCTGCGCTCTGTGTGGTCCTTAACTATTCTTGGATTCCATTCAACAATAAAGGCACCCCCTTTCCTCCAGCAAAGGGGGAAAAAACTGAATACAGCTGAAGTTTACCCACCTGTTACACACATACGAACATATACGCACACACTTGCACAGGGAGTCACCGTAGTTGAATTAAGTGTGTGATAAATCAGGTTTTAGTAACTTCTGTGAAAGGGAAACTTGAGTTCAGGGGAAGTTGTTATGGATTGTAATTAAAGCACAGATTTATTCAAGATTTCCTCTTTAACCCCTTAAACATTAGGCTTATTATGCATTTATTCATTTTAAGACTTAACTAGTAACTACTATGAAAGTAATACATACGCTGAGAGTTATAGGGTTAATGTATTTGAAAGCTGCTTTTTTCATCATGTATGCCTTACTTGTTGGTGGAGCAAATCAGTGGTGGGCTACATAAAGGGAGTTGTCAGACGCTGTCACAGAATTTGTGTGTTAATGTAAAGCAGAGCTAAAGCATGGGTCCCTCTGAGTGAGAGGCAGCCTTGCTGAAAAAGGGGTGCTATGCCTTTAAGAGGCAGGGCCCATGTTACTAAAGTTTCTGCTTGCGTTGTTTCCCCCAATAGCCCATTGACAAAGCTGCTCAGTACTGAATGGGGAGTAAGTGGTTTGGTAACAAGGAGAGGTTAGTTCTCACACACACACACACACACACACACACACACACACACACACACACACACACAAGTTATACAAATAAAGGAAAGAGATTTTTAATGGATCTGGTGATATCAGGATTCTGAAGTGATTGTTTCATGAATGTTTAGTCTTGAACATGTATAGGAAGAAATGAGCCTGCACTAGATGTGTGCAATAAATGAACATAAGCATAGTATGGCGGCACGATTTGAGCATAATACCATATAATACTGCTATATATTGCTGTGTGTATATATACGTATATATATGTATGTGTGTGTGTGTGTGTGTGTGTGTGTGTGTATATTTTACACAAGGGCTGGTTGAATGATTGAACAGGCTGTGTGAGAGTCCTCTCTGTGTAAGGGAAAGTAAAGGTAAAGAAGGCTCACGCTGGGCCAGCTGTGCATTTGGTAGCATCTGCCCCCCGTCACATACCCTAAGGCCATAACTGCCCCCTCCTTTACTCTCTAAACCCAAGCCCTGCCCCCCACCCAAATGTCACTCCGGCCATCTAGTATCCGTGTCTTCCAAGACCACCCGGGCATCTGTGATTGCTTCCTGCCTTCGAATGACGTGCAAATAGTGGCTGCAGAATGCTAGGGAGTCTAGGAGTGCACTGTGCTTTGTCTTTCGCCACTCTGAATGAATCCATCCTCCCTCTCATGTGCAGGTTATGAGCTTAGCTTACTCTTGTCTTTGCCGTGTGTATTATATAAGGAACAGTAGTGGTGAGAAGAGCCAGACTCTTCTGAAATTTCTGATTCAGTACAGATAAACATTAGACACAAGTGTAAAAGTAGTTAAATTTAGAAAAATCTACCAAAATAAAAAATTTTCATAATTTCCCTCTTCCCCCTAAATGCAGTTGGTCATTCAAGACATGTCTGGTGCTTTTTGTTTTGAGGTAAAAATGAGTGATTACTTACCAACTTGACACAGTTTAAGGCAAGTGTTTGATGATTTGTGTATGTAGTTTACATGATGCTAATTGATGTACATAAGCTTCCATTAGCCTCATAGCTCCGGTGCAAAACTATTGAAGCAAACTTTAGGCACAAAACATGTCATGGCTGAATGAGTACATCTAGGTAAGGGAACAATGGTTAAAAAGTAACAAAAGTATTTATTTAAATTGGATTTCTCTTTTACCTGGGGACACCCAAATGTTTTCTAGCACCTTGTTTTCTTTTTTTTTTTGTTTTCCCTTCCTTGTCTTTTGCAAGTGTGTCTTTTTCACTCATATTATTACCATCTGCCTTGCCAGATATCTGTTTTGGTGTTTAAAGCTGCATTTGAATTTCACAGAAACCAAGCTCAAAAATAACCCGCCTCGGTTAAAGAGTGCTGAGGTCATTGCTGGAAGCTTGGGAAAGTGTGAGCTAGTCCCCATTGTCAGGCGGAAGAAAAAGCAAGGGGAGGGGGTAATAAAACAGAGTGTGGGGTGAAGGGTTGGGGGCAGGGGAGTGGAGAAGCGTTTTATCAGCTCTACCTTTAAATTTCCTACACTTGGGTGTCTTTGCACCTTGAGTGAAGAAGTGTGGAATTCCGGAGAATTTGTCAGGAGAAGGAGCTTGGAGGGTCATTTCATCTGGAGGCTCGCTCCCATGTGGCTGCCATCTTGTTTTAATCATATAGCTACTTGTGAGAGAATGTGGGGTTGTTTCGCTCTTGGAAGGAAGGATAAACAGCTATTTGTTATTGACAAGCCGCCTCATCGTGGTGGGCCGAGAAAACCGGGGAGTGGGGGTTATTTCATGCACAGTAGGAATTTTCAGTTAGCCAGATTACTTAAGTTCAATTTCTTCTATTATGCAGGCTTGACATTTGTCTAAAATGATCTGGCTAACTGAGAAAACACACTTTGTGAAATACCCCCAAGAGCAGAGTTTGTTGCCACGTGATTGCTTGAGTAACGGAAACTTCTCGGAAAGGTTGCAGAGAATTAAACGGTAATTACCGAAATGCTACAAAAATGCGTGGTGGGCTAAAAGAACAGCAAAACAGAAAGACATGTTCTCTTTAAACAGAAAGAGATGTTTATGCACTCGTGCGCGCCCCTGGCTTAATTTGTCTCATCCGTCTTGACACAGTTTTCGTGCACTTGACAGACGTGGGCAACACAGGCAAGCTGTGCAAACATTGCGAAAAAAAGGAAAGCAGGGTGTTCTGGGTAGCGGGCCTGGTTGAGGTTTATAAAGCTGCTGTGCAGCAGTGGGGAGAGAACGTCCAGAGTTGTGCATAAATGACCTTGTGCACATGCTAAACAGTAGGTACCTCCCTATTGAAAATGGCTTGGCTTCTCCAAAGGGGAGGCGTGTGGGGCCGTTGTTCGTTGTGGAGCAGTTATCTAAACAAGGGGAGGGAAAATGCTAGGTAAATGCAATAATTCATTAGAAAATACACAGTCGTCCAGGGCCTGATTGGAGAGAAAGAGCACTCTATGAAGCATTATTGGAGGTGAATGGCAGGGCCGCAGCAGCCCCAGCTACATAAATAAACTCGAAACTGCCGAGGCTCGGACCTCACCAGTCGAAAGAACAAACAAGGCTGGAGTCAACCTGGGTCAGTTCAAAATGTTTATTTCAGCGCCCCCTCCACTCCTGTCTTCCACCCCCCCTCCACCATCCACCACAGGCCAACCTCCCAGCTCCTCAAGAACAGCCCATGAGCTGAATACTCAATTGAACAAGGCTCCCTTCTCCACTGCCCCACTAGTCTGCTAGTTTCCAAGCGCAGCACTTGTTTCCTAGCCCTGCTCTTGTTAAGCCACTGTTTGCTTGCTCTGACCTCAATCAGCACATCTGGTCCGGCATTTGTTTTTCGAAAGTTGGATATATTGGGCCCTTAATTGACCGAATACATCAATATCAGAGAAGGGAACCTGTCAGAGGAAATGTTTTGGCCCAATGCTATGTATAATCAGTGAAGTAGCTTTTATAATAAAACTGGTTGTGTGTGAAGCTAACCAGGCTTGCTGAGTTGCGTTTATTTTTTACCCATACTGGAGCTACTTTTCTGGAGTGTGAAAGCCATGTGCTCCGTGTACTCTGTCCAGAACCTCCTAGGAAACTCCATTTGTCCATTTCCCTTAATTGTTTTTGTTTTTTCTTAGCACCCAGACAATAAAAATGGTTTTCTTTGATCCTTCAAAGAAACTTTTTGCCAAAAATTTCTCTTGCTTTTCCTTCTTAAAAAACTGTGTGCCCCATTGCTTAAAGAAAAGCGAGAAAAAACATTTTTTTGGACCTTAGGGGAAAAGAAGTGGTTCTTGGTGTTCAATAAATTAATTTCCAGCCTGAATGAGACCAGCAATGTGGAAAAATTTTGCCTTTCACCATGGGATGAATGTATGTTTCAACTACACATTAAGCTGCATTAGCAGCCACTGGAGTGCCTAATGTGGGCATTTTTCCACAGCAGCCAACACTGGGAATGATTAGCATAATTAGTACAGGCCAGGCTATACATATGGAAATGGCCTGGGCCTAAGTGCCAGTACCAGTGGAAATTTATGTCAGTGCTGACAGAAGTATCAGGTTTGAATAGATGGTAACTGGAGCTTAGTTTTTTCTTTTTTTATTCAATGTCGATTTCTTTTTGATTTTTATTTTCACTTTTTAAGATGTTTTTGGATCCAATATCATCTAAGCACCAAACCATCTATGTCTTACCGAACATAAAACACTTTTTGAGGGTGTACAGGAAAGCGTGCACACACACACACACACGCGTACACACACACACACACATACACACACACACACACACACACACAAGCACAGTATTTCTATAGGTTAAGGTATAAAAGCGTCCCTCCCTTTTCTCACACATTGTTTCAGCTGCTGGGAAAAAGCCTCCATTGGCTCTGTTTGCTTTTGTCAATTGGGTTTTCGTTCTTTAGTTTTTTCCTGTTTGTGGGGAAACATCTGAAAAGGGGGCTGAAAACGAGAGCGACAAAGCCCCGCTTTGAGCCTCGCCATGGCCTTGCCTCAGCTCCAGGAGAGCCAGAGGTGGAGCCCGGGGTCTGAAGAGGGAGAGAGACATGAACGCTACTTTAATCATTCATGGGCTGCATGATTAAAAGTTGCACTGGAGATGTAGCAGCTAAAAAGATTTGATAAAAAATTGAACCCCCTTGTTGCCATAAAAATTAAACTGAGAACAAGTCTGATAAAGAGAAAGGCCTATATTGAAGTACACCAGTGTTCTATAATTAATTTGATAATAATAATTGCAATGAACAATTCTCACCAAGCAGTGTAATTAATAGGAGTTTCTGGTTGCCAGGCATTATTCCTTGAACAGCGCAGTGCTTTTAATATATTGGCACATTAAAATAGCATTCATTGTTTTACAGTTGCTCCGAACATGGCTCAGCCAATCAGATTCTAGAACCGCAACTATATGTCTTGTGCTTGGTTTTATACAATGGTCTACATGTTTGTGGGTGTGTTTGAATGTGTGCTGGCATGCACTGGCACCCAACTGTGTATCTGCATTCTATGTGTTTTTTTTTTTACTTGGGTGGCAGAAGCAGGTAAAAATGTCTCTTTCAGCACTCTTCCTTGTGGGACTTCCTCCAAGTCAGCATGGGTCTTTTCACTGGCCTCCTAATCCCACTAATCTGGCCCACAACACTTTGAAGGTGGCCTGGTCTAATGGAGAGAGCACCAGCACTCAGCGCCAGCAGCTCCACACTACAGCACTACTCGCAACTGTTGCACACACACACACACACACACACACAGTCACACTGGGTGAAGATGGCCAGATAGATCATTGGGCATTTTAAAACAAATGTTTGGTGAAAAAAAAAGTTTTCCTCTTAACCCACATGTAATGGGATCAGCTAAAACATGCTTGCTTCTTCAGTTATGTGGGGTGATGTAGCTAACAATTATTGGAAGCCTATGCCCCATGAATTAGCAAGACCAACGTGTCTTGGGTGATTGACTATATTAGGGTAAAGGGAAAATTGTATCCATTGATTTTTGGAATTTTTATGATACTTCATTGAGTTTTGTGGAATTTGACAACTGCTTGAGCATGAACCTATGTTTTTTGCGCTATGGTTGATGATGTCCTATCATGGGGAAGGATACAGTGTGATGTTTGGTGAAGAGTCAGATGGGCTGGACTGGGCGTTGAGGGAGATTGGGGCTGACAGGGTCCAGCAGAAGTCTGACACAGGGGAGCAGGGGGGCTTCTTCTCCATGGTTAATTACATGTCACTTTCCAGACAGCCTGCTGGGACGGAAGGACCTCAAGCCAGCCCCCCCGTCCACAGAAGCGCTTTCCCTGAAATGTGCTACCATTGTCCCCCCACCACGGCCTTGGCCACCAGGATCATGAGCATCTGTCTGAGCAGAGATTAGGATAGATCTTCAGCCTTTAGCATAGGCATTTCATATATATTTCATGTGGGGGCCGTGGATAGGCATGTGGTGTGCGAGTTACTTTGAAGTGAGTTTGTTTTCTTTCCTTGTTGGGGGAGCAATAGTCAGACCCTCCTGGTGGATAATTGGCCTGTGATGGTGATGTCACCCCCAGGGACGTGAAAAATGAGGGGAGGACAAAGCCCAAGAGAGAGTGAGCGCTAGACAGATGGGGTTGCTGCTTGATCAATGCACCACATCAGGCTTTATAACTTCAAAATAAAGTCTGCCATGATCTTTCATTAAAGTAATAGTTTGGTGAAAAATCAGTTGAAGCTGATCAGAAAAAAATTTAATTTCTGGAATTTTGCATTGGAGCTACAAGGTTAATATAGCTAACAGGTAACAGAAGCTTATTCTCCATCACTTGGCATCATGCAAATGTCACTTCTGATACTGAATGGCAGTGTGAACTATAAAAATGAACAAAAGTATGTTGCATAGCTAAAACCTAGAAGCCTAATTTTGTCTGTAATTTTATCGTTAACACAACATTAAAAAGCCTCATAGCTCCTTAGCAGTTTTCAGACACCAAACATGTCTTGGCTGATTGATTACACTTGGGTTAAGGGAAAGATTCTGTGAATTAAATTAAACATCCATATAGTTCTCCCCCCTGGGTCAGGACTGATTTGTAAAATGAAGTTAGATACACTCGTTTACAGTGAAGGCCAGTTTTCTTGAAAACTTAGCCCAGAAATCAGCATAGTGGAAGAACACTCAAAAACCCTCTGGTCTCAAATCTGTATTCCAGCTCCTACAGCCACTTCCTCCTGTTTTCCAGCCCTCGGCCGTGTTTCTGGCTGTGAAAGTATTTGAGCGCCTGTCTCTTTAAGCACAGCAGCAGTGGAGAGAGAGAGAGAGAGTGTAGAGCTCCCATCTGGTGACTGGCTGAGCAACGGCGCTCACTCGGCCGTCTATCTGGGTGGTCCAGATGGGAGGAACCAGACACAAATAGCTATAATTTACTTCAGGAGCCCCTGTAATTACAGGCCCAAGGACTGCAGCTTGATTCCTGCAGATGCCTGAATGCATTAAATATGAACATGGCGTCAGAGTATGAGGCAAAAAAGGGAAAAAAAATCATAAAACTGTGTGTGAGTTTGCTTTTTTTCCGCAAATGGATCTGTCCTTGGGATGTAGTGTGATTGTTTGGAGTAATGTGTTTACATGGCCCAGTTGCGAGAGAGCTGCTAGCCGTCTTTGTTAAACAAGAGGCTGAAAGTTTGTATGCATTCAGTCAATTTGTCTGCAGCCGTGCAAGATAATGTCACCTCTTGTCAGGGCTGTGTAACCTCTAACTTGTGTTTGACATTACTACACTGTACTTGTGCATGCTCTATATATGTTTAATAGAGCTATGCAAGCTTGGGACTATTTATTTTTCCAAATAAGAGTAGTCAAGTGGGTTAAAGAAATGTTCTTTTAAAGCCACTTACAAGGCCTCCACCTGCTCTTAAGACAGAATAAATAAGTCTCATTCTTGCTGTCTTTCTCTCCTGCATGCACTAAAGAAATTGTTCAGCAACAGAATTTCCCCCTTACACTATGTGTAGTCACTCAGCTGCTTCCTTAGTTTTGCACTGGAGGCTAATAAGTAATGGAAACTTGTACCCCAATTAGCACTAAGTAAACTGCATGTCTTAATCATCACACACTTGCTTCAAAATGGACAAAATCTTGAATTTTGTTCATAGATTTGTTCATTTTTCATACATCACTGTACGTCACACATAGTCAGCAACCACATAAACAGGTTTGTTTGCGATTATCTAACAATGTAACTGAACAGCACTTTGAGACAAATGTGCGATGATTTGGGCATGCAGTTAGCTCAGTGCTACTTACCGTGATACAAGCTAGCTACATTTGCCTCATAGCTCAAGTGCAAAACTAAAGAAGCAGTCAATGTAGGCTCGTGTACTGGGATACGAAGGGGCAGACGGATGCGCTCTGATTTGGGCCGGTGCGTTTCATGAGGCCTTGGCATGGCTGCGGCTACCCCGCGCGCTCTTTTCACCACCGCCTCTGTTAATTAGGGGGCTGGACTCCAGAGCTCCCTCCGCTCCCTTTGATGCCTTTCATCGCTGCTCTGCGTACCACATGAACAGTGTTTCTGCCTGTCCTCTCCTGCCTCTGCTCCCCCTCCACTCACCCACCCAGCCAGACCCAACCACCAGCTTTTGTTCTCTAACCACCTAACACACACACACGCATGCACACACTGGTTCTCTGACGGCTTAGTTCTGGAATGGTGGATGCCTGTTTTTCAAATGGGGACACTACCCGGTCCTTCGGTATTGTGCTGGGATTTTGTGCGCATGGGTTAGGTCAGGAATAAAAGGCTAGTCATGGAGAACTCACATGACCAGGATGGAGATGGTGGCAGACCAGAGATAAAGACTCCCAGGGCCTTGTACCAGAAACCCTATCCTGAGTTTAACAGGACAGGGTCAAGCATTAAAGGAATAGTTTGAACAAAAATTCTAACATTGCTAATAATGAATTAAAGCTCATGGCCATTAATTAGCAATAAGTAAGTAAGCTCATTGTTAGCCATGTTAATATTTGTGGTGGAACTGTCGTTTAAAGTCCTTGCCCCAAATTTAACTTATTTCTTCTTCAGCTTTGCGCTGGTGCTACAAGAAGTAATAAAAACCAATAGTTTTTGACACAGTATGGCACTGTTTTCTATAATGTTGCTAAAACTAAAACAGGTAAAAAGTGATAACATGCATATTGCTGAGTTTAAAGCAGTATTAGTATTTTTGCCTGTATTTTTGTCTGTTTCTATAGGTAACAGTATGTTATCAACTGTATTTGGAGTAAGAGAAAAATTATATACATTTGAAGTTTTGCTGAACTCTTCATTCAAACCTCAGTAAACACTGACTCATACACTTGTGCACGTAGATTGTAATGAGGCTATGATGAGGCAGCTCTAACTTTAGCTAGCATCTCAACGAGCCCCGTAGTGGTGAAGTTTGGCTGGGAGCTGGCCTTGCGCCAGCATGCATGTTGCAGCCACCCGCATTTTGGGGAGAATTTACGAGAGATCTCGTGCGACGGTCTGTCTCCCCCAGCTTGGTGTGACAGCCCTAGCTGTGTCATATTCTTTACACAGCTCCAGCTCTCTCTCTCTTTCCCTGCCAAAGCCTCTCATGTGACCCCCACATCTGTTTCTGGGGTTGCTTGGATGTTAGATACATGCAGGAATTAGAACTGCAGAGCCTCAGCCTAATTGTGCTGTTAGCCTGTTGCTTAGTAAGGATCTTGGTTAATGTTAAGGTGCCCTTTCTTTGCAGCATTGGCATTAGACAAGCTCTTTGTTTTGTTTTTTGCCTGGTATCCTGGCCTGATTTTTGTTGCAGCACATAAACATTTCAGCAGTTGAAGAGCAGCCCAGCTAGTATTAGAGGCAAAGAGAATAAAAGCAAGGTGGCCAAATGTGTTCACGTTCCATTTGTATATAGTTCTGAATAGCGGACCATTGACATTGTCTCTTGATCTCTCTGTCTCTCTCTTTCAGCTGGAAGTAGGGTGAGCAGGGAATTGCGCTACACGAAAGAAAAGCAAGGAGAAGAGACAGTATTCACCTCGCAGATGCTCATACAGACACCCAAACAGGAAGGAACCAATATTCTTACCCAGGAGGCTTTGCTGCTCCACCTGGAGGCAGCTCTGTCAGCCAGCAAAGTCCAGGTGTCTCTTTATGGAAAGTGAGTCCAACCTCCTGAAAGATTATGAGGAATTTCTTAATAGTGAAAGTCCTGAGGTCCAACAAGACTGTCTATTAAAATGTGAATATTTTAATTAATTCTGCCCACAGATCTTGGGACCTTAACAAAATTTGCTTCAAATCCGGAGTCCCGATTATAGAAAACGTCATGATTGAAAGGGTATGTTGATGTAATTATGATCAGGTTTCTTGCTTTCTTAATTGACAAGTCTTTTTAATGTAAGTTAAGACTATCCTGGGCCTTGTATGACTTTACCTCAATAACTGTTTAATGTGACAGGAATCTAATATAGCTCATCTACTGTCGTTACACCTTGATTATGTAGTATAGTTTTGCTATATGGATGAATATTTGTCTAACAGAAATTACTGTTTCTGCTTTTAGATGATTGACAAGCTTTTCCCATGCATGATTGTTACCCCACTGGACTGCTTCTGGGAGGGCTCCAAACTGCAGGGAGGCTCCGCCTACTTACCGTAAGCACTCACACAATCACAGAACTCACACAACTCCAGTACCACTTAAAAATGACCACAGTGCACTAGGGCTAGTGTGTTATTTTGAGAAATATTGTGATTATTATATAACTTAAATTAAAAACACATTAATCAGTCCTCATTTTAAGATTGGCCAGCATTATTTTTGACCAAAATGATTTACGTTTGTGGGTCATGTGGATGTCTCGATTGATCCCAACACCTAACGCATTGGGGACTTGATAGAGGTTCATTTGCATATCCTTCTATGATATCAGTATTGCAAAGGCATATATCACAATAAAAATAACACACAATATATTATGCAGCCCTTCAGGTGGGTTGGTTGAGGAAGCTAGAGTTGACCTCCATGGACAACACACGCTCTTTTAACAACAGCCTCCACCCCCCACCAAACACAGCATTTGCAGCAACAAACTTCGACATCAAGCTTTGAGTAAAAAGCTCCATTTAGGCTGTCGATAAGCCTAGGCCTGGTTCCATCGTCGCCTAGGCTTCTGCTGTCATCACAGCAGTGAGTGGGAGGCCCCAATCACCCTCCCTTGCCACCCTCCTTCGCCCCCCACGCCCAACCCACCATGCTATCCTAAGCCAGCCAGAGGAAGCCCTCATGGCTAGAGGACAGAGAGAGGGAGGAGATGGCTGCTACTGGGTGGGTGGGAGGAAAGGGGGAGTGGGCAGGGGGGCCTTTGGATCAGACAATGGTCAGCATTCTCCGAGTTTACGACTGAGTGTCCATCAGTGAGGGGACCCTGGAGGGGGCCCCGGCTTTGTCAGCACCGGGTAACACTGCGCATTCTCATGGTAATCGCCTTGGTTCTGAGCTGTAAGTTGTCCAACAAATAAAACTGGCATTATTCAAGTCATGGGCTCGTAGAGAGAGGGAGAGAGAGAGAAAAAGAGAGCATACAAGAAATTAACAGTGAATTTTAATCAACTAACATACGTATTCCTTTAAAACATGAGAATATGTGGTACTTTCTGCAACATGAAGCTAGAGTATATGATATTTTAACATTTTAATTTCTTCAGTTTTTTATAGTTGTGTGTTTTAAACTTTTTAAATCAGATTTTTTATGGAGGTCTGTTTCAGTAGATATGCTTTTAAAGGTTGGATATAAAAGACTGAAGGATGCTTCAACCACTACCTCTAAATTTTAGATGTTAGGGAACTGTTTTTTTTTTTGTTTTTTTTTTAACAAAAACATTTTATTTTCTCCTCTCACTCTTTCACCATGTGTGCAGACATTTAGGGGTGGCCACTGAAGCTAATGTCTTTTCTAGCTTTCGCTTCAGTTCAGGGTTTTTAAAAGCAGAGAGAGGGAGAGAGAGAGAGTGAAAAAAAAACTTGACAGAACAAAGAGCAGCAATCTATGGAAAAACAAAAGGGCCTAGGCTGGTTCACTCAAGCAAAAAATAGGAGATAAAGGAGGCTCTCTTTGCAGGCAAGAGCAAAGGCGCTTGGTGTGTGGGAATGAGAGAGGAGCAGCTTTATTTGAAGCTACTCTTCATGAGTTATTGGAGTGAGATTGGGCCCAGAGTTAGGACACTATTCCCTCTCTTTCTCCTTTCGCCAGCCAACTAAAGACCCCCCGCTCTCTTTGGTGCGTAGATCGACCAGAGTTCATTGTCATTTTAGGTAGGGATTAGTGGGTGCAAAAAAAATTATGGCCAAACTTAGAGTACTACTTTTTTATCTTTAATTATATCTCTCTTTACCTTCGCACATTTGGAAGACTTGACAGTGACAAGTAAGTTAAGATTGTCCACAATTCTGCATGAAGTTGCTTTTTTATATCACGTTTGTGCAAAATGTCATGTGTTTGGGGGACTTGTTTAGATAAAAAGTAGAACAGCAAAAACAGTTCTGAAGGAAAAAGTATTTGTGACATTTTTTAACATCCATTCAGATGACTGGATCAACTCAATTTAGTTGTGAAAAATTTCACTTCAACAAAAATAGTAAACAAATACATACAAGTAAATACAGTGCATAAATACAAAATAAATTGACATATTCTGTATGTAAACAAAATGTACAGGAAATTTATAGCAATCATGCAATTGTATTCTATTAAGAATGACGTTAGGCTTAAAATACAGCCATGGAACATCTCAATACGATGCAGCATTCACAGGGGAGATTTCACATGTAGATTTGAGTGGGGCTCCATGGCATTGAGCAGGAGACTGTGGATTAGGGTCTTTAGCTGGAGGCCTGGCTAGCATCGGCCACAGCGGGCGTAGAGCGGGCAAGAGGGGAGCTCGCCCAGTCGTCTTATCAAGATGTTTGGGAGGCAGAGGTAATTGTTATGACTCTATGCCCGCGGCCCGCCACCGCTTTACGCCCAGCCGTGTAACAGGATAATAAACTCTCGCTTTATGCAGCCGCTGTGGTCCAGGCGAGACCAGGGGAGAGGCTGGTGAAGGCCGACCCAGAGAGAGGGCAGCAGGGGAAGGTCACGATATTCAGATAGTTATCGGATGAAAAGGGGATTTAATGGTGTTCATATTTAGGTGGCTTGATATGGACAAAATACATCATTGTGATAATATTGCTACATATTTTGATTGCAATTTGCCAGTCATGTCATTGAACACTTAACGTGTATTTTCTTATTCTGTATTGTGTTACTATTCAGTAACAAGATGGTAAACAAGAAGAAATGATATTATTAAGTTATGTGAGTGAAGACTGAAATTGAGGAAATTGTGGGAATATTAGGGGATTCCGTTATTTATGCTTTTGTTTCAGATGCCTTGATTTCATCTAAACATACTGAAAACACTTTGAAATCCATGTGATTGGTCAGGAGCCTCCAAGTGTACAATATTAAATATGTAATGCATTGTTAAATACTTGTGGAATATTGATATTGCGAAGTCCAGTATTGCATAACCATTGCATGTGCACTGTATCACCTGTAGGGGGATGCCTGACATTCAGTGGATGAATCTGGACCCTCTGAAGCTGATGGAGGAGCTGAGCCAGTTCACCTCACTGGAAGGCTTTAGGGAGATGCTGGACAAGGCTCAGGTGGGCCATGCCTACATGAACCGACCCTGCCTGGACCCCAACGATCCAGATTGCCCCCAGAGTGCCCCCAACAAGGACCTGCGGCAGGTGAGCGTTGCAGTACAGTAGCAAGTAGTAGGTCTTTTGATAGGATTTGTATTGTTTTGTTTGGACGTTTAGAGTAAACATGCTTATTAATGTCTTGCTTAGAGTCCTGACATTGCTGTGGAATTGAAGGGTGGTTGCCATGGTTTCTCCAAGAAGTTCATGCACTGGCAGGAAGAACTGATCCTGGGTGAGCGAGCGAAGAACTCCCAGGGTTCTTTGCAAAGGTGAGAGAGAGAGAGAGAGGGGGGGAATCTGTCTGACTCCTAATAATCTCACACATCCAAGGAATTCCTCGCTTGAGAGGGGATCAGTTTCCGCCTCTGACCCCAGCAGAGAGTAGCCCAATTAAACATGATTGACATCCACATAAACTATGAACGGACCTGTAGTGCTGCACACAGGAAGAAAATGCCACCCCACTATTAATGCAGGCATAGTGTAGTAGAGAACATGAGAAAAAGTAAATAAAAACAATGTCTAAATGACTTTAAAAGACTAGCTACGGTCGCCAGTCCCCCTAAACTCAACATCATTCATGTGTTTTGAATGCTGAGTTTTAATTTGAAATAAATGAAAGGCTTTGGCTGGGAGGAGTAGAGTGACAAAGCTGGGACTCCTGCCCAGCTTGCAACCCAGGATTTCATTTCAGAGGAAGTGATAGAATGATTTGCAGCAGCTCACAAGAGCCCACACGCGCGAGTCTGTGATGTTATTTATTGCGACACCTTACAGATCTCCAGCTTTCATACCACTGCATGATGTTATCAGCCTGTGTGTACTCAAGTATATGTCTAGGTTTGTCCAAGACAAAAACACCCTGACTGTGTAGGAAAAAACAGACAGAAACATTTTCTCGTTGCTGGTTAAATTTAAAATTTTTTATTAAATATGTAGTATTGTTACTGTCATATCAAAGTCTCTTTTTTGTTCTCTATTTTTGTCTCCTTTTTTACACCATTAGCTTTCCTTGATGTTGTGTGAGCTGTCCTTTATGTTGTGTGAATATTTCATGATTAATGGTCCAATAGAAATAGTTTAAAATTAGTTGTATTAATTGAGTATTAGTTGAGTATTACTGTATTGCATTAATGTACATTCAAGTTAAGGAAGTTTTATTTTTCTTCTTCTTGAAAGTCATCATTTCAGAGATCAGTACATCATTTCAGTGTGTCCCAATCTCACCGACCTCTGACATGCCTCTTTTGCAGTGCTGAGGCCTTGCAGACAATGTTTCTTCTCATGAGTCCCAAGCAGCTGTATGAACACTTTAAAGACGACTATGAGATCCACGATATCAACTGGAATGAGGACAAGGCCACTGCCATCCTGGAGACCTGGCAGAGGAAGTTTGTAGAGGTAATTTCCTGTCCCATTGTCTTGTTGTTGCTGATTGAGCACAGTGAAGTAGCCCTGCTCTGCATATTTTGTTGTCTGATTCAGCTAATCAGCTAATTTACCCCCTTAAAATGTATAGGTTTGTATATGGGCTGGGGTGGGGAGGTTAGGATTAGGATATAGATTGGGATTAAGGTGGGGTTTAGAACTAAAGTGGGTGGGTGGTTGTTTTGTTTGTTTTATTTAAATGGCAGCGATGGTAGTGTCTGCCTGAATTCCATCAATCTTCGGCCACCTAGTAAATGGAGTCGTCCTAGGAGGCTACTGTCAGACCCCCGGTTATAGGAACAAGCTGTTTTTGTGATAACCGACACCCAGCACACTGACTGAAGGAGGGAACCAAGAAAACGAGGGAGGGAGAGAGAGGGAAGTGGAGACAGGAGAAGGGGGCAGGGCACTGTAAAAACAAAGTGTTGGGTATTTGGTTCCCCTTCAGGTTGTCGGCCATTCATGGCGCTGATGGAGTAGCCCGAGAGGTCATGTGATCTCATCTGATCCATCTGACCCCTGACCTCATGGCATCTGTGCTCATTATTCCGTGCTTGTCAAGCTTCCTGGGGGCTTGCGCTATCTTGTTTGTGTTTTATAGGAGAAAAACACAGAGTCGGGAAGCTAAAAAAGCCATTTCAGATATTACTTTGTTAGATAGGGTCCGTTGTATGAAAATCATTTGTATTTCAGTAGTGATGTACTGTTACAATCAAAATAGACTTACCAACTTACAATCGTAAAGGTTTCTAGTGGCTTTTATTGTTAATCTGTGACTGAACAGTTGTGTGTTCTCTTGCTAGGTGGTCCACAGCAGCATTCCTCAGAATTCCTCCTCTAATGTGTATGCCTTCTCGACCACCACACTCAACGACATCATGAAGTCTTTCTCTGACATCAGTGTCATCAGGGTGGCGGGTGGCTACCTGCTCATGGTAAATATGAGTAGTTAGATCAGCATATCAATGGAAAGGCTTTGATTAACCCTTATATAGTCTATTACTACTGTTTTGCTGTATATTAGATTTACATTACGCATAATTACTGTAATGTAATTGCATAATTGTGCTATTACATAGTTTATATTTGATATATATTTGTACATTCTGTTTTGATGCCAAAAAAATAACTTTTCTTCAAATTCAGATCATAATAAAAATCTCCTCTTCAACATCCAAGCACAAATGTGGTATTGATTGAAAGTTTAGAATTCACAAACAGCCTTCCTCAACATGTGAAATAGTGAAACAAAATAAGAGGCTTTTCATGTTGTACACGCCTTGAATATATGGTACTCTATACAAAGCTAAATTACATTAGTTGAAATAATCAGTGTCTCTTTATGAGTGAAGCTGTTACATCGCTCACTTGTGTTTCTCTGTCTCTCTTTGTGTCTCTGTTTCTCTCTCTATCTGTGTAGTTGGCGTATGCGTGTGTGACCATGCTCCGCTGGGACTGTGCTAAGAGTCAGGGCGCAGTGGGGCTGGCTGGAGTGCTGCTGGTGGCTCTGTCCGTGGCTGCAGGTTTGGGACTTTGCTCTCTGCTGGGGCTGTCTTTCAACGCTGCCACCACACAGGTATATACTCAAAAATATATACAATCCCTGCAACTTACACCCTCCAAAGACTGGTTTTAAGTGACTATGGGTGACTATGGTGTAATCCTCCACAGGTGTTGCCATTCCTGGCACTGGGGATAGGGGTAGACGACATGTTTCTTCTGGCTCATTCGTTCACTGAGACCGGATCCAACATCCCCTTCAAGGTACGCGGTTCTAATCTTCTCTCTTCTCTCTTCTGAGTGTCATTGATACCACACTTCCAGCACGTTTATTTCTCCTGATGCAGACTGTGTGCTCACCTTATGCTGTTCTCTATGTATATATGTGTATAGGAAAGAACCGGTGACTGTCTCAGGAGAACCGGCACTAGTGTGGCTCTCACCTCCATTAACAATATGATTGCCTTCTTCATGGCAGCACTAGTGCCCATTCCTGCCCTAAGGGCATTCTCGTTGCAGGTATGGAACTGTGAGAGTGTTTTTGTGTGTCTGTTAGGGCTGTATAATTTTCGTTATAAAATCTATAAAATCACTTGTCACATTGACAGAACTTTGTTGGCATTTCTGTGACTGGGGCAAAATGAAAGGAAAACAGTAAAGGTGTAATGGTCAGTAAAATAATTGTTAAATAATAATTCAAATAACTTAAATAATAATAGAGTAGTTGAATATAGATATAGTGATTATATTCAGTCCTGGTGTTTCTCTGTGTGTTTATATGAGAGCGAGAGATAGTGGCCTAGTAAACCTCTGCACCCTGCGACAGCCATTCACTCAGCTGGCATGAATGGCAACAAAATGTAGTCGTAATAAACGAGGGGACTTCTTTTGTTCTTTTTCGTTATCCCTCTTTCTCTTTTTATGGCGGCTCCCCCTTGGCCCACTAAAGCTGCAGCCTGGCCCTCAGATTCTCAGAGAGAGAGAGAGTGAAAAATAGAGCGAGAGAGGAATAGGATGAGTGAATAGTGCATATATCAGCGAACTGTCAGCCTGCGTTTCTCTGATCTCTCCAGGCAAGCACTGGGTGGTCTGCTTTTCCAGTGATATGCAGTATAATGTCTGCCCCGGGCTGGCAGGTTTTTGAGGGTTTGGGGGGGCCTGCTTAGGCTCGTCGCAGCCTTGGGAGTCCCCTTTCCCTCGGCTTGTTGACTATTTTTGGGGAGAGAGGGAGGGGTAAGAGCCAGTTGATTTAGGGTGCGTTTTTTAGCTTTCTGGGATTCAATCCGAGGCACTAAAACAGCAAGGGAGTTTGAATGCAGTGAGTTTTTGTCAAGTTCAGACGGCAGCTGTGGAGTCGGGTGTGCCACTCATGAAAGAAAAGCTCCAGGCCTATCTCTTAATCTTTCTCTATCTATCTCTCTCTCCAGGCTGCTGTTGTGGTGGTGTTTAATTTTGCTATGGTTCTGCTCATCTTCCCTGCTATCCTGAGTCTGGACTTGCACAGACGTGAGGACAAAAGGCTGGACATTCTGTGCTGCTTCTACAGGTAACCATGACACGCTGTCTTCAGCCTCAGAAAGGCCAAGTTAATGTTAAAACATTTCAGGTCAGCCAGTGAATTATACTAGTACACTTGTAACTGCATGTTACTTTGTTTAAGATTAAAGCTGAAGGGCTTCTTTCTGAACCCTTAAATGCCTAATTCGGGTTTATCCATCCCTAATTTATATTAATATTATCATGGCAGTTGTTAGATCAATGTAGAACTGTCTGTGTTCGCTAATGAGCTGAGGTATCTCGGAACGTATGCTTTTTATGATTGACTCTCTGTGTTGTTCCTTCAGCCCGTGTTCCTCTCGAGTGATCCAGATCCAGCCTCAGGAGTTCTCAGATGCGAACGACAACCATCCGCCCCCCCATGCTCACGCCCCTGCTACACCTACTTTCACTGGCTCCACCACCATCACCACCAGCACGCACATCACCACCACAGTGCAGGCCTTTACGCAGTGTGATGCTGCTGGCCAGCACATCGTCACCATCCTTCCCCCGACCTCCCAGATCTCTACCAGCCCTGCACCCCCGGCTTCCTCGTCCTCCTCCAATGACCCCTATGGCTCAAGCCTCTTCACTCCTTCCAGCTCCACCCGGGACCTCCTGTCCCAGACTGAAGAGTCGCGACCTGTCCGAGATTGTGCGCCCTTGCCCTTCCTGCGCTGGGACCTGGCTCGTTTTGCCCGGGACAAGTATGCCCCCCTGCTGCTTAAGCCTGAGACCAAGACAGTAGTGGTAGTGGCATTTGTGGCCCTGCTGGGCCTCAGCCTCTATGGCACAACCATGGTCCGTGACGGCCTTTATCTGACCGACATAGTGCCCCGGGACACCAAGGAGTACGACTTTATCTCTGCACAGTTCAAATACTTCTCCTTCTACAACATGTACCTGGTCACCATGGACAGGTTCGACTATGCCCGCTCCCAAAGGGAGCTCTTGCAGCTTCACAATGCCTTCAACTCGGTCAAGTATGTGGTGAGGGACAGTGAACAGAAGCTGCCCCGCATGTGGCTCCACTACTTTCAGGACTGGCTCCGAGGTAAGTGCTTAATCACATTACTTGTTTTTGAACTTATAATATTAATAATTATTGATATTGTAGTCAGTGCTGATGTATGCAGTGTTGACTGTACAAAGTTTTACATAATTTAAAACAGTGATGGTGATTCCGAATTTTAGAGTGGTAATTTATCTTTTAAGAAAGATGAATGAATGTGACGTGCAGCAGAATCTTCCCTTAAGGACATTTTGCTGCTTCATTTGGCAAGACAGTTAGAATAAATTACACCATGATATAGGCACAAAATGCTTGCACAGTCAAGCCAACCTAGTATAGTTGTTCCCATTGCTGTTCCTTTAGTATCCCTGCCCTGTATTGTTTGATGTTTTTCCTGCTCTTCACCTGATCCAAGTAATCAACAAATTAATAAGTGCTTTCTGAGTTGAGATGAGCATGTTAGGTCAGGGAAAACACTAAAACGAGTACTGGGAGCCATTTGTTTATCTATTGGGAATACATTATCACATAAATCAATGACAGTATTCAGTATCAGGCTGGGTGAGGGAGAGTGCGTCTGTTATCTCGGCTCGTGTGAAAGTGAATCGCTGCTCGACCACAGTAAGAGGTCAAACCTGTCCATCACTGGTCTGTCCTTCTTGGCCTGAGGGGAGGAGATCCTGCAGGGCTAAGGGTTATCTCTGCCTGCTTATGACTTCTCCACCTGGCCTTAGTCCATAAGGAAGGTTCAGCTGTGAGGAAAACCCAGAGCTGCTAAAAAAAAACAAAAACAATAAAAACACAGTGAAAAGAGAAGCGATTTATTTTGAAAGGCAGTGGAAACTGGAGGCAGTTGAAAGAGTCTTTCTCTCTCCACTCCCTGTCCCCCCCATGCTATTTCCTTTTCTTGTGAGGGAGATCTCTGTAATTACAGAATGGTTGTGGAAACTGTTTTTCAGCTGTTGCCAGACTTTGTAATTTGGAGAGCACGAAAGGCTCTCGCTGGTTAGTTTATTCAGCCCACACACACTTATTCAGCAGCAGGCACAAAGATGGAGACCCCGGCTTCAGGGGGGTGGTTGTGGGGGCCTTTCATTTTATGTGTCTGTTTGTGTGTGTGGATTGGCATTAACTCTCACCAGGCACTTTAATTCCATAAGGAAAGTTGCCTTGTTCAGGCGTTTTACTGCTGTTGAAGTAAACTTAGCTTGTGCTGATTCTAGAGCAGACTTTTGAGCAGATCTCGGAGAAGACAAGTCATTTTATTTGGCTAACCCAGTGCTTTCTCCAATAGGGCTTCAGGCTTCATTTGATGCTGATTGGGAAGCAGGCAGGATTACCTATGACAGCTACCGCAACGGCACTGAGGATGGTGCATTAGCCTATAAACTTCTCATCCAGACTGGCTCCAAGAAAGAGCCCTTCAACTACAGCCAGGTGTGTGTGGAAAGATTGCCAATGCCGTTTAACCATTTGTCTGACTTTAAGTTTGTATAATATCCCAAGAAATGTGAATAGGCCAACATGTATTCATTCAAATCTCTATTTCAGTTGACATCCCGTCGCCTGGTGGACAATGATGGTATGATTCCAGCGGAGGTCTTCTACATCTACCTGACAGTGTGGGTCAGTAATGACCCACTGGGTTATGCTGCCTCCCAGGCCAACTTCTACCCACATCCTCACGAGTGGATCCACGACAAGTATGACACCACTGGCGAGAATCTGCGTAGTGAGTGTTCTCGAGTTTCTTGTCCTTGAGTCTGATTTACAGTAGCACATACTGTATGTGCATATTGTATGCTAAAGTATGCACACAGTATGACATGATCAGTGTCTGAAGGTTGCTGCTTTTGCACTGGAGCTATGAGGCTCAAGCTGGTTGCCACCTCTGTTTTTAGCTATGTGAGGCAAGTGTATACAGATTTAGGCATACAGGTTGCACAGTGCTAATTGGTGGGGTACATGCTTGCATTCTTTGTTACCTCAATTAGCAACATATATTCATGTTTTGGCTCAACCTTAGAATTAAGGGAAACATTGTACAAGTTTAATAGTTCACCAAACTGTCACTTTAATGTCTTTTCTGTCCCTTTGTCACAGTCCCTGCTGCTGAACCCTTGGAGTTTGCTCAGTTTCCCTTCTACCTGAATGGCCTCCGCCAAGCCTCAGACTTCATCGAGGCAATAGAAAGCGTGCGCTCCATCTGTGAGGAGTTCATGCGCAAGGGCATACAAAACTATCCTAATGGCTATCCATTTCTCTTCTGGGAGCAGTACATCGGTCTGCGCCACTGGTTCCTGCTGTCCATCAGCGTGGTGCTGGCCTGCACCTTCCTGGTGTGTGCCATCCTGCTGCTCAATCCATGGACTGCAGGTGTAATTGTAAGTCTATCTCTCTCTCTGTCTCTTTCTGTGTCTTTCTCTTTCTGTCTTCACCTGATCCTCTCAGCACAGCTCAATAACGCTGCCACACAGAACCTTTCTCTAGGGAGGGCCTTGGCGGGGTGTCCAGAGGGTGCTACACAGAAACGCACACACACACACACATACACTCCCCCAGCTCTTTTGTCATTCTAATGTGAGCTGTGAGTTTTTTTTAAAGAAATGCAAAGGAGCGGCAAAGCTCTCCTGAAGCCTTTTACCTCAAACTGCCTTTGTCCAGAAATTTGGGGACAGGACAGATCTGCCCAGTCGTGACCTTGGCCTGCTAAATCCATCCATCAGCGCTGGGTTGGGGAGGGCGGGAGCGGTGTGAGTAAGGCTTTTGAGAGTAAGGGGGGTAGACTATCTGTTTAATGGCTGGGAAACATTTTACACTGGCTGGTGGGGACCCCATTCCAACAAGTGAAGATTGGACGCACAGATCAAGTAGACCCTTGGACCACATCAACTTGTAGAGCTGATTACCTTGTAGTGAAGACTAATAGTGATTGTTAACAATAGTGTTGAGTACATTCTCTGACTGAGAGTGCAATACATTCTCAAAAGTTTAGATGGTCAGAATAGGACTCACTGATAAAACAGTTTGTCACTGCAGACACCACTACTTGTTGAGGAGCTACAAATCTGGCCCGTGGTCAGATTGTTTGTAGCTACTGAGCGCGCTTATGAGAAAATCTTCAGGCATGCAGTCACACTGTCTCGTCAAAAGTGGCCGAGTCCTCTTCAGTTTTACTGCCTATATGCAGCTGCAATAAAACGGCTTTTACCATCTCCAGTTTGAGCGTGACCAAATTTGGACCCCTGCCAACATCAAAGCTTCTTAAAGGGCAGAGATGTTCCTGAGTGCCCTCTTCATCTGATCAGAAAGCAAAGAGAGGATATTGTCATCAGAAGGATTTGCCTGAAGGCTAAACGGTGTTGGGAAAATCATAATGAACACGAGAGGCAGGAAGGGCCCTCATTTCTTTCTCTCATGCTCTTTCTCCCACTCATTCATTCTCTTTTGCTTACTCTGTGTAAGAAGGGAGTGGAGCTAAGATGTAATCTGACAGAGGGGGGGAGCAGATGATAGTGACGTCTGGAGGATGCTGGTCCATGGGGGCTTTTTTTACATTAGCATTCATTTAGACCATTTCCATGTAAACAGCTATCAGACAGGCTGCTAAATGTGAGCAGGGAGACTGTGAAAGTACTGCTAGCATGCTACATGTAAGATATGCTAACGTCTCCTTTTGCTCCTCAGGTTTTTATCTTGGCTATGATGACGGTAGAACTGTTTGGCATCATGGGACTAATTGGTATCAAGCTGAGTGCCATCCCTGTGGTCATCCTTATTGCTTCTGTTGGCATTGGAGTGGAGTTCACGGTACACATAGCACTGGTAAGAACAAAAATGTTTGCAGTGCCATGAAGTATGTGTCTTAGCTACATTTTTTTTCCTACTAATGAGGTCTTAATTTCTTTGTCTTGTCATCTGTCTCTCTGAAGGGTTTTTTGACTGCCATCGGGGACAGAAACACACGCTCGGCCGTGGCTCTGGAGCACATGTTTGCACCGGTGATGGACGGCGCTATCTCCACTCTGCTGGGGGTGCTCATGCTGGCCGGGTCCGAGTTTGACTTCATCATGAGGTGAGAATTCAACATGCTTCTCTGTGTAATCTTTCCCTCACAAAAGGCTTTTCAGGAGTTTTTACAGTATTTTGTACTGTTTTCGCCAAATTACATAGTCTCCATATTCAGAACTGTCTAGAGCTGCAGTATTTGTGAAGTTTGTTCTGGCTGCCTTTTGTGTAAAGTGTGGAGTTGAGCGTTGTACGGTTGTCAGGGTGGTGTTCAGGGTGAGAAAAGGTGCAGGTGGGAATGTGTGTGTCTCCCACCTCACACTCCTCACCTGGCCTTGTCACTCTGACCCAAAGCTTCAGGCCACCCTTCACCAGTACTGCTTCAACACAGCAACAAATGGAGAAAACATTAAGGGTGTGTAACAGCTGCTCATAAACACGTAAATACCCACTGGGTGGTGAAACACACACACGCATTATCCACCCTTTTCTTGGGAAGTATGTTGAATGGTCGAATGTCCAATCATCCGGTTGAAAGCTTCTATGCCTAAACAAAGCCCACACATGAGAGGGCTGCTGGTCCTGCCCATCCAAGGGTTCAGCTGGTCAGGCATGTCTCAACCAAAGTTGCAAAGCCTCAAAGTATTGCCTTTGGCCTGCTTTTTCCCCTTGATTCGCTTAAATGTCTGTCTTTGAAAAAAACAGCAAATAGCAGTGTTCTTCAGCTGAAGCGGCTCTGCCGGATCCTGACCGCAACCTTGAGAGCCGCCTCAAACAGACCCACAACGTAAAAATGGCTTAGTTAGAGAAGGCAGCAGAAAGGGAGAAGAAGCATGTCGAGGAAAAAAGAAAAAAATCTAAATACGCCCAGGGTGGCTTCTTGGCACTACAACTATTCAGACATTCTCCAAGACTTTGAATCAAGTCAGATGGTGAAAGGATTTTTTTTTTTGCTTTTTCTCTTTTTCCCTCCAAAGATTGAGACAAAGCTGTATAAAGAGGAGGTGGAGAGGAGGAAGAACGTGGTCTGGGTGTTTGGAAGTTGGGAGGGGGTTACTTTTAGGACAGTGGTAAGGCACAGAGGGAAAAAGAAAGAGGGTGGGAGAGAGGGGGTTGGAGTGAGCCATTTGGTGGGTGCAGTGTGCCAGCATCGGGGCATTCACACTGGGAGGTCCTGTTTAGATGTAGATAGAGCAAGAGAGGGAGAAAAAGAATAAGGGAGAGAGAGAGAGAGAGAGAGAGAGAGAGAGAGAGAGAGCGAGCCCTCTAGCTGGGGAGTAGCATAAATACAGAGCTGTAAACATCTCCTGGCGGTGGGACACTGAATAAACACCAGAACAAGCTGAGCGGCCCCTCTCAGAAGGAGCCACCCCTTCCAACCCCTGACTCGGAATGGAAAAGATTACAGTTTATATAAACAACAGAATTCCTAACACTAGGTCTACTCTGGAGGTCTAACCCAAGTGGGGCCCATGGATGGTTTCTGCCTCTCTTTTTTCACTTTTTCTCTCTCTCTCTCTCTTTCTCTCTCTCTCTCTTTCTTTCTTTCTTTACCCCTTAAATAAATCACGCTACACTTTCGGAATGTTGACTTAGTAAAATAAACAAGCGCCTTTTTATACAGGATAGCGAATGTTGGAGTGCCTCTAGCTAACAAAAGGTGAACTCCAGTGGTTGGCTTTTACAAAAAAACTTCAAAAAATGTTTTACGTTACAAACATTATGAAAATATTGATTGCCTCATGCCTTGGCTCTTTTCTCCAAATGCTTCTTGTTTCGTCAGGACTGATGTGTCCGACTTGTTTGCGTAGATGTGAGATAGACATTTGCGTAGAGTGAGCTGCAAACGATAATAGTTCACACTTGAGCAGTCTGCTTGAGCTTTGTTAATGAGGCAGACATGAATGAGAGAGGGAGGGGGAGAGAAAGGGGGGGACAGGAGGGGTTGGAGAGAGTGAGAGTGAGTTTGCTGCTCAATGTTTGAAGGACTCCATAATTTAGCTTAGTCCCTGCTTTAACTGTGGCATAGAATCCTGGTCCTAGTGTCCCATTCTGCTCAATATGGTACACACACTCTCAACAGACCACCTAAGATATTGCCTTGGAGATGTTATGTTAAAACCTTGCCTTCCACCTACTGTAGACCAGGACTGAAATAGGTAATTACAACCCTGTTAAACTGAAGGTACAGTGATGTACTAAAAAATAACATAGTATTAGGGAGACCCATGCTAGACACAATCTGAAAATAGATACAAAATGGAGATTTGGTAGGGTGATGACCATCAGACTTGTAATCTTTCTAACAGGGTTTTTTGATTCATTTGCTCAACAGCCCTGAGTCAGCCAAAGCAAACACAGGGCCTCATTGGAAGAGACAGGTCAATGGACAGCAGTTTCCACCATAAGCCTTGAATGCTCCCAGCAGATGTGCCAGAGGTTAACTCATTTTTTTAAAACTCTGTTAGGTGTGACATAAGCAAAGATGGTGGGATGCAGGGGTGTTCCAAACTCCAAAAGACAACATTCCATCGCAGACTCCACATCCTTGTTTTTCCAGATTCTGTTCCTCTTTTTCTTACCTCCAGAATGCTGAACCACAGCTTAGAAGAGCTGAATTGTCTTTATATGTATGCGTGTGTGTGTGTGTCTGTGTGTTTCTGTGTCTGTGAGAGTTTAACTAGAGCGCTCTCTAATTTTCCCATGCACTCTTTCTTGTGGCAACGGGTGAGCCCTCCCTCAGTGCCGTGAGCTGAAGCCCAGAGACACAGAGGCACAGACACCCTCTTAGCTCTGCAGCATATTATGGCTGCCTCCTCGCTAGCACGCTAGCCAGGGCTGCACACAGCACAACCACAGTGGCTCCACATAAGCTGGGGTTACATTACATGAGTTCCAGGCCGATTATAGCCACGGTTCGCAATTGGGCTGACCCTGTGCTAGTCTGAAGATTTTTGGACAGTCATCACTTAGTACAGAAAATCACAAAGTTTGTAAGGGGTGCAGACTCTAATTTCTTGCATCGTGATCTAGATTCAGGCCATTCGGAGTGTATCAGATATGTTTGATCTTTTTTAGGCCGGAAGCTGGATGTAATCTTGTAGTGTATGCTGGTCAACAACTGAAAGCTAAATGGACCATGTTGTTTCTCTTCATTTCTTTTGTAACATCCCCTAGTAAAAGGAGGTTGTGTTATTGTGTGAGTTTTGGTTGGATCATGAACAGTTTATGTTGGATTATTGAATAGCTAGTGTGTTCTCTAGTTGTTTATTTTGTTGGAGTCCTAGTTTTTGACTTGCTGTACAATTGTAAAAACGTAAATTAAAAATTGAGTAGCATTTTCACAATCTGTAAGTTGTGTATCTAAGGCTTGAGTACCCCAGACATGCCAACCCCAGTACCAGCCAGACCTCCATGTTCTTGGCTTAGGTGGATGTAAGTGTAGTTTTATGCCAGTTTTCAGCTGTCTGGAAGAAGAGCATTTTTTAGTTACTTCCACCAAGGGTTTGCACAGCCCAGACAAGTCCCAAAAGCAAAAAAAGTGTTGTCACTGCTAGTCTTGTCTGCCCATGATGGACTTGATGAATATTGACAGAATGGTGTTGGTGTGGTGTGATCAGTTCTGAAGCCAACAGCGAGAGAGAGAGTGAGTGAGAGAGTCAGAGAGACAAAGTGGAGGTTGGCCTGCCCAGAGTAAACACAGAGGTGGCGTGCCCTGGCCAGGGTGAAATGGGATCTCAATGAGATGGGATATTAAGTTGTTGAGGGGAAAATTACATTAGCAGCAGTGACGGGCTTGGGGGCCACGGGTGGGGAGGAAAGAAAGAAAGAAAGAAAGGGTACGTGAGCGAGAGAGAAGAGGAGAGAGAGAGAGAACATTGGAATAGGGCGAGTGTTTCTGACACATAGAATCCGCTCGCTAACGTAAACACATTTGTTCAGGAAGTGGCAGGCCAGTGGTGATAGATGAGGGCTCCCAGAGGGAGCAAGAGAAAGAGAGAGAGAGGTTGCGCTGAAGATGGAGCTGAGGAATTTCTCCTCCACCCTGTCAGGTTGCCAGGAGAGAAGATGCGGCAGAAGGAAACAGAGGAAAGAGAGGGCAAATGGCTACACAGAAGCCACAGGTTGCACAAGTTTCCTGTAGAGCTCCAAACAATAATTACTTAAATCTATAGATGATTACTCAATTAACAGCTGTGCCTTTTAGTATTTGCCACTTATTTCACCCCATCACAGCTGTGCGACAAGCAGTTTCTTCTTGTATGGTGTACTGCATTGCAGCCTGTTAGAATGGTCACATGTATCATATGAATGTTACAGAGCATTATAGATTTTATTTGCTTTTATGTAAAGAAACATCCCTAGAAACAGAAACAGAACAGCGCTAGTGTCCCCTCTGGCTTTGCAGTTCATGTTCACTATGGTTCCTTATATTAAAATGTGTGTGCCACTTGTGTTTTTTCCAAAGGTACTTCTTTGCAGTGTTGGCTATCTTGACCTTGTTGGGGATCCTGAATGGTTTGGTACTGCTGCCCGTTCTCCTCTCTGTCATGGGCCCTCCGGCCGAGGTCACCCCTGCCAACAGCGGCAACTGTCTGTCCAGCCCCTCGCCTGAGCTTACACCTCCAACCATGAACCATCATGGTTACTACGCGGGACATGTTCCCAGAGGACGCCGCCAGGCCTTCTCTGAAGTCTCAGACTCCGAGTACTACTCCGAGACAACCACCACGTCCGGGATTGGGGAAGAAGATTACAAGCACTGTGACAGGAGCGCGTACATAACTGCTCCCACCCAGCATCCCACCTCCCACATTCTGCTGGAGGCCAGCAAGAACCCTACTTTTCCTAAACTCACAGTGAGTGTCTCATACTTAGATGCATTTTATTGATATTATTTTTGCTGAGCTGCTGCTTTAACCAGTCAATTACTTGTATTTCCCAGGTAGTGAAACCGTTCAGTGAAGGTTCGGCTGCAGGTGGCCTGAGAGATCAAGCTAGCGAGTCAACCCAGAACGCTGTGAATTCCATCAGTTCACAGGTCATGCGGTTTGATGGCAAACAAGAGTACCAGGGACATAGGAGACAGCATTTACCTAGTGACAGGACCCACTGTGCTGGAAGGACTACTCACTGTGGCCCCAGCAGAGGGCCACAGCAGAACAGGACTAAAGCGCCGGTCCATGCCGGCAACACGGTCACTATGGTTACGGCCACCGCCTCGGTGACGGTGGCGGTGCACCCGAGCTTGCCGGGATCCTATCAGGGTTATATGCATGAGGGCTTTGAGGATAGTGAGTCAGACTTTTTCGAGGACACTAAGAGGACTTCACAATCTTATGGGAAAGCAACTGACTCTTCCCAGAGAGACTCTTTGGAAATCCAAGATTTGGAATCTCTAGAGAAAAACCAGCATCAAGCTAACCAGGGTCTAGGTAAGAGAGCTACATTTTTCTAACATTTCAAGCAACACATTGTTGACCCTTCGACTGCAATGGTCGTCTTTAATCTCATAAGTACATACAGGGCTGCACAATGTAAACAAAATACTAGTAATATTATTAGATTGCTACATATTGAGATTGTAAAACAAGTTAAAATACATTAAATATAAATTAGTGATCAGTAACTTGACATGATTAAAAACTGGCCTGCATTATTTTTACCAAAATCATTTACTTTTGTTGGATTACATGATTGACCGAAAATACCCCCAGGAACACTCATCAGGAATTGACCAAGATGCTTACAGTAAAAACAATGAGATTAGTTAGAGAGCTGATTTGCATATTTCAGCCTTGTACACCATCAAAATTGCAATACTGTGATAAAGATAAACAAAAAATGTGTTGTGCAACCCTTCTACGTAACATACGTTAGTTTTATAGCTGTTACCTCAAAATGGAAGATATCTTGCATTCTGGACGTTGCATTTGGTTGTGCCACCTTCTGCATATTTGTGTTCCAGCGGTTCTGAGTGTGTTTTTTCTTATCCTTCTCTGTGTTGCAGGTGGTACAAGGATCCAAGCAGCCAAAGATTGCTAGACAGCCCCACTCCCTTCTTCCACATCCCTTTGTCTGGAATCTATCTCTGGCTGTCTCGGGACGTCCGCAGCCCCAACTCTGTCTCTTTAAACTGTACATAGACCTCAGAGATGAGAGGATTTATTTTAAAAGATATTAAAAAAAGATCTTGTTTTAAGATTATATATACATCTATAAATATATATTTTAATACTAAAAAGAGGGAAAACTATTTAAAAGAGTACTGTATAACTTGTGTATTCTCTTATGAAAAGTCAGAGGTATAAGAGGATTCGGAGGCTTTGATTCCTCCTTTGTATAGATTATGAAATGTGCTATATGTAAAAATTGAGAAGTGAAATGATACTAGGTTATTGAAAATGAAAGGTCAGTGTTCTTTTTTTTTTTTTGCTGCTACACATCAGATTTGAGATGATTTGCCTTGAAAATATGCAGTACCCCCTCCTCAATAAGCTGCAACTTTACATTAACACGTTCTCACACTGCAGCCTCCTCCAGTCCGTTGCCTTGCCTTTTGATTGCACTGTAACCTACAGAACCCTACAGAGATACTGTTCTGCCATTTATCTCCTTCAACAAGCTGTTCTTTTCCTTATTTTTATATCTTTTTTAAATACCTTTATTTAATTGAGGGCAACCATCGTGCCTTTCCATGCTACATTGCAGATGTTATTCTATGTTGGTGTTCTTCAGTGGGGTTATCATTGAAAAGGACACATTTCCTTCTGTGGTCCTAGACATTTTTTTCTCCAAAAATGTGTCAATGTCTCTTATTTGCTTTTTCTACTAAGGTCAGTAGAACATGCAGTGTAGAACTAGGGATCAGATGAGATTCACTTTCCAGGTGTTTTTCTTGTCTTTATCAGCCACCTGCTCTTTTTTTAGTCATTTGCAGACTGTACGTTTAAATACTTGAAGTGGTGAGATGCACATGTATTTCCTTATGATTATTATTTTAGCTGTACAGTAAGTAATTGTAACGTTTGTCATGATGTTCCTGCTTAAAATGCAGGATGTCAGTGCTAGGCAAATTAGCGGTTAACCCAAAATGTTGCTCAGAAAGGGAATTGTATTTAAGTGCAAAGGGAGGTAGTTGTTTTATTTCTGTTTTCAGTTGTGTTAGGGGATGATAATGCATAGCTCATAGCAAGTCCCATGCAGTGGTGGATTAGGTAGAGTTCCTGTAGGCTTCTCCAGCCAGCCCAGTCTAGAGGCAGGCAACTGTCTTAGATTTCACATTCAAGCCAGTATTTTTTCCATTTTCTACATCTGTCTCTCAGACAAAGCTCAGCCTTTCAGCACTGGTCATAACACTGCCAGGTTAAACCCAGGGAATCGTATTAGATTTAAGTGGCAGCTTCACGTTTCTTTCTCTTTTTTTTTTGTGACAGGACTAGAAACAACGTTACGTAGCTACTGAATCTACAACACAACACAATCCAACAACACAAAATCAAGCAATCTACAGTCTGAGATAGCAGACAAGAAAGTCTAGGGGGCGGGGGTCCTGCATAGGTTTGTAGTTCTATTTCAAATGTACGTCATGCCATATGAATTATTTATATCAAATTTTTATTTTTGTAGTTTGTACAGATGTTAGTCGCTAGACTGAAGTTATATTTTTAAAGAGTAAATATATTATAAATGCAAATATATATAATTATATCTATTTGTTGCTGAGTTTTTTTTGTTTTGTTTTGTTTTGTTTTTTTTGGGGAGGGGGGGTCAAATTGGGTGGAGCTTTGAGCTCTTTATTTGCTGTTGGAAAAAGAGAAAACCAGTTTGGAAAATGAAGGAGAGGTGTGTGGCTGTGGCTCTCCACCTTATGTAGATTTCCTTGCCTTTCCTTCTTCGTGTAAAGATTTGAAGAATTTCTCTTGTTTTTTGTCATTGTCTAAAACACTGTGACTTCAGAAAACGATGTGCGAGGAAAAAAAAGAACACACACAACCCTCGCGTGACCATCATTTTCCTTCACCCTTAATAGGAATTCAACTAACAAAATAAATGTTAAAAAACAACCTGAACACCAGTCTTTTTTCATTTTTACAAAATCTGTGTTTGTGAACTGTCATAAGTAAGGAGTAATTGAGTGGACTGAATTGCTCGTAATAATCTTATACACATCTGTTTACAATACTTTGGCATTGTCTGTGCTCCACCTACTATACACACCGCCTGCTTTTAGAAACTTCTACTGGGGGTGTACAATATACAGTAAACGTCACCTTAAATACCTAAATCCCATTTTATCAGGTACACATACCATACAGTTGCACTTATTAGGTTTACAGTTACTGACTATAGCCCATCTTTTGCCCCGGATGTTTCAGCCCATTCGACGATGGAAAAGAACCACTGTAGGACCACCTCTGTCCAGATATTATTTGCGATGCTTCACCATTCTCAGTACAGCAGTGACACCAACATGGTAGTAACATGGTAGAATGTGCAGTACTGGTACAGGCTCTGTGCACCTGCACCACCCAAATTATACCTGGTCAGTGGTGGACCTATAGTGGTAATTTTCCATCAGAGGACAGGGTAGAGGGGGGCTGATGAATTGCACCATAAATGGGCTAGTGTCAGCAATTGTAAACCTACAAAGTCCCTATATAGGAGGTGTGCCTGACAAAATGACCAAGGCATATACTTCATCTGGAGTTTGCATTATTTTAGACCCTCCCTGTACCTTGTACGTCCACTCACTGGTCATGTATGAGCTCCACCTACCTTACAGATCCACTATATAGGTGTACAATTACACACTATGGTGTATCTGTTGTCATGCACAATTGGTCAACCACACTTTACCCCAATCATCATTGGTCAATTTCTGACCACAGGACTGCTGTCGACTACTGTGACACTGACATGATAGTGTGTGTGGTGCTGATACGAGTGCATCAGGCACAACGATGTTTCTTGGGTTTTACTGCATCAATGTCTATGCTAGATTAAAACTGACCACTGATGAACAACTAGAGGATGGTGAACGCAAACTGTGCATCATCAGATGGGCTCAAATCCCAAACTGTACACCAGCAAGGTGGAGCTACAAGGGAGGGGTTTCTAATAAAGTGGCCAGGGAGTGTATAGTCTGTTATCATAATCAAGATTTCAGAAATATTGCAGCATGAGTTTTACATTCTCTGTCTTGATTAGCCTGAAGCTTATAATGAAGCTATTCTCAATAATGTTGTTACTGAGTAACACTATAAGGCTTTCTTGTGTGCGTCCATGTCGGAGGTGTTAGAAGGTTTGGTGGGTGTGTTGGGGCAGGCCGATCAGGTGTACTGTGGGCCAGGGGGGCAGTTTGTGACAAGTGTAAAACGGCCAGGCCCCACATTTCCTGTTTGATTGTTATGAGTCCTGGGGCAAGACGCTGAGGCCACCTATGCAGATGAAAGGCTCGTGCTGTAAATTCCTCCGCTCCCCACAACACTGCTTCGTTTGTCAGCCACCTCAGGCCTGTCTGAATCTGATATGGCTCAAGCTTTTGAAGTTACTGTCGTGGCCCCGCAGCCACAGGGACAGCCAGGGGGCGGGGGAGCGGGTGAGGGGACTGATTCTGCAGCTTGGAGATGTCCTGCAAAGGTAACACTAGAATAGTGGTAGATGCACTGCCATGCAGCAGTTTGAAATCACTTGTTGTATTAATAGCTTTAGGTATTGCATTTACGCCAAATAAACAGTTGTGTGCAAAGGTTTGAAAAGTGAAAGTAAATTAACACATCCTCTATACAGAGCACACTGAGAAGTGCCAATTTCTTTATTGCATGATTTCTATTTATTTGCTGAATGTAACATATTGGACATATTGGCATATTGAAAAGGATAAAACAAAATATGCCATAACTTTTGCACAGGCTACATTTTGTTTTTTCCCCCGATTTTGTTAAATTCTGCAAATAAACAGTAATTGTGCATCAACGTGTGCAGAAGTGTGTTCTCTGTAGAGGATAAGTTAACTTTCACTTACGCTGTAGATAACACCTCTAAATATACAGTGTAGATTAGAATTTTATATACAAGACACTAAAGGTATTTTAAATATTTTGCGCAACATTTCATGTATTTGGGGAACAACAAGAAGTTATTAAATAATGTATGTGTTTGGTCAGGACTGGAGATTCTGGTTTGGTGGAAACTCACTGTGAATTTAAGAGGATTTTAACTTGTATTAAAATGTCAGTCCCACAAGCGTGTTAGGAAACAGCACAGAATTTTTTTTCCTGAGCTTTGGATAAAACAGAAAAGCTTCTTTTGGCGCTGTTACTTTAAACAGTGCACTGATGGACTGCAGGAGCTGCTGCTGTGTAAGGAAAGTTCAGTGGAGGTCCAGGGGACGTGTGTGAGAGTTTCCGCTGAGGGAACTGACGTAGCTAAAGTGTCTTCCTCTGGACCTCTGTGACGAACTGACCGAGTTCAGACAGAGAGAGAAGGCCACAGAGAGAGTGAGAGAGAGATAGAGTTGTGAGTGCTGATTGAATGAGTGATAAGGCATCTCTCATTCATGTCTGTTTTTGGCAGAGCTGTGTGAGACAGAGAAGCCAAACATTCTAACTGCACTCTTACACTAACTGGGGGGTCCTCTCTCTCTCTCTCTCTCTCTCTCCTTCTCTCTCTCGGTCTGTCTCACTGTCTAGCTCTTTTGCCACCCTTCTTTCTTAATCTGTTTTATATCTCATCCTTTTACAATCTTTCTTTCCTTTTATATTTCTTTCTCTCTTCTTTTTTCTATTTTTCTCTCCCTTTTCTTTTTCTCTCTCCCTCTCATTCTCTCTCCTTTTTCTTTCTCCTTTATCTCTCCATTTCTCCTTTTTCTCTCTCGTTTTTTTTTCTCTTCTCATCACCCCCACCACTTCTCTCTCTCTCCCCCTCTCTTTCTCCCTCTTTTTGCGCTCTCTCTATCTCTCTCTCTGCCTCTCTCTATCAGGCCAGATTACAGCTGAGATTTGAGAAGACAGGAAGTGAGTGTAGCAGAAGGCTGGGTGTGTGTGTGTGGTGTGTGTGTGTGTGTGTTTATGAACAGAGCTATTTAGCAAAAGGCTGTAGTGGAATAGTGAAATAGAGAAGGGCAGCTTTAAATAGCCTTCAACACACAGGCAGATAGCAGCTGACATGCTGAACAATCACTGCGTCTAGGTGGCAAGAATCAGGAGAGCAGCTTTAAAGGCCTGGTGTTGGGGGGCTGAGAGCAAGAACAAAAGAGCTAACACATGATCTGCTGAACTTCTTGGGTGGTCGAGGAGGATGAGCGTCCATTGTTGCTTGAATCCAGTCAGTCCGGTTAGTGAAAAGCCTGTATGTATGTGTGTGCGTGTGTTTCGTTTATAGACTGATGGTGATTTTTGCCTCTTAACTTTACTGGAAAAAAACGCTACAGCTTTATGCCTTGTTTTCTTCACTTCTACAGTGTTGCTTTGAGAAGGTTTTATGGCAGCACAGGGAATTTCTTGTCTTCATGCAAGGTTTATTGGACGGCCTACACGCTGAACATATATCTGAACCCATAAAAGGTGGACAGTCTTATAATGTTCCTGCCATGTACTCTTCTTTGCATGCTTTCACACTTCTACAGTACTGTGCAAAAGTCAGAGACCACCCTTCATTTATTTAATTTATTTAAGTACAAATGAATAAGTAGCAGATATTTCTAAGGAAATTAGATCATTTGAAAAAGCAATTCACCTGCATAAGGAAGAAAATGGTCAAAGGCAAATAAGTGAAAATAAAAAAACTAATAGTGTTTCAAAAACTGCAGTTCAAAAATTATTAAATGATATGGGGAAAATGGGACTCCTAACAACCGTGCAAGACCTGGCAGACCACCAAAACTGTCACCATCAGATAAACAGTACTTAAAGCTTTGATCTTTGAGAGACAATCAAGCAGAAAATCAAGCTCCACTCGCTTCAGATCTGGTGTTTTAGAAGAGTGGACTGGCCACCCCATGTAGGGTGATCTCTGACTTTTGCCCAGCACTATATTTTCCAACATTTATAAACTAAAGCAAAGTTCTGCAACCCGATAATGGAGATCCCTAATGACTGTATGATGAAACAGTCTTTAGAAAGATGCTTGGATGTGTACACATGCTGAGGATAGAGTAGACTGCCAGGCTGTGTGTGTTGAGCTGAGTTGTGTGTAAGCTCCGAGCTGTATGGCCCCTAATCAGTCGTGCTCCTTTCCATCATATGGAGCAGAAATCAATATTTATAAAACTCGCTCCACACTAACAAATGTGTTTGCAATTTCTCGTTCCGTTCCTCCAGCAGCGGGGGGAACAATATGGATTCGCAGGCAGGGCCCCCTCGCAGTGTATAAACATGTTTTAAATAAACAGGAACCGGCGTAATGCCCTTTTAATTGATTCATTCTGGCCCACGCCATGTTTACAGAAGGGCCTAAATATGAGCTTGTAATGCAAAGCCAGTGTTTAGAAGTGGTTTTCTTGGTTGAGACAATAACAGCCTGAATGCCAGACGCATTGGGGTTTGCTCACGTCGTTACGCTTCCAGCGCAGTGGTGTAAAATCTTGTAAAATCTCGCACTCTCTACAAATTCCACTATCTGCTGAGGCCCAGAAGAGCATGAATCTTGGTTCCTCTCAGTGTTTCTTCTTCATGCTGTTAGGCACATTTTCCTTTTGAGTCTTGGTTCCTCTCAATGATTCTTCCTGATGTTCTTCTGGAGTTTTCCCATCTAAGTCTTGGTTCCTCTCAATGTTTCTTCCTCATGCTTTTGAGTCTTGGGTCCTCTTAATGTTTCTTCCTGATGTTCTAAGTGAGATTTCCCTTCTCAGTCTTTGTTCGTTTCAGTGTTTCTTTCTCATGCTCTTAGGGAGTTTTTCCTTTGAGTCTTGCTTCATTTCAGTGATTCTTCCTCATGTTCTTAGGGAGTTTCCCTGCCTGCCTTGATCATTAGATGTCTGAACCAGGATTTCTTTAAAGCTGCTTTATGACAATGTCTGTTGTTAGAAAAACTATATAAATAAAGTTGAATTTAATTGAATTTAAATTGAATGCTGCAGCTTGCCTGTTGCCGTCTCTGTCCTAAATCGGAATGGGAAATAATCATAAGGTGGTGGCACTATGAGTTAAAAGCATTTTTCTCTCTCTCTTTTTCTCCCCTCAACATTATAATTAAACGCATGCGCGTGGTAATAAAATGTAATGAAGGCAGCAAAGGAGACGGGCAGAGCCATTTTATGTGGCCAGCGCAACATGTTTGAGGAGCGTCAAGAGCTGTGCCATATGTGTCCTCGGCGGCTCTGGGTTTGAGGTTCTGCCCATGTATGGTCTTCGGGAGCTTTTTGGAAATGCATCCTGTACTCAACTCTGGACTGGTGACTGTGTTGGCTCATGTTAGGTGAATAGGCCTCAAGGGTGGAACCAAGACGTGGTCATGGGTGGCAAATGCCACCCTAGTCTGAAGTAAGGCCACCCTTCACCCCACAGACACAAGATAGAGGTCATTAGTGAAGCAGTTCAAATAAAGTAGATGAAAAAGAAAATTTGTAATCAGGAAGGTTACCAATCAGCTAGGAGAGTGAAGCACTATACAGTAGTATATCGTCACTGGTCTATCAAAACCTCTTAACTCCTTTTTTCTGTCTTCTTACACTAATTAAAAACACCTTTACCTTGTATGCACTTTACATGAAAATTGGACCAATGGGCTAAAATTATGTGGAATAAAATTTAGTCACATTAGCATTAAGCATTAAAGTTAAGAGCATTTTGATTTTTCTACATTTTGTCAAAGTAGCAATGATATTAGAGAAAGGCTAACCTATATTACAACACCCACAATGAGTTGTGTGTGTAGAGTGACTGAACATGTACTCCCAACAACATGTATCGAGCAGCATCTTACAAGACAAATTTTGATGAAGCAGTCAAAATAGCAAACAGGTAAGATAGTGTTATTCGTTTCACTAGTGGAAGCAGATAACATAGCTAAACATTATTTCTATCTCCTTTGACCCAGGAAGACATCAATCTTCACTGTGAAGTTGGGAATTTTTTTAGTTTATCTTTTGGGAATCTGAAACTTAATTGTTCAAAACCAACCCAAAGCCACTGTGGGATCTTGTTGCTCGCTAGGAAAAGCCTTGCCTCTAATGTCAGAAGATTATAAGTTGATCAGGAGCTCCAGGTTGTGATTGTGGATGATTGTTGAGATACATATGTTGGAAATGACGAAGGACTGTGTTCAACGACAAAAAAAAATGTGGGTTGGGGTGCGGGGGGGGAGAGGCATTATGATGCCAAGTGAACTTTACCTGAAGAGCCAAGGCTTTCTTTTCACACAGTGTGTAATACTGGTTCAGCTTCTGATTAACATAACACATAATACATTTTAACCATCATTTTAATCCTGGATTCTTTTTACACTAAATCTAGATTTAGACCATTACTTTATTCTCTTGACTTCAAGTCACCACCCAAACACACAACATTGTCACAACATTGTCTACTTTCTTACAACTTTGCTACAACATTATCAAAAAGTGCTTACTTTGTCTGAACAAGGCTGTCACAACGCTGTCACAACCTCATTATTCAGTAACGTTGCTGAATGATGTTATGACCTGTTGGCAACTTAGCAAAATTCCATGGAGTTCCGTTCACAATATAATGGAACTTATGAGGATTTCAGGAGTTTGTGACTATGTTGCCACTATGTTGTCACAATGTTGTCAGATAACATTGTCACAACTTTTGAGGAATTACATTTCAATGTGGGCTCCAAAACAACAGATTGTCACAACACTGTCACAACATAACTGTGTTTGCTGGGCAACTGTCACTTCAGCAGAGCTAAACCTCACAACTATCACCACAGCCATAGCGAGCGAGCTATCTGAGGTAAGTTTATCACCAAATCGTACTGTTCTATATGATACTATGCTTCTTTCTATTCTGGATTAATATTTCTTTTTTACAAAATAATTTTCAGCATCATGGCATTAACTGACCTCATTTTTGCATCACTAGTCAGGCAGCACTAGCTAATGTTAGCTAACACTACTTAGCTTATTAACCAAATGAGTTAGCCAGGTTATATAGTGTCTTTTTGTTTATTGTTTTCAGTCTACTAACTTAAATAATCATGATGCAGGACATGAACTCTCAATAAACGTTAACGTAGCTAACATTAGCTAGCTAGCTACTGTTTTTCAAGCCCATAACAAGTAGCCTGTATTTTTGATAAATCTGTTAGCTTACCTAAAATGTACCTCTTTTTATTCATGTTCATTCAGCATTTGTTTTATTTAATACGTTCATATTCTTGGAATACTTCTACAACTACTACTACTCTCAACATTAAAATAAAAAATCACAGCCATTTGAAGTGATAAAAAAAAACTAGATTTTTGTAAGTCTGATGAAGCAGTACTCTACAACAGATTAGGCTAATGTGACCTGCAGAACAGGCAATGCAGCAAGCGCTGCTTGGAGAGCGAGGGAGCATGACTCCTAACTACACGTTTCAAGCAAGCTAATTTTTGATCAGGCAGTCAAAGATAGCAAACAAATGACATTCTGTATATAAATATTGCCATCATTATGTTTCTTATGTGAACGACATCAGAAATAAATGAATTACTTCTTACTACAAGTTGGAGATATTGCACCCTAACAAGTTTGCCAGCACAATGAAAACACTGGTTCCATCATGACCACCCCAAGTCCTGGCTTCATCCCTGACAGGCCTGTAGCTGACTGCACTATGTTTGAAAAGAAGAATGTGTGTCCTTAACATATAAAGGACAGAAATGAATTAATAAGCACTTGGCCCAGTGGAAAAGCTGGTGCTGGAAAAGAAGAGCAATGAATCAGTTTAACCACCAGATGGGGCTATTCAGACTGAAACTACACTGCAAAGTTCTACCAAACACTGCAAAGTTCTACCATTACATGCATGTATTATGTTACTAAAATGTACAATAACAAGCAATCTGCTGCTAAAGCACATCGTGCTGCTGTTTACTAAAATCACCTTACAGATCATCTTGCTTTTATACTGATTCATGAGACTTTGTCACTCAGGCCTAGCATGCACAGCAGTGTAGTTTGTCTTTTCATACATGTAGGTCTATTCAATCTGTCTCACTGGGACTTACATGAGGCAGGAGGAGGCCCAATATTTCAAAACAGCATGGTTCTCATAGTCTAAATCCATCAATATGGCGGATTGAGGCAAGCACCCTCTCTTGGTGTGTGGATATGTGTATGTGTGTGCTGACTATGCCTATACTGACGCACTAAGGGTCCAGTGGGCCTCTACGGCTCTGCTCTAAGCACAGGAGGTCTGGCCCAGACTCTGTCCACGAAGACACAGATGGATTTCCTATTAACCATATTTAAGATTCATTGAGGGAATGCCCTTTTCAAATGGGGCAAGACGCATTTTTGTCTCTCTTTTGAGCGTGACAGCTAACAATGAGACCAGCACAGCGTACATAGAGCAAAAAGAAGCAAGAGAGGACGTCCCATACATGGATTGAGGGAGGAAAAACGTACAGTCTTTGGGCCAAATAAAGTTAGTCTGAGTCAGAACAGAACAAATAGCCACAGAAAAATGACCATTTGTTTGTGTGTTTAATAAACCGCTGCCCCGGTGAGTGGCTGTGGCTGCACACCTGTGTTGACAAGCGTGCTATCCTCTAGCAGCTTTGAAAAAGGGATATAAACACAGTAAAACAGCTGGAGAAGGCCATGGCTTTGCATGCAGGAGTGCTGCCAGTGCCTGCTTCATATCAGCCTCCTACAACACCCAAGCCCAGCCAAACGTGTGGCACACTATTCCCCTGCACAAAACGGCTCAAAAACAGAGCACAGTGGGCGAATTCATTCACACTCACAGCATCTTACACTCAGCTATGCGAAGGCCTTAGCCATGCCAGTGGAACAGAAGCTGCCAAAATGGGTAAAATAAACATGAAGTGTTGCTCTTGGATTTGAGAAATGATTCTAGTACATTACATGAGAGCAATGGTGATACTGATATTTAAAAAACTATGCAAGACTCATTCTGCACATTTACTTTGCAGTGTTGTACTTATCTGTTGTAGGTTCACTTTTGGATCTTTAGTCACCTGGTTTGCTTGGCCTGGTCTGCAGCTTCATGCTGCTGCAGCACCCTATACATAAAAAGCACAGAATCAAGGTTTTGTAGAATGCTGCTTACTTTTGTCAGGTATGTAAAGAGTTGATCCCCAAAGACTGGCTTCAGAATTTAAAATCTATACAATTTGACTGCCCCCTAATGGCAATAAAAACACATTGCATGCCTGAAAACTTCCACAAAGTGGACAAGACAGAAACAAGATGGATATGGCCAATCAGCAAAGGAACAGCTATTAAAGAATTTGAGTTTAGTGTAATAATTATTGTAATAGTAATGAAGCAATGAAGTAATGAAGTTCCAATTCAGCTCTAAAAGGAATCTATTTACTTCACTTTCTCTGGTGATCGACAATACTAGTAACTGACAATTCTCAAATTAATCATTTGTTCTGTACTCTTAAGTGAGTCAAGTGAATCAATTCACAAACACCAATTAATGACAGTTTTTTTTACTAACATACTAACACAAGCTGAAGCTTCTGCAGTTTTCTGTGATGTCTTCTATAGTGTTTAGATGTGTCTCAGCGTATCATGACATTTCTTAGAGAATAAACAGACACAATGGCCTTCCTTTCTTTAGTTATGAATAAAACTGATCCCCAATCCTTATGCTGATATCAGCCATTTTGTGAAGTCTTTAAAAGAATTGATTAGCACAGCTAAACTGTATGCTACTAAATTACAGCTGCCACATTTAATCTCAATTACATCTTTTCACTGATGTACATGTCAGACACTGACTATCAAAGATAATGTGGTTATACAGTTTTAGCCTTTAGACTGGAGGGCAAAATGTAAACATAACCTTAGCTAATGAAACATCCGTCTTAAAAATTAATTTGTTACAAGACAAAACGCCTGCATGAAACCATGAAAGTAGCTATAACTGTTGAGTCAGGTGTTTGATTTAATTTTTGTTTTTAGGTGTGTTTCAGACCTACATGTTTGATCCTTCCCCCACAAAAAACAGACCACTTTGTGCTAAATAATGCATGAAAAGTGCAAAGAGAGAGACATTAGAAAAGCTGTCTAATGGTCATTTTAAGGATCGAATTACATTTTGCAGCCAATGTTCAAGAACTCAGGCTGTCATCTTATGATGAAAGAACTGTTAACAAATTTAGAAAAGCTTAAATAACCTTCTAGGAGTTTTGGCTGGGACGTGAAGCAGCAGGAGAGCAGTCACTGTATATGAAAGAGTGCAATACAAGTAGATGACATATACATATTCCTGATTGGTACTTTGGCAGATCTGACATCACTTGCACCAAATTTAGTCCCACTCAACTCAAACTGAAGAGAAAATGGCAGAAAAAAGGTAATTTCAAAAATCTATCAACAGGAAAGACCAACATAGCTAATTCTTTCATTTCATTTTAAAAACTAGTTAGAAGAAAATCATAAAAATAAGTAGACAGGATTTTTAATGAAACAGAAACTTTTGGAAGGAATCGTGAATTTCAGCTAGCGATTAGTAAGGTAAGCATAAACAGCCACTGGGTGTGTACGCATGTGCAAAGCTCCTACAGTTTGCCCACCTCAAGGGAGGAAGAACGTAGATGGAGTGCCACAGGCCTCGTGTTGACAGACACCAACACGTCCAGATGCCTCCAGCGGCAAAGAGTGCTCGAAAGGAGACAGCAAGGAAGAAAAGAAAACAGAGGCTGTTCGGATGGACTCGCTGGGTGGTTTGGACTGTTTATTTAGTCTGCGGAGGTGATGGGAGCCGAACCGCGGCCGTTGCCAATTTTTCTCCTCACTGAGAAAATATTCATGCGGACAGCTGGAATCCAGTGAGCGGAGTCCAACAGACTTGAAGGCCAACAGACACAAGGCCGAGCTCACATGATGAAACACATCTTCAGATCGAAAAATCCCACACAACTTCCCCTAGGCCTCTTAAAAAAAGGCGACATGGCCAAAACATGAGGGACGGTATTTGGCACAATCCTCATGTGAGCCTTTGTAGTTTCACTAAGGATTTTCCAATAGAACAACGCTGATTTGCGGAGAAAGTTTGACTGAACAGGAAAACCACCAATCTGTGCTGGACAAAGGCTCTCCAGGACCAGACTACACACATTACAAAGATGGCTCTTAAAGGGTTCTTTATTAAAGAAAATGGTTCTATATAGTGTTTTATATAAAGCGTTCTTCAGATTGATGGAGAATGTGCTGTAGAGTGTTCCTTTTTTGAAAGACTGAATCTTTTACAGGACCAAAAAGAGTTCTTCTTTTGTTACAAGCTTGACATCCTGACAATAGAAAAACTCTTTTGGTGCTATATAGAACTCTTTATAGAAAATACGTTCTGTACAGAACCATCTATAGCAGATTCTACATAAATCTGAAAAACTATTTCATGATGTACCCTTTAATCATGCGAGGGTTCTTTGAGTGTTTATGGTTCTATACAGATCCATGTTCTTTACTAAAGAACCCTTGCAGAACTATCTTTTTTTAAGAGTGGAAAGTACTCGATATAAACTGTTGTTTGGGCTGATCTGACCATTGTAAAGTTGTAAGAAGTCACTCCTTGGCAGAACAAGTCACTGGAGATTAAGTGGTAGAGGAGTCGTGTAAGGTTGTGCTTTACTGGGTGATTAAGTCTAAATAGTAACTAGAAAAATGTAATATTGATACTACATTAACTAAATATTCATAAATAATTACTAAAATTTATACTCTGGCAAATGAACTAGTTTTATATATTGATATATTTACTCAGTTACATGTACTCAATGAACATTTGGATGGATTTGGAGCCATTGGTATCTAAGTAGTTTCATATCATAATTCTTTTACTTCTAATCAAGTATATTTGTGAAGAAGGTAATCTGCTTTTTACTCAGGTCCATTTTAGTCATTAACATTTAGATTAAGTCATGTTATGTTGGTGACTGAAAACACCTGTTTGAGGTGGTGCATCAATGGGAAGAATAGCACCTGATAAATTTCAGTTTCTGTACTGATATGATTATGCTGAATGTACTGAGATGTTCTACTGCAGTTCTATAAGAGTTGTCAGTACTTTAGTAGTTTTTAGCTACTTCATTTGTATTCCTACTCAAGCTGTTTTTGGAAATGTTCTTTTACTGGACTCATTTCACTGAAGTAACAATATTTACTTGAGTATGTGTTCTGTCCACCTCTGTACTCCAGCAGGAACACCACTACTAATAACGTAACGGTACAATTTTGTAAAGTCGACCAAAATGCTTAAGAGGAAGTAATACAATTAAATGATCGACAGTGTATTTTTGTACACCTCAACAAACAAAAGTAAATCTTGTAAACATACATCTGCTGATTATGCTGGAAAACTTTGGGCCATCCTAACTCCTGAGGGCCAGATATGGACTAAACAGAAATCCTGCAGGACTGAACTTTGCTTACATCATATCACTGGAGCAGCTCACCACCAAGGAACCATTACTGCTTTGTGTAGTCTGAATGTAAGCTAAATGGAACAGAATAATTGGGTGCATTTTTAGCATTGCAATAACATGGGAAAATCAACAGTGTGGTGTTTGAATATGGTTCGGAGATGTGTGTGTCGGCGTGTGTTTGGTGAATACCACCCAGTGAGCAGGGGTGTGTGTATGTGTGTGTGTTTGGGGGGAAGGGGGTGTTCTCTCGGAGGAAGCACTTGGCCTGGTGGGCCTCACACAGAGACGTAGGGCCACCCAGTTTCAGGACGATTTTGTTTATTTTTGTCCTTTGGGGAAAATTGTTTGGTGCGAGTTGTTTAGTAGGCCTTTGATTTGTCATGTGTCAGCTTTTGCTTGCAGGGTGAGTGTAAACTGTGTATGACAGTCTGTATGCGTGTGTGTGGAAAGGGTCACAGAGAAGGGTGAACCCACTGCAACTGATGGGAAGAGTACAGAGGTCATACTCAGCAACCCCAACCTTCTGCCTGTCAGTTTGATATCATGATGTTAGGAACACATGTTTAAGGCGACAGTTAACACTTTTAGAGGAGTAAACACGTTCCTGTTGGCATATTTTGACAAAGAATGTCTCCACAAAATACTTAGATGTTTAAATACTTTGATGATCATTTTACATGATTTATTGTGCTAAATCATTTTATGTTCAGTATAGCACTTTATTTGATCTGTGTTATTTAAATAGGCTTTAAAATGGCAGTCTTGTTCATTAAAGGGCACAGAATGTTATTTATAGTGCAACTTCGACTCATACAAAACTTACATACATACTAATTACATACAAAAACTTAATGCAACATGGTGTGGACAATCAATGCCAGGCAGGATAAGATGTTCACATACCACCTTGGTAATGAAATCCGAAATGAGCACATTAAAATACACTAAGGTGGACGTACCAGAAAATTTTGTCATGGCTGGACATTTAAGCCATAGTTTCATTCATTATTCTGTTGAGAAGTGACATTTTGTGATAATTTGTTAAAGCTCCAAAAAGAACTTTAAAAGTGAACTTGATCAGTATAGTTTCAGATTAGGATTTCTTTTCTCTAAATAACCTTATCTGAGAACATTTTGGCATTTCAATGACCTTTAGAAAAGTAAGGCTTTAATGCCCTGAATCCCCTGCACCAACAAAGGTTTATTTTCTATGCACTTAGAGACATGGAGTGAATAATACAGTGGTAAATGAAGCATTCCTCTTATATCTTACAGTCCCAGGAAACACAGACTGACATTAAAAAAAATTTGGTAAAAATGAGTGTTACATTAAAAACATCTAGTAAAGTTTGAATAAAAAAAAAACAAGATATATTTAATGTAAACTGCTTAAATTAACTAATCAGACTTGTCTACGAACTGTTTGGGCAAGGCCTAATATGCTAATGGATACAGCTGATAGTGTTGAACCTAGTGATGTCTGTCAGCCTACATCACTCAAGCAGAACTGAACACAATAGTGTGAGCAGAGAGAAATAAGTGAACCAGGTTTTACGTATACATGCAGAGATGTAGACTATACCGTCCTGTCCATGATCATTCTTGATTATCTATTACTCACTGTTATCCATAACATAATCCAGCTTTTTATGTGGTGATGCCTTACAGAAAGTTCACTTTTCTGCTGGATGTACATCTAGGGAATGCACACGGATGGAAAGCTGGCATGGCCAGTTGGCTGAATGAACGAATGGGTGACAGGCAGATAGAATAAAAGCTAGTTTGGGAGCTTGGGCATGCTGGCTAGGTTAGCTTTCGCTAGGTTGCACAGACTCAAAGAAACTGAAGAATGCAGTGAAGCTGTGTGGGCAGGACACGCCACATCGGCCTTATGATTGTTAAAGGTAAAGCTTAGAAGAGCTTTGCTCAAAATTGTATGGAGCCCCTAAAGTGCCCAAAAAAAATTAAATAAATAAAATAAAAAAAATCAACGGTATTGCATTCCCCTGCATAACGTTTTTATTCCCTCATAAACATTGTGCGTTTCCTTGCATTTTTTGCATTCTCTCATATAAGTTTTGCGTTTCTATGCAAAAACCACGGCAAGGGAAGGCAAAAACACGAGGTAATGTCTGCGAGTGAGCGCAAACATTTAGTAAGGGAACGCAATATCATTGCTTTTTTCCGTGGTTCCTTAGGGACTCCATAAGATTAGGACCACCCAGTCCACACTGAAAGGGGAGAAATTCTGGCTGAATCTTATCATTTCAGTCAATAATCATGGGGTTCCCGAGTGGCGAAACCGTCTAAGCGTGGGCGAGTTTGCTCCCTGGTGATGCTACAGCCGGGAGTCCAAGAGAGCACAATTAGCCTCGCTCCCTGGGTTAATAGGATGGTGCCCGGTCTCTCCGCATCACTCAACCTCGCCCTCCTGGCGCTGGTAATGTCACCACGCCTGTCACGCCCCCCAGCGGCCGCTACAATATTTTATCTCCCTCTCCCACCACCCCCACCCTCAGTACTGCAGCTTCCTGTTAAGTGATAATCCGCTGTTCACTACTCCCTGTGCTGTTTGAAGTTTCCTTCCAATGGAACTTTTTCACTCTCTACGGTTTGGAATCACCCTTAAAATGTCTGAATACCCTGTGCAGTACACTGAAGGAAACTACGAGGGTGATTGGAATGCACCTTCTGTCTGTGCAACAGCAGATTCTGTCACATCAGTCAGTCCACTATAACTGCTGAGTCTGACCGCACACATGAGAAGAGCTTACTTACATCTGTAACAAGTATGAAGAAAGGTGTGTGGAGACACCATCATCGTAGCTGGGCTCACTCATCTTCCTCAGAGAAGTTGGTGGTGAATCTTCAAACCAACAACACATTCTGAGGTGGTTAAAGACAGATCTCGGTCACTTTGAAGGTAAGTGTAAAAGGAATGCATTTTCCATATCTGCATATAGTTACATAAGCAAAAATGTGCCTGCAGAGAGCTGGCTAGCGGGCAAAAGAATAAACAAGGAAATGCGAGATGTAAGATCTGCAAGGTCAAAGATATCCACAAACCAGGTTCTTTCTTGCACTCTGGACCAATGAAAGCACCAGAGCCTAGCCTGTACATTTGTATCATAACAGTTGGAAAAGTAAACTGAAAACAATGTCTACATTTATGTGTGATTTAACCAAGTAAGTAAAATCGCATCTTATCTGATCACACTAGGGGTACCTTTATTAAAAAGTGTAAGTGGAATCTGGCAAAAGTGCATCTAGATTACAATCCAGACATTAAATACATCAAAGCAAGGTGAAAGCAAGCTCTCTGATGCAGCTTTGTAAAGATGAGGTTTACTATGAAAATCCATGTACAGTTCAGTTGAACTGAACACAACCATAACAGCAGACTCGAACTGTCAGAAGTAAACATTTATTCAGGGAATAAAAAGGTTTACAAAACGACAAGTCAGTACAAACATAATCTGAACAAACAACATTTAGAATTTATTTTAGACTAGGGAAGGGGTTATAACAGAGAAATGTGTTAGACACACCTCCAAAAAACCAAACTACATAATTTGGTTACATTCTCACTTCATTTGCACGTCATGCCAGACTGGAAGACCTGGCCCTCAGTGCCTCGATAGCTGATCGCAGAGCCTGGTAGGATCCTACATCAGAGAAAACATTTTTTTTAGACGCACATTGCTTTTGCCAGCATCAGGGATTTCTATCAGAAATAAAGAAAGTTCATACCTTGCAGTTTCTCCATATATGCATCAATTTCTGGGAGACCATTTACTATGTCGTATGATGCATGTTCCATTGCTCTGGCAATTTCACTTGCGCCCTGCAAAAGAAATTGGCACATATAAAGAGACACTTGTGTTTGTTGGTGGGCTTTTCCTTTTAAGGGTGAATGTTACTTAAAATGGAAGTTCACTTATTTCTGATGGGGGGGAAAATCACATAAGCATGGTTCAACATAGCAGATGGACAATTGTCCCTGTGCAGCAAGTTTGAACTTTATTTTCAAAGAGAAACTACAATATATACAGCTGTTAACCAATCACAATAAGTAACCGTCAACTGAAAATAACAATTCATTATTCACACAAAAATTATTGTATAGAAGAGACATTAAGATAAATTTATAAATAATTATTGATTTTTGTATGTGTAGTTAAAGTATAACTTTGCCTTTATTTGAGCAAGGAGGAGTCAAGAACTACACACCTGCAGGTCTTCATAGAACCTCTCCTCCACCTCAGAGATGTGGGTCATTGCTTCAAGTTCTGCATGAATAGACTCCTGAAACAAATTGAGCTTGACTGAAGTCTTCCAGTATATTTTCAAAAAAATTCACAACTGTCCAAATGATCTATAAACACAGAAGGCTCATTTTCAGCAGTATGGGTGAAACGTCTCAATGAAAACTATGCATTGGTAGCCTTAGCTGAAAATATGCACAGCTGTATGGTCCACGCTACACTTACCTCCTCTAAAGAGCTGCTGCCCTCCTCTGACTCCTCTGTTACTTTAGTGTTCTCTTTTTCAACTCCCTTAGACACTCCATTCAGCTCTTTCACCCTACCAAACACAAAAAGGGAAGAGTGTAAAGCCAAATTCTAGCCACTAGAGGGGGCACCAAAACAATGTAGCATAAAGTGTAAAAGTAGGATAAAGCCATCTAATATGCTTTCTAAAGAAAGTGGATGTGTACCTATCTGCATAACGTAGTGTATTCAGCGTGTAATCACAAGAGCTCATACCAGGTGAGATCATGGCAATCTGAAAGGTACAACATTTGAAAGGTAATTTGTGCCTTTACACTTTAAAAACATACAAAATGACTGCCACAGAAGCTATTGAAAATAGTGACAAAAGTAGTGAATACTTATTGTGGTCCTTCAGCTAAAAAACATTTCCTTCTAACAGTGCAAGTAATGTTCTAATCTCATGCCTTTATAGCAGTAAGCCTGTCCTCAGGACCCTCTTACTGTCCAGATTTTTGCTCCATCCCTATGTGTTGGAGTCAGGAATGAACAAAAATGTGGACCATGTGAGGCCCGGAGGACTGGATTTAAACAACAACAACAACAACAACAACAACAACCAAAAAAACTCTGCTTTAGAGCATATGTTACTCTAAGAAAGTCTTTTCTTTCATACCAGCCCACTCTAATTACCATGCACGTTCTGGAGTTCTCGCCAATGAAGGAGTCTCTGAGCACCTGGGTGAGCTTACTCATCCTGAAGGGTATGTGCTCACTGTTCTGTCCCAGCGATCGGATACACTCCTGGGAATTCAGACATACCATCACCAAAACCACACACACACAGGCATTCCCAAGATTAACAAAAGTTGTTTATTCGCATTACTGCAAGCTGATACTAAGTCAAAAACATTACAAACAAATTTATCATTATAGTGATGTCATGTTACAAAAAAACTTAAACATCTAATATCAGGCAACAATACTGGATTTTGCAGTACAGTTACATTAACCTCTCTGACACTGCAGTTGAAACAAAACCTTCCATCTCCAAAATGGTACATTTAGAGGAGAAGTTTTTATTTCAAGTAATTTTGTACTATTCCTGTTGGCCCATTTGTCATGAAATATTCATACATTGTCAAGGCCAATAAACAAAGAAACATCCAGTATCAAGTAAGAATATTGGATTCTGCAGTACAGTTACAATAACCTCTTTGACAGCACTGTTGAAACAAAACCTTCAATCCCCAAAATGGGATTTTATTTCAAGTAATTTTATTCCTGTTTGTCCATTTCTGAAATGTTCATACATTGTAAAGGCCAGCTGGAATTTTATGCAAAGTAATATTAAGCAAAATAAGTCAGTAAATAAATAAATCAATTAATAAAAGTGTCACCACCACCAAAATTGAGATAGAATGTTTTGTCCCAACAGGCATAATAACTACCTACAGTCAAAGGTAAATACGGTACTAACACGGAAGGTTGATTGTGAACATTCTTACATGAAAAGAGATGTTGAAAGGAGTTACAGTACCTTCAGTGCCAGGAGGCTGCGGTTTATCTCTGCTGTCTCCACCATGGTCTGCCGATCGTTGCTGCTGACATCCGTGCCCCTCTCATTCCCTGCTAAGTCCACCAGAGAGAACTTCCCATAAAGCTGCTTACGACGCCTCAGGATCACCTGCAGGACTGCATGGGACCGGGACGAGTTGGCATTGGCAAATGTCTGGCCAGATGTTCTAAGACATTGGAAGAGAGGATGAGGGAAGCATTTAAATCCAGATGAAGGCAAAGTTTATATTCCACTTACATACATCAAGTGATCGATTAGGGGCCAGATTGTTTAGACAGTCACATCCTTGGACCCTGCCACCTAATCTCACAACTTAGGTCTTACCATAATGAATCAAGAGAATTGAAGGGTTTCTAAAAAGTAAAACAAATAAATACCTAGATGGCCACTAGTGAGTCGACGGCATTAAATAAAATAATAATAATAAAAAAAATTGTACCTGCATGCACTGCCCTTTTCAATCATTTTTATGACATCATCTACAGAGGAGACAGGCATTTCCTGCAAGCCCACAACCTGGACCTGCTGGTTTTCATCCTCTAGAACACGCAGCTTGGCTTTCTTATTCAGCAAGTCAAAAACCTGCAAAACATGCACATACAACTCAATTTCTTTGTATTTGTTCATGTTCAGATCCAGCTTAGCATGTCTTAACTCTGTCTATGAATTAGTATGTTCTAAGACTGATGTGGTTGCTAAGTGCCACAGCATTCCATTACCTACACACAAAGTAATTAACCTGTAACTTATTTTGATTGTTTAAAGAAATATAAAATTAAGTCTTTCACCTAGCCTGACACAAACCTTGCCATTGTAGATCTCAAAAAAGGTCACATAGGGGCACAGATCCATTTCAGCGTATCTCCTCTGTTGCAGTAGGGTGAATACATCCTGTGCTGTGAGGTATACAGACAACTTTAAAGTCAGTTTGGTGTAAAACAAATACATGACAAAAAATTAGGACATATAAACAGCAACAAATTACCTGCCAAAGCATATATTCCTTTAGAGCTGTTCTGGGCTTTGCCAGAGAAGTCACCACCCATTGTCTATTGAGGCAGGAGGGAAAAAGTTGTACAACAACAACAACAACAACAACAAACTAAATTCTCTAGCATACATCACAGTACAACACTTTTTCAACGCAACACTATACATACATGTGTCTTTCCACTCCCGGTTTGTCCATATGCAAAACATGTCGCCCTACCACCCTCAAAAATGGTCCTGACCAGAGGTCTGGCAGTGAACCTGGAAAAACAAAGCAATAAAACACCATAACACACCAGAAAGATCAAAGGAAATACCAAGTCCAGCAGAGTGTGAGTAGAATATGGGCTTTGTTTACAGCCAAAACCTCAGTTAGGAATAGCTACAACTGGCTGATGTCAGAAACAAGAGAAGCTTGATGTGATTTCAAAAACATCAGGGTACTCTACTTATACACCATACATATTCATTGTTGCTGCAAAATACACTTGAGCATCACCTTATTTAGTGGATTCGGTCAGACTACAGCACTGGTATAAATTGCAATGCAGCCTTTCAATAATTTAAATTCACATGCATTTCATCTAAAGAAGACTTTGTAAATAAAGATACAGGCAACCTCCCTCACCCCCACAGAAAAAGACCCAGACCTATAAGCTCACAATTGAGCTTGGTTAATATTAGAATTACACACACTGCATCAAAAGGATCATCTAGTTTCACTCCTAAAAAGTTAAAGCATGCATTATGCATCTCAGTGTAGTGACCAAGGGCTTGATAGTCAGCTACTGTAGAGATTTAGAAAAAAGAAAACTGTGCCACACAGCAGCCCTTTCAGTTTTGGAACTGGAAAACCATACTGAATGTGTCCTTAAATTCTTAAATTCATTACACACAAAACACTACGTTACCTGTAAACCAAGTCATTGGTGGCATTTTCGTCAAATGAGTAATCAAAATGGAAAAGCTGGTTGTCGAGGTACTTTGTGAGGTCCACCTTCTGCTTGGGCTCATGAAACAGAAGGACTCCATTTCCAGGGATAGTCACCACATCAATCTCTTTCTTAGCTATCTCTGAACAATAGATATCCAATTAAGAAAGGTGGAGGAACAAAATAACTCCATTTTATTTAAAAAAAAAACAAAACAAAAAACCTCAGAAAGGTAAGTGTAAAGTTACACTGGTAATTACTAGCATTAAATAAACTTCATTTTAAAAGTGATTTTTTAACAGATTAATGACTTTTAAAAAAATGTTCAGTTAATCTTGGTTATATTAGCCTCTTACCTTTTTTATTTAGAGGCCGCTTGCGCACGCATACACAAATTCTGTGAAGCTCAACCTTAACAAAAACAGGTATATAAATGTCTAGGGTTTATGATGCATGCATATTGTTGAAAAGTCAATCATGAATTTCAGATCAAACATAATATCTATTACATACACTGAGCATGTTCCACTCAACAATACATATATGCATAACATGACATACACATTAGCTACAAATATCCATCCATCATCTAAACCGCTTATCCTTCTGGGTCGCGGTGGGGTGCTGGAGCCTATCCCAGCTGTCATTGGGCGGAAGGCAGGATACACCCTGGACAGGTCGCCAGTCCATCGCAGGGCAGACAGACAGACATATACAGTCACACACTCACTCACACCTAGGGGCCATTTAGCTTGTCCAATTGGCCTGACTGCATGTTTTTGGACTGTGGGAGGAAACCGGAGTACCCGGAGGAAACCCACGCAGACACGGGGAGAACAGGCAAACTCCACTCAGAAATGACCCAGGTCACCCGGCCGGGAATCGAACCCAGGCCCTTCTTGCTGTGAGGCGACAGCGCTACCCACTGCGCCACCGTGCTGCCCTTAGCTACAAACATTTAATCAAAAATACTGAATTAATAATAATTTCCTAGCTGAAAAATGATGAGGACTTAAGAAGAAAAAATTCTGACGGAAGAATAAATGACAAAAAAAAACTCCAAATAAGCATCATTCAAAAATTATGAACTCACTGTATCTAATGTAAACAAAATTCTTTTACTAAACCAACTGCTGCCAATTAAAAGGTGCATTCAGGACTTGCTGAAACAGCGTCACAGCCACTTAATTCTGAGCTTATTAGGGTTGACAGTATTTTACAGGCTTTGAGTACCGAATGATATTTCTGAAAGAGTACTCGAATGCTCCTTCTCAAAGTTACCCTTAAAAACAATAATATTTATAGTGTGTTTACTCATCTGTCTGATGGAACACATGTGCTTCCATTTAATCAATGTTTCACACCGGTCTGGCAAACAATCATCAGACTCAGGCTAGTATATCAGCCTCTTATTGCAACTTTTGGAGTTTTTCCATATTGTGGGAGAGGGTGAGACATCTGAATTCTTTTAGCTTCAATGGCCATGTGGAAAGCAGCACGGTTTGTTGCCCTCCAAGATAAGGTGATGTGGACCAGTTGTAATTACTTATTGTTTTAATTTTTAATATATTAACAATACCAGCTTTTTGTGGCTTTAATAAAGATACAGCCAATCATCAAGCCAGTCATCAATGGCCAGTTTCCATTTATTCCATTCCAGTTACCACAGAGCCGCTCTTGACCGGATATTTTTGGGTGGTGGACTGCTCTAAACCAAGCAGTGACACAAACGTGTGTATAAACTCCAGCAACACTGCTCTGCCTTATATAGTCATACCAGTACCACACAACCACAACACTATCATGAATATCACAGCTGTGCTTAGAATGATCTGCCACCAAACAATATTTGGTCAGTAGCCTGGTTCCTGGATACTGATGAATGAGGTAGAGGGTTATTAACACTTATACAACAGTTAGTTCCAGCCACGCAAGCTGATCAGTTGAGAAGTGTTACATCACATAACACCACGGTTTTTTCACAAACACTGTATCACTCTGCTGAGACAGCGCTGCTAAGCAACGATTTTGACAGCTGTAGGAGACGCTCAAGCCGTTTGAACGTTTTCACTTCTTATCTTGAGCACAAACAGAAAATGGATACTTTTTTGTGTTTGTTTTTTTTAATTTTTACCCAGTTTTCTCCCCAGTTTAGTACTCTCCAAATCCACCCGCTAGTTAGGACTCCCCCAGTCACACAATACTATCAATGCTAGGAGGGCGAAGGCTAGTACAGGCTTCCTTCGAGACCTGTGAAGCCAGCCACCGCATCTTTTCGAACTGCCGCTCACGCAACGTCACTGGACAGCTGAACACGCTCGCAGGAAAGCGAGGAAGGATGGCTGTAACATCACCAAGGGTCGAACTCTCGATCTCCTGATGATAGGGGCAACGCTTAGACAGTTGCACCACTCGGGAGCAGAAAATGCACACTTTTAAGATCAAATCTGACCTACAGCCGATTTGGTTAGACTCTGAAGACGAGACTATACTAAATTCCGAAACTCTTATTACCATTGAGTAAGCTTTTCAGTCGGCAGCTGTGACAGAAAGAGGAACACCTAAACAACCTGGAATTAGCCAGAAATGAACCGAATACCATTTGCCAAACGAAATGGGCTGTAAGATGCTTTACAGACTGGCTGGAACAAAACAAGATTAATATTGATCTAGCAAAAATTGACAAAACTGAGCAACACTTGATATTGCTGCAGTTTTACGGCTCAGTGCGATTTGGTCAGACTCCGAAGAGGAGACTACATGTTTGGCCAATGGTATTCGGTTAATTTCTGGCCAATTCCAGGTTGTTTAGCTGTTCTTCTGTCACAGCTGCTGACTGAAAAGCTTGCTCAGTGGTAATGACAGTTTCGGAATTTGGTGTAAGGAGCTGGAGAACGAACTGCTGGCTGTGCAGTGAGTGAGCGGAGCTTGTTACTCTGATGTAGCAACAAGCTGCTTGTTAAGGAGCTAATATTTGGCGGAAGGAACTGCTAACATTAAAACACATTAAACGCCATGTTCACAGCCCAATTTATTTATTTTCTTACTTTATTTATTTAACTGTTGTATAAAAGCAATAGAACATTCGAGGCCGTGTGTTATCGCGAATAACATCACGGCTGTGATGATCTGCGACCAAATCACAGCCGTGATGTTATTTGCGATAACACACGGCCTTTCGTGTTCTATTGCTTAAGTAATGCATGACAACAGATGAGTTACAGTCAATAATTGCAGACCTATACAGTGAACCTAGAAGTGCTCAATGAGTGCTACCAAAGCTTATTTCTAATATCACCTAAGTGGATGGTGACAGTATAAGGAGAAGCAGCGGCTCCCTATGTCCTAAAGGGAGAAGTATGGCTTTAACAGAATGTATGCACTAACTTACAGGATCAGTCAAAGACAATGGAACTGTCTCCACAGTCTCCCGGTACTCTTCAATCATCTGGTAAAACTGCTTGTTTGGTCGGTTCATATCTCCATACTAATAAAGACAAAAACAGTGAAGTAAGTAAATATCATTGCTTTCCATAAATCATACAACTCTTCAATGTACCACATACCTTTCCTTTCTTGGTCTGAGTTTCAGGGTTTTTATTTGAAATGGACAACCTTTTGTTTGCTGTTTTATTCGCTTCTGGGACTCGTGAAAGACGTGTATCTGACAAGTAAGTGAACAGACAGGTATTATGAATGCATCAATAATGCATTACCATAGAAAATATGGCAATTCCACTTAAGTGTACAATTCCTTGACTTTCCAGGTAGACCTTTTTCTGCAGAACTTGAGTTTACACTAGCACACAAAGTTTTGAATGTAAATTTGGCCTACTATTTATTTTATAGCAGCTAATGTATTTGTAGTATTCAAGTATGTACTTAAAAACAAAGGAAATCTGCTCCCAGCAACAACTAACTAAATGTGCAGTAAATGTAAATGTGAGCAAAGTGAATGCACAGTGCACTTTTAACTTACTTGCCACAGGGGCACATTTTGAGGCCTCACTCTCAGACACTGCTTCAATGGTAGGCAGCAGTGGAGATGGTGGTTTAGCAGCCTGCCTCCTCTGATAACTTGATAATCCTGGCATATCAAGCGGAAACAATTATAAGACTTCAGAGATTTAACAAGACCCTCCGTTAAGCCTTTTTTCACCCTGTTGGTATTGACTCAGAAACTCTATATTGGTGCATGCCCGTTTTAAAGATGGATAAAGTCCTAACACAGTCACTGTACTAACCTGAGGGTCTGGGAATGGTAGACGAGGGTACTTCCTGGCTGGTAGCCTCTTCAGCAGCTACCGCAGAGCTAGCAGATGGAGCAGCAGGTGGACGAAATAGACATGTCTGCCGTGTGGTCATCCTTCTGGGAACTGTAGGCCAAGATAAAGGACTTAGTGCAAAGCAAACATTTCAGCTAAATAAATTCAGGGTGCATATCTATGAAGCCTATGACTATTAATAGCACACTGCATTTGGATCACCATGCTTAGGACTGAAGTCAAATCAATCTCTGGACATGATTTTCACTACAGAAGGTTAGGAAGAACATAGACATTCATAAGCAGTTAACTCTGTGACAAGCAAGGGTGTGGAAGAGAGTGGGCATAGTGTACCAACAAAAAGCGTAATGATTTGAATTAGGATTTTTAAAGCCCCATCAGTGAGAGTGCATGGGTCAAACATCAATAAAAATGCACTGTATGCACCTGGTTCCTCAGAAGGACCGACGGGAGGGGCAGCTTCAAATGGGAAACACATGTTAACATTATTAAGTTGTACATAATTATTCTGTCTGAACAAATACCTGGCAAATAATCAAAGCAGAATGTCACTTACGCTCTGAAGGAGCTGGTATCTTTGACGTCTTTGAAGGAAGCTCTGATTTCTAAAAGACAAAGATTAAGTTAGAATGGGTCAAAGTTACATGATGTCGAGTGCTGAATCTTTACATTTAAAATTTGAACTTAAAACTGTGTTTTAAAGTAATGGCACCCAAAACATAAAATTTTAGCTAACAATTACGTGCCATATAAATAATTGCATTTACTGCTTTCTTTTATTTACATTTAGTTGCTTTTGTGAAACGCAACCAATTAACACTGTTTATTACGGCATAATACGACTGTGAAATCCAATGACTGTGGAAAAATGACTGCAGTTATTTAAGCTGGCTGCAATCGTTTCAAATAACCGCAGTCATCCTAACATCATAAATGCTAATTTGGGGGCATTGTTTGGGACCAAACACGTTGAACTTGGATTTTTGCCTCTTGACTATGTTTTTTTTGTGATGCTGACCACACCAACTGGTCACTTTATTAAGTACACCTCGTTGTTTCTACACTCATTATCCATTTTCTCGGCTCCACTTATCATATAGGTGCTCTTTGTAGTTCTACAATTATAGACTGTAGTCCATCTGTTTCTCTGCATACTTCGGTAACCCCCTCTTACCCTGTTCTACTTACCCTGGTCATGACCCCAAAGGACCACAACAGCACAGGGATTATTTGGGTGGTGGATCATTCTCAGCCACAATCAGAGAAGTAGTTGCTGATAATGGCTTTAACAGAGTGTACACATTAAATTACACGATCAGTCAAAGACAACAACTATTACTGCAGTGACACTGATGTGGTGGTGGTGTGTTAGATGCGCCGGCACAAGTGGATCAGACAGTTTAGAATATAATTTTTAAACACCTCAGTGTGACTCCTGGACTGAGAATAGTCCGTTAACCAAAATATCCAGCTAACAGTGTCCCGTAGGCCTTGTCTCATGACTACTGATGAAAAACTAGAAGATGACAGTGCAGCAACAGATGAGCTACTGTCTCTATAATTATGCTTGGAAGGTGGACCAACAAGGTAGGTATGTAGACTAATGTGCACAGTAAATGGACACCAAAAACACTGCTGTGTCTGATCTACCCATACCAGCGCAATACACACTAACACACCACCACCACTACACTGTCACTGCAGTGCTGAGAATGATCCACCACCCAAATAATATCTGCTCTGTGGTCCTGTGGGGGTCCCGACCACTGAAATACAGTGGGAAAACCGGTTAATAAATTATGCAGAGAAACAGATGGACCACAAAGTGAATAAAAGTGGCTGGTCAGTGTACATATTCTATTCCACAATTAACACATCTCAGGAATTCAACAACTCACCTTCTCTGCTTTAGGTGCGCGTCCAGGGTTAGGGCCTGGAGCAGAGCTAGATGCCGCTTGGCTTGGAGGTTGCAGGTACTGGATTAGGTCTGCATTGAGCTGACAGATGTCACTCAGATCAATCTAGAGGATGCAGACAAAACATGCGAAGACCACAAGAACACCACATTTATGTACTGTCAGCAGTTATTGTAAAACACTATAAAGTCTTGAAGTGTTGCTTCTGATTGACAACCAACAGGACTGAAATGTCATCTTAACAGGATGCACTGCCAACCTCTTTTCCTTTGGTCATATCTTTCTCACTCCATTCCACATGCACTGTTGACTTGGCAGAATTGACTGTTTTCACAGTTGCACTGTGCACTCTCCCTTCACAAAAATAGAAACACAACAAATTAATATGTGAGTGACACAAGTCACATTATCAGCAATGACTTTAGACAGCTGACACTACCACTAAACTCAATAAATCAGTTAAGCATTAACTCACTAGCTGGAAAAACACATGAAGACACATTGACTTAAAGCTGCTGCTCAGGGCTTGGGCAACAGCACTTGGCACTTAGTATCTCTTAGTTAGGCACGGTATCTACTGCTGAGATTTCAAAAAAAAAAATCAATTGCTGAACAGTAAGAGACTTATCCATCTCTAAACTAAAGTAAAAAGGGGGAAAATGGGGTCAGCTGTCAAAATGGATTGGCTGTCAGTTATTTCTGGTACACCAGAATTATTTAATTTAACCTTTTTGTTTGATAAGAATTATATATTAATTTAATCTATATGAATATGAATTAAATAATTTTGAATACATCAAATTCATTTAAAGTATTTCAATGTGTATTCATATGTAAAATCTTTGACCTTCTGATTGTAAGTATAGTATAGCCAACCATTCATGGACTGTGATAACCAAGCACGCTGTTAATGTCATAAATGCACATGTATTCAAAACCTTTATCAAACGAATGACATCATGACCCAATGCTCTAGTTCATTTATGGAGGACACCCTTGACTTTCGTTACATCTAGTTTTAGATGATAACAATTATTTGTGAGATAAGGGAATCAAAATGAAAAGTGTCAATCAACCCCGGCTTCCCCTGTGTGTTGAAAATACCCGTTTTGGCTTACAGACAAAACGTCTTGAGTTTTTAGGCTTCGGTTAGCTAACTACGCTAACCTATAAAAGTTAAACAAATCCGTTTTCCGCTGAAATGGAAGGCATGCTCCTACTACAAGTGAGCTGTTCACGATCTGCTGGTCATATGTTAGACAACCCACACGTTGGTGATAATTTCATTTACCACAGAAAATACCCAATGACAATAATGTATATTATACAAATATGCAGTTCTGTTCGGTATGTAAAGTCACCAGTGACTACTGAACCCCTTTTGCAATTGTGGAGACGTTAGCTACTTGTCTTTACTCTTCTGCAGCGTAACGTACTCAAACTCCTCAGTGCCGAATTTCAAACCAAAACACAGTAAAAAAAACATGACTAACTTAGCATTAACAGGCATGAAAACGCGCATGGAAATGTCCTAAGGGTTTTTTTTTTACCCAGCAGCAACCTAAATTTGTTTCTGGAATGACGAAACTCAAAAAACAGTTAATTTAGCTAGCTAACTCAAACGGCTGTCTAACCAACGCGACTTTAACTAACTGATATTTCTTACCGTCGCTGCGACTAATTTTTACGGCGAGTCCAATGAGAAGCTTCGCTACTGCTGGTTCCATTTTAGATTAACTGGAGCGAACACACGTTTTTAATGAAATTCAGTCCGCTAGCTATTAAAACTAGCCAGTATAAAAGAGCTCAATAAGCGATGTATATGTAAAAGAAAAACACACAGACACCCAACCGCCAAGCGTTCAAAAAGCGTCAGCGGAAGTTGTTTATTTAATCGGAAACACGCAAGAGGAGGAATCGCAACGATCCAATGAGAGCAGCGCGGAAGGAAAAAAGGGCAAAAAGTAATTGACGTACATGTTAAAGTTTGTTTTCTGAGCAGTTTTCAAAAGAACGGGAAGAGCGGAGTTTCTGTCAGTCTGTGACATAAAGAACAGAGGCTACACCTGGAATAGCTGAATGAACCTCCTTTCCTGTCTGCTTGCCTTGATTTTGCCTGATCTGTAAACCACGGCCTTACTAAACAAATAGACAGAGCTAAGTAACATGTGGATCTACATGATTACCAGATCAGGCGAAATCAAAGCCAGCAGATCGGAAAGGAAAACTATTCGGATGCACCCCCTGTCACACCGCCCAAAAGGTCTAGCTTTTTTTGACCTATACAACAACATTCAGGGTAACACATCTGCTTGTTAAACTTTTATTTTAGGTCATGTTTTCACACAAACCGTGGTTATTTCATGGTTTTATCTTTATTCATATAATCTATCTGTGAGCAGATTCTTATTTCATTTAGATTTACATGCGCAAATGAAATGGGTGAATGAAATAAGCCTGTTTGGCTAAATGAAGACATTTTTTTAGCTGATTATTTTTCTAATGAGAATTTGCTTAAAGTTTACCATTAAAGACCACTAATTTCCTGTATGACACCTTTGGATCCCAATAGGAAACATTGATATCAACCCCTCAATTAAACACAAAATACCATTGGTGGCTACTGGATACCAGGAACCAACCGAAACATCTAACGGTTTCTATGATTTTTTTTTTAAGCAGGGTACTATTACTAATGCTACTACTAATGTAATAATACTTATAATAATCTAATAATAATATAGAAAATAATAATAATAAGAAGAAGAGTCATCATCATCGTCATTTTATTTGTTAGTATGTGTGTGATTAAATGCTATTTTTTCTCTTTTAAAAAAGTCCAGTAGGGGGCACTGTAGCTATACCAGCTACTGCAGACGTCTGTGCTGTAAGACCAGTTTGGCCATTTCATTCTTGCATGTGTTTGGCCATGTTTTACACGTGGTGAATGTGCTGGGAGCCTGTAAAACAATCTGCCTTATTATTATTTATTTCACTGTTACAATCTCAGTCTTGTGTCTTGTGCGTTCTCAGATTGAGATATCATATTTCATTCACTATATGCACATATATCTTGTATACATTGTCTGTAGTTTTGACAGTGTCTGTGGTTAAGCTGCTAAAACTATTTCTAATTATCAGTGTGCACTGACAGTAATATACAGTAACATTCATTCCTGCTAGACTATTTTCTCTTACCCTAATGTGCACTGTGTACTCTCAACTGACCTGTATTTCTTGGTTATGTACTTTATTGCATATTCTATAGTTTAGGTTATTTTATAGTGTTTTTGTATAGTTTGTTGGGTGTATTTATTGTATTTATGTGTTAAACGTAACACTGTTTCTTGCAGAAAGAATGTTTCATTCCTCACTCAACACAACTTTGGTGAGAAAAAATGAGAAAGCTGACTTTGACATTGACTTTGAGATTGATCACGTGTGAATGGAGTGACATTCTGTTAGAAAAACAACAGAAAAGTAGGTGAAGCAGAGTCAGAAAATGCAAAAATGATGTACAGGGGAAAAAAGGTTTAACTGTCCACATATGTTGATTGTGGTCACTTTATATTCCAGAGTAAACTAAAGGGCCTCAAATAAATCTGGACCAGAGATAGCCACCAATGACTGTAAATATAGGGACCAAGAGGCTAATTATCATTAAACGGACTGTACCATGGGGCTGGCAGACATGGATCCCAGTGGAGGTTGGCTGCAGAGGCTTTCATGTCCAGACAGTCTGGCGGATGTTTGGTGCACTGGGAGTGACCACACAAGCAAGACGTTCTGCACTCCAGAGAATCTCAGTAGCAGCATCATGTCGATTTTGGATAAAGAGGCATAATGGTAGCTGGAGACAACTGATGCACACTGACTGTTGATCAATGTGGACTCCACCCCCCCATCCCAAGTGTCCAGAGTGAAGGGGTCAAGTGATGGTTGGCCTTGGCTGCAGGATGCAAGTAGTGTTGCGACAAGAACAGCATGTTGTAGAAGCAGTGTACTTATATAGTCATTAAGACCCATCCCATACTAATTTCTGTATAGGACTACAATACCAAAATCAAGCATAACATGTAATTTTCTATGGTTGCAGTGACACAAATGGCCACTATGTGGTACCTTCCACTAGAACACAGGCAGCTGACTCATGTCTATGGAAAAGCTGTTCTGTATTACTCTGGGTACTATATATAGATCCTATGTTCTCAGTCTTACAGAGAACAGCCTTAAAGTGAAAGAAATGTGCCTGCCTTTTGGTTCAGTATAATGACGTTTGTTGTCTAGGGAACAGGTGATTACATCACAGAGTCTTTCTCCAGAACATTGTATGCAGTGTCTGATGTGGTCAGTGTCGTGGGCACAATTCTGTATTTCACACTTGACGTGACTTTTACATAATTTTACATAACACTGTTGGTTTTACTCTGAAATCTGTTTTGCAGATAGACTCCTAATGATCCAAGGACTAGAAGGTTACTATTATGTTTAGCAGACTGAAATGCTGCTGTTAGTTTTTCTTCTTTCTCTGATCAGATTTGAGAGTTTAGCTATTGGTAGGTGATCATTTGCTAAAAAAACTGGCAGCTCTATAAAAATGGCCTACACTTATGTTTTTGCAGTTTAGATGTAAAAGACAGCACCCGATACTTGTTGCATTTGTGGGGAAAGTACACAGTTTTTATACAGTGTCCATCACTTTATCATTTATTGGTTAAAACCCAATATTGAAATGTCTTATGATAGTTTTACGCAATTACTAGCTGCTATCGACATGGCAGTGATTGAAATTCAACCCTAATATAAATTCATCGGCCACTTTAATAGTACCACCTACCTTGTTGCTCCACCTTCATGGGGTACAATTAGAGACTGTAGCCCAGTGGTCAACAAACCCAGGTCCTGGAGATCTACCTTCCAGTGGAGTGGAGTTCCAACAACCTTACCTGCCTTACCTGCTCCAGCTTAACTTCTTCAGAAGTCTTCGATTAGATACACTAGTGTTAGGTAAGAAGGAGGCAGCATTTTAGATGCAGCTTGGAACTAAAGCCTGCAGGAAGCCAGGAAGAGGATTAGTGATAACTGCTGTAGCCCATCTGTTAATGCACAACTTGTGTTATCCATCCTCTAGCCTTTCATCACAGGCCAGTTTCTGAACACAGAGCTGATCAACTGGATATCATTGGGTGTTGGATCACTCTCACCCTAGCAGTGACACTGATGTGTAAAAACCTTAGCAACACTACTGTATCTGATACACTCATTCCACACTCACACTACCATGTTAGTGTCACTGTGTTGAGAATGAGCCACGACCCAAACAATATCTGATCAACAGTAAATGACCGGTGATGAAGGGCTAGAGGATAACTAATACAATTTATGCATCAACAGATGGGCTGTACACCAGTAAAGTGGACCTACAATGTGCGGTACTGTGCAAAAGAACTGTCAAAAAGTACCACTTTTATTTATTTAATTTCCAGTCAAAACAATATCTGATCAACAGTGGTATTGTTAGAACAGCTAAAATGCGAAAACAAGCGAGATGCGAAATACAGGGGGACCTGGGGGGTCCAGGAATCCCTAATTAACCTTTGGACCCCCTGAATGTCTCAAAGTCAACTTCAGTTTACTTCTTCAGTTTTCCTAAAGAATAATTGTTAAACCAAATATTTGCTCTACGAGTGAGTTAGCAGCCAGCCAATGCTGGAGTAGCAGGCCAACATGGGACCACCTAAATACCAGAGAGTATTTTGCATTTTGCAGTACAAGTTAGTCATTTTAAGATATAGCTGAGGAGATCAGATATAAGATAATAAATTTGCATAAGTAAGAGAAAAATTTTGAAAATAACTGAAAAACATGAGTTTCCAAAATTGGAGTTCAAAAAAATAATTAAAAGATCAACCATGTAAGACCTGGTAGACCAACAAAGCGTTTATCTTTGAGAGGCAGAAGAAAATCAAGCTCCACTCTTGCTTTAGAGCCAAAAAAAATCCACAGGTGATTGTGTCCATCCTTCCACTGTGAGAGGACAACCCAACACTATGAGTCTAAAAGGGTGTGTAGCTGTCAAGAAGCCACTACTGAGAAAAGGAAAATGACAAAAGAATAAAAAATTCAAATCAAATAAAGAATCTGCTGGTGTTCTCAGAACAAGAAACTGTCCAACCCAGTCCAGACCTTAAAATCAGTGAATGTGTTTTTGAAAAACTTTGCTCGTGAAAAGCAGAAAATGCAACCAAGTTCTAAGATGGAATTTTACAGGTGTGGAAAAATATCCCTGCAGAAAAATTGAAGATATAATACAAGCAAAGAGTGGACACACTATATACTGAAACATTTGGTATGATATAGTTGTTGAGATGTCTGTGTAATTATATATTTTTAGTTAAATATATGTTTTCTGCTTTTTTCCTGACATTTAAAAATGAAAAACTTTTGTTTTGACTGGAATTTAAATAACTCCAGAGTGCTCTGTGACTTTTGCTTCTTTGCAGTAAAGTAAACACTGAACAATACTCTTTTTATTACTAATTTGTTTATATCTACATGAGAATGCTCTTTCGTAATCTGTAGCCATTTCACAAAAAAAAACCAACTAATCTCTACCACCAGCACTATCTTAGTGGATGAGCAGTATACTGTATGTCTTTGATCAAACTATGTTCTCCCTGACAGATAAAAGCAAATACATCAGTAAGCTGGGATCTGGCATGTAAACATATAATTTTATCCATCTCTTGCTTCCGGCACAGAATATTATGGTGCAGTGCAGTCCCTGCTAAATGACTTCAAATGTCTGCTGGGTCTCTTGTGTCTGAGAGCTCCTCCTCACAAATGAAAAATCTCATCTCGGCGACCAGATGTCTGTTCTGAAGCCTTCTGTCTAATTTTTCTTTGTAATATGTCTTTGATATTCATCTGTTCTGCAGCGTTCCACTTTCACTGTACAAGGAATGTGTATATCAGATACTTTGTAATACTTTCTACCCCATTTATCATTGGTCAGATATTGTTTTGGTGGTGCGCATATTTAAACAAATGTGCTATGGTGGTTTTACAGGTACTAGCTGATACCAATATGGCAATGACACTGATATACACCTCTGATATAAAATCGCTGGCCACTCAGTCAAAATGCCATTGAGTACAAGTTATTCATCTTCCAGTTTCAGGAAAACATATACTCAACAGAACATTGCACAGAAGCCTCAACAATTAAATATAGTATTTGTATTTTTCTAAATTTAGTGTCTCTGCTGATTTTATTACAGCTTTTAATTGCTTTAATTTTTCAAAGAAATCTACAGGGGTATTTTTCCACACCTCCAAAGTTCAGCCTTAGATGTTGGTTGTATTTTCTGCTTTTCATGATCCAAGTAGTCCCAAATGCATTCAGCGATGTTAAGATCTGGACTCTGGGGTGGTCAGTCCATTGTTCTGAGAACACCAGCGGCTTCTTTGTTTGATTGCAAATTTTCTTCTTTTGTTGTTTTGTTCCTTTTCTCAGTAATAGCTTCTCAACAGCTACACATCCTTTTAGACCCATAGCATTGAGTTGTCTTCTCATACTGGAAGGATGGACAGAAACACCTGTGGATTTTTTCATTTCTCAAAGATGAAAGCTTTAAATACTGTCTAGCTGTCATATATGACACTTATGACATTTATGTGGTTTGAAGTACCAAGAACAGTCATAATCCAATTTTTATATGACTTTTTTCCAACCTCTCTATATCCATGAGATTTAAACAGTTTGTTTTTGTTACTGTGCCCTTTAAGACCAATATATGTAAATGATCTCTGCTCTGATTGGCTGCCATGTAATGTGCCTCATTCAGAAAGATGTCCAGACTGAAACACTCTTTAAACTTTGAATGGGCAAAGCTACACTGCAGTACATGTAAATGTGTTGGTTTTTGGTTTTTGTGACATTGCAAAAACAGAGAATTCCAAATGGGCTGTTTTTGCAGCTTAATTCCCATATATGGACTGTATGGACTGGATACTCTAACAGTGTTAACTGCTCATCAGTTCTTCAAGCATAGGCAGAGATTCTTTAGCAATTCATATTTGAGGTTAGCAGCAGGCAGCTAGCATAAAGTTCATTCCGAGGCTTGCATGTAACAGTATCTTGCTATTTGGGATCTCAGCTCTGCGACCACTTGTCCTCTCCACTTGCCTATTTCAAGTTGACAATGATGCAACTTAAAACGCCAGAGCGCCTTCTGATTACAAGGCAACATCATCCCCATCCTAACCTCCGCAGCCACAGCGTGCATGCAATACGACATAATTACCCACCCACTCCTCCTCTCTCTCACACACACGCCACATGAACACACACACAGTGCGTGCTGACAGAAACACACACACACATGCATGCACACACAGACTTTCATTCTGCTGGATTTCATTATGGTTGCTGCGATGATTTGATAGTTTCTCCATGAAGGGTGGTTTATGGCGTGCCAAAGCGTCTCTGCTGTCACGGAAAGCATAATGATCGACACAACACATTTGCACTGAACTTGTGGGTGTGTGTCCTAGTAGAATGAAAAAGTTTAGGAAAGCCTGTTGTCTGCTAGGTTTTTGGGAAAAAGTGTCAAAATAATACACAGTACATACACATTCACCGATAGGGAGGAACACCTGTACACCTACTCCTTAATGCAATTTTCTAATCAGCCAATCATGGGGCAGCAGTGCAGAGCATAAAATCATGCAGACACAGGCCAGCAGCTTTAGGTAATGTTCACATTATCAGGATGGGGAAAAACTGTGATCTCAATGATTTTGACTGTGGCATGATTGTTGGTGCCAGATGGACTGGTTTGAGTATTTCTATAACTGCAGATTTCCTGGGATTTACATGCACAACAGTCTCTGGAGTTTGCTCAGAATTGTGCAATAAAGAAATAAGACATCATGAGAGATGTCAACAAAGAATTGAGGGAAATTGTGGTATCTCAGCTAATCACTCTGTACAATTGTGGTGAGCAGAAAAGCATCTCAGAATGCAGCACATCAAACCTTGAGGCGGATGGGCTACAACAGCAGAAGACCATTTTGGGTTCCACTTCTGTCAGCCAATGTAACATGGTCTGATGAATCTCGATTTCTGCTGAGGCACACAGATGGTAGGGACAGAATTTAGCTCCAACAGCATAAATCCATGAACCCGACCTGCTTTGTGTAATGGTGTGGGGAATGTTTTCTTGGCACACTTTGGGCCTGTTAATGCCACTCAATCAAAATGCTCAGCTCCAAGATAAACATTTATTTACTGAGTGAGATTGTCATCACAGATTTTTGCTTAAAAAACCCAGTAGCTTCGTGATTAGCTTACTATAATGTAGAAATACTATGTTGTGTATCTTTGCAGGTTGCGGTGTTCAGGACACTTGCTAATGTTGCTAATGTTTACATGGGCTGGACTTTTTTTTCCCCAAAACAAAGTGCAATAAGTGCAAGTTTCTTTAGTTTATCTGTTTAGGGATGTGGGATGTGGTGTCGAACATAAAGATCTGCTCCAATCCTTGTCTCAGGCACAGTTCAGATGCGACACAGATCGCGTAAAATTCACAGATTCCCTTTTAAACGTGGGATGAGCAGCACAGACGTACACAGAGTCCATGGTGGCACACACGCAGGTTTGTACAAAGTACAAATGTTTTCACATTTTGCGCGACATGCTTTCGCCAAGTCATACTAACCTAGGGGAGCAGTTGGCATGTCTAGAAGAACTCCAGACATGCCAACTGCTCTTCTATTAACTGCGCTGATGCTGAAGTAAGATTTTTGAGGGAACCTCAAAAACTGGCAACTATTCATTGCTGCTTATGGGATTTGGTAGAACGGGAAATTTGCAGCATGAAAAATCTGCAGGAACTGCATGATACAATCATGTCAATATGGACCAGAATCTCAAAGGAATGTTTCCAACATCTTGTGGAATCCATGCCGTGAAAAACTGTTGAGAGCAAAACTAGCCAGTGTTGGTGTGGTGTTCCTATTAAAGTGCTCAGTGAGTATACAACTGTACATACACAACTATAATTACTGACTTCAAGGGGAAATTCACCACTTTTTCAAAATTTGTTCATAATTAAATTGTTATAATGTGAGCAAAGTTTTTTAGAATGATCATTGGCTTGGTTAATAAAGTCAAGGGATGAGTAGCTATGCTTACATGCAATCTAAGGTGGATAGATGTCAATTCAACCTAATCTTCTTTGCTGATAAGTGCCTAAAGATGTCACCAGCAGCTCCTTCTGAACACTACCTTCTGAAACAACTGGCCTTACGCTAAGGGTGATCTGAACCAATCAAACCCATTCTTTGTACACAAATGATTTGCTTTCAAGACCTTTACCACACATGCTAACCAGAACCTGTTAGGACTACCCTTTCTAGAGTTGACCCTCGGAAGGCTGCTGGCCCTGACAGCATACCTGGCCAGGTAAAGGCTATGCCCAATTATTTCCTGCTACTGCTGAGAAAGAGACAACAAGAGTTGATGATAAAGTCTGTTGGAAAAACGACCTTTGGCTTGCTGCTTTATCCACCCCACAGCTCACCAATTCTCCTTATTTTAAGTTTCATTTCAGCGCATGAAACTGCAAATAAATGCCGTCGTGCTTTGCGACTCCATCTTGCTTAGGTTTGATTGTGAATGTTGATGCCTGCTAAACAAATAGCATGTTAAATATGTTAAATTATAAGATTTCAGCACCACCCCACATGTTAAATATGGACAGCTGAAAAAGTGACGCAGATTTAAAAAATGATGAGCTATTTGTAGATTGCATAGTAGCTACATTCAAGTAAATCAGACCTACCTATCACCTGCTAGTACGATTCAAGTCCCGTAAGCCCCCCCAACCCCCAACCCTTTTAATCCCTGGGTTACCTCATGTCTTGAAAAGACGTTTGTGGTGAAGTTGTGGACTCACTTGCTAGCTTCTGGTCGAGTTTTACACAGCAGTATTCTCTAAAACTAGGCGAGCAAGTGGTAGAAGTGCTTAGTAGATAGCAGCAGCCCCTTCTGCAGGCCAAAACAAGCACATGTCTGCCTGTCTGCTCTGCTGCAGGTTTTTCTTAGGACTTTTTGGTGTGTTTTTAATTCACAGTTAAAAGCCAGAACATTACCGCGGACAGCTCCAGCTGGAAAAAACCGGGAAAACGGGGGTATCTGGTCAACCTAGTTTCACTAATGTAACAGCTATTAGCATTATTATATAGCAGATAAAATAAAGGCTACTGATAAAGTTATTTTTCTTTATTAAACATTGCAGTGAAAATTAATGGCTAGTGCATGCTCATGATTAAGGGACAAAAAATTAACCCCATGCTGTCCAGTGAATTGCAGTGTGATTACAGTGGGAAGATCAGTTAAAAAAAATGTAACAGCAACAGAGCATCTCTAGTAGCACACAGGTTTATCGCTATTAACGCCGTTTTTAACAACAAGCAATATTTAATTACAAATAAGTTGAGGTACACACTAACTCAGTATTTAGATGTTTCAGAATCTGAAAAAGGTCTTTTTCTTCAATATCTTGGTTAAATAACTCTCAAATAAGTATCAGGATTGGTACAAAACACCAGTGCATCACTACCTGGAAGCAAGTTCTTTGTTGTGACGTAACTCTGATTTGTCCTATTCATACTGCTCACTTATGACTGTGCTGCAAAGCATAGCCTAAATCACATCCTCAAGTTTGTTGATGAAACTACAGTGGTGGGTCTTATCCTATCTATCTATCAGTCTATCTCTCAAAAATGATAAGATGAAAGAGATGATAGACCTCAGGGGAAACTGAGGGAACCACTCCCCATTGCACATCAAGGGTTTAACTCTAGAGAGTTCCATGTTCCTTGGTGTGCACATCACCAACAACCTCACTTGGATAAAATGTACCGCAAGATGTGGCAAGATGGAGCAATGGCCTCCCTGATACAATAGCTGGCCCCCCAAGTGGTCCCTCTGGTGAGATGCATTTGCATAATATGATGCATAATATGCTTCTATCTGATATATCTTCTGATATATTTCAGGTACTCGGCAAGGCTGTCATTGAATATTCTCAATTCAATTATATAATTGAATTGTAAAAAAAAACAGACATTTGCATGATTTGAAATGAAATGTAGGTCCAGCTGAAACGAGCAAATAATTCAACAACAACCGTGTGGTAATGATGGCAGAGAGTTCACAACCCAACTCTGCTGCAGAGGGAGTGATTTGCCCTTCAAGCAATCTAAAAAGCCCCATTTGAAAATACTTCAATGCTTCATATTATTAAATGTGTTGGATGGAGTTTCATCACTCCAGAGTCCAATACAGATGAAATGCAGTTATGGTGATATTCGGCTCATGTGCGACTGCTACACTGTGTCCAATTCTGTTCGTGCTTTTCTATGGAGATTATACAAGCTGTGTGTGCGATCGAACTGTTGCTTTAAAGTAGCTGAATTCACTAATTAGAAGGGGTATTATATGGGAAGTTCTGGACATACAGTGTACGCTGAACAGGTACAGCAGCTTAGAAGAAGTTCAAATTCATGCCACATGATGTTAAAGAATAAAGCTGTGTGTCTCTTTCTGGTGAGGTGACCCAGCATATCAAACCAACCAAGCCTCTGATAGAATGACGCACATAGCAGAAAGCGGCCACAGTCTGTGTTCAGTGAAAAGCACTGGGTCTCACTCAGACTGTTCTTGAACTCCAGACATACATGCAGAGACTTTCCTTGACTGCCTGAGTGAATCCAATGAGGTAATGCGCCTTAATCTAGTTTGAGCCCTCTTTTGTGACTATGAAAGGCCACACTTGTTCTTTCTTTCCCATCCTGTTTTATTGACAAAGGGGCAAGGCCATTGACAGACGAAAAGGAAAAATGAGGGTTTGTGTCTTTTAAGTGGCCATGAAGACCACAAAAGTGCCAAAAGAAAGACTGAGAGACACATAGAGAGAGAAAGAGAGTGTGATAGAGAGAGAGAGACATATCTTCAAAGCACTCCTGCTATTAGAGGTTGCAGGGCTAAACTTGCTAAAATCACTGCACTCACTTTAAAGATAGAGACTTTTGTTGAGATGCGGCATTCTAACTGGAATTCTGTCATAGTAAATTCTGAAGCCTTACAAATTAAGCACGAGAAAAGAAAGATTGCACCTTGTCAGACCATCTATTAAATTATATTATGTGATAATAATCTGCTATTGCTTTGTTCAGAAAAGCATAAAAGGCCTCTTTTCTCTGCACTGACCCATCATGTGATTTGAATGGAACATCATAGTTAATTTTAACATTGTATTCTTATTTTACAGATTTGGAAATGGTGTGAGGCAGTATGCGAGGAACACTGTGCTCCATTTAAAAATAGGTCCATATTATTCAATATCACTATCAAAACCATTTGAGATGGATCGCATTTAAGCTGCATCTTTTTTTTTTTGTTAAAATTAAAACAAGTATTACAGAATCAGGAGGAAAAAAAGATGCCCAAATATGGTGCTTGATGAATAAGTTCCAGCTTGATGTTTAGGCCTCGAATGCAAAATCATTATTGGTAGATGTGATGGAAATCAATTTCTCTTAAAATACTCTTCCAAATCCTCAAAATTGTAGCTTGACTTCACTGTACATTTCTAAATGAATTTATGTTATCCCCCCATCACATGATGCCACCAAGCTGGGCAGTTACTAGTCGATATCAATATGGCAGTCACGTTAACATTCATCTCAAATGCACAGACACTGGCAACTTTATTAGAAACAAATGCCTAGGAAGTTCACCTGGCCGGAGCCCATCTGTTGATGGAGAACTTGTATTAGCAATCTTCAAGCCTTTCATTAATGGATGATTTCTGACCACAGAGTGATTTTGACTCGCATTATTGTGCAAACCATGTAATCAGTTCTGCTTATTTACCTCACTGAGGACTGACTGCTCTCATGCTCAACATAAGCTACTGCAGTTTTATGTGTAATCAGTAGTGGTTTAATTTGCACTGCAATGCTAGAACTTTCCAGGAACAGGAATATCATATATATTCAGTATGGAGATTCAGTTCTGTCACCTATTACACTGGCATTTTTTTCTTTCCATCACTAAAATTCTTAGTCCGATCTGCATGTTGCTACTATATGTGGTAAAATACTGTGATAATAATAAATACTATGATAATTAAGGAGAAAAAGGAACTATTAATTACAATCATGGCAAAGTCAGCAAACAAATACAGTAGTGTTTAAAGCAATTACTAAACAATAACTAAATGAAACAAGATGTTGTTGTGGCTTTAATCAAAGTTATTAAATTATTAAAACATCTATCTAACAGCTCTTCTGCAACTTAGCTTTATACTTTTCTCAACAACCATCCTGTAAGCCCCAGAATCGTCCTACATAATTCGAAAAAGTAGGAAGGACATGTCAAGATGTTGACCATTTATGTGCTGGTTGGTAAATCCTCCATTTTCTCTTTTAAACCCTTGAAATCCCAAGGCTTATTATTCACTATCTACAGGGACTTCAGTGCAAACTGCCTGAGTTATTCTTTATAGAAGTGTGTAATAAAACTTTGGGCCTGTCGGTGGGCCCTGGCCATTTAAGATGTTAACTTTAGTAAAATCCAGTGAACACACTACAAAGACACTACCATGTTAGTGTCACTGCTGTGTTCAGAATGGTCCACCACCCAAATAATATTTGAGAAACAACTTGGGATGCAGGAAGGTGTTTTAAACTGGGGGGGCTAAAATTGTTAAATAGAATAATCCTTATAAAATAATCATTATAAAAATCTGATGTCTAAATACTATTTTTTTTAATATATTACAAACTGCACCATGCAAAGCGTACACATGGGTATTTGCTATGCTCTTAATATTTTAAATTTCTGTTCTGTTGTTGTTTTTACATTACTGTTTTAGCAGTTGCTGTTAAAAAATCCTGAAATCTGCACCCATCAGCACCCCTACTTCTTGTGTCACCTCTTCAGCAGCACTGCTGTGGTCAGAAACTAACCAGTGATGGGCTGATGGGTACTGATAAATTGTGCATCAACAGATCTGTAAATGTTCACTTATGTAATGGGCTCACAAAATGGCCAGAGAGTGGAGGTAGAAGGTGTTTTGTGTAGATGGGATGTTTATAATGATACTTCTATGTGTGGAATGTGTTACATATTTTTGCAGCTGGTACAGATCATATGGCAATAGATCTGGTTTCCTGCACTGCTGGAGGTTATTTAAGGGGTATTTGGTACACATTGCATCATGTCTGTGCAGCTGTATGAAGTTTCTTTCATTCGATAAACTGAGTGTAGATATATCCATTTTCATTTTTGCCAATTAGAGAGACTAGTCTGGGCTTGCTATTGATTTTTGCTCCAGTTGACAAAAGATACATTTAATAAGAGCTTCTGTTATGAGAGATCTGCTGGTTCCTTTTGCAGCATGGTTGTCTCTTACGTAAATTAAAGGATGAACCTTGAAGGACTAATTGACTCGCCTAGAAAATGACAGGTTATCTCAGAGAAAACTCTGTCCATGTTCACTAGAAACGTGGCATAAAACGTTCTACTGCAAGAAGCTTCCGCTGAATTGAGCTCCTTGTCTTCCTATAAATGTAACTGAACTATAACAGTGTTACTAGGTTCATGCAGTAGTTTATGTAACTTTCCTTGTTTTCATTGTCCACCTACTGTAAATGCCTGAGGCAAGGAGAGCATGTGGACCGCCGGATGTTACTGGTATCAGAGCTGAGTGGGCTGCACTACTTCGCTCTCATTATATTCCTTACGAGCCACACACCACCACCAAAGCTAAAGCACAGCACCACTGATTAATTGGCATTATGCTGTCTGAACTGCAGAATGCATTTCAACCAAAGCGCTCAGTTTAAATCGAGGCCTCAAACTGAAATAAGAGGCACTAGGAATATAACGGCCGAGCGGTTTCAGAGCAGCTGTTCATAAGGCTGAATAGTTTTGATTGTAGCTGTCTGCACCGCATCGTTCGACATATGGCCTTCCATAATTACCCTTAATCTGCTTTGACGTACCTGATTTGGGGAAGCATATTGGCCATATTAAGTGATGTGTGAATTTTTAATTGTCACCCAAGCCATTATAAAACAATATTTTCCCTCCTACGTAGAGCAAATGTCACATGAAGGCAATTAGAAGCACTGAGTGAACTGAAATGAATTCAGTGCTTTGCTTTGCATCTCCCATTTGACAGATACTGGGTGTCTCTGTTTTGTTAGTCATTATAGAGAACAGAGCTACTTTAAGTCAAATAACAGATGAACAGACAAACTTGTGTCGGTATGTGTATAAAAGTGCCAAAAATAATTCTTCTTGAAGAGCCATTTTTGGTTCCCTAAAGAACCTTAAGTAGATGGTTCTTTAAAGAACCAGGTTTGTAAATGAGATCAGGGGCCAATTTTAAAGGAAAAACTCATTTGCCTTGTTTTAATTTATTGAAAAGTGTTTGATATAAAAAAACATTATTAAAGTTTCAAAATGTATCGGTCTTGCCTCAGTCCATACAGTCCACATAAAGAAACTAAGCTGCATAAACAGCTCATTTTATGATGTCAGGAAAAAAACATTTAAATATATATGCCTATTCAGCTAATGGCTGTTCAACTCTGCCTACTGTCACTGAAGTGGTAAGGAGTGTTTTAACCTGGACTGCTTTTTTGAATACAGGGCAGCCAACCACAACAAAGATCATTTACATATATATCAGTCTTAAAGGCAAAGTGATATAATCAGCATGAGTTCTGACTGATAACAGTATATAAGCCCACATAAACATTATAAGTTGACCTCAGGGGAAAATGCAATAAAAAAGACCCTTGAGACTCTTAATGTTTAAAGAACTTCTACGTAGAAGTAAAGGTTCTATACGTATTAAAGTTTTGAAAACTTGAGGATAACCGGGCATTATAAAGCCCTCACATTATATTTATTAAGCCTTTATACAGTGCTCTGGAAAATGCTTAATTCAATTCAGTTCCTGCTTAATAATATAGTGATGGGCAGCCAGTTAATTAGTAGTTATTGGCCTGATTATTAAGTTACCAGCCGTTGGTTCGATAAGGCCTAATAATGGACACCTAGAATGTTGTGCAAAAAAAATTTGATGTATAATAATCAAATAAAGGTGCTCTGGAGACTTTTTAATTCATACCAGTTATTTAAGCAATAGAACACGAGAGGGAGTGTGTTATTGCGAAATAACATCACGGCTGTGATTTGGTTGTGATAACACACGACCTTGAGTGTTCTATTGCTTTTATACAACAGTTAAATAAATAAAGTAAGAAATAAAATAAATTGGGCTGTGAACATGGCATTTAATGTGTTTAAATGTTAGCAGTTTCTTCCACCAAATTATAGTTCCTTAACAAGCAGTTTGTTGCTGCGTCAGAGTAACGAGCTCTGCTCACTGGCTGCATGGCCAGCAGTTCGCTCTCCTCCTTACTCTAAATTCTGAAACTGTCAATACCACTGAGCAACCTTTTCAGTAAGCGGCTGTGACAGAAAAACACCTAAACAATCTGGAATTAGCCAGAAATTAACTGAATACCATTCGCCAAACGTATAGTTTCATGTTCAGAGTCTGACCAAATCGGACTGAGCCATAAAACCGCTGCAATATCAAGTTTAGCTCAGTTTTGTCAATTTTTGCTAGATCGATATTAAAGTTGTTTTGTTCCAGCCAGTCTGTAAACCATTTTACAGCCCATTTTGTTTGGCCAATGGTATTCGGTTCATTTCTGGCTAATTCCAGGTTATTTAGGTGTTCTTCTGTCACAGCTGCCAACTGAAAAGCTTGCTCAGTGATAATGAGAGTTTCAGAATTTAATGAAGTCTCATCTTCAGAATTGGACCAAATCAGCTGTAGGTCAAATGTAATCTTAAAAGTTTTCTGTTTGTGCACAAAGTAAACGGCGTCTCAGCGGAGTGACTAAATGTTTGTGAAAAAAATGTGATGTTATAACAAAATAACAGCATGGTTAGAATGCTTCTCAACCAATCAGCTTGTGTGGCCGGAACTAACTATTGTATAATGTTTAGTAATATAGTAATGAGCAGCCTGTTTAGCCAGTTGCCAAATACTGGCTTGATAAGTCTTAATAAGAGTATTAAGTGCTCTTGCAGTGCTTTGGAAAATGCTTAATTCCCACTGGTTACTGCTTAATAATGTAGTAACAAGTAAACAGTTAAGTATCAACCACTGGCCTGATAAGGCTTAATAAGATCATTACAAGTTCTCTGGAAATGCTTAATTTACTCTAGTTATTACTTAATAATATAGTAATAAGCAGACAGTTAACAACTACTGGTATGGTATGGCTTAATAAGAGAATTACAAGTACTCTGAAAAATGTTTAATTTACCCTAGTTATTGCTTGATAAGGGTAGATGACCAGCTCCTGGTTTGATAAGTCTTAAAAGCACACCATTAGGGTGATGTAATTCACCCCTATTCTGAAATGTAAAGTCTTTTCTAGAACCATTCTTTCAAGCCAGGAACCAATTAGGAACCTTTTTAAGAGTGTGAACCAACTCCCAGAGGCCATTTTGCTTTGGTCCTCACATTAGCCTGTTGAATTTTATTCCCTGTGCTCTCCCATGCTTTCATAATCAAACCCACAATTGATGCCTTTAAAACAGCTGCTGAAACACGACACTGCTTATAGTAGTTATAGCCACTACAGTACTTTTCTCCATCTGCATGGGAAAATGAATCCCTCGCCCATTTTCTGAGCCTTGTTCTCATGAGAAGGACGGGTCATAAATCAGCTTTAATGTGACATTAAGGATTACCCGTAAAGCCTGGAGGAGCCTTTCAGTCACATAGAACATTACCTGCTAGGAGACAAAACATTCCTTGCCAGCCAATTAATAACAGTGCTAAGGTGTAGCGCTTTAGTGCGGTGGGGCGGGGGAGGGCAAAAGGTAGAATTACTCTGAGCCTATAGATACGGATTGTTGTATCTTACCTCATGAAGGCAGAAACTCTGGCAGGAGCCAAAATGACACAAGTTTTGTAACAAAGAAGCATCAACTGCTGATCTTTCTTTAAAGGGGATCAAGAGAAGATGATCCAGTCACACGCAATCTGCCTAAATGGCTGTTATGTAACTGCGGAGGGTCCACAGCTGTGCTGAATCTGAGAGATCCGAGCCTCTGAATGCTTCTCTGCTTCCTCATGCCTCATTCTTGGACCTGTTATAGAAACCTGGAGTACATTTTGTCTTCTTCACAATACAGCATGTTCCTTCAATGTTCCTTCATTGTCTTGCTACATCTGTGTAAGATGGCTGAATGTTGTGCATTGTGCCTATAAGCAAAAGACAAAATAAATGGCCTCTGCACCCTGAGTTCAGTTCAATCCTTTTTTATTTCGACACACATGAAGAAAACATTTTGCTCCTTCATTAGTTCACTTGCTGTACATAAAGGCAGTGATACAGTACCTGAGATGAACTGGTTTGACAGTTTATTCCTTAAATGAAAACATATGTGGATGAAAATGAGGAAGTCTGGAAAGACTCCACTCTTCTAATCTGCTTACAGCTCAAACGGCAGACCGCTGTGGCTTCTAGGCTCCGGTTGACTGATGGGCTGGTGGCAGGCCGGCTCCTCTGGGGTGTGTCGGTTGGCGCATCTCCTGCTCTGTAAGGGGCCTAACTCCGGTTCCTGCTGAACTGAGCCAGTGCGTGCTTTACCAACTGTTATCAGCTCAGTAGGCACAGGAGGTTGAGCCCAGTCTTCCTCCCCCTTCACTTCCTTTCCCCACCACCGGGGGCACTATGCAGAGGTGCAGTACTAGAACTCCAAGTAAAAGTTAAATTCCGTCTATTTTAGTCATGACTGCCTCATGACTTCAACTGAATTGCAAATGTCATGTTTGTGCTCTATTTTACTATAACAGTGTTCTAGAAAGATTAACCAGTTCAATAAAATTCATCAAATAGTGCTTGAAACGTACAATCTGAGGTGTATGATCACTGAATCTTCAGTACCACAATTCCAGCTGTACTGAAATGACAGATAGTAATAATAACAGAACATATCTCTGCTGTCATATCAAACCATGGCTTAAAATTCCATGAAATAAAAATTTTAACTAACCTACATTAAAAGTTAAAAACATTTTTTCTTCTCATTTATCCATTTAATTTCAGTGATGATATCAGATCATTATAGTTTGTTTAGGTCAGAAACATAATAAACATATAAAAATACAGTGTTTTTGTATAATATGACAAAAGACAAGATGCTTACAGGATGCTTGTCTTGAAAAGTCAAAAGAGGTTGTACATTCTCAGAAAAAACGTTCAGGTTATAAGCACTTCCACTGTAGTGGTACCCTCAGGGATATGTCTTCAGTATCTTTACTAACATACTTGTACTCTACCACTGTAATTATTTTGTTAAGTTGCATTGGATCCATATACCCTGTCTTGACTTCAGACCTTTTGTTTTATTTTTACTTAAGAAAGTTAAGTTATGAAAATGTAAGGTACACAACTGCACCTTAAGGACAATGTTGTACCTTTGAGGGTACATATACATTGTTTGTATCTTTGGAGACTAAAATCTATCTGTACATTTATGCCTTTGGCATACGCTATTATCCAGAACAGCTCACAGTTTAATCATATTACAGAGGAAGGTGTAGAGTGACTTTTTTCATGAAATTGGTCCAACTTATTGAAATCAAAAATGTGACTGATTGATTGGTTCCTCTGTCACTTAATAGTACTAACGTAGCAATTATGCTGATCCCTAAACATGTTATGCCTTTTTTTGTTAAGCGCTTGAAATTTAGCGTTAGAAGTCTTGCCCAAGGACTCTATAAAGTAGCATGCTTGTCAAGAAAGGAACAGAATCCCAGTCTGCTGCATGGGGAGCAAGAGTATTACGAGAGGGGAACTTTTTGGGCCTTCTAGGCCTTTAGAGAAGGCCTAATGATTTCTGAGAACTAAAAAAAATAAATGTTTGTAATTTTTAGTTGATTTCTATTCAATATAATCATGTTTCTATTTAAACTGTGCAAAGATTACTGAACTATTTTTTATTCAATCAGGAATTGTTTCTCTCCATGGTATCTAGGAGATATAGCTGAATGAGCTCTCCTACTGGTTAGGACTTCAAGCGCTGAAGAGAAGGCCTAACATGTTTAAGCATCAGCATAATTGCTACGTTAGTACTATTAAGTGACAGAGGAATCAGTCACATTTTGATTTCCAATAAGTTGGACCAATTTCATGAAAAAAGTCACTCTAGATCTTCTAAAAGTCTTAGATAAATTGCTGTCTGTGAATACGAACATGAGCTTAATCAATGGGTTGGCATGGTTCGCCACTAAGTATTACCTACTATGCTACACAAACTGCACAGTACCTGTACAGCATAATTTTATCTGACAGTGTAGGAACTACTGTCTATTGCTTTGTAGGACTATATCTTGAAGCCCAACTATGTAGCATGCAGTACTTGATTTTGGACACAACATGTTTAGTGCCTCAGTAGATGAATCCTCAGATGTTTTCACAGTACACTGGGTGTTATGGTGACTTTTGCATGCAGAACATTTGTTGCTATCTTAGGTTTCACACTGTAAAGATGAACAGATCTGGGGGCATGTCATGTATTGACATTGGCAAGCATTTGTCAACAAGTTAGCGCAGGTTTATCACTGTTAAACCTATTGAACCCTGCAGACACATGCTACTTGAAATACACACCTCTGAGAGCAGTAGATATTGTGGTGAATTGTATGGAATCGTGGTGAGCACAGTCTTTCTCATTTACACAAAAGACTAGAAGTGCACTTAGTGGAATAATGCATGCTTCTGGCTTTGTCTTGGGATTGTGTAGAGACTTGCCTGGACAGAACACAAGGGATTATGGTAATACTCACATATGTTATTGCAATGGGTAACTTGTATTTCTTCCTGTTGAAATTTAAAACACTTGTGGGTGTTTGATTTATTGATTCTGATGATGTGGTCTTCTGTGAAGTTCAGATGGTTTACGCGTCTGTAAATAAATCTGTTGTTGTCTGGCCTTCAGCGCCTCATACGCACAAGAGCGTTCCTTCATATAGCTTTGACAGTTGTGGTTAAGAGATAATATTTTTAAAAGCTCCTTTATTTGCCTAGAAGGGCCTGAGCTTTCATCCATTCATCTCGTTCATTCATTTGTCCACGGAGAAGACCCAGGGCTCACACCGGCTAAAAAGGCTAGCAAAGCGCAACCACTGTAGTTGTCTCAATTCTTTGCTTATTCTGTACACATGCCCCTGGATAAGAGCCTGCTTGACTAGACCACCCTGCTTGAGAGGAAGGGTGGAACTCCAAGCTCATATTTATAAAGGAATAACTGAACTATGATCAGCTCCTTCTCTTTATGTAAGATTTTTAATTCAAATATGAAAGAAAAGACTTACCTTACATCAAGACTCTTAGTAGTTTTTGCCTACACAAGTTCTCGCCTCCTTTGCCGTTCTGCGAATGAGCCTCAGAGGAGCGGAACTTAGCCACTGTGAACACGGCCTTTCCTGGATCTGTTCACAAAGCGAGCCAAGTCCTGCGCCTCACGAAACGTAGCAGGGCCCTGCCACCGCCTCGGCTTCTCGCGACCTCACATGTGTTTTTTTATGCTGCGGGATTTGTTTTTCTGCCTCCTGCCACACCTAAACCCAAATGGCTTGCAGATACAGAGTCTCGGTCACTGTCGTTGGCTGAATGGAGAGGGAGAGAGCGACCGTGGGACATTTGGGCTTGTTTTCACTCATGGACGCATGAGTGCATTTACTCACTCTTGGATGGGGTTCTTGGGCCTCATGCCCACTTTACAGAGGGAAAACATCAACCAATCGATCTGTGTCAGAGTGAAAACGTGCTTCAAAGTAAAGCAGTAATGCACTTTTTAATGAGACATATAAATAAGACCCATAAAATATCATATGGCACTTGCATTGCAAGCTTCTATATTTTTCTTTACCCTATTCCTCCCCCGATTTCTGACAAATGCTTGCTGTTAAAAAGCTGTGTGCCTAACGAACTCATTAACAGCTTTTTCTATGCGCACTTATGCATCAAAGTGCTACAGCGATAATTCCAATGCATTCCACATGTAGCTTTCAAAGAGCACCTCGAGTACAGAAGCCACAGACTTTTTTATACTGCGAGCCCACATGCGTCTGCATGGCACCAAAGCAGCCGGATCGCATTCCAAATCACAAAACCGCAGTCATAAGTTGGAGGGTGACTGTTTATGCTGTGAAATGTAGGAAAGACGCTTGGCGCTCTAAACCTATATGAGCTGTATGTGCTTTCGGTTTGAGTTCACTGGAACAGCTGTCAGAGTGCTCGGTTATGGAGAAGCTTACTCAGCCTTGGGCCAGGGCAGGAGGGGCATCGTTACAGCCTGTGAGGTTTTCCTGTGGGACAGGGACTGATCCAGAGCCTTCCTGCTTTGTCCAGAAGGCCTCAAGCAGGGTAAAGCTAAATGTGGTGAAGCTACTCATTGAAGTGAATGGCCTGCAGCTGGTTGGAAATCCCTGGCAATGTGATTTTTTTGCTATAGTCCCAAATCACTCTGCCAGGAATCCCTCCAACTGCCCCAGTGAAGAAAAAGAAGAGAGAGAGGTTTGACGGCACTTGTTCGCACTCTAGTCACGGTCAGTCATCACCCATTAATTTCACGTACGCAGACCCACACACACACAAGAGCTAAACCTTGCACATCACACCATCTCATCTTTCACACACTACTCGCACAGTTGATTTGCCTAGGCTCACCTGAGAAAACATGCACTCAATGGAGCCTTAGTGTCCTCTGTTTGCATGACCTTCTGACAGCACGGGTCTCGCGTGGCAGCATGCGCGAGCATGTGTGTCCATACACTCGCCATTGCTCTCGCTACTCGGGTTTTGCATGCTGTGTGTTGACAAGAGAATAAAAACAAATTTTCCTGCATCCTGCACGAACACTAACCAATTCGATTTTGCAGGATTTCTGCATAACTCAAACAGTGAGATGGAAACAAAGTCATTGAGAGTGGTGTGATGTGAAATGGTGCACTGTAGAGAAACAAACTGATTCAGATTTCTGTGCAGTGGTGGTGATAAGAACCAGGGCAAATCTAGAAATTTTATTTAGCGGTGAACTTATGTGACTTATATATAATGCTGATAGTAATATAATGTATGTGTAATGTTGATGGTGAAACAGTGGTCAGTCTGCAAAAAATAAGCATTATTTGAGGATTATTTTGCCCTAGAATAAAGACTTTCTGTGAGACATGTTTTAGGGGTATTAAACAGTTTAGATGCCTGGACCCTATCACCACCAATGTGAACAATTCTGACTTGGTAATTCTCTTTTGAGGGCACAATATTACGCCTTTAAATAAGCCTTATGTGTCTATTGTGACATATTATTGGCTCCCTGTTCACGTGACTTCAATCACATCACGTGACGGTCAATCACAGTAGAAACCTGTTTACGTGCACTTGCCATACACGTTCCTCAGCTTTAATTTATTAACAGTCATTTACTTTTCCTCACAGGCAGCTTGCAATAAGTGTCTCCAAACACTGGTTCTGCACGCCGTGTTGGTGAGAGCCCTCTCACCTAATCAATTATATTACCAACCCTGGAAGTGTGAATCATTCATGTAACAAAAACCAGTATCAATCAGTATTGAACCAAAGCAGACAACTGGCAAGGGTGCTGCAATGGCTACATAATGGACCTCATATTTCAGACACGTCTGTTGTAATATTTGCCATACTTCATTCAAGCTGTTGCAACACAACATGACTCATAATACCAGTGTAAGCCTCGTCTGAAGTTTGCCTTTGCCCTTGAGTGCATGTGGAGATGTTTAGCTGTAGTTGTCTCCCATCAGAGTGGCTGCAGCCAGAGCATAATTGTGTTACAGGCCATGTTGAGAGCCTGGAGGGTGCTCCAGTCTGCAGCAAATGCAAATGGCGGCTTTTCCCCTCGAAACACACTTAAAAGAAAGCGAGGACATGGAGCTGAGAGGTGTTTTAATATCACATGGGGAATATTGCTCATAAAAACACTGCAACAAACTTACTTTAACAAAGGACACATAGCATCTTTTTTCGCAACAACTCACAATAAGTAGCTTTTGAGAGGTTTCCTCGCCAGATGTCCTCTATCAAGATGGAAGGGATCTAAAAAAAAGAGAGAAGAGACCTTTTATTAGACGTGAACACAGCAGAAAATAAGATTTTTCACAGGCTCTGAAAGAACCCTTCGTGGCATGTCTCACAAATAATTAGAGGCCATCTCTGCACGGGCTGAGTGCAGTCTTTCTTTCACATATGAAGTCATTGGAGTTGCAAGGTGTATTAATAGCTGAGTGCTATAAGAGCAGGGCTGCTTAAGTGAGACAGATAACATTGTGCTCGTCCATGTACATCTGACGAATATTGCCTTTCATCTTTAACACCTGTAAGGCAATATACTGGCTTTAACATCATAGATAACTAGCTCATAAGCTCACTGGCTGATGGAGAAAAGAACATCTTTCTGCTATAAATACACTATGAGGCAACAGTTTGGACACACCTGAGTAAATGCATGTTTTTTATACTCTTAAATACATTTTGATCTACAGGCGTATCCTTAAATGGATTAAACGTTTTTACTTATACAAATAAAATAGTACAGGTCATGCAAATGTATGAATTTATTGCCACAATGAATATTTTAAATAAGAAATTATTTTTGGCAGCCAACAAGGTCTCAGCATGTGTGGGACAACTTCAGGTCTGTTGGAAAAGCATTCCAGGTGGCTTCTCATGAAGCTGCTTGAGAGAATGCTAAGAGTGGGTCAAGGCAAAAATAAAGTAGCATCTTTTTTATGGTCACTGCCCATAATTTCATATGTGTTATTTCCAAGTTTGATGTCTTCCCTAAATGGCATTTTTATCCTAAAATGAGTAAAACAGTCAGCTAAATAAGGGAACCCATTCTATGAGCAGGTACATCTAAACACCTGCCAGGTAGTTTATACAGTACTGTGCAAAGTTGAACATGCTTCAAATTAATACATTTCCAGTCAAAATGGCCATTAAGTACACGTTATCCATTTTTGTGTCAAAAAAGCTGAAAAATCACACAGAAACCTCAACTATTAATGTCTTTTTTTCCCCAGCATTTAGTGTGTCTACCTTTGCATTTCATTCTTTTCGGGACACTTGCTTTCAGTTTTTCAAAGAAATCTGCAGGGATATTTATCCACACCTCCAAAGTTTAGTTTTAGGAGTTGGTTGTATTTTCTGCTTCTCACAATACAAGTAATCTCTATTACGAATTTAGAGTAATCAATCCATAAAAACTTAATCCACATGCATGTTCCAGATTCAGTGTGCACATTTGTCTTTTTGTCAATTTCCTTTTCTTAGTAACAGCTTCTTGACAGCTACACTTCACTATGGTCTTGAGTTGTCTTCTCACAGTGGAAGGATGGGCAGAAACACCTGTGGATTTTTGGTCTTGTATGGTTGTTCGAGTCCCAATTTCTCTGTATCTTGTGTTGTTTTTTCACTTATTTTCCTTAAACTGTGCCCTTCCTTATGCAAGTGAATCAGGTAATAGTTTTATATTTTCAGAAGTATCTCTTTTAGTCAGTTAAATGCATATGAGAAAGTAATTTGAAGGTATCTTAGGTGTGTTTAGGTAGATGCTTGTGTGAATATTAGTGTATCTTTGAAGGGAAATGTCAGCAACTCTTTTAGGAACAGCTTTTGTCAGGAGGACACAGCTGTAACTCACTGGGCTTAAGACTAGAAGGATGGAAGAGTTAAAATGGCAGCAGTGTGCACAACAGTAAAGAGTACACAAATAAAATATAGATAGATGTAATGTAATGCTTAGTGTTGGAGGCTTTTGTGTAGTTTTCTTTCTTTCTAGATCTTTCTGCTGGGATATTAAAGGGTTAAGATAGGTGGTGGGCTATCAGACCGTGCATACACAGGTAATGTAATAAATGACCAGGACAAAACGAGTGCCCTAATTCTCACATTGGCTGTTACCTCACTTGCAAGGCCAACTGCTCCATTTCCTTTGGCTGGACAAATAAGCAAACACAGCCTCTCAAAATATTTATAACAACTCAATGAAATGGTGTGAGCAGGGATTAAGGAGCTTCAGTCCAGGATAAACAAGAATCTTCCTGTGTCCTGTACTACACTGTCAGAAAAAAGCACAATAAATCTAGATCTTTGTCTCCCAAAAGTATGAAAAAATGTAAATGTACCCTCAAAAAGGTACGACATGATCTTTAACGTCAAACTGGGTATCTTAACCCCTTAAAATCCCAGCTTTATTACATACTACAGCCTTTTATTCAGAAACTACAGAGACTCCAGTGCAAACTGGTTGAGCTAATCTTAGGTTATAGAAATGTGTAATAAAATGTTAATTAAGGAATTAAGGAGTAAAATGAGTTTCAAAGGTACTAAATTCATTTTCCAGGGCAAAGGGGAATATTTTGTACCTTTTCTGATCTTAAAATGCCTGTATCTTACATTTGTCTTGTATTTTATTTTTTTTTATATGATCATTTTCCAATTATCTCTTTCCAATTATCCTGTTATCTCTAACAGGCTGTTTTTGTTACTGGACTGTCAAAAGTGGCTTGTCAGATCTATTTAAAAAATTACTTCATGTGGTAACAAGCAATTAAAATAGTTTAATTCAACTCAGAAATTACTTTCATTGAAAGAATCATTTATTCAAAGTATTTATTTAGGTTGAATAAAACTAGTTCAATTGCTTGTTACACATGAGGTAATTTTTTTGAGTAGACCTGATGAGACACAATTGCAGTGTAGTCCAATTGCTTGTTACTACATGAAATAATTTTTTAAGTTGATCTGATGAGCCATTTTTACAGTATACTTCAAACTCCTTTACTACAAAACAGCAAGAGAAATCATTTTTCCATAGAGGTCCAATTAATTTGCGTGAAATATAAAAATAAAGTGAAAGGTCTGGGATCAGGTCAAGGTGTAAGGAGTTAATGCAACTTAAAAATGGTTTGTCAGTCCAACCTAAAAAAATTACTTCATGTGGTAACAAGTAAATTAACTAGTTTTATTAAACTCAAATAAATACTTTGAACGAACAATTCTTTCATTCAACGTAATTGCTTGAGTTGAATAAAACACAGATTCTTGTTCTGTTAACTTACTATGAAAAGTGTTTCAAATGAAGAAGAAAGCTGTTTTTACCATTCAGCACTTCACATCTTCAATGTGATCAATGTTCACAGACAACCCACAATGACTAGCTTTTGAGTTTTGAGAAAATTCTTCATAGTGCACGTTTAAGGCACACTATTCAAAATACGCACAGGAAAAATAAAGACCTGCATATTTTAATGGGCTGAATTTCATCTTACCCCTTCTGACCCCTGCTAACAAATTGCACATTAAATTAGTGGGAAAGATGTCATTATTAGACGGCATTTACAGAACAGTTTAATTGTCCCATCTGTCAATCAGGCGTAGGTCACCAGACACAACATTGAGGGCATTATCATTAAAAAGTTAGTGAGCTTTGAGCTCAGTCGTGCAGTAGCTGGAAGTGTTAGTGTGCTGAATCTCATCCACGTTGCCTGTCAGCTTAATACGCGTCATTTGAACTGCTGCTGAAAAGACTGTGCAGCGCTATTTAATTGAAGCCTTGAAGATGACTAAAAAAACTCCCTCACCACGCTTATCTGATCCAGTCAGTACACGCCTGGAGATGTACTGCAAATGTCTGACCGAGCTTGGAAAAAGACCTATGTATAAAAAGATCACTTTAGATAATGACTGTCCATAAGAAAAAATGCAAATTAGCACACATATCTTTTCTAAACACATCTATTCTAATAGGTTTTTCTTTCTAATGCATTTTCACCATAGCAACAGTGTGTACTTTACAGGGAACAACTGTTAGGTTAATGTCCTACTACAATCTTTCTATTATTGTATATTATGATGTAAATTTTTATCTATTATTTCTGTGTATACTGTTTAGGCTTGAACAATTGCTAAAAACAATGAATAGGTGAATGCAGCACTACCCGTTATTAAGCTATAGGGCTTGGTAAAGAAAGGCGGAACAGAAATACGGATGGTACATCTTCTCTTGATTATCTGGCTCTTGAAACTCCATTTCTTAGTACTGAATTTAGAATAAGAGCGTTCAGTTTCAAAGCTCACTTCAGCCAGAGCAGCTTCAGAGACAAGTTAGAGAGGGCATTTCACTGCACGGCTTTAACACTTAAGTACAGACGATGCTCTCATAAAAAAAGGTAAGTAAATAAATAAATAAATAAATAAATAAATAAAATCACTGAAGCAAATGGCACAGCACAATCAAATGTTTTATGTATATCAAATATTGTGGCCAAATGTTTAATTAAATATTTCATTGAATTTGATTTGTAGTCTTGAATATCTTTGCTAATTTTCACTGTTGGCTTATTTTTCTCCAGCTCTTTTTCTTCTTTCATTTTTCTGATGAGTAGTTAGTCAAATCTGGATATTTTGCGCATAATTAACCAGAACGTCAATTGCTTAATAAAGAAATAAATTGTATTTACGGTGGTAAATATTAATTTTATACTGTTAATTTTACACTGTAGGCTTGTTTTTCTCCAGCTTTTTTTCTGCTTTGATTTTATGATGCGTAGTCACATCTGGATATTTTGCACATATTAACTATGATGTCAACTACTTAATGAATTTTATTTACAGTAGTACATATTTTAGATCATTTTAAACTTTAAAGCTTGTTTTTTCCAGCTTTTTTCTGGTTTGATTTTATGATTAGTAGTTTGTCACATCTAGATTTTTGTGTCAACTACTTAATGAATTTGAGATATTTTTAGATATTCGTTTAGACAATTTTAGATAATTTTATTCTATTGGCTTGTTTTTCTCCAGCCTTTTATTTAAGTTACTAATTTTGTTATGAGTAATTAGTTACATCTGGATATTTTGTGCATATATGTTGTTTTCTTTTTTTTGCAGAAGTGATTATTTTAGGACATTTTAAACCTTTGGTTTGTCCTAATAAACTAATTTCAAATTGATAGTGGCGAATATCTTGAGTAATCTTTGAAGATTTTCTATGCTGCTCACTTGTCTTCAGCCTTCAAGCTACTTCACTGATGTTATTACTGACGTCTTTGTGAAATAAGACACTGAATGTAGATCTCTGCTAACGTATCCAATGTTGGGCAGAGCCAAAGGAACCGGCAGCAACATGAAATGTTTCACTCTCATTCACTTGACCCATTCCATTGTTTTTTTACTCTCCCAGCTATATTTCACTTGTTTTCAGCTGCAGTAGCATGCCCTAAAATTTCCAGCAATTGAGAACAGTGCTGGCACCTCATATTTCTGCTTTGCTGGAGAGTGACGCTCTCATTGCCCAGGATCAAAATCACAGGGCGTCTGCTGAGAGTCTGAAGTGCTGCCAGCCCCCCTCCATGTCTACACATGATTTTCACAGCCTGTGTTGGTTGTTCTGGCTAGAAAGGCTGCGGGACAGGCCCGCTGGATGCTCGGGATTGGCCCAGCTGCTCTGACGCCACTGCCTGCTCCTGGCATGGAGGAAGCACTTGAGTGGACAAAGGAAGGCAGTGCATGATGGGAAGCGGGAGGGCGGGCTTCCCGGCTCGATGGCAGAGATAAAGCTGAGTGTGTGTGCCCGGTGCAATGGGGAAAAGGGCCTGGGGCGGGGAGGGGACGGAGCCGTGACGCAGACACACACACTGATAATCTCAGTTCAAAGCCAAGCAGGGAGAGTTTGAAAGAGGCACACAGCAGGGCCCAGTCACCAGCCCTGCAACAGCCTACAGCTTCCTACCACACTTTGACACACACACGCTTTTGCATTAATACCTATTAGAAAATGGGGTTATGGTTACGTAAAGTACTGTGTCAAAGTCAGAGACCACCCACGATTTATTTAATTTGCAATTAAAATGGCCATTAAGTATAAGCTATTAATTTTTCAGCATACATTTTTTCAGGAAATTAGTTATAAGACATTTCATCTGCATAAGGATAAGGAAAGTCAAAGAAAAAACAGGACTTTCCAAAACTGGAGTTCAAAAAAATGATTAAAAGGTACAGAGAAAATGGGACTCCTAATAACCATGCAAGACCTGGCAGACCACCAAAACTGTCACCATCAGATAAACAGCATTTAAAGCATCTATCTTTGAAAGAGGAGAAGCTGCTGGTGCTCTCAGAACAATGGACTGTCCACCCCAGAGTCCAGACCTCAACATCACTGAAAAAAGATGGAAGCTGCAATAAAGGCAAAGTGTAAACACTGAAAAATGGATATTACATTTAATTGTTGAGGCTTCTGTTTGTAATGTTTTTTGCTTTTTTTCTGATACCTAAAAATGAATAGCTTGTACTTACTGACTGTTATGAGGGAAAATTATCTACATGAAGGGCAGTCTGTGAAGAACAGAACAGGAACTGAATTTTATTGTAATGTTACAATCTTGGAGATATAAGACTTTGTTATGACAGTAATGATGTGTATGTAAAAGATTTTCTCTAATTCCAAACCTAACTTCATCATCAGCAAACAAGAGGAAAGTTTTAATAAAAATGACACTCATTCAAAAGTTTGGAGTTACTTGTCATATTCAAGGTGCACTATGTAAGATTTTTTTTTTTTGTTAAAACTGAAAGTTGCTATGAGTCAGAGGTGCTGGGTTGGATTTCAAGGAAGATTTTAGACCACATCATACATCTTTACGTATTAATGTCACAAGCACAAAACGTCAAAAAAAGTTTAAAAAAAGGTTGGTCTTGATAAACAGTCAAAAGGTCGGTCTTGATATTGAGGTCTCAAATGCAAAATTAACATTATACTGATGAAGATATGATGACAACAGTAGATAATTCACTTACATCCTCAGAAGGCATGTCTTTCACCAATGTTTGACTAAATTCTTAAGTTAGACAACAGAACGTTCCCAAAAGTTTTTTGGGAACATCAAAAAGTTATTAAAGGATAAATAATATGCTGTAATTATTTATAGTAATTCAGGTTCTCTGCCTGAGATTTGATTATGTTTCAAATATGAGGGAGTCTGGATGTTGATTTGAGTATATTTCATATTGTCCCTATGGAATTTCACCTATTTTTTACATCTTCTTTCAAATTACTTGAACTCTATTAAGCTATAGAGTACAAGCATGATATTAGTCTTTTTATACATGTACCTACTACAAAGTTGGTTTAATATCATTGAAAACAGTGATTCCAAACTTTTGAATGGTCATGTAGCTTTTGTAAAAAAAATGCTTTACAAAATCTGGACCATTTTGTTGATCCTTGTTGTTGTTTTTGTCCAGAATATGGATAAAAACACTCGCATATACACACACACACTCATGTAATGCTAACAGCCTCACACACCCTCACATGCACACACGCAGAGGGCATGCTAGGACAGAAAGTTCATTCTAGACCGCAGTCAACTTCATCTTGAGTTACAGACGTAAATGTTGTTACTGAAATTTCTCTCCTTTACATGTGGTTCCAAGCCCAATTATAACAAACGTATTCTGGAAATAATCAGTACATGATATCCGCTTTGTCTAGAGGGCTAGAGGGCTCCTGTCCAGGATTCTATATTACCATAAAGACTGTACTTTGGAGTTATGTATATTAATGTCACTTCTACAAAGAAAGGATTGAAAGCATTTTTTGTATTAAAGATGTTATACTATATAGGCTTTTCATTTACACAATCTGCAAACAATGTGATGTGTGGCATACTCTAGATCTACAGCGCAATGATGAATGCCAGTAAACATGGGGAAAATGAGTGATCTGAGGGGTTTACACCCTGTTATCAAACGTTACTGTAAATATTCATATTTACATACAGTATAATTACACATACAGTACAGTATGTCATGCTGTATGTGTTCAGTACCAATGGACCTATTCAGTCGAACAGGTAATCATAAGAAATGGAATAATTTCCTCAAAGGAACAAAAGATTTGACGCAACCTCTCTCTCTCTCTCGGACGATTCATGTTTTTCTCCAAAAGGACCACATAAAAAAAGCAATTAAAGCTAGGACAAACTGTGTCCGCCAAACTACTTCTTAAATGTCTAACAGGCCTTTAGCCCAAGGAGCTTAATCGGGAAGCAGAATGAGACTGAAAATTATTTACTACTCAGTGCAGAGACATGCTGAAGATGTTAAAAAGTACAGTGGGAGGAAACAGGGAGAGGTTGAATATAACCAGGCTCATACCGCTTGAGCCTAAACAGGCCCTTAACCCTATCTAACCTAAAGTCTTGTAGGTAATTCATTTTGAGGCTTTGACTTTGTCCCCTTTGACTCTTTCAAATCTGCTCGGCTGTGTGCATGTCCATGTGGCCCAGGTGGAACTGAAGCTTTCTGTGTGCTAGTGTGTTTTCTAACACCATGTAAAAGAAGCATGATGCTGCTTTTATTGTCAGATTCTAAGCAAGCAAGCGCACACATTTTGATTGTAATTCACACTGATAAAGCCTTATTATGAATTGATTTCATCACAATGCCAATTACAGGTGACCGAAGTGTGAAGTATGTTCCTATTCTTATTTTTCATGCAAACAAAAGCTTCCTTTTTTTTGGCTTAGCTAAATCTTGTTTTTTCTACAGTGCTGTACAAAAGTGCATTTGTTTGAAAAGCAATTCAGGGACACAAGTAGGTGTTTTAAGTCATGGGTGCTGAAATTGTAAGCAACATATACGTGACGTAAACAGTGACATCATGCAAAGTTATTTACCCTTTCATTTTATTTTTGTTTGATAATTTACATCAAACTGAGTGTGTCATGACATGGTGAGAAACAACAATATACACACATAACTGACTCATTAAACTGCTGAATGCACACCCTGATTACTCTGCTCTGTCTTTCTGGATGAACTTTATGCAAATGAGTTGAAAGACGTCTAATCAGAATGATGATGTGTGGCGTGGTAACCAATTGTGTTATGCCCACAGCCACACACTCGAATGGGCACCAAGCGGGAGATATAACGGTTAATGAAAAAGAATGCATTCAAAGCATGGAACATCATTTTTAAGTTTATATTAGGCTGCTTTGGGGTTCAAGAAATGACTTACAGCTCTGTATACAGCTGCTCTCTTTGCACCTCAACCTGCATGTGTTTTAGCTATGCACAGCCAAAGTGGCCAGCAGTGGGCGAGGGAAGCGATTTTAGAGTTATAGAGTCTTGAAATCCAACCCCCAGAGAGGTAATGTAAACAGTGCACGACTACTGGAGGCTTTAAAAATGTATGACTAAAACATAAAAATACAAACTCCACTGTAAAACTAGCAGATATAAGTCTTGACTATGTTCAAATTAGTCAAAATCTTATTTGAAAAAAAAAAATATTTTTAGCAGTTGCGGTTAACCAACCCTGAAGTCTCAGTACCCCTACTTCCCACGTCCCTGCTAAGATTAGAATAAAAACAAATAAAAATACATAGGGATTTAATATGTGTGAGTGTGTTAGCTTAACCATTTCTAAAGTGTTCCTCGAGGAAGTCAAGTATGGACTGTATGATCCAGGAATGGATCAAATCTATGCAATGGCTAGAGTGCAGCAGGAAGTCAGGAACCAGACCTGTGACCTTCTAACTGTATTCTTCTAACTACAACATTAACCACTCCTGTAAAAACAAGAAATTCTTGTTTTACGTATGTTTACATTTCACTGTATTTGTTTGTTTGTGTTTATTCTAATGTTAAACAGAATATTTACTGGCAAAAACACAGTCACTACCAACGTTTTAAACAATTTCCATCATTCATCCTATTTTTTAAGACTTTTGCATGTTTTTTTGTGTTATAATAAACATAAGCAGCATTGAGAAACTCCAGTGTTAAAGGAGAAAAGTTGAATGAAAAGCAGGATCAGCAGCTTTTCTACCGCAACATTCAATTCAATGTGAATCGGAAAACAAAATGCATTTCCATATCATGACATACATGTGAAACATTAGGGAAGGTTTCTGAGAAAGCTTGAATACAGATGGTGGTGCTAAGAGTGGATGGTGAAACATGATTTCATTAGTTAACATTATTTTCTCCTGCCTGCTGGTGCACGGTGATGTAATCGAAACTCAGATGTTGTTTTAGTGGTGGGCATAAGTCATCACACTTCAATCAAAGATTACAGGGAAGCTAGAATTTTGTTTTTCAAATGTAGTGGTATGATGAATTGTGCTTACCAGGGACATAGAAAGTAAAAAGGCCAAATTTGATTTCAGTTGTCTTTAAGGGTTTAAATAGCACTGCATCAGAGAGCAGTCTGGTTCTGCAAAGAGACAGCTGTCCGGATATTGAAGCTTGGCTTGAGGTCTGGTGGCAGTTGTTTTGTGTTCAGTCGTTCTAATAATTTTATCATAACTCCACTATCTGCTGTAGCCCAGAGGAGGACGGGTTCCTCTTTTGAGTCTTGGTGCCTCTCAGTGGTTCTTCAGCAATTGTTAGGGAGTTTTTTTTCTGCCAGTGTTTCCTTCAGCCCCCAAATTTCTGCAAAGTTTCTTTAGAATGATGTCTGTTATATAAAGCACTTGCAACTAAAACTGAATCTAACTACATATTAAAGAACTATACTACTTTCACCAGAACAGGTCCCATTGCGTGACTGGACTGAACAATAAATTGACTATTCTTGATTCACACACCCTGTTAAGGACATTTTTCCTCCTCTTTCTCTCTCTTTCACATCCTCTGTTCTTCCTTTTTGCGCGCTGGAATCCTCATTAATAAAACGGCAGCAATTTCGCCCAATTAACCTGGTGCACACGCTCGTGGCCGCCTGCCCGTCAGACAAGTAGCTGGAGTCCTTCTTTCCCACAGTGAACTGAAGGTGGAGAGAAATTTTGGCGCTTTATTGGGCCTGGAAAAATGCAATAAAGTCGCTCGCCATGAATGTGCCCATCTGTTGGACCTCAGTGCACTTCCTGTAAACAAGGAGAGGAGAACAAAACCTCTCACACCAGGTCCTTGCACATGGTTCATTCTTTCATCTTTATTTTTCGCTTTTCACTTGGAGCCTGCCTCGCTCTCTGTCCTCCTGCCCTCTTTTTGGCCTTCAAAAGCTTATTTGAGTCAACAAATGTGGAAAAATCAAGCTTCTGAGAGGAAAATATGGAGATGTTATAGCATTGATGACATCCGAGACTTTGGATGCATCAGTCCAATGCTGCTTGGGCTATAATGTCCAATCTTTTTCCATTCTTTTGAACCCTGATGTTCAGAAGACCAGACAGACACTTGAAATCCAGAATTCCTGGCTGAAGTGTGCTTGTCTACATGTGTTTACTTTAGTCTACCTTATATTACAGAGTGGATGTATCATTGTGGTAAACAAATGAAATATAGTATTTCTTACTTCTTTATCATCTCTTTCTCTTTCTTTGACATTTTCCTTTCCTTTGTTTTCTTATTGCTTCTCTTCGTCATCTTTTTTGTCTTTTGTTTTCTTCTTCTGGATGGTCATTTGACATTGGAAACTGTTAATGTCTGCAGCTCTAAATCAGCCCATAATTTGCTCTGATATGGACGTTATGATGTCATCTCCCCTTCCCCTCTGACTTAATTTGTTTGTCTGTTTTGCATAGTCATTTCCGCCCCGGCCACTCACACACACCAGCCATTTAGTCCCAGAGTGTCCATTTGCAATACAATTCATCCGTAACAACAAAATGCAAATTCCCTCTGTAAAACTGCCCATACCTTGCTCTTAGTACATTTCTATTGCTATATATATATATATATATATATATATATATATATATATATATATATATACGTAGCAATAGAAATACTATATACATTCATTTAGATCAGATAGGGCCAAATGTATATAACATTATAACATTATTATATATAAATATAACATTATTATGTCAGCGTTTACTTTTCAATCACAGTTATATATCATCCCTCTCATATCAAAATCACGTATCTCCAAATTTGCCAAGTTTTACATCATTTAAGCACAGCAGCTCCCTTTATGTTACGTGAGTTACGTAAGTAAATGGACCAAAAGAAAAAAAAAAGGCAAAAAATGACGTGAATAAAATCATGTTACTCTACACTACATATTACTTACACTAAAACTTAAGATTTTTAAAGACTTTGCCCTGTAGTGACCATTTTAGAGTTTTTCTTGTTAGACAGTGACAATTTATTATTTAATCCTAGTAAATAAATTAATTTTAGTAAAAGAATTAACAATGGGGTGCAAAAATCTGAGACTATTAGTGAAAATGCTTCTAAGTTAATACAAAGATTTTCAATACAAATCAGCAAAACAATGTAACTAAAAAGTAGAAACTTTGAATTTTACACGAAGTTTACAAGAATTTCAGAATTTCTTAGTATTTATTCATACATTTCCCCCCCTTTTGCTTTAATGACAGCGTGCACTCGAGCCGCATTCCACAAGTTTGTGCAAAAGCCTCGGATGAGTAGATCTAATCCACCTGAGAGTCGCCTGAACACGTGCGTCAATGGAAAAGATAAGACTCCAAAAAATCTGACCCTTTTGTACAAAGTCCTCAACATGGTAACATGACACACATTTGCTTACACATTTGAATACAGAATTTAGAATATTTCTTCTTTATTTTGCTTAACCTTTTTTGTTTTAAATTATTCAAAATCGTAAAACTTTCTGTTGTTTTCAGATTTCCAGATTTAAATGAAAAAATACAGATTTTCAATGCGGCATTTAGTACTAGATGTGTTTTAAATGACACTGTAAAAAATTCAATCATCTATTTAATTCTGTTCATTTATAAGAGACAGCTGTCTACAGTCTTCAACAAACCGTGCATCAAGGTTAAATAAATTAAAGCCTGTAAAATCTTCACCCACTAAAGCAGTAAAATTGAGTTTCACACTTTAAGCCACTCTGTAACACGTCAGTGGACACTTTTTTAAGCTGTAGCAGTCTTGCCTCTTGAACATAAGCTTAATGACCATATTAAGTGAATTAAGAGAATCGAGGTTTTAGGATTGTGGTGGGCTTTCATAGTGGGCAAGCGGCTGAGGTAGGTGAGTGAATCCAGAGTGCTTGTACTGTACAGGCCCTGCGTAAGGAGCCTCAGCCTCAGTGTTGTTCTAATCCCGTCAGTGATGTCAGGTGGAAAAGATGGCTTACTTCCTCTTCTTCTGCCAGGGCTCAAGCAAATTCTCCGAAGGCCATTCTCCACTCTCTTTCCCGCTCTTCACCTCTCTGAATGAAATGACGCTTGTTTATTTCCTCACTTTCTCCACCTCCTATAAAGAGAGCAACACAGATTCTTCCCGGCAAATGGTTCTGTGCGGTAAATGTTCTAAAAAGATCTAGGGCTGCTGCCAATGGGAGACATTTTGAGCTACGTTTGTTTCTTTTTCACGCTCACAGCACTGTGTTCAACCTCACTCTGGCCATCCTATTTGGAGACATGATTCTTGTTCCTTTGCTCAGGCACCTTGCTATCTTTTGTTTAGCAAAATCATAGAAATCCATGCCAGATATTACTGCAGTAGACCACAGCATAGTGAGCACCAACTTTCAAGCAAATTAATGCATTTCCAACAAGCCATTCATTTTATTAAATGAAATTAGTTTTAGTTCCCCATTAAAGCCCATGTAAAACTGTGATTACAGTGCAACTTCATGCCTAGTCGGCTTTTTCCTGGAGTTATGAGGGTAAGGCGGAAGGTTCATTCAAAATGGTCCGTTTCTTTAAATAGCCGATTTACCGTGTTCATTTTTACCATGACTATATGTACAAATAGATGTTATTCACTGTTACTTTATGAAATACCACTGAAACAATTCCAATGACAAATTGTTTTATTTTGTGTCATTAGCCCGGCATTGTTGTTGGTAATCATGAGAAGTGAATAATTTGGATGGTGCATGAATAATAAAACCTATTTGTGTTCTGACAAAAAAATATTCAAGAATATTTGGTATTCAATAAGCAGAACAATACAAGTGCTTTTTCTTTCTATTTCACTCAGCCGCTAACCATTTAGTTGTTGTCAGCAAACTACTTTAAAAACTGAAAGTGAAACATAGTAATGATCACATACATATACGTACATGTACATATATATATATATATATATATATATATATATATATATATATATATGTATATATATATATATATATATATATATATATATATGTATATATATATATATATATATATATATATATAAGTATATTATACACATGTACATACTTACATATATAGTTTTTTGAAACAAGATTTACCAGATTACCAGCAAACTATTCGTGATTTTTGCGAAGCTTGTCAAGAAAGACATGGTTTTCATTCATTTTTTTTATGTATTTCAATATTCTATATACAAAAATTCCTAAGCATCGCTAGTTTCTAATAAAAAATCAAATTTCAAAAGGCTTTAACTCTTCATCATAAACAACACGTTTTAATTAAGGACACCAGCTGCAAAGCCACCAGATGGCTTGTGTTTTACGATGCATCTGTCCGTTCTCCACAGCAGAACGCTTTCACAGCCTTCAACCAGGTTCATATGCTCAAAAGAACCAATTAAAAACAAAACTGACAAACAAACATAAAACAACCAACACTTTTACTCACACAAGTGCTCCAGAAGATCTCTGCTCTAAGAGGTGTAGAGCCTCAGTTGGGTCCCCTGGGCCTAGACCACCTCTGTGTCCAGCGTGAGGGGGCCCACGGTGCTCCAGCGTGAGAAGAGCCGAAGCTTTTTTAACTCCACTGTGAGCTCAGGCCTAGACGCTCCTCCTCTAGAACGGCTCGGGGACTGAATCTGCAGGCACACATCATTCAGAAGTTTGTCTTCGCGAAAAAACCACACCCATCCCAGGGCAGTGAAAGGAGGGGAGAGGCCGCCTTTTTCCTTAAATAACACCAGAGAGAGAGAGAGAGAGAGAGAGAGGAGGAGGAAGCTTGTGTTTTCAGCCTCGGCACAGGCCTCAAAGAGCACGCAGGAGGCTGAGTTTGGAAAAAAAGAGAGAAAAAAAAGAAATGAAACAGAATTACGCTGTTGGTCCTTTGCAGGATGTTTATTTGAATTAGAGAATGAGCTCTGGGGTAAAGGAGGTTGTAGGTGTGATGGGACCTTTGAAGGAAGTGCAGGGCCTTCATCTAGAGTTTGAATGCGAAATGATTTATTTGTGTAAGTGTGGACTTTGCATGTCTATTTATGCTTTTGCCTGGGTGTGAGCTGAGTATGATTATTAGGTTGGATTCAAAGCCTTCAGATCCTGCGTGCGCATGTCATTGCACTCTCACATAGACAACCTTTGTGGTATTTCCCATCTAATTTAACTGAGGACTGAAGAGGCATACAGAATCTTCTATTCAAAATCAGACAGCATTGTTATGTTGTGAAAGTACACAAGGTCTTGCAGCAGTTTTATTGCTCGCTGCCGTCAGGATTTTACCACTTTCATGGAATACACCCATCAGTCATGTTATGACTGAATGTTAAACGGAAGTCTGTGGGTGGATCTTATAGTTAGAGCAGTGTTTTATTGCCTTTCACGCCAAAGCCCACTGTATTGTCCTAACGTCCAGGTCCGAGCCAGTATTATCTCAAGCCCCAATTATTCTGCCTTAAATCATGGTTCCTTATCGAGAGAGGGGCTAGCATTGGAAAACGCACGCACGGGCAGAGAGCTGGTGTTTGACGACTGCTCTGTTTACTGCATAACAGTGCATGTTGCCAGGCAACTGGCCGTTACGTTATCAAAATAATCCAATCAGTCTCAATCACTGGCCACTAGCTCTGAAATTTGATCCAGGATGTCCACGGCTGATTTGGGCCACGCTGATGGCTCGGCTCAGCTGATGGGCGCGTTAAATGATACCCACTCTCTAATGCTGATCATATCCAAAGGCCTAAACTAAAACATACACTACTGTTCAAAAGTTTGGAATTTTCATATTCACTTTACATATTCATATAGGATTTTATACAATGTAGATATAAACTAAATGAAGCAGACACAAGAAGGTATTTTAGATGTTTTATTCCTTCGCTCCCCCTTGGGTTTTTTAATGAAATAAACAATCTACTCTAATTATCTATTTGAAGTATTTTCTAATGAAGTTATCTGCCCTAAGATTTTTGATTTGATCACCACTTTTGAAATATGAGGCATTGTGGATATTAAGACTAATAAATATATATAAGCGGTTCTTCTTATGTTACAAAGTCAAGCTTTTAACAATAGAAGAATCCTTTTTGGTCTCATATTGAACCATATACAACACATGCAAAGATCTATTTCACCGTGCAAAAAAACATCTAAACATAAAATGGTTCTTTGTAGTACCATTTCCTTCACTGAAGAACCCTTGAAGAGCCATCTTTTACACTAAAGTACACTAAAAACTGTCAGTGGGGTGGTACTTTTAAGGATACATCTTCAGGACCTTTAGCTAGGAAACACAATAAGCCTTATGACCTTTACTGTACCTTTGAGGGTGCATTTGCATTACTTGTACCTTGGTGAACAAAAGTGTACTTATACAGTACCTTTTTTTCTGACAGTGTACAACAGACAATTTTGTTAATGTTTACCTTAAAAAGAATAATGTTTATGTACTATTGCATTGAACATGTGCGTCACTCTGGAGTTTACGGTGTCAGGGGACGCAGAAGACGCAGCTAAACAGTAGTTAAACAGTATATATGATGCATTACAAGCGTGCAAATAAACATTAAGCTCATTTTATACTCTATTATGCTCTTGCAGTGTGTGTGCAAACTAATCCAAGTACACAGCTACAAAGCATCACACAAGCCTTAACAATAGTTAGTAAAGGACACACACTTCGTTCAAGGCAAGGCAAAACCAAAGGAGTTTCCATAAAATTGAGTTCAGAAAATGGAACTCCTAACAACCATGCAAGACCTGGTAGACCACCGAAACTGTCAATCAGATTAACAGTAAACTTTCATCTTTGAGAGAGAGAGAGACACCTGTGAGAGGATGGGTCTGAAAGCCGTCAAGAAGCTGCTACTGAGAAAAGGAAAAACAAGAACATCTGCAAATCAAACAAAGAAGCTGCTGGTGTTCTCAGAACAATGGAATGACCACCTCAGAGTCCAGACCTCAACATCATTGAATATGTTTAAGATAACTTGGATTGTGAGAAGTGGGAAAATGCAAGCAACTTCTAAGACTGAACTTTGGAGGTGTGGCAAAATATCAAGTCTCCTGGCAAAGCAAGTCTCTTGAAAAAAATGGAAGCTGTAAAAAGGCAGTGGTGGACACACTAAATACTGACAATTGTGATATTATATTTAGTTGATGAGGCTTCTGTGTAATTTTCTGTTAAATATATGCTTTCTGCATTTTTTTCCTGACACTGAAAAAATGTAACTGACCTTTTCGACTGGAAATTACATAAAGAAAGGTGGTCTCTGACTTTATTATAATAGTATTTGAGTCATTTATTGTTTTATATTGTTGCAAACAGTAACTTTTCCCAAACTTTTGAACAATTGTGTATACAGGAGTGTGTATTGAATAAACTTAAAAACAATGCCTGAGGAAAATGCACTAAGACCATTTTGGATCTTCTCTGTGTGTATTCTATATTTTAGACATAATGAAGCTGCAATTTGCCTGGGCAAGAGGACATGACGTTCTTAACAGCCCCTCACAAAAGCCCCCAAGAGGCCTGCCTGACAAAGGAGGGTTCTAGAACCAAACTATAAAAGCATTTATTTAGTCTGGACGGTTGCCCGGCCAGCGAGTGAAAACAAAGTTTGCCCTCCCTATCAGACAGCCAGACAGGCAGACCCATACAAAACACTTTCACCTGTAACTCCCTGTGAAAAGGAAATCCAGTGCAAAGGAAGCAGGGTGTGTGTGCGTGCACGTGTGAGAGACTGTATGTGTGTGCACTGTGTGTTTCCGTTTGTATTTATGTGCAAAGGCCCACGTGAATGAGAGAGAGAGAGAGAGAGAGAGAGAGAGAGAGGGAGGGTGTTTGTGAGTGAGTCATGCCGTATGGCAGACCCCACCCTGCGTAGGAGGGCAGTTGAGCCTGTCACTTGGTCTGTCCTGGGAAGAACTGCTCAGACAACAGTTCTCTTTGTTCAAATGTCAGTTGACGGACCATGATATGCTCATTCTCACTGTACAACCTTAGAGCTGTTTCACTAGCCATACAAAGTGATTGATTTAGTTTCCATAGCGTTTCTATAGTAACTGGTAGGGGTGCATAATTGGAATCAGACAAGATCGGAATCGACAAATATTTGCTGCAAACAAGCAATCGACCAATTTAATATTTTGATTTGGGCTGATCTGTGTGGCAGTTTTATGAGTCAGATAAGCTCAGGCTGCTGCTATGCATACAGTTGTATGCAAAAGTTTGCACACCTCCGCACTGTAAGGACAGATGCATTCTGGAACAACTGGGTCAAACTTCTTGTCAATAAAATTAAAATGTTGTATTTTACAGTAATTAGCTGTTGTTTGTAGAGCATAATGCGAAGGTGATCAATAGTTTGTGCAGTATTTAGCAGCCTGTCTTATAATATTTTAGTGACAGGGGTGGAGCTTCCCAGCATTCCTTTCATATGAGTTTTTTGTTTTAACATGCTTTTCTTACCACAGATCTTTGAATGTGTTTTACATGTTTGAATATAATTGTTATATTATATCATGGTGGTGCTTTGTGTTTCAGTTAACTAGTCTGCAATGTTATAATTAATATATATTTGATCGCTACCATCTTTGTAGTCTTAATGACTGGCATAAATGCAGTAACTGCTGTAATGTGGTGTTCAGTTCATGGTGTGATTGACAAACAGTCCTTTGTTGTTGTATCATGATTGTTCTCTTAACCATCTCTAAATGTTCAAGCATTACAAGCATAACAGAAGTTTGCTAGATAGATTTGCACACATATTTACATGTTATTCTACATAATAAAGAAAAACTGAGGGTACAAGTTGTACATTAGAAATGCAGGTGTGCAGGAAAAATTGTAAATAAACAGTAATTTACTGGAGAAACAGAATTTTTTACAATGCAGTCAATTACATGTTTTGTTGATCTTCAAAGTGAAAAGTTAACACATTGTCCAACAATTCGCACGTTAAACAGAATTTCTCTGCTTGTCTCAATAAACTACGTGACAATTTATTTTGAATGAAAGCATGCTTTTGTTCCTAGCGATGGTAACTGCAACTTTCAAATGCTATCCAATGTAAATCACATACTGTTAAATGCAAACATTTAATTACGCCTGGTCAAATGACATGTTTTGTTGATTTTCTAAGCGAAAATATGTTTAATACATCCTTTGCAGAGAATACACTTGAACATGACATTTTTCTGCTAATTGTAGTGCATAATTTATATTTATTTACTGAATTTAACATATAGCAAAAAAATAAAAACATGAAAACTCAATATGGGCAATAACTTTTGCATGTTACATCTTATGTTTTCCCCAATATGTTAAATTCAGCAGATAAACAGTAATCAACACTCAACAAACCAATGTTGTCTCCAAATTGTTGTCTTATTCTGCTAAACAGCCAGTTACCTGTCATTTTTTAATGAACTATTTGCAGGAGAGATGAGTGGAAGCAAAACAAACTTTGTCATGATTCAGCAGAACTCACAATAACCCATACCTGTTGCCCTTTGTCTTTATCCTAACATATTAAATGTATTTATTTGAATTTTATTTACTTGTATTGTACTGTCTGACATTTAATAGACTTATTAGTTTATTGGCTAGGTGTCTCTCTAGAATGCACAAAACATCATATTTCATGCACTTGCATGTCATGCAACAATCTTCTAAATAAACTTAAAACTTGATTCACATTATTTGAATAGGCAAATCATTTTTGTCTAAGAATTTTAAATGCTAGTTAATGTGATATGTTATTATGTTGCAACTTTAGCTAACAGAAAGGGCTGCAAATGTGCTAGTGTGTTTTATGTGTTTTTTAGTGTGAGCTTTACAAATTTAAATAAATAAATACATACACACATGCCAATTTAGCTTTATAGATACCAAAATCAGGTGTAACAATTCATGATTGATGCACTTCTTGCAACTGCTTGATTACAGCATTCTAACTACAATATGTTATGGAAGGGACACCTTATTCCGAGTGTGTAAGAGCAGACCATCATGCTTAAACTGCCAGCTAACAACATCACACCACACAATGTGAATGAGTGTTATTTCAGCCTACATTTCGCTGTTGTCGGAAGAAAACATCTTATCTTCATTTTGAAGTTTTGATGACCCAAAATAACTTAGAAAAAAGTCTTGCTCCATTGACTTACATTAAAAGTAAAGTAGGTTTTGTCCTTCTCCTGTAAAGTTATCATTTTGGAAATACGAGGTTTTCTTCCAACAACAGCAGTTTGTTACAGTATTAGATCAGATTCCTTCTCCATCTGGTGTCTGATCCAGGATTTCTGCTGATATTTTGTGCCAGGACCGATACACATCAATACCAATATGCCATCTCTAATAACAACGCATGAACTTCCTTTGTTCATCATCCACTGCACTGATGGTATGCTATTTAACCTCAAAGCTACCACACAAATGGGATCCATTTCTTTGGCTGTGCATATGTAGAATATAGAGGCAATTTCATGACAGCTTGGCTTTTTAGTAGTGCTGTTTTTAAAACGCAACCATGATCAGCAAATTACCCTCCGACCCAAAACCCAGGCACTTCTGGTGGCCGCATGGGTCACAAAATTGATCCTGTTCCCAATTAGAAATTAATCGGAATTGGAAATGTGCAGGCATCCGCTTTGAAGCAGTGATAAAAAAAGAGAGAGAGAGAGAGAGAATGAGAGAGAGAGAGAGAGAGAGATGAAGTGGGTAACTTTAGAGCTGAGTAACAGTGGCGAAATCAGACACATGTGGTCACGTGTGCTCTCTAATTTCCACTGAATGGGGAACATTAGTGTTGCTCTGATGTAGCCTGCCAGTTGGCAGCGTGATCAGAATCGTACATGCTGTTTGCTTGTTATTCAGGCCAAGGAAAGCATCAGCGGCCTTAGCCAGAGTGTCTGCCTTGACATCCCCCTCACAGCGGCTCGCTGGGCTGCACCAATTAAGAAGGGCCATTCACAATAATCTCTCTCAGCGATCTTGCTGAAACGTGTGCCGTTGTTTTCTCATTCAGACGCACACGTTTTCACTTTCAGGGTATTGTCAGTCCTCCACTGAACTCAACCCTGGCGAATAGATTACAGTAGGGCTCAACAAGGAGGCATTGTTGTTTGGAGTACTGTAAGGCAGGAATGTAGAAACTGGAAGAGTCTGGGAGAACCTACTTCCCACGGATTTTATTCATTTCGTCTCTGGTCACGAGGTACAGCTTTGTGTTGACAGGTGTCACAATGCCAGTGATTAAATAGGGCATACCTGGAGAGAAGTGAAATAATGGCACAGTCAAACACAATGTTTATTTTTTTCTTTCTTGCTCTCTTGTAGCTATTTATTCTGCATATACATCCTCAAACAAGATATACAGTTATACCAAATGTTTAGGCACTCAGGTCAGTTTCCCTGCTTTGCTGATTTTGTAAATGAAAATAAATGAACACATCCTCTACAGAGAACAGCTGTAATGCTGTTTTTTGCTGAATTTAAAATATTGGAGGAAAAAAATGTACATACATACATATATATTGAAAATGCCTGTTGGCCTTTTCATTGTGTGTAAATTTTATGATGAATGGACCAGAGGAAGTGGCCCAAAATGACTTGGAAAAGAAGTCTGGGTCAATTGACTTACATTAAAAGTAAAATATGTTTTTTTCCTTCTCCTGTTAAGTTATCATTTTGGAGATATGAGGTTATGTTCCAACAGCAGCGATACATATCAACAAAACCTTCAATCTCCAGAATGCTTACTTTATAGGAGAAGGATAAAACATACTTTACTTTTAATGTAATTGAATGTAACCAGACTTTTTCCAAGTAGTGACTGAGTTCTCTTTTGATACTTTTTCAATGTACTCGCAAACGTCAGATTAATCTGCTCGTGGAGGTCTGAAGCACAATCACCGTTATAAATTGTTCTTCTGCACTTTGCAAGCAATTATGCTCATAATTTTGTTTGCAGTTGTGCCACGTTCACAGTAGGAGAGACTTTAATGTGTAAATAAGTTGTTGTTGTTGTCGTTAGCTTGATAATGTGCATATGTGTTGTCTGTGCTTTTCTGTTCTGGGCTGTGGGGTAGTTAATGCAGTGTTAATGCCAATTGCCAGGAGAAGGTGTCTGGCTAGAAGTGGCCTGCATGCTATCTTAGCTGTAGCTTAGCCGAGCTGCAGTTCTCCCTTGCAGTTGTGTTCAATAAAAGAGCATTTGCTTAACGCACTATGTTTTCTGCATCTTATCCTTTGCTGACACCACAATATGCTCATTCATATTTGATGTCTGCAACACATTCCAACAAAGCTGGGAAAGGAACATGTTTACCACTGTGTTACATCACCTTTCAAGGGCTGCCGGAACCATGGGGGCAAACTGACATTTGACATGTTTGACGTTTTTTTTGACATTGGAACTTGTTGCAGGCATCAATTTCCAGAATGAGCATATATTTACAAAAAACAATGAAGTTGGTAAGATAAAACATTACAAGTCTTGTCTTTGTACTGCTTTTGTTAAAATACAGGTCAAAGTAGATTTATAAATAACTGCTTTTTGTTTTTATCTGCATTTTACCTACTGCCCCAACTTTTTTTTTTTTTAAATGGCTTTGTGTATTCAGTTATTGTTTAAAGAAAACATGTGTTTATACTAGTCTTATAGTGCCATGTGAAGATCGACCCCCCCCCAAAAAAAAAAACAAAACACAAATCCTGTGAGGATCACAAGTATTGATACTTCACTATCTATCTGCACACCCATAGTAATAAGTCACTCATGTGGGCAGTTAATTATGCCTTGCTCCCCCCACTCACACTGCACTTCAAACGACAGCGATGAGGTTGAAATTCAATCATGAAATTTAACATTAAAACAAAATCAGGCTTAAATTGAGCTTAAAAACCATGTGTTTATCTGGCTTAAAATGCAGCCAATCCAAAGTGATGCATGCAAACCCTCCTCTATTAATCAATAGTCTTTTATACCAGGTGAGCACAGCAAGAAGTAGCAGCATGCCTAAGTTTACAACATGTATAAAATGTAGTGGTTTTAGTAGACAAGAACACTAGTTAGTCCCTTTGCTTACATCGTTTCAGAAAGTTTAAATAATTAGAAAGACACTAAGAAGCTGTGAGGATTTTACATGTGTCCAAAATGATAAACTGAGCCATATATTCCAAACAGATTTTACAGATTCTCAAATAAGAAAGCTATATAGCACTGAGAATGAAGTTATAATCAATTTAATGCCCATAATTCATCATATTTCAAAAGTGGAGATCAAGCCTTAAGGCAGATAACTGAACATTATAGACACTCAGCACGTTCGTCTCACCATGCACAGAATCAAATCATGTGGTAAAGATGTGAGGCATCTTCATTGATTTTTTGCTCAAATGATGCAACTTTTTTGGAGTTAACTGAACACAGATTATTGTTCTGTTCATATTAATTGAATGAACTTCAAAGTTAATCAGTTTCGGGGTTTTTTAAGATAAAAACATTAGTTTTACAATATAGTTACAATGAAAGTAAACTGTCGAATAAACAGTTTTTAAATATGAGTAGGGGTGCCCCACAAGCTCCATTTTTCAGTCTATTTGCTTTTGTGATTTTACATTTTCAGCGTATTAAACACAAATAAAATGTTACATCATTAATAACCAAAGAAAAAAATTAAAAGAAATTTAAAAGAAACACATTCACTGCATACAAACAACAACAGCGTGATCACGTAGTGTCAGTTATATATAAGTAGCAACAGTGTTTTTTATGTCACTTGCATTAGCTTCAAAAAACTATCAGTGCATTCTACATTCAATATTCCTTTCACTAAAACATGACCACAACATACCTGCGCACTTATATTTTATATATATTATATATTCAGCAGCTGCACACAATCAGCTCTGTAAAAGGCAAAAAGAGAATGCATAGAAGAAAAATGAACAACACTAGCCTGAGAGATTTCACAGTAGTTCATGATAGCACTGTTCTAAAAACTAGCAAACAGCATGTAGCCTGCCCTGTAGCGTAGTCCACAACACAAGAAATTACAACAGAAATACGTAATGAGGTCTGATAAAACAAAGGCAGAGGTTTATCACTACATTTGTTTCAGGCACACTTATCTGATCTTAGGAATAAATGAATTTCAGCCTCTCACACAACTCACCTCACCTCACACATCAGTGCACAACTTTACTGGTGCTCAGAAACAAATAACAGACATACAAGACCAAAACGATAATGCAGCCACACATTTCATTAGCAGTACTTGAAGTCATATTAGACACAACATTTTTATGGTGCAAATGTGGATCATTAATAAACAATGGGAAATATAAGGTGGTAAATTAATGATTTGTGGGGAAATCACATGAATTCATTAGAGTTATTTTTTACAGCAATCTTTAAAGAAACGGTTTGGCAAAAAAATCAAACCCCAGATGTAGTTAACCAGCCAAGACATATTTGGTGTCCAAATACTGCTTCTTTAAATGAGCACTGGAGCGAGGCTAACTTGCTAACAAGTTAGACAACTTTTTTCCGTAAATACATCTCCAAAACGTCTCTCAACCCGCACAAACCACATCCATCTGGTTTAGGAAACAGTATGACTTACTGTGAGCTATAAAAATGAACAAAGCTTCACTGTGCAGCCACACGTTACCCTAGACTTTCTAAAGAAGAAGACAGGTCACTTGTTGAAAAATGAATGGGAAAGCTCGTAACGCTTAGCATGGCGCCTGTTTGCAGAGAAAAAAAGCCAATGAGCTTGCTGGTTATGTTGCGAGTGGGGACAGCATCCCGCCCCACGTCATTGTTATGAAAATCTGTGCAAGCGTTGTAGCCAGGCCAGCCTAGCTACTGAGTGTGTTACTGAGATAAATGCTAAAAAAAATTATGAGGTTTTTGTCAGATTTTATCAGTGATTTCAAATATGTTTTTGGTCTCTCCACATTCAAAGAGATAAGAGCCTGGTCCTGTATGGCTGAAATCAACTGCCCAGCGGTGATGCAAAATGGCCACTGAGTGAACAGACTTGTAAGACCAGACCTATAAGTACTTTGACACACAGGCATATGAACGATATAGATCACATGCAGGTTTCTTTTCATAAATAACTGGTAATCTTGAATTGAACATATATGTTTATAATAAATAGAAACAATTGAAATCACAAATGTAATCTGGAGTTCAAATGTCCAAGTGACTTGTTGTTGGATTCCGTGCAGAGTGCAAGACTGCACCGGCTGTCTCTGTCAAATCACTAACGTATAGGATTGGGAGGATTACTTTGAAAATGTATTCTGATACTGATTACCTGTTTAAAAAGTGTAAGTGTAACCTAATTCACAGAATTACTATATTTAAGTAATGTAATCTGATTACTTTCTGTTAAGTTTGGATTACATTCTTTTTAAACTTGTACAGTTAAATAATAAAAAATCATTAAAAACTATATCAACAAGACTTTTTCACCAAGAATTTAACTCACACAAATGATTGCTGATCTTATGTTTAGCAAAAACTGGAAAACTATATGAAAATATTTCAGCCATAAAGATGACACATTTTTACACTTGTGAGCAGTGAAAAAGTTGCAGAGTTCGGAAATCCTTATTTCCCCAAGAAAAAAAAATGAGTGAAAGGAAAATGAAAGAAGACTTAAAGGGAACACAGGAAAATAAGTAATCACTGAAGAATGATTCAGTTTATTGAGTTCAACATGCAAATAGTATATATAGTATATACATGCAAATAGTATATATGGTATATATATAGTTTAAAACAATGCTCTCCAGTGATTTTGCCTTTTTGCTTTGTTAAAAATCTGTTGCTTATCATTCTGAAGTCAAAAGATGAATCAAGTAGAAATTACAAGTAGATGCAATACTAAAAATTAACTAGCCAACATGTGTGTTTTATGTGCTAAAAGGCTGTACTGGCTCATGAGGTTTCATGTTGGTGCGTCGTGCTTGAACTTTGATGATTGTAATTTGCAGACAGTCCCTAACTTTGCAGCTCATAAGACTTTGCTCTCTTTTCACCATTTAGAGCTGTTTGTTAATGTTTGTTAGCTCAATTCAGCATTAAAATCTGCCAAGCTATCATTTGCAAAAGCTAACTTTATAACTAGTCAAAGTGTAGAATTTCACGGAGCAACAAAGAGAATAAAATAGTTTATTTCCAGATCAGATCAGTCTGATGATGTAGAATCTGGCGATGTGTAAAAGCAGAGTTAAATGATTGACCCAATATCTTCAGGAATACACTGCAGATCTCAGTTCTGACAGTAATCTTTGCAAAAAGTTCTGTTGACTGCTGAATAAAAAAAGGTAAATTGCTGCTGGGGAATGAATTTACACAAAAGATGACGAGGCTGGCTGTATGTGGTTTAAATGTAATCCGGCTGGTAATCACTTCATTTTCAGAATGTACCTGTAATCTGATTACACTCTTTTTGCTGTCACTGTAACAGATTACAGTCCCTTCCTGATTACGTAATGCTGTTCCATGTATTCCGTTCTACCCAACTCTAACGTAACTCTTCTGCGTTACACTATAGACACTTCGCACCTTCCTCTCATGACGCACAGAATCAAGTCTTAAAAAAGTAAGAAACCTGGTTGACTTAAACTTTTGAGTTAACTGAACTCAGAAATAGTAAATTAACAAATGTAAAACACAGATTAATATAGGCTAAGATAAGATAGATAGGCTGCCCTCACAACAGGTTACTCATGAGGAACAATGTTTGATTGGATGACAAGCTGACCTACATTTAGCATGAACGTATTCCATAGTGGATTCACCTCGGATGAGTCTAGCCTGAACACACATGCTTATGGCTAAAAAGTAATTAATATGACAAATGATTGTAGCTGAGTAAGTCTGAATAGTACCTGCTCTGTACTCTGTGGCTGCTGAAGTGACACAGCGCGCAGTAAAAACGAGAGTAAAAGCAGAAATTGATTTGGTTCCTGCTTTTTGATAGGGTTCTGTAAAACACTATTTGTTTCATTTCTTTCCTTTTTACTGCTGAACAGTAACTATTGGTTAAAACCTTTTTTGTGATCAATGTTGTGTGATCCGCACAGAACATAAACAACAAAAGTACTGTACTATATTGATGTACATGTTTTCCTAACATATAAATCCAATGTTTGCTGCCCTGTTAAGCAAATGAACAAGTCCACCTTTAGTTTTGTTCAGTGTTCTAACCAGTTTGCTCAGTAGAGTGGTTATCACAGCAAAAAGTACTGATTAGTAAGTGCAGAATGATCAGACTCTTACAGCTGTTTTTAACTGCCATGATTACAGAATTTTACTGTAATTTCACCGTTTCTTAGCGTTCACACGGCAGGTGGTACAACTTTTCTGTCTTACTTTGCATAACTGGGGTGGCCAAAGGGGTGGCAAAGCTTCACAGCTATGGTGGCACTGTCCACTCTTTGGCTAAGCCCCTGACAGGCAGGCCAAGCATGACCAAGCATGGTTCAATATCCACACAAGGGAGCAGAATCTGTCCAGGTCCAGGGTCACTACTAACACTGTCTTGTCAGTCACCTAAGACGATGCTGCACGTTTCTTGGATCGGGTATGTTATACCACGGGCTTACATCTCTTTCATTATCTCCACATTGTTTTCTGCCCTACTGCTGCACAATGCTAGCATTATTTATTTCAGCAAATTCCTTCTTGCCTGGGAAGCAGGTGAGAGGTCTGTCTACTCCATATACTGCCATACATCATATACTGTTTTGTGAACAATAACTGGTCATGCATGTTGACACTTACTTATTTAGAAAGCTCTAGTGTTTGTTTTACTTTTTGTCTCTTTTTGATGGTGTTTGCACTAATACCCTTTCATCCATGGCTTCTTTGAGTCTGGAATGCACTGTCTGCGTGGGTTTCACATTTTAACTGCGCTCGACTCTCCCCACACATGGTTTATAGTGACAAACAAAGGGTATGATGCTCATGAACAAGAACTAATACCTGCAGGCGTTTATTACAGAATTTTAAATCATTTATATTGACAGATTAGACTCCACTACTGCAATAGGCGTCTACCTGTACATAGCTTTCTCCAACAAGTTCTGACAATTTCATAGTCATTACAAGTATAGGTGACGTGATGAGTTGGGGCCACACCCTGTGCAGGACATTCTCTGTCTGCCTGCTACACTGTGGAGCTTTTGTTTTGAGAAAGGCAGAAAGAATGGAGGAAAGAATCATAAGGAAGCCTGCAAATGGAATGTTTTGTTTTATGAAACAACATACCAGTGTGAAAAGTAGAGAACGTTCCACCATAAGAGATTAGAAACAAGGCATTTGGCCTTGTCCTTCCAATGTATAAGCACCTGCATTGTAATTCAATATATTTGCTTTTGCATGGCATCTGCATCAGAGCTAAGGAAAGGACAAAGAGGACATGTTGTAAGGCAACAGTAGTTTGATTGCACTACGGTGGGCCATTGAGGCGTCATTGCGATCATGCCAGAGGCGTTGATGCTTGTTCCAGCTTGCACTGTCCTGGCCCTTGACCTACTGCACTTTAAACCTCCCTAATTGTCTCCGCACGCAATGCTAACCAGCATATTGTAAATGCTAATTAAGGCCATGAGCCTTGGCAGAATAGAGATCTCTGGCTTTTTGTTCTCGATGCATAGCTGTGGCTGACTGAGAGAGAGACAGAGAGAGAGAAAGAGAGAGAGAGGCATCCCTTTTTCTTCATGCCTATCATCAGTGTGTGGTCTCCCTGATCTGAGGCCTGTCAGAGTGAACTGCACCACAAACTCTTCCAGCATCAGAAAGAAATGCACTCAACACCCTCTCCTCTCCTGTCCCCCTGCCTTTCAGTCATTTATGCCAAAAAAAAGTAGCAAAATATAAAAAATCTCAGAGGTTTACCACATTAACAAAAAAAAAATGCTGAAGTTGTTGTTGTTGTTTTCTTATGTCCTTGCAAAGACATAATAAATTCTATGTATGATATATAATATTTATTTTGATATTTTATTTTTTAAATTTTTATATTCATATATTTCCATGCACTTCTATTTTTATGTTTTTTAAAAAAGATAACAGATTTTTCCACAAAAGAGTTTGATGTAGTGTGTAACCATATTTAAAGATTCAAAATCTACCATTTACTACCAGTCCATATATGAAAATTTAACTGCAAAAACAGCCTATTTTGAATTATTGGTTAACATATTTTTAGATGACCACCTATTCACACTGAAATGTTAAACATTCTAATAGTGCAGGTTACAGATCATCTATATCGGTATATGATGATATTGGTTTTCAGTTTGAGCTATTTTTGCAGCCATACATATGGTTGACAATAAGTAATATCCCTAATTTATCCTAAATAAAAAAGCATAAAATGGCATTAAATAGTGTAAGTTCATTTAATTGTTAAATTAATAATAAATTAATTCATTATAATTATAAATTATTAATTTAATTTAATTCATAAAAATAAAAAAGTAATTTTCCTTTCTGGAAAAGTTTTTGTGTGATTAACATTTACAGTACTGTGTAACGTTTCTTTGGACAGAGAAATCCCAATAAGGCATAACAGGTTAAAGCATGGGTTTATTAGCTTTATTCATGCCATTCAAACATCATCTCATACTGTGATAAATATTGTTTAAATGTTGATACATCACCCAAGAGTACATTGTGCTGTTCCTGGTTGTCAGGAAATAATATCTCTGCTGTTTTTTGAAGCACAGGGGCAGCTTATTAAAAAAGATGTTGTTTAGATTTACAGTGGAGCCCAAAAGTCTGAGACCACTGGTTTAAATGCTTCTATTTTACATTCTTTTCCAAGTTAATTTTAACCTCAATTTCTTATTTAAATTTTTTTATTAATGATAAATTATATTATCAGCATAAAAATGTGAGTGAAAAGTACAATCTTTGAAGTTTACATGAATTTCAAAATTTCTTAGTGTTTGATATGTTTTCCTTTTTGCTTTCATTACAGCGTGTACTCAAGCTGGCATAGACTCCATAACTTTGTGCAAAAGCATCTGATCAGTAGACCAAATCCCCCTGAGAGTCGTCTAAACGTGTTTTAAAGAGAGGGATAAAGAGAGGTTGGACAATGTCTTGTGAAAAACAATCATAACATTTTTGCTACATAAAGCCAGGTTACATAATTGGGGAAATTTTAAAAATACAAGAAAACTGTAAAATGTGGACCCTTTATAAATGAAGTAAGATGGAGGTTTTAATATAGACAACATAATCATTATGTATGAATATAAACATTCACAATTACAGTTTGTTAATAACCTTAGTTTAACTTCTTAATAATAATATAATGTGTTACAATAGAACAGCTCAATGTTGAGTATGAATGAATCAAGCCTCTTTATTTCTGTTCACCAACCTCAGCTTAGTGATGCTGATCAACAAGCTGTTGAGGAAATCTCCATTCATAGCATTAGAAAATATTATGACAGTTCTTTTTCTCAAGTCAGTATCTGGCTGCCTGTGACCTGCACATGGCCTCCCCTCATGTATGCATTCCTTGGTGACGGTGCCTAGTACTGGTTTCAATGTGGGGGAAAATAAATGCACAAGCCATTTAGCTTGACAGTTAAGTGCACTGTACATGGCACTACAGCACCTCTAGCAACGCCCCTATACACTTCACCACTGTGTCAAACCAAAGAAGATAAATGGGGGAAAAGTGGACTGCCAGTGCTGAGATTAATTACTTTCAGAGTAATAAATTGCATATGGCAAATCAAAGTAGATGACTAACTGCATGAAGATATTAATAACTCCATCATTTATAACAAAGAAGGTGTGTCTTCATTTTATGAAATTATTAAATAGCACTTACTCTTAAAGTATATTCATATGTGACTATATATACTCTCTCTCTCTCTCTCTCTCTCTCTCTCTCTCTATATATATATATATATATATATTTATATATATATATATATATATATATTTATATATATATACGTATACCATTACCATAAACACAAATTAGCAACCAAAATTAAAGTATTAAAAAAAATCTTAAAATTTCTTTTTTTTTTTTAGAAAGGTATTTTATATCTTGTGAGATAGAAGGACAAAGTTTGGTTCCAGATTTCTCCTCCTATGCCCCTCGCCATCACCAGCCATAGGAATTCCATCAGCAGCACATTTGATATGACAAGCATTGGTTAGCCAAAACAGTTATTGATATAGATATGATAACTACACAAGGAAATGAACACACCGGCATACGTAAAATAACTACTTCTTTGCATTTATTGCAATTTCTAGAGATTAGGAGAAAAAATTATACTATTTTCTACAAACAATTCGATGCATAAATATAATAAAAACACGTGAAAAAATTAACTAAAAAGTAGCATTCCGCCACTGCTGAAAAGACTAGCACAGACCAGCATAAATGCATGATAGGGCTAAACACTCATCACCAGTGTTATATGTCTCTTTTTCAGCTTAAATCTACATATCAAATATATGAAGGCACACCTTCTGTACATGTAAGGAAACATAAAGTGATTTGGCAGTATGTGTGCTTGCCATTAAAAACACTATGTAATGTTAGAAAAAACAGAAGAGTTGCTTAGAAGAATACAGCCAGAAGAACACAGGTTTGGTTCCTGGCTTCTCACTGCACTCCATTTGTTAGGTTCTATCTGTAGCATACCTGATTTCATTTAATGAAGGACTGATTAGCCAAACTAGTTCTGTGTTCAACTTAATTCAGAGGTGAGATGTTGGAATTACAGAATTTTTTCTTAACACACTCGAGCTGCAAAGTGGGAAAAACATGGATTCCTTCATGAAACCAAGTATTGTTAGCAAAAAGCTAGCCAACTAACATCATTGATATGACAATGTCACCTTTATTGATATGATAACTAAATTATGTGTTTAGCTTCTCAAAACAGTGAAAATAAACATTGCATCTGTATTTTGATTGACTGATTGAAAGTGAAAAAGTGGTACTTTATTATTGTTGACAATTTGAGCAGCCTGGCTGATGAACTCAGAGTTCCTGACCTCCTGAGTAGGAATTCTCCAGTTGATTGAACGTTTTCTTGCATTAGTATTGGATGATAACTGGAGAGCTTTGGAAATGGGTAAGCTAACACACTCACACATTAAACTACACTTGTAATATTGTTTGAACAAAACTACCACTTACTGCCCAGATAAATGGCTTTACATATGATTTTCTCAGTTGCCCAAGACCTTTTCACAGTACTGTAAATATGTATGTACATATGTAGACACATATGCAATACAAATATAAATCATTTTCTTCACTCTTTTGCTTGCTGTTGTTTTGGACGCTCCATGCCTGTATTACTGGAGCTTTGATTGAGATGTATACCCATAACATTGGCTTAGATTGTATCTGAACATGACTAACTCCTCCACACACACACACAATTTCCGAAATGATTTCAAAAATATGCTGTGACTCATCGTTCCAAACAATTTAGGTCTTATTTTTACTGGAAACTACGACTGTTTCTTATCTAAGTTTTATGTCCATAAAGATTTCTGTTCTTTGTTTGTAATTAGACTTTTATTTTATGATTTAATTAAAAGGTTTAACTTTTTAAAAGACTGAGGTTTATTAAAGAATTTCTGTCCTGCATACAGAATTCAGAAAAGGCCATATGTGTATAATGCAAATATTTTACATACATATTATATTCATATGCATTTGATTTCAAGGAAAGTAACTCACACCTGCAGAAACATTAAAATCACCTTGTGCTCTGTTGATGAAAACAGTGCGGCCTCCAGCACTCAGAAGTACGATTTGCTCTATTTTTACACATTTTACAGGAATTTGGTGTGGGGTGACTATTATCTCCTCTGAGTATCTCGACAAACATGACTTGCATTCTGTAATTCCAGAAGGCCTCTATTAAGCAGCGCTGTGGTGCCGTACTCTGACGTGCGAGCTGAGCTTTGGAGCTCTACCTCAGCTCCTGAGCCAGTGAGGGCATGTTACACTGCAGCAGAACTGAAGAGCTTCTCAGAGAATGAGCCTGTTATCTTTGGACAAGCTCTCACATTCACAGACAGAGGTATTAGATGCGGTCCGCATGAAAGCACAATGACGCAGATCGTCTAGCTGTCACCTTTTATCCCACATGATTCTTTTCTTTGACAATTTAATGTAAGTTAGCTTTCTTTGCAGAACAAAGGAGCATGCATGGGTGGAAAATACTTGACTAACTATAGTTTGGAATGTTCATATTTCACTCAAGTATTATTGAAATTGAGTACTTGATTTCTCTCTCCCTTTAAAAAAATTCTCTGCCAGTCTAGCTCCAAATTAATGCTCATCTAAAATGAAACTGCCCATAACTATGATACTTTATTGTTGTGCAAGGACTGGTACCACCCATTACTCAATGTACCAAACAGAGTAAGTTTATATACTTGGGTATGTTTAAATTTAAATCAGAATCAAGCTTTTTTTTGGCCAAGAATGTTTGCACGTAAAAGGTATTTGTCTTTGGTCACACAGTAGCTCACGAGTACACAGTAACTGATAGTAGAAGTTTTAAACTTTTACAGTAACATAGACATCCATACCTAAGTTCTACCACACGTATACAGCAACATAGACATCCATACGTGAGTTCTACCACACGTATACAGCAACATAGACATCCATACCTGAGTTCTACCACACGTATACAGTAACATAGACAGCCAAACCTGAGTTCTACCACACTTATACAGTAACATAGACATCCATACCTGAGTTCTACCACACGTATACAGTAATGTAGACATACATACCTTAATTCTGTCGAGTGCAGCTTCTAAACTTTACAATAAATACTACTTTTGTGTTTGTACAAGAGGAAATATTTTATTACTATTTGAATTTAATGAAAAGTTATTGTTGTGAATACAATCTTGTTTTGTAGAAAAAATCTTTTTTTCATTTTTGCAACAATTTTGTCATTTATTGAAATAAATGGAAAAAAGTTTTGGATTCCAGATTAGATTCTTACCTGTCGATACAGAATCTAAAATAAATTTCAATTAAAGTGAATGTAATTCCTTAGCTGTGTTTGCAGTGACTACCTATTAGGGAAAAAGTGCATTATGAAGTATGTCAGCAATTTTCTAGTGTTTTTTGAAATTTTGACAGTAAATCTTTAAATTGTTCTATTGCATTAAGTAATTACAAACACAAAAAATGTCCCCCATACAAAAATCTCACTACTGATATGTCTCATATGTCTCAAACAAGCTGATGCTCTCTTGAAACACCCTTTATCCACTAGCAGCTAAAGTTAACCTAAGGGTTTATGTTAGAGGAACTATCTCTACCTGTTTTAAATAGGTAGAGATTCTGAGGCTGGTTTTAACGAATCCATTTAAAAGATGTTACCATGAATGAGGTGGATAATGAATGAGAGAGATAAATAAACACCAGTTCTGTTTGTGTAGTGTTAGGCAGCTAACTGGACATGTTATTATGACCTTGGATCTTTTTGTGAATCATGGGTGTGCATTCTTAACAGTATCTATATGTGTTGGCCAGTAAAGATTTTAGCAGGCCCAGTCAATGCTGCCACAACCTCCCACCCTTGTGCCAATGAGCCTCAGTGCGCTTGTGCCCTCTTATGCCACTGTTCCATGGTCATTCATCCGGCATTTCACTAGCAAATGCAATGTAGTGAATAGTGAATGACTTAACGAGTGAATCATTCTGAATACAGCGATTATGTAACAGTGTGTGGTTAACTAGGTTATGTAATTACATTTTAATAATACAGCACAAGAATTCTAGATTTAATTAATGAGATGCCAGTCACAAGGTTGGTTTAAACAACATCAGTTATTGTTCTAAAACTGCTGTACTTATTAAGTGTCTGTACACGTCCAGTAGAGAGTTGTTCCAGCCGTCATTTCAACTTTGGCCTTAATATGGCCAGGAGCAAATATCTAGATAAGGGGTTACTGGGTCAACCTGTGTTAGTGTTCTCTATGCTGTGGCTAGAACTGAACCTGTATGATTGCTTATTGATTTTCGCTTGTTGAGCATCAGCTTCATCATTTAACTTTGTCTGCGTGTGAGGACTGAATCAGCAAAACACCCTCCTGCGTGTGTAATTGAAATCGCACTATGGGCTGCAGCCTGAAGGATTTTCTCCAGGATCACAGAGTCACATCTTGTGAGCTGTTTGTGTTTCTGGCTTTCTGTCAGCAGCTGGGGTTTATTTCCTCTTCTTTTTGTGTTGCTGAGCTGAGAACAAGAGAGAGAGAGAGAGAGAGAATCTTACAATATGAGTCACCCTTCACCCCAGGGCACATGGTTCGGCGACAGGGGGTCGGCTGTAAAGGCCACTGTTGTATTGACAGACGTTACATTTCCATTTCCATTTACTCAATGTCACAAGCAACTGACAAGCGAGGCAAGTACAATCCAAGAAATTTAGTTGAAAATGTATCTTTATAAACAATGTCTGAAGGCTTTGAAGGTAAAATTGAATTACTTGGCCACTCTTACATGCCATTGCTGTAGCTGTAGTAACTACAGCAACTGGTTAATTAGAGCATTCAAATTCTAAAATGATGCACAAATATAACTTGTACAAAACATCATCTGCCATATGAAGCGATTAAGTGAGCTGAATAAGAGTTTCGTTTTTATAGTAATGACTTAGTTAAAGCATGCAAACTAAAAGAATGGGAAGTGTAAACTTAACACAAACAAAAGACAGCACTGTGGTATCTGCAACAGTAATTCGAGACTGAATTGTCATACACACAGTCATATCCAAGAGTTATAACCCCCAGTCAAATTGTATGATGTTGATGTTCTAAGTGAAAGGAAGTTAACACATTTTCTACAGGGAACAAACTTAAATATGGCATTTTCAACAAATTTTAGTACACAATTTCATTGAGTGTCATTTTTCAAAGCAACTACTTCTCAATGTGACCCATTCTACTTCTAGTGTTTGTCTGTGGAGGTTGCATGGATATGTGCATGATTTTATAAACCCGTTAGCAATGAGTGTTACTAAAACACCCAAACTTAATAATTAGACAGGGTGTACACATATTTTTGGCCATTTAGTGAAGCTACCAACCTGGGTGGGAAAGCCATGAAGCTTTTTGTATATTTCCGTACATAAGACAAGAGAGCTAGCCCTGAGGTCAAAGCCACGTTGGTTTCCCACACAAGGAAGAGCCAGCTCTGTTTAAGACAGCCAGCTGGATCTCCCCTCCTTCTCTTCCTCTCTGTCTATCCCTCGCTCTCTGACCAGATGGTGGGTGGTGAGTGTGGCTTCCACTGGCAGCCTTCACCTCAGACGGCCTTTCAGACCCTGGCCTTAATTTCATAAGGAGCACACAGGCTGGCTTTAGTTGACAGAATAAGCGTACAGTGGAGATCATTCATCTAAATGTCTAGCCTAGATCTTTTTCTTCGCATGAATTGTGGTGAAAGCCATTCGTAAATACATTACAATCTAAAACCCATAGCTGGGGAAGTATATTAGTCTTCCCAACTGAACGGTAAATCCCCAACCAACATGTGCCACTATATCTCATGTCACTGTTATTACATTATGTTTTAAATGTCCTGCATGCTCTGCATTCAAACCGAGCTCATCAGTGTTTTTACATTTACACAAGCATTGAACCTGGTCACATTGCTTCGTGCAGATTTAATATTCACTTAATTCACGTAGGGAACTGAACATTATAAACAACATCTGCAGATTTATTTGTCCAGCCTTGAAAGGTTTTCTATAATGTTTTGAAAACTGTGAACAAAACAAAACTGCATTGTTAATGAAATAATGTTCTGTGGCTAAACATCGGTGTTTTAATTATGATTAATTCCATTGTTTTGTGTAGTTAATTGTGATTAATCACATTTGTCTTATTTGCTCAAGTTTGACCATAAAGAATGATTTTTCCAACTGTAAAGCAGAATGTTTTGTTGTAGCTGTGTGAGTGGACAAAATAAGCTTCATCAGAATGTATTTATCACTTTTAATAATTTAATAAAATTTGGTAATACTTTAGAACAGCAAACTGAATTATGAAAAATGTACTTAGCATCATCTTAATAATCCAAAATTATTTTGAATTGTAGAGGTCATTTTTTATTTGACTTTATTATGAAATCATTAATTATAGTTTGTTAATAATGATTTATTTATTTCATATTCATAACTCATAACTTAGCTGCACAAAAATGTTTCATAATAATTACGAGTGAATTATCTACATCCTATTTTAAATGATTCTGTGGGGATTATCTTACTACTTTGTGATGCATAAACGTTTCCTTAATAAATAATCATTATTAAATGGAAATATATACTTTTAAAACATGATTAATCATTAATAGTGGCTTTATAATAACTAATAAATTTACACACATAATACATTTCCATAGAATGACTTTCAACACAGTGTAAAGCAACAGCACACATGGAACTGTGGCCGGTTCAAAGGGTCAAACTAAGAAAATGCATTAAGGGCATTTACAAAATTAGTGGTGTTAGTAATTTATCACAGTAACAACTTATTGATGTGTTAACTTTTAACGGCACTAATAAATTAGCTCTACTAGAGTTAGTGTTAGCTAAAAAGTCTACCACTTTAATTTGTGGTAGCTCCCTGTATTTGTTTTGCTTTAACATGCCCACATTCATATACTATCAATTCTGAGACATGTGAGACTGCACTTAAAATTTCTTAAGACACTTTTGAACATTTTCTGAGGTTTCCTTTTTTAGCCTGCTAGCAAGAGTGCTATAATGAGAAAAAAGTATGCCACCCTAATTTTGGTTTTAGTTGAGTGTGCGCACATTAGGTAGTTGTGTTGCAGGTCCCCACATGACATAGGCCAAGTGGTAGAAAGCTAGCATATAGCAGGGCGGTGCTGAGGGTGAAAACAGCCTCGTCTCATTTCCTGTCTGTTTCCCCCCTCTCTCTTCTGCCATAATGGCTAGCTGGCACTAAGCCCAGTTCTGAAGACCAAGCATCTGCTGAGCGTGGAACAGCCGGACTCATTTATGTCTCTGCGCTCCTGTCCCCAACCCTGGAAATGACCTCATTACTGTTCCTTTTCTCAGTAGAGCAAACTGAGAGAACACATTTAGCTTGCTTGTGGAGGGATATGGCTGAACCATGTCCTTTCCGCTGTGGCTGTATTTGTGGTGGTTGTTAAAGAACCACTTATGGCCTTAACTTTCAGTTGTAAGGATTGTTGTGGCTGACCCTGCTGCATGTGTAGGGTCTGCTGAAAACACCGCCAGGTCATCTTTCCTATTACACTGACTGGTATAATAGAATCAGAGTTTGACAGATGGGCTCCCTACTTCTCAAAAGCAATATACACTTACCATCCACTTTAGAAACACCTAGTTTGTATTTCCACTCACTGATCACTTTTTGAGATTCTCTTACTTTACAGCTCCACTATAGAGGTGCGCAGTTACAGATAGCAGCCCATCAACTGTCCTGCACCTTTTGTTAGCTTCCCTCAAACCCATTCACTGGCCAGTTTCTGACCACAGGACCAGGTATTTTAATAAAACAGATCAGATATACAGATTTTAAAAATCTCAGTGTCACTGCAAGGTAGAGAGTGGTCCACCACCCAAAAATATCCAGCATAGAATGATTCTGTGGTCAGAAACTGCCCATTCATGAGGACCTAGAGCACAGCTAACACAAACTGCACAACAACAGATGAGCTACTGACTCTAACTGAAAGATGATGAAAAAAAATGATGAACAAAGATGAAGGTACATTATATAATAGATGTTTCTTTTTTTCTCCCCAGTTTAGTTATGCCTAGTTCAATCCGCTAGTTAGGTCTCTCCCATCACACGATGCTACCAAGCTGGAGGGTGAAAGCTAGCACAAGCTTCCCCCAAGTCATGTGAAGTACCACCACATCTTTTTGAACTTCTACTAATGCAATGTCATTGGGCAGCTCAGCATGTTTAGAGAACACTAACTGCCAATTCTGTTACGTCAGCTAACAGATGCCTACATTGGCTAGCACTGTGTGAGTGATGAGAGAAGGTAAGATCATCCTACTCACCCTGAGAAAGCGAGCCTAATTGTGCTGTCTTGAAAATCGACAAAAAAGAAGAAAATTTGCTAATCAAACAAAAAAAGCTGCTGGTGTTCTCAGAACAATGGACTGTCCACCCAGAGTCCCGACTTCAACACCACTGAATGTGTTTGGTATGACTTTGATCACAGAAAATGCAACCAAATTCTATGAATGAAATTCCTGCAGGTTTCTAAAAGCAATATTCCCAAAAAGAATGGAAGTTGTAACAAAGCCAAAGGGTGGACACACTAAATGCTGAGAGGAAAAAAATCTACAAATAACTACACACACACACATGCATACACACACTCACACACACACACACACACTGATTGAAACATTAACATTCAGTGGTATGCACATTAGGACAGCAACCGGAGTGCAAAAACATAAACATGTGCAACATTTCAGTAATGTGTGACATATGAGTAACCATGTGGGAAAAAGCTCAGTCCTAGTGTTCTTTCTCCATTCTGTCTCTGCTGAAGAAGTAACCACTCACACACACTCACACGGAAGCTATTTTAATAGAGGATTGTTCATTTTGAAGAATGCAAAGTGCCCAGAGCGCATCTGAGTGGGTACACTTCTGCTGAAGGTTTTATTACTGTAGGTTTGTGATTTACTGAGTCAGACTGCACTTTTCTACTCAAACTGCACAGTTCCTCAGTCATGGAAGTGGATGTCTGGCTCGAGTAATTAGACTACTGCACATATTATTTATTATTTCTGTGTGCTGACAATAGGGTGATGAATGAAGCATACGTATAAAGCTGTAAACAGGAAAATCTGCACTGAAACTGCTTGAAAATACATGCAGCTCTTTTTCCAGCATGACAGATGAGATTCAGTTTGTTTCACTTAATATTGCATATCTTGCATGCAATTGTAATGCATTATTTTTTCTTTTCATCGTTTCGCCAGCTTTCCTCCTAATACCCTTCACATGAGAAGAGAACTCATCACACCAAGAATAAACCTCAACTACATGAGTTTCATATTTCGACCGAACTTCAAACAGTTTTCAGTCTATATATACATCCTACTTCTTTTTTCCTTTTCTTTTTCTTTTTATTTCATTAGTTTTTCCAAGCCAGATCATTTCATTTTAGTTCTGAGGGAAGATTTGGAAAAAATATAACCACAATCCATCATATGGACCGACTTCTAAAAGTACAGAATACATTTGTCAAAAACATACCTTTACCTTTAGATAATTTTTCACGTTCACTTCTCCTAATAGTGTGTAGGCATGAGATTGTAGCCAAATAACTGCTGACAGGTACAGTCTAGGTGTGGAGCAAGAACATTGTCCTGAATTGCCTTGTAGTAGTAAGTCAAGGCGTGGTATATTCTTAAGGATTAAATGTCTTAATGAAAGTCTAAGATTGTATCTCAAGTCCAGCCAACCTTGATTTAGTGCTACTGCACAATTCAATGACCTCAACAACTGAAAAACCTACAAACATACTGTTACACTGCTATTCAAAAGTTTGGAATCAGTGTATTTAATAATATTACACCAATTTTAGTGCAGATAAATGCCACAAAGACTTTGAATATGCAAGTCCTCTGCAACATCACAGGTTTCAAATGATGAGTAGGAAGCTAGGGGAAAGACATTTTAGGTGATGAACAGAGCTGTAGATGATTGATTTAGATTTAGATTAGAAGATTTAGATTTTCTGTTGTTTTGTTGAAATCAGTAGTACCTCATAACCAAAAAAACAAGATTGAATATAATAAATAAAGTGATGAAAGTTCCCTTTGGTTTGACCAGCAAGCATTTCTTCAAATTAGTGCCCAGTCAAGCTCAGAGAACATATGGACCAAAAGTAAAAAATTCAGATATAGACAGGAATGGCTTAATATCCACAATTTGAAAAACAGTGATGAAATCTCAGGACAGATAACTTAACAGTGAATATATTTTTGCCGTATATAGAAAAACAAAAATGATTGACATGACAAGCAATTCAGTAAGGTAACCACAAAAATGGACATATAAAATTCAGGTTTGAGAATTCTAGCCTCCGTTTGTGACTATGAGATGTACTTTTGTTCATTTTTATAGATAACAGTATATCATCAATGTCCAAGATTACTCAATGACGTGGCACAGTTTGAGGCCTTTGTAATGGTTTAGCTTACTTTTACACAATGCCAATCATTGTAAGCTTCTGTTATTTGTTAGCTACATTAGACTCTAAAACTAAAGAAATAAAGTTCAGACACCAAAGACGTCTTGTCTGATCAACGTCATCTGGGCTAAGGGGAAAATTGTGTAAAACTGATACAAGCTCGGACCACCCTTTTCATTCGTCAGTGGCGGTGGGTTATTTTTTTAGCTCTTCTCTGAGCTCCTGAGCTTTACAGCGCTTCCCTCCGCCTCATTTGGGTTTTGCGTCCACTCATTTCCATACTGGTGAGTCATCCTGCGGTTTTTGGAGCAGGGATCCGGCTCTGGCTCCCACCGGAGATGGGGAGCAGGGTGGGCCCGACTGAGGGTAAACATAGTAGCAAACTGAAAAAAGTGATGCACAGAACTAGCATGATTCAAATGTGTACATCATTCCCACATCAATAAAACACATTACATCAGCACTATATTATCTTTACTTTTACTTACTTTTGGCAATGACTGTGGTGATGTAATGTATTTTACTGATGTGGAAATATATGTGTACAGTTGAATCGAGTAAATTCAATGCTTTGCTTTGCTCAGTCTAAGCAGCTCCAGCGCGCAGTGTGATCTGAAGCTGGGGGACGAAATGAACAGCAGTGAAGGAGAGAGCACTTTCAGATGAATGCTAAAGATCAGTTTACCTTCGCTTCAGAACAGGAACTGCAGAGCTTTGTCCATCTGCTGCTCCCTCACAGCCACCTGTTAGCTGTTTCATCAACCTTCCACTGCAATTATCAAGCACTATAACAACTGAAAACTAATCTGTGTAATCAGTTTTTAAAAGAGGTAAGGTAAGGTAAGTTTTCGGTTTCAAGAAAACATGCTTTGATTGCTAAATATGCATATACAAATCATAAAAGATTTTTTATAGAGTCTTATATACTTTAAATTTATAGACATATAGAATTTTTGTTAAACATAGTTTTGTAAAGTACATAGTTTGAATTTGTGTAAATATTTAATTTTAAATTATATAGATCCCCAATTTCTTGAATTATACTAAATGAAATGAAAATATAATTTAAAAACATTTTTGTATAATTTTTTTTTGTTTTACACTTTAATGGAGGAATTTTAGGTTGAGATTTTTGATTACTTGACATTTCTCGGTATGCAGTTAAATTAAAAGTGTAACTTAAAGGTCACATGCCCTACATTTTTCTTCTATTTTATCCATTTATAACATTTATGTGGTTTTATGTAAAAAAAATGTCATAATTCATTTTTACATGATCATTTTCCAACCTCTCTTCATCCTTTAGAATTAAACAGACTAGAGCACGTGAGCGGAGTGGATTGGGAGCAGAGTGATATGATTTTGCTCGGAGCATGGAGCAGCTTTTCAGAAACTAGAAGCGTCAGTGTTCTCTTGTGCTCCTGAATTGGTCCAGTATCGCTCCATCCTGCAAGCCAGACAGCCCTTTTTTGATGCGGCAATGACTGCTACAACTCATACACTACAACCTTTCACACACAGCATCTGTACTCTGGAGCTGTTCAGCAGACCTACATACTGAAAATTGTCACTGATCACAAAGAAATTCTACAGGTATTGCACAGAGTCATCCTTACGTCCATTTTGCTGCACAAATGATAAAGAAGATGGTGCTAAAAGCATGTACATTTACCCTCAGCAGTTTTCTAGCTTGTGATTGGGCCTTCGCTTCAGGCCTAAAATTTCAGAAAAAAGCCATAAATTATGTAATTCATAATAAAATGCTTATACATTCAAGACATACAATAAATATCATAGGAATGGAACATGAAGTGGGGTTTCTCTGACATGTGAGCAAGGAGTGGAAAATAGAAAATCCAGAGTGGAGCAGAGTGATTAAAAAAATGACTTGAGTAAGGACCACAAAGGTCCGCCATTCAACTCCACTTGCGTGCTCTGAAAAAGACTGTTTTTGTTTTTGTGCCTTGAAAACACACACACACACACATTTTCTAAGCCGCTTATCCTTCAGGGTTGCAGGGGGAGCTGGAGCCCATCCCAGCAGTCATTGGGTGGAAGGCAGGAAACACCCTGGAGGTGCAGGGCAGACATACAGACATACACATTCACACACACACACTCACACCTAGGGGCAGTTTAGCATGTCCAATTGGCCTGATTGCATGTCTTTGGACTGTGGGAGGAAACCAGAGCACCCGGAAGAAACCCATGCAGACACGAGGAGAACATCCAAACTCTGCACAGAAAGGACAATGATAGGCCAGCCTGCTACCCACTGTGCCACCATGCCACCCCTTAAAGGCACAGTATAAGATAAATGATCTCTGTTCTGATTGGTTGTCCTGTATTGTGCCTCATTTAAAAAGCACTCAAAGCTGAAACACTCCTCAGAACTTCAGTGTAAATGGGTGGAGCTAGGCTGAATAGGTGGATATATGTAAATGAGGTGGTTCTCATGACATCACAGAAACAATGAATTCAAAATGGGTTGTTTTTGCAGCTTAGTTTCCACATATGAACTGCATGAACTGGGAAATGAATGGTACGTTTTGAAACGTTACCATATTTCTTTATTTATATATATAATGAGGGAAGTTCAGTTCTACATGATATGGGAATTTTAATTAAATCGTTGAGATGTACAATCTCACCGAGTCAGAAATGTTCACAATGGTGGTGGTGAAAGGAACCAGATGCCGAAAGAGTTTCATGCTGCTTCATAGAAAGTCATTACACAAAATGGTTACAAACGAATACACTGTATGAAGCCTGCGACATTGTTTTATGATATGTTTGAGAGAACGTTTTAGCTTACATATTTTTAATTCAATAATGGTGGAGAGGTACATGTTCTAAGGCAATATAGTCCCTAAGCTTATTTTCTTAACAATTAAAATTTGCAGAAAATTTGAAAAATAGGTGATATTACCCTTCAACATTTTTCTCTGTATTGTGTCTCATTGTTTCAAATGCATTATGAAAACCTCTATTATAAACATTTGAAATATAGCAACATAGCAATATAGCAAAAGACTAAAGATGACTGTATACTTATGCATCTAAAACTTTTTATTACACAACAAAAGTTTTTATTACACAACATTTTTGAGTAGGCAGATCTTACAGGTGCTCTACTTTGAGATAAAGAAAGTATGACCTAGTTTGAACTTGCGGCCTTCATCAACACTTCACGTGTCTGTAAAGACTGCAGGGAGTGCGGGACTCCGTCACCCTTCAGCTGGAGGAACACAGCAGATCTGGGATCAGTGATCTTCTCTGTGTAATCTTATTGACCAGTCAGTGGACAGTGAAGGCTGATCTTAGATCTGTTCTCTTACCCTGGAAATGTTCTTGGCTAGTTGACAGTGCAGCTCCTCATCTGTGATACATCACTGTCATCATTAGCTCGCTCTTTTGGCAGCAGCCCACACCATTACTTCTCATTCATGTACTTCTGATTGAGGATCTGGAAGGCGTACCAGCTTTAAACATGCATCTTATTGGTAATGTGAAGGTTCTAGAAAGAACCCTTAAATTGGTAATGACAATACATTACATTATATGAAGATCTGTAAAACCTTTAGATGATTCTTCAACCTAGTTTTCAAATCTTTGACACACATGGTTCTTTAGGGAAACAAAAGTGGTTCTTCTATGGTATCGCTCAAAGAATCTTCGATGGTACTGCTTTTTAAGTGTTGAAGCATTTGTATTAGTATCGTTGTGGGCTGTTTCCATTGTCTTCTGAATTACTGTATTTAAATGTTGCTGTGCTACACCTACTGTAATCCTAACAATGTATATATATATATATATATATATATATATATACAGTACTGCACAAAAGTTTATATATATATATATATATATATATATATATATATATATATATATATATATATATATATACACAGTACTGCACAAAAGTCTTAGCATTAATATGTAAAGCTATTCATATGGACAGTAAGCATTTATTTGTTCAAAATATTATGACAAATACAAATAAACAATTTAAAAAGTGAAGAGTGTTAAAATTTCCAAAGCGTTCCTGTGGAAACCCATTACTTGCAATTACCATTCAATATCAAATCCATGTGATAGTTGGAGTCCAGTGAGAATTTTATGATTTATATATCACTTATATTATGTATATTTGTAATTCTCATGGGGACAGACAAATGTTCTACAATATATCAAATACTTTTTTTCCATTTGGAGAACATTCTGCTCCCCATAAAGAGTTAAATCCACACACACACACATCCAGATATATTCACAGTTAAACATCACATGACCACACCCTCAATACACTCACTCACTAATTACACTAAACCAACTTAAGACACGAAATACACTCACACAACTTAAGACACGAAATACACTCACACTTACACACTAAACATGCTACAGGCTGAAACTACACACACTCGCATGGCCACACACTCACACTCACTCAGTAGGCATACAGAGAAGAAAGTGATGCATTGATTTTACTTGATTCAGTTGTGTCCATCATTTCCACATCAGTAGAATGTATTACATTAACACAGTTATAGCTGTATGTACTCATGTGAATCACGTCAATTCATTGCATTACTTTTTCAGTCCCTACTGGGCTAACCAAACGCAATCAATACACCCACACACTATACACTGGAGATCATCACACGCACACACACATACACATGCACACAAAGCTGGTTGAATTTCAGTATTGGGACTAATTTCAGCTTCATTGGTTGTTGTTTGACCTGTGGTGGAAGGGGGAAGTGATGCCCAATTAACTGCCCAAACAAGTGCCAACTGAGAAGTCAGCCGATTGAATGGATTTCTGTCACACCCAAACCACACCCAAACATAATCACAACCACTGCCCCTACATAGGTGAACATACATAGGCTCAGGGCCGGTCTTTGTGCTACGCAAAGGTAGGCAGCCATGTAGGGCCCACCATGAGCCAAGAGCAGCATGAAAATACTACTTATATATACTGTATGTTGATGTAAAACAACTTATTCCACAGTTATTTGTGAATGTGGTAGTTCTTTTTAGTGTAGCCCCCCACGCGTCATAGTTATGATGGACTACACCGTGCTGTTGCATGATGACACAACTGCATGGTAACAGCCTGATATGACCAAGGCAGTTAAGCAGTAGTCTTGTGAACAGGAGGTTCTTCAGAGTTATTTTCTAGGTGTTAAAATGGAAAATTAAAAGGAGTTCTGCAAATGAACTAGAGAAACACAAGAAGAGGGAGGAAAGCAAAACATGTGACACTACACTCCCAAACAGGTCTTGGAGGAAGCCTGTGCTAGCTTTCGCTCGCCTAGCACTGGTGGCATCGTATGACTGGGGGAGTCCTAACTAGTGGGTGGAATTGGATATGTCTAAATTGGGGAGAAAATTGGGGAAAAATATCTAGAAGTAGTAAATCGTATAATATTCTTATAACAATCTCATAATGAGAAATGTTAGATATATCAACTAGATTAGTAAATTTGCCAAGATATTTTTTGCAATGTAGAGCCTCAACTAACTTAAAATGTGCATCCAGAGGCCCCATTCCTTTCTTTTACAGAGCCACAGTATCACTAATTAGTCTGTCCCTACTTAGTCTAAATAACACAGAGGCAAAAAGTCAACATTTGATTTTAGGGTTATTTTTAAATTGTCTTTGTAAAATAGGGTGTAGAGAAACCGTATTGTTGTACCCATGTACATCATCGCCTGGTTTTAGTTTCATTGCACAGTGTGGCACAAGTAATGCCACTGGACGATAAGGCAAATAATACGTTTTAGCTAAGAAAAGGCACTAAAAATCCCAAATCCCCCCCCTTACTATGTGATATAAACTGAACTTGACTGAACTTGTTTGTGCTTTTATGTGGGGATGAATATGTGGTCCAGAAACGCAGATATCACAGTCAGAGCTGGAGAAATATTTTACTACAAACTGGCAGCTGACTTGAAATTGTAAAGAGTGTTGCTCTATGTTTGTGTTCAACAAGCAGCTCCTTGATATCTGTACTGAACTGCACATGCGACGTGTGCACACGTGTCCTCAATTTTTTTCTCTCTCTCCTAGCTCCCTCATTGGCTGTTGCCTGAATCACTCATCCAGTCAATTCGTTTAAATTGGGGTAAAAATTGTGGAGTGAGGGCCCAGCTTTACCTCTGATGGCGCAATCAGATTGGTTGAAACGTTTTTTCTCCATAATAACGATATCATTCTGCTGAGCATTAGTTGCTGAGTAGCAGCTTGCTCTGCACTACTAACTGTTACACAGTTTCTACTTTAGCAGATACAAAAACAGGAAGCAAACAAAATAGATAATGTCTTTAAGATGTTTGACCTGCAGCCTGTTTGATCAGATTCTGAAGAAGAGTGACAGCAGGACTGTATCAAATTCTGAACCTGTTGTTGCCCATAAGAAAGCTTTGCAGCCTGGCTGACAGGGCTGGAGCTTTCAAGCAGGGAGTTACATGACACAGACCATCCTGCCCCAAACTCTAACTGTATTTTGTCTGCTACACACACACGCACACACACACACCACAGCTAACTTACCAGAGAGAGGTTAATGCTAGTTAACAGTGTGTTCAAAGTTGGTTAGCTAGCAGCTAAAATCTGTGCATTTTCATCTTCGCCATTTCCTTCTTTTATTTATATGCTATAATGAGATAATCAAGCTGGTCAAATAATAATGAAAACTGGAGAAAGCTTTTATTAAGCTATTTTATGTTCTTACATTATGCTCCAAAATAATGCCAGCTAAGTTCCTATCAGCATGCAAAGTGTCGAGTGGAGTGAAGGGTGCCAGGCTGGTCTGGACAGGTTTACTTCCAGTTCATGTCAGAGGGGAGAGAGTCCTGAACTTCTTTCAGGTAGTGGTTTGGGGACCTCTTTTATACAGGAGGGCACCCCATGGAACCAACCACAGACCTGTACATAAAGCACAACACAGGGGAAGACACATACAAAATGATAGTACAAGGCACAAGGAATATTATGACTGGGGGTTGTAGCATCATGTCCTGTCACATTAAAAATAAAAAAATAAAAATGTATAATTTTTTGAACAGCAATGATATGTTAGCCCACTGTAACCGGCCCAGATTGTTACCGCCCAAAATGTTCTCCCAAATCTCCTGATTACCCTCTCTGGCACTGTCTGCAGCTGTGACGGTGAAACAACTAAACAAAGAGGAATTAGCCAGAAACTAACAGAACACAGTAACTTCTTTACAAACTGACTGGAGCAAAACAAACATACAGGTTAAACACATACTGAAAAAGCTGAGCTGAACCTGATATTGTTTCATGGCTTCATAACACAAAAGGCTACTTGGCAGAAGGAATATTAAAGCACATTTAGCACAATTATTGAAGTGCATTCTTTGCTTTTTCATTTGCCGTCATGTAAAAACAACTGTTGTATTGCGTGTTATTGTGAATATCACATAATAACAGACTCCCTCTTATGTTTTTTTTTGCTTACGTACTGAGCTCAGTACTTAGTTTTCAAGCAAAAGCTGCATTTTGTGAAAAAAAAGGCTTTTTTTTTCTTATTAAGGCCAGCAAATTGTCCAAGGCACACACGCCCTCCCACCCCCACACCCTCTCACCCCCACACTCACTTTAATATGGTGTTTGAGCAGACTAACAGAAAGCAGAGCCTGAAGCTCCTCTCTGTGTCACTGTGTGTTAGAGTGAGGCAGAGGAGAGCGTTTCCAGCATCCTCTCCAAATCACATTCCTGCAACATGCACCACGCCCACACCACTGCTGCCGGACCCCCAGCCTCCACTTCAAGCAGCAAAATGACCAATGATTCACAGAATGATGGTCTGCAGTGTTCTGATGGAGATGAGTGGTGCTGGCAGTGAATGCTTCACTCTGACTGAGAGCTGAGCTGTCAATCACACTCAGCACTCTGAACTGCAGCTTCAGAATGTCGCTAACGCCCCATGCAGTGTGTGTATGTGTGTGTGTGTATGTGTGTAGTGTGTGTGTGTGTGTGTGTGTGTGGGGAGTTTTCCTGGTAAAAACACTCCACAGAACACAGGTTTTCTGGAGGGGCTTAATGATTGTTGATGTGTAACCTCAAATCAAACAGGTGGTTCAAATACACTGTGCAGTCTATCTGTCTGTATAACTGTAAAATGAGAACAAATTGACTCTACAGCTCTCTCTCTCTCTCTCTCTCTCTCTCTCTCTCTCTCTCTTTCTTTCTCTCTCTCTCTCTCTCTTTCTCTCTCTCTCTCTCTCTCTCTCTCTCTCTCTCTCTCTTTTGAAAACATTAACTGCTTCCAGAACTTTGCAGAGCTGTGTGTGTGTTTGTGCGGGACGGGAAAGTTGGAGATGGTCTGAAAGAAGAAAACTTTGCTATTTTTCTCTTTCTACCTCCCTCTCTCTCTCTTTCTCTTTCTCCTTCTGTCTCTCTCTCTATGTCTGTTTCTGTCTGTCTCTTTCTCTCTTTCTCTTTCCTTCCATCTCTTTCTCTTTGTCTTTCTTTCTTGTCTCTATCTATTTATCTATTTATCTCTATTTTCTCTGCCTCTCTGAATCACTCTGTTTCCTTTTTGTCTCTTTCTTTTCTCTCTTACCCCTTTTCTTTGTCTTTCATTTTGTGTCTCTTTCTTTCTCTTTGTCATGCTCTCCTTTCCTCTTTCATTTTCTCTTCTTCTCTCCCTTTCAATTCAGTTCAATTCGATTCAAGGTGCTTTTTTTGGAATGACACATATATATACACATACATAATCACACGGTGGCAGGTCAGGACATATTGAGCTGTGGATGTGCAGATTGAGCTGATTGAATGTATTGAGCTGTGAGCATGCAGAATCTCAGTGAATTTCGTTCATTCTGTCTGGCAGTGCGGCTCTGTCTCTGTTTTATTCAGTTCACTCTGCTGACATGTTCTTTTTTCCTGAGGCAGCCAGGATCTCCTATGCCTGTCGGTCTCTACAGCCTGACTGTGCTGACGGAGTCTGTACCTCGTCAGTGTGGTTATCAGTTTCAGATCTCCCTGTCTCTCTCCTTCTCTCTCTCTCTGCCTCTCACTTTCTCATTTTCTCTTTCTCTCTCTCTGTCTCATTCTCTTTCCTTATCTTATGGTCCCTTGCTTTCTTATTCTCTCTCTCTCTCTCTCTCTCTCTCTCTCTCTCTCTCTCTCTCTCTCTCTCTCTCTCATTTTCTGCTCTATGTGGAATAAATGATGTTTAGCTTTGTTAAGTGGGTTACTGTGATGAATCATATGCGTGTGATCCCAAAAAGTAAAAATATCACAAAGAGCAGCATTGTTTAGCAGCTACCGCTCCAGGGACGGAGATCCGTTTACCTTTTTTTCACTCTCTTCTATTTTCCCTTCACTTCAGTATATCAAAGCTGATGAGCGGGAACATACTTTCTGCTTCGTTTGTCACAACTTTCGAAAGCTCTGCATATTACTCTGTTCTGATTTATGAAAATTATAAAATGTGTTTTACAAAGGTCTGCAAACGTCAAATGATTTATGGCACTCTGAGCGGCTTTCCAAAGCCACCCCTACATGTGCGGTGCTTTTGCCAGGAAAACAGCAGAGTGAACAAGAAAATGAGCTACTGTGGTTGGACGGCGTGACCCGTCCACACCCTTCAAATCTGGGGAAAAATCTAATTTACAACATTTTCCCCTTAAACCAAATTTAGTCAATCAACCAAGACAAGTTTAATGTCTGAAGTTTGATTCTTTTGTTTTGTACTGGAGCTACAAGGCTAGTGCCAACAAATAATGGAAGCTTATGTTCCATACTTCCTTCAAATAAGTTGTTAAATAATCTCAAATACACATGCTTATGTGCTTTCTGCCCCTGTATTACATACTAATAATATACATATAATAATTTAATTATAACAAAAGTGAGAGACCTTCATTTTTAAAATTTCCAGTCAAAAAGACCATTAAGTACCAGTTAGTTATTGTTTGGGGTCAAGGATAAGGCCTAAACAACTAAATATAATAAACATTTTCAGTATGTAGTGTGTCCACTCTTTACTCTCATTACACGTCATTCCTTCCAGAAGACTTGCTTTCAGCCTGCAAGAAACCTGCAGGGTCCAAAGTTCAGTCTTAAAAGTTGGTTGCATTTTCTGATGTGTGCAATCCAAGTCATTCCAAACACATTCAGTGATACTGAAACTCAAAACTCAAGACTCAAAGCAGTTCGAGGCAAGTGTGTGATTATTTAGGTAGGCAGTTTGCGTGATGTTAATGGGTCGGATATCAGCTTCCATTACTGGTTAGCTACATCAGCTTTATGGCTCAAGTAAAAACTAACAAAGAAAACTTCGTAAACCAAACCTGGCTTGGCAGATTGATTACTCTTAAGGGGAAAATTAATTGTGACAAACTATTTAATCACTTAACTGCTTGTCCATTTCCCTGTATGCAGACCAGAGTGGCCGAGGTGCCAGGCTACAGATGGAGGACTAATCAGATGGCAGCTTGGGTCCGGTTTTCTGCCCAGTGCAGCGCCAAGTGAAGAAGGCACGTGATTCATTCATTCTTCCTCTGGGCAAAGAAAGATACAAACCAGATTCTTTCTTTAGTGCCCTGTGCATTTAGGTCATTACTGGAGACTTAAGAGGGAAGATCAAGGCTGTGCCACAAAGCTGGCATGTCTCTCTGCACGCAGGAGAGGTTTGATATTAGTCATCACAGGATAGGCGTGTCCCTCGAGGGGATTTGCTTTCTTTTCCCATATTTTACACAAGCTTACATTAGAATTCCTCATCTTAGCAGCGCTTGAGAGCATTTTGTTAAAAAATGTCCGCCATGATAGCGTCATGGTTTAGACATATTACATTAAGTCCTAAGAATGAGAAACTGGTGCAGCTTAGATATCCTACACCAACTGGATTTCCAAAAGCGTCCAAGGACTGCAGTCTTCATGCAAATCTTTAGTAAGAGGATTTGCATGTGTGTAAACAGTCAAGTGCAGATCCATTCAGGCAGTTTGGTACATGAAGTGGGTTTAACTGAAGAAATGACTTCATTGCTTTATTAGCTGAATATAAACATGGACAAGAAAAACTGAAACAGATTTGAGATGTATAAATGGAATGGATCTAGCACAGCTACAAAAGTAAACATAAGATGTTATGTAGTTTATATAGGACAGGATTAAATAGTGTATGAGAGGAAAAGCTCCTAATAAAACCTTCAATCTCCATATTGGCACCTTAACAGGAAAAAAACGTTCTCAGCCTTTATTTATGTTACTGTAGTATTAATGATAAGTGGCACAAATGATTTTTTAACTGATGCTTTAAAGAGATGTGTTTGAAAAAGAGATTTATGAGTGCGAAGAAGTTTTTTAGAAGCTTAAAGAATCTTCATATACACTCTGTGTACCAATAAAAAGGTTCTTGTAACAATAGGAGAACCTATACAGAACCATATACAGCAGGTTTTTCCATCATAGAGAAGTACCACTTAACCAAGCAAAGAATCATTTATGCAAGAGTTGCTAAGGTTCTGTATGTAACCACTGCTTTTACTGACGAATCCTTGAAGATCACCCCCCCTCCTTTGTAAGGGTGTAATAGAAAGATTCTGTACCAGTTTAAAGGGTTTTTCCTAGAACTTTTATGTTATGTAGAGGTTCTGTAAACTTTGAAAAGGTTGTTCACACCTAGACATCTCATTTACAAATACAGTCTTCTAAAGAACCATTAAAAGGTTCTTTTGGGGAACTAAAAGTGGTTCTTCTATTCCAACATCCAAAGAATGCATTCTTGGTACCTTTATTTCTAAGATACATTTTCAATAACATTGCTAAGATTTTATAAATAATTTTAAACCATTTTTGTTCCCTACATCATAAAATGTTGGCACTTTATAAAGGACATCTGGCATTTTCAAATCGTAAATAAAAAAATGAAGTTACAAGATTTTAAAATGTTGTTTTGTGCTTTTACATTTTTTCTTGTAGTCTGGTGATTGTGGATAAAAAGTATTTTTATGTGACCAGCACTTAACACCAGTGGAGTGGCAAACACACAAACACACACACACACACACACACACACACACACACACACACTTCACAGTGTGTGAATCTGACACCAGCCGAGCTTTCTGTGTGAAAGACTGCCAGAGAGATAGAGAGAGAAAGAGAGAGAGAGAGAGACAGAAGGCAAGAGAGAGAAAGAGAGATGAATAGATAAAGAGTGTGAGTAAGAGAGAAAAAATTTCTGAACTTGTTCTCTTGTTGTTGATGGCTTGTTTTGTATTTATCTACGTTTGTTTTTTCTTACTTTCTGTTATCTAACTATGTACATTATCATGTTTACTGTTGTTGCAAAGCAATTAAGCCCTGTCAAACTGAAGTGACAGCGAGAGAAACGTAGAGAGAGCATTTCTGCCTTTCTTTGTTTATCCATGTCTCTCTCCCGAACAATGTATGAGCTGTATGAATGAGACACCACAGTCACATAGGAGTTGGAGTCATTGACTGTATTTATGATATACATGATATATACACTCACTGGTAGGAACTTGCAGCCACTGTTGCTCTCACTGGATATAATCTGATGAAACTCAATGTACTAATATAAACTGCATTTGCTCAATGGAAATCAAATGATTTTCATGTTCAGGTTTGCGTGCACTTTGTTCACATGAGGAAAACAATGTTATGTTACATGATGAAACTTGTTTAGTCCACTCATATAGCTATAATATAACGCACTGCTTTTTAACTGTGATCACTCATTATTTTGATCATTCTGTTAAATTCATCATGCTAAATCAAGTGTATGATGGAATTTAATACAACCCCATTTCCAAAAAAGTTGGGACACTTTGCAAATGTAAATAAAAACAAAGTGCAATGATATGCAAATCATTTAAACCCTATGTTTAATTGATAACAGTACAAAGACAACATATCAAAACTGAGAAATTTTATTCTTTTTTGAAAAACATTAGCCCATTTTTAATTTGATGCCAGCAACACATTCCAAAAAAGTTGGGATGGGGCAAGAAAAGGCTGGTAAAGTTGTGTAATGCTACAACCTGGTGATTGATTGGCAACAGGTCAGTAACATGACTGGGTATCAAAAAGCATCCCAGAGAGGCTGAGTCATTCAGAAGTAAAGATGAGGAGGGGTTCACCACTCTGTGAAAGACTGCATAAGCAAATAAACTCAAGAATAACATTTCTCAACGTAAAATAGAAAATAACTTTTGCTTTTCATCATCTATGGTACATAATAACATTAAAAGATTCAGAGAATGCAAAGAAATCTCTGTATGCAAGGGACAAGGCCAAAAACCAGTATTTGCTGGCCATGAGCTTTGGGCCCTCAGGCAACACTGCATTAAAGATATGATATCAAATAGATATGATTCTGTAGTGGAAATCACTGCATGGACTCAGGGACACCTCTGAAAACCACTGTCTGTGAATACCCTTCATCGCTGCATCCACAAATGCAAGTTAAAACTCTAAAATGCAAAGAAGAAACTGTACATAAACAGGATCCAGAAACGATCCTGCCACCTTCTCTGGGCCCAAGCTCATTTAAAATGGACCGAGGATAAGCGGAAAAGTGTCCTGTGGTCTGACAAATCAATATTTGAAATTCTTGTTGGAAATCATGGATGCTGTGCGGGCTAAAGACCACTCAGCTTGTTATCAGTGCACAATTCTAAAGTCAGTATTCATACAGGTTTTGGCAACATATGCTGCCACCCAGGTGACGTCTTTTTCAAGGATGGCCATGCTTATTTCAGCAAGACAATGCCAAACCACATTCTGCATGCATTACAACAGCATGGCTCTGTATTAAAAGAGTCCAGGTGCTAAACTGGCCTGCGTGCAGTCCAGACCTGTTATCCACTGATAACATTTGGCGCATTATAAAATGAAAAATATGCAGACCCCGAACGGTTGAGCAGCGGAAATCCTATATTAAACAAGAATGGAAAAACATTTCACTTTCAAAACTACAGTATTTGGTCTCCACAGTTCTCAAACGCTTACAGAGTGTTGTAAAAACAAGAGATGATCAAACACAGTGGTAAACATGCCCCCGTCCCACCTTTTTTGAAACATGTTGTTGGCATCAAATTCAAAATGGGCATATATTTTTCAAAAAACAGTAAAATTTCTTAGTTTCAACATTTGATATGTTGTCTTTGTAGTATTTTCCTTAAAAAAATATGGTTTACATGATTTGCATATCACTGCATTCTATTTTTATTTACATTCTGCACAGCATCCCAACTTTTTTGGAAATGGGGTTATAAATCCATATGATGGTTGGATGCATAGAGGAGAAATCTGGAGTCAAACCTGTGTTCTACTAACTAGCTTTCAATATATCAACTTCTTTTTTTGAAAAACAAGAAATTCGTGTTACTTTTTACTTTTACTATCATTATATACTGTTTTGATAGGCAAAAAGACACTTACTGCCAAGATAAACAATTTTCACAGGAGCCTAAAATTTTCACACAGACATAAACACCCCACTCAAATTGACACCCCAGTCAAATGACATATTTAGTTCATTTTATAAGTAAAAATATGTTACACAACCTCTACAGAGAGTATGTTTCTACATATTTTAATGCGCAATTACTGTTTATTTGCTGAATTTAACATGATAGAAAATATGTTCATATGTTAAACTGTGCACTAAAATTTGCAGAAAAATGGCATATTTAAGTTTCACTCAGGGGTGTTCAAACTTTCACACAGGGCTGTAGATGAAGAAAAGTTAGTAGTTCCTGTAACTTTTTCATTGTTTGTTGATGCTTTGTGATCTTGTACATGACTAATTTTGTATTGCTCTATTTCTGTTCCTAATTTATAATCTTTTTTTCTCCTATTTTCTGCTATTGCTTTTTGTGTTAGCAACTGCAACTTATAACATCCACACCAGTAAAATACTGAACTGAACTAAACAGAAAAATCGAGCAAGAAATACATAGAGAAAAACATGTAGACAGCCAGAGAGTGAGAGAGAGATGCAGGTTTTGTGTATGTGGGTCTGTAGTGTGAAGGTGATGGAGGGAGAGTGGAGCAGAAACTGGTTGAGTGAGTGTTGTGGAGGGCGTAACTGGTTTAGGAGTGGAACTGTTGTGACTCAGGCCTCAGTTATGTTCTGGTTGAAGGTGGATGAGTCATAGGGTGAGGAATAACCCAACCTAGCCGTCTCCCAGCCAACCAGCTCCCGCACCTACACTCCAAACAGACAAACTTACCGTTTCAAAGGAAAAGCAGCGTTTACAGAAGGACAACACAATTCCAGCACACACCTTTCCCTGTCAAGGCCATTCTGGCCCAGTCTTACCCAAAAACATTCATCTTCAAAAGCATGAAAAAGCATGCCCTGCTGCTCCCCAGTCTGACTGCAGAGATGCATCGACATTTCCCTTTCACCCCAGATAGCGCATCAGCCAAGACATGTTTTATGCTTCTTTAGTTTTGCTTCTTTAGTTTTGCACTTGGTCTATGAGGCTGATGTAGAGAAAAGTTAATCGCTACTAGGTTAGTATTATTTAGACTAAGCGGCAGGCCATGACTTTTAGAGCTAGGCTTCAATGCAAGAAAATCAAAGAAAAAAATTCACCTCTAGGATAGTGTTACTTTCCGATAACACCCCCTAAAAGATTTTCTTTTCACATTTTAGCACTAAGCTAGTTAATATTTTTTGGCATTCTAAATTAAAGACTGATATTTGAAACAGGTGAAATGCATTCTGTATTTTATTTTAGGCTTGTAACAGACATTAACAGTTCCACAATGACTCCTTCAATTCAAGAGCTCTGGTGTAGAGTTGCCACCACTGTTTTCCATTTCAAACAACTGAGTGAATCCTGGGTAAATTGCAGCTTGTATTCACAGTCAGTGACACATCTAGGACTTCCAGAAGGCATAGGGTGCCATTTTTTTTTTTCACGAAATTGGTCCCACCCATTGTAAATCAAATCAAGACTGATTCATTCCACTGTCAGTGTCTAATTATGTTGGTGGTTAATCTGACATGTAAGGCCTTCAGATCAGCTCCTAAATTCCTAACGAATGAGAGAGCTCGCCTGGCTGTATCTATATAGATATCACAAAGAAAAAAAAATTAATAGGACAGACTCATTCACCAATTTCTTCCTAAGTTTTTTCTTAAATTTGTTCTTGAGAAAGGTCCTAAGTCTGCATCAGATTCATGACGTGTGCTTAAACGACAGAACTGTTTGCACCTTTGTGCTCTTGAGTGTGTGCAGATTCTGTTCTTACCTAAGAACAAAATCCCAAATAAGAAAACATTGGTGAATGTCAGAACCTTTGTGAGAACTGCTTAAGTGGGTTTTACGCAGGAATTTCTTCTTAAGAATTATTGGTCAATGAGGCCCAATGTTCTGTTGGGAATTTTGAGATTTTAAGCCTTTTGGTTTCTAAACAAACTTAACAGTGAAATAGTATAAATACAACAAGCATGAAGATTATATTGCATAAACATGAACAAAAATTACTGGCATGTATTTTTTTTTAGTTCCCAGAAATCATTAGGCCTTCACTGAAGGCCCAGAAGGCACTGAGGTAACTTGTTTAAGTAACTTGGTTTCTGACATTGTATAAAATTCCTTGTCCATCTGGTATTTGGTGAATAAAAAGAATTCCTATTGTTATTCTCTAAAGATGATATCACCTGCCTGAACAATACCGGCAACTGCACCAGCAGTGGAACAGCAGGGAAAAAGCAAGTACATCATAGCTGGGAAAGGCAGGGAAACAGCAAGCTTTTCACTGTGCCCTCACCGTGTGCAGATAAGTTTAGCTGGACATAAGTGACCAGCAGCTGCAAGAAAAAAATCACAGCCTGCACGGTTTCAGGACTTTCGCCCCCCCCCCACCATCAACACACAATAAGCGGGCATTCCAGCAAAAAAAAGGAAAATTCAAAGCGGCAGGGCTTAAGAGATTGTGATTCATCGGATCCGGAGGGCAGATGTCAACACGAGGCTTGTAATGAGGAGGCTTGGGAGCGCCGGCACAATGGCATGACTTAGTGACTCACATGCAGGAAGGAACAAACAATGAGGCACCGAGCAAGACTCCCCTCTGCTCCTTGGCCACAGCAATGGCACGAAAATGCTTTTGCCCCGCTCTTGCTAAGGTTCTCTGCTAGCCTGTGGGGAGCGAAGGACGAAATGGGCCAAAGTGTGAACAAGCAGCATTTCCGACAGCAATAGCTTACAGCAAATACAGTTTTCCCTTAACTCAGTTGTAGTTGTTAAATGTCTGAGGTTTGACTCTTCGGTTTTACATTACGAACCACATGGCTAAGGTAGCTGACAAGTAATAGAAGGCCATATGATGGCCAAACTGCCTAAACGGCCTAACTCATCACACACCAGCCTCAAGAAATCTTGACCTTGCTTTCTGACATTGTATGACCTATGCTTTCTACACAAATGTACAAATTCCTGTTGTACATTTTTATTAAAACAGTAGCTGCAGCGATCTTGAAGCCTGAACTGTGTCCGTACTAGTGATGTGTTGTAGGTGAATTAGTCGGCTCTTTTAAACTGGCACATTGGGAGCCAACTCGCATTCAAGAGCTGATTTTTTTTTTTAAGTTAAGACAAAACAAATGATAGATCTCATGATGCTATAGCTGAACTCCCTCCAGGATTGTTTTTGGCTTTTGTTCTTGCCGATTTTAACATGATTCTTAGCTGTGTTCCCAGGTGAGCTTCCCTAGTTCCTCTAACCTTTGACTTAGTTTTACCTGCCTTTATTTGTTTATGACTGGTTGATAGATTTGCCTGCATTCTGCCCGCCTGCCTATCTTGCATCTCAAAATCAATCTAGTAAAATTACTTATCTGACTTTTTTTTTTTTTCGAATTTTGGAAAAGGACAACACGAAGGATAAATGAGAAGCCATTTGGAAGCCAAAAGAGTTAGCTCTTATTGTTGAGCTTAGTCAACTGATCTGTCTCACTGGAGGACCGAAATGAATCACTAGTTAGTACTTTTGTCCATTTTTAAATAGTAGTATGTAATTTAGTGTCAGAAACCACATAAATATACCAATACTTGAGATTACCTGGCGACTTGCGGTGTAATAATTTAGGGACGCAGTTTGCATAAGGCAAGCTGGTTGTCATATTAAGCTTCCTTTACTTGTTAGCTATGTTAGCCTCATAGCTCCAGTGCAAAACTAAAAAAGTATACTTCAGACAGCAAACGTGTCTTGGCTGACTACATTTGGGTTGACGTGAAAATTGTATAAATTAGATTTGTGGGGTCACGATTCAGCAGTTTCAAAAAGGTGACCTGAGGCCTTATTGAAGTGTTGTGCTGCCACGTGGAGCAATGGCAGAGCTGTTGTGTGAGTGCGGCTAGTAGGATTCCCATGTGGACACAGAGAGGAGTCTCTCATGTCTCAAACCTGCAAGACAAACAGCTTTATTTGCTCCCACAATGTTAGCTACTATTGTCCCGTGCATGCAAAGCACATGTGAGCCGTTAAGCGCCAGCCTCTCTAACCCGAACCCCCGAAAACAAGTCGACTCATTGCTTTGGAGATGACTGTGGGGACGGGGAGCGGTTGAGTAAACAGGTTTTATGTTCGTTTCAAGTGGAGCGCCTGTCTCCGTTCTGCAATTTAAGCGTTCCGCTCCTTTTTGCCTGCTACTGGGTGGCTCACCGTGTAATTCATCTGCAAAAAGAAGAGGAAAAAAACATAATGAATGACTGCGGAGTGGGGACCCAGCATAAAAGCTCTAATCTAAGTTTTATTTCCCTGCCTCTATTAAAGAAGATAGCAGTCTCTCAGCAGTGAAGGGCTATAACCACTGAGTATCTTTTATCCCTGGAAAAAATAGAGAAATAGCTGATTTTGTTTATGATTTTGAGCAAAATAAGCTTTCTTATTTTGGCATGCAGTGTTCCTGGATTATAATGGCTGATGAAAACATTATTGCTGTCTTAATAAAACTTCATAATAATAACTTTACAGGACAAGGTAAAAATATTGTTTATGTAAGTTAACACAATAAAATTTTATTCCAGGATTTTTTCATCTATTCTTCATGAAATATTCACACATTTTAAATGGCAGCAAGTGTTTTAAATGGTGTAATGAAATAAAAACGATTACAGGCCCTGATATAACAGCAACAGTATGTATTTGTCACTGTTGCAAGCAGATTAGCTTAGCAGTTCAAATGTCACAGCCACCAATGGGATTCAGGTTTGAGCTGTTTTTGTGCCTCGTGCTACCTGTCATTACCTGAGTTTTGGAAGAAGAAGGCCGAGAAGAAGAACCCCCCCTGCCCTCTTCACAGTCAACGAGAAACAACGAGATTGAAAAAGATCATGCTGAGTTTGACCCTGAATGGTTTTCAGCAAAGTTTAAAAGAAACATTTACACGGATGACATTTTTGAATTTGTCTGAGCTTGTCTGTCGCTGAGAAAAATGAAAATGTGCTTCAGGCATTTTTGATTACAGTAAATCCGCAGCAAATACTCTTAGCAGATCTCCAATTAGTAGGGATTGTTTTAGAGGCAGTGTCCGGTTCTAGTGTTGGCTCAGTGTCGGCAGCTTTAACATTTCCATTACCCCAGCCAACCTAAGAGCAAACCTACTTTATTGCCCTTCCAACTCAAATGATACATAACAGCCTTTTAAAAGTTGTTCTTTGTTGCGATTACTTCAAGACAAGCCATTTCATACGCAAGTCATGAGTATAGAAGGCCTGTTTTAAACATCCATAGTATTTTCATTTGATTTTCCCGAAAACTATTACATTTAAGGTGGAAAAGTAACTGTATTAATAAAGATGAGCTTCGGTTCCAGTTCTCTGCCACTCGCATTTCTTTTTATTACTGCATTGCTTTTTTATTGACTTTCTCTTAGAAATTCTTATTAAATTACACACAAACTGAATATAATACTAATATAGCAACAGTGCCTACAACAACATCAGAAACAAAACAGAACTATCATGAATAATAACAAACAATGCACCAATAAAAAAGTAATAATACTATCAATAATAATTTTGTAGCAATAAATCTGTAAAAATTATATCTACAATATTGTATATATCATGAATAATAACAAACAATGCCACCATTAAAAAAGTAAATCTCCAGCAGAACCAACAACAAAGTATATTATTATTGTTTTATTATTATTATTATTATTATTATTATTATTATTATTAATAATAATAATAATAATAATAATAATACCACCATCAACATCAGCATCCCTTTAATGTATAAATGTATAACGAGGACTTGTTTTTTTCTTTTCGCTTAATTAATTCTCAAAATCTTATCAACTCACCTGTTTAACTCATCTTTTCAATTTCTGTAATTAATAATTCATAACTTGAACCTAATTAATAGGAACTTAATTAGCCCTGATTATGATCATGTTCATCTTGATGAGAACGCTTTGTACTGTACACACAATAAAAGAGGAGAAACAACGAGAGTGTATTTTTAATTAAATTCAGTTCAACACTGCTGCTCACACAATATCCAGTCCACTTATCTTGTGTGGCTCTTAGAGTTGAAATAAACAAAAACAACTGAACAAATAGTAACTGATAACACACGCATGTGAACGAACTACTAGAGCAGATCTGTGCATATGTCTGTGGAGAACTACACACACAACCATCAATACAACATACAACAGTGATGGACGAGAGCAGATAGAATAGACAAAGAGATATTTACATTTTCTCACAGAACTCTGGGTTCTGTGTGTGCACAATTTCCACATATTTCCATGTATTTCCATGTATTTATTTTTGAAGTTTTACAGTAAATATAAAGAGCAGTGGAGCTATTAAACTAAATATGTAATAGGGCTTTTTTCATTGTCTTGCTCCAGTGATGGACCCCAGAAGACTTTAAAAACATATGAGGCAAATATGTGATCAATGCAGATATAAAATATAACCAGCCATTTTTTCCCACTAAATTCACTGCTTATCCTCTTTTAATATTCATCATCAAGTACCTTTCTTCATGGTCTGTGAGAAATTAACCTTTAAATGTAACTGAAAGAGCATTAAATTGTATTCATTCATAAATTCATAGATTTCCTATGTGCACCTCAGCAGAGTACTTGTACAGGCAAGGGCTTAACTTTGGCTTGAACAGGGGCTTCTTTAGAGAGGGGTTGGGAGGTGGGGATCGCAATACCTATTAAATATCTTTTGGAGATCTAATTTCACTGCAAGAATTCCAACCAGCACAATTAATGAAAAAATACATACAGTATGTTTCTAAGCACTCTTGACTCATGTCTTTCCTCACCAGTAACGTAGGTGCGCTCACCTCGTGTCTGTCAGCCTCTGGCTCTTCTGTCTCCCTCCTTTCTTTTTTGATTCTCACTATAAGAACACAAATTAATATTTGAAGATAAACGCAGACCTAAGAACAGCCTCACTGCCTAAAAGTTTAATATCAGAAAGCGCATTATGTTAGCTTTTAGCAAGTGCACCATGAGAGCAATGTAATATAGGCCAGTTAAGATAATAATGTTGAGAAACTTAGACAGTTAGCCATCTGACAAATACTTACTGTGCCTTCAAAACAAAACATAATATCTTGTCATTCACTCCTCTGAATGACAAGATATTATGACAAGATATTACTGCTCTATGAATAGTTTTTTTAAAACCAGGGAAAAATATTTTCATCAAAATGTATCATATCAGTATCACTAATAGCCCTGCAATGAACCGGAGATCTATCCAGGATGTATCCTTCTCTCCGCCCAGTGTCCACTGGGATAGGCTCCATCAACCACCACAACCCAGAAGGATAAGCGGTTTACAAAGTGTGTGTGTGTGTGTGCGCGTGTGTGTGTGTGTGTGTGTGTGTGTGCGTGTGTGTGTGAGTACATCATTGTGTAAACATTTCATGATGAATGTATTAACAGAAATGCTCCAAAATTACTTGGAATAAAATGTGGTTGCATTGGCCTGCAATAAACATTAAGAACATTTTGCCTTCTCCTGCAAAGATGCCATTTTGGAGATGTTTATATTTTGGACAGTAGTGATTTACATTTACTTGTAATATGAACTGAAGTAAAATTTTGTTGGATTTGTACTTTTCTCAGTACTTTCAAACACTCATACTTACTAATACTTACTCCTACTTGAGTATAGATGTGAGGAAAGCAATCTACTTTTTACTCACGTTTAGTCACTAATTGTAGTCACACTTTAGTTCGCTAGGTTATCTAGAGCTGCTTTAACTGTTAACACACTATCTGGTGAAAATCAGTAGATTATCAACAGCATTAGAATTAGGCTTAGATTTTGGGTGAAAGTTAAAGGGGAATTCTATTTTTTTAACCATAATTTGCTTGCTAAATGGAAACAAAGTCATTTAGAGTAGTTTGGTGTGAAATGCTCCATTCTAGAGAAACTTACAGAATCAGAATTGTTCACAGTGGTGGTGACAGGAACCAGGAATCTGAAGAGTTTAATACATCTAAAAGCTCCCTCAAAGTGATTACATGATGTTCATAAATTTGTTGCCTGTAGCCTGAGACACTGTTTTTTAATAATTTTGAGATGTTTTAGGTTTTGGTACAGGAAGGTAAATGCTGAGCGTTGTAAGGCCAAATAGTGCCCAAAGATTTTTTTTTCAGATTTGCTGCAATTTTACCATATTCAACATTACTATGTGTAGGTTCACCAGTCGTTTTGGATAATAAATAAAATGGCTATAATTGTGACCCCAGGTTCCTATTACCAGCACTGCAAAGAAACCCAAATAAGTAAGTACGGGAAGGTTCTCCACCATTTCATATCTACGTCAACTACTGTCTCAACTGCTGAATTATGCAGGATATGTGAAAAATTGGTGCATTCCCCAGTAAGGTTAGGGTCAGGTTTTGGTTTAGAGTTAGAATTAATAGAATTAAGTTCAGTTCATATATTTAGCTGAAGCTCAGGTGTGTATCTACAATAGATCAAATAATAATGTGTTACCCAAATTCCTTTTAGCTGGTTTTTGTTAAGTTCTGTTCTACTTTACTATTGCTCATACATCTTACTTTCCAGTTTTATCTTTTGCCAAAATACTAAACTTCCGTGTCAATTCTGGTAGATGCTGGATGTACCAAGTGGTTTCACTGCAGTTCTTTAGGCAACTCAGTGCCTGAGTAGTCTTTTTGATCAAACTAAAGTTAGGCTACTTCTACTCTAATTCACTCTTTGAAAGACTATTTTCAATGGGTCATTCTTTAAAAACTTATGAAAAAACTTTTTAAAAACTTCAAATAAATACTGTAAATGAGATGTGTGGGTGTTGAAGAACCTCCACATCAATTTAAAGTACAATACCAATTAAAGTTTTTTTTTTTCCCAGAAGTGCTCTTTCAGGCCAATCATTTTTCTTTTTATAATTGTTTTTATTGAGTATTGATCCATTATTTAATTCAGATAACAATGCTTTTACTTGAGGATGGGTTCAGACACCTCTAAAGCAGTGGTTGGAAAGAAACCTGCTTACCAGAGTCAGTATGTTTCTGGAAGATTTACTGTGTTTTCAACAGCACGTTTGTTTTCACTGATGGTGCTGACATGGAGGGACGGTCAGGCACAGTTAGAGATGAATGGAAGGCGTCATCTGAGAGCATCTCCATTCAGACTTGAGAAAAAAAAAAAAACACTGGTGTCTACACACTCTAAACACTGGTGTTTACAGCCTACTCGCAGAAGGTTTTTACATGAAATTGTCATGAATGCATTGCCTGATACCTTAGATGTTGTTTTACAATAGTTTTGAAATAAGCTTTTGACCTAAATTTGTATTTTTCAAAAAATAAATTACAGTGGATGCACATGGGTACATGCAGGGTGTTATAAGGCAAGACAGTCCCCAAAGAAAACTTAGTTTTCGGATTTACCACTCTTTATCATTATTGGCTGTTGCAACTTTATCTCAAAAAATAGTAACTTTACAGGAAGCAAAATCATCCTTAACATCCTTTTAATATTAGTCAAAAACATTTTATTATTTAATTATTGTTATTATATAATGTTGGACCATTTGGTCCACTCACTGAAATGCTTACATAATGTAATGGATGACTGAAGTTTGCAGAGTAAATTAAAAAATATGAAACAACAAAAAATTTATCCTAAAAGTGACAATATAAAGATCAAAAGATATCTGTAGGTTCACTGGTACTTTTGGATAGTGTATAAAATGGCTATATTTGAGTTTTTGCTCCCCTGGTTCCTATCACCACCACTGCAAAGAAGTCTGAGTCTGTAAGTTTCTCATAATGAACCAGTTCACACCAAACCACTCTGAATGACTTTGTTTACATCTAAACAAAGACAAATTTTGAAAAATTGATGGAATTCCCCTTCAACAAAACACTAAAGTGTATTCATTCTGTTTTGAATACTTGGAGTGTTTGTTTTTGTGTCCACTTTTGAACTGTAGACCTGTCAATGTCATATATGCTACTGTATGTGTTTTAGCTATAAACACTGCATGTTGAGTGCTGTTCAAATTCATGATTCTTTGTAGCCCACATTTCTCTGCTAATGATGTTCACAACCCTGTGAGTTACAAAGAAAGTAAATTATTAAATTACAATCTTTTTAACAATAACTGTTTAATCTTGCATTGCCAGAAAGCCTTTTCATTAAAAAAAAGTCATCACCTTAAAAAATCACTGAGCTTTTTTCTTGAAAACACAGTGATAAGCTGTATCACTCAAAAGTTTGGACACACCTACTCATAAAAAGATCTTTATTCTTGTCTTTATTTTTACCATTTTCCACGCAACTGGAATAATATTGAATATGAGGCCATGAAGTATCACATATGGAATTATGCAGCCATAAAGATTTGTTAAACAAATAAAAACAATGTTTGCATCACTTTGTGTTAAGGAACATATATTGGGACTTTATTAAGTCTTATTAATCTTTGTTCGGTGAAGCCCAAATTAGACACATCTGAATAGTTTTTCACAGTGCAGTAAACATTATTCGTTATGACCTGTACTAGTACCTAATTGGTGGTCTGTTATGTGAAAGCAGTAATTAGATGTAATAATGCACAGTACATTCTTTGTTAAGACTTAATATATTGAAATTGTTGAGCATAGATTATGAATTCTCAATTCACAATGCAGCAGTGTGTAATTGGCAGCATTTTAATCCTATCAATTTTAGGTAGCATCACTAATACTAAGTCACTAACACTCATATTCTAAAGCTTTCTTAGTCATCGCTAATTATAGGCTAAAAAGTGCTTTGCGTCTTCATTGAGTCAATTTGCATCACAAATTCAATACATATTCATGATATGTTAGTTGCCAAAAAGGCTGAATATTTCACTAATGTGCATGCATATGTTTCAAGCTAAGCTAAGCTTGTACTAGGGGGGTCTGGGGGTATGGCACCCCAGGGGAATTTTTTATAGCCCCAAAATGTTTATTCCACATGAACTTTTAGAGTAGCAACAGCCTGAAAATATATAAAAAAATGACTATTTGGTCAAGTTGGCACAGAAGTAGCTCTGTCTCTTTGTATTAAGCACAGAGCTAATACGACTTAAATACCATATCTGTCAACTAACAACAGGGACAGATCAAGCAAAAGTCAAACAATGCTGTCTCCTCTCTCTTAGAAAACAAGGTCCAAAATATACACACACACACAGATGAGAGATCAATTCAGTCTTGGTGCAATCAGAATTTTGCTCTGTAGGCATGTTTGATAAGGTAGGTGAGACAATTTTATGGTCACAGTGACAAATATTTTCTCAGTTAAGTTCAATTTAATTCAGTATTTTTTTTAATTGAAAGCTTAAACAACTCTCCCTCACTTTCTACTTGATAACTAACCTGTATCAGATCTGCTTCTCCAGTCCTTTCAGTCTCCTCCAGCTTTTTTTCCTCACCTGTGTTTAGTAATGTTAATAATGTTTTCAAAAAAGCTCAGAGCTCTTTGAAAGAACTCAAGGAAATAATGAGAGATCAATCAATTAAATTTTTTTGTAGTTTTAACTGGTAAAAATCTTCTCGTCTGACTGGCCTTTAACGGAGCTGTCCCCTCTTAATTTCCATCTACAGGTTGAGGAATTGAGGGATATAAAACTGTGTTATGATTAACACTATTTGACCTTTTCACTGGCTTTAACTTAATGTAAGCAACAAAATGTGGCAAAATACTGGTGTCAGAGAAATATAGAAACAAAGAATATGGAGAGCTGTCAGTAACATCATTTCTATCTCTGTGACTCATTAACACTCTCAGTTTTAGGAATATGAAGACCTAACTGGTGGAAATGTGTAACTGCATGCATTATACAGAAGAACATTTTGTAATGCTGCTTGTGCTTCGGACCCCCCTGAGTGAGTGATTCTGATGATTGTGAGTGCATTAAAAGATTATTAAGAGAGAACTCAGTCAAAACTTGGTGAAGCATGTGTCTTCTGAGAACATAAGTGAATAATCTGCTATTATCAGAGAAGGCCTAATGATTTCTGGGAACTAAAAAAAGACGTTTGTGGTCAGAATCACTCTTAAACACACAGCAGAAAATGATCCAATCAACAATTGTTTTTCTCAATAGAGAAATATAGCTGGGCATGCTCCCGTTTTAGTTAAGAGTTCAAGCTCTGAAGAGAAGGTCAAGCATGTTAGATCAAGCATTTGCCTAATTACGAAGAAACAGAGGAATCAACCGTCATGTTTTGTGTTGTTAGAAATGGAAAACAGTGGTGATAGCTCCTATACCAGCCCTCTCTTTTGAAAGAGTCACTGTGAAACTGCTACACAGTAAAATAAATGCTAATAGGTCTGTCCCATGCTCAAGTGAAAAAATCTTTGTTCAAATTTCTGTGTTCAATCTCGAATCTAGATCATGTGAATCTCTGTTAGCTTAGCACTAACAAATGACTACAACTTCATAGGGACATCAGCAGAATTTAGCATTATCTTTTCGTCATGTTTTGACTACGTTTTGACATTTATGGCCCAAATTGAAAGTCTAACTTTAAAAAGTTTACAACTGGTGATGGTTATTTAAAACATATCCCACAAAATCCAACCAAACACTTTCATTTGTTTCAGGCTTTAGAAGGTGACTCATAGCAGTGCTCAATAATGCTACTCCTTTCACATTTAACAAACAATTACTAGTGATTTTCAGTTATGTACTGATGTGGTTATAATGAATAAGCTTAATGAACAGGTGCGGTGTGTAATATTTAGTGTCATCTTGCGGTGAGATTGTAAACAACTGAATATCCCTCCCCCACCCCCACCCCACCCCTTTCCAAGTGTGTAGTAGAACCTACAGTGCCCATCAAGTAGATTGGTACTTTAAATTGCTTGTCCAGCAGAAAACAGGCAACTTAGGTGTCACTCTAAAAAAAAAAAACATTTGCTCCTTATCAGCAATTTCCATCTGGGAAAGGCCACACTGATGTTTATCCTTGTTTTTGCCATTGCCTGTCCCAAGTGTTGTTTTGCTTCTTCATGTTTTCGCTTCTTTGATGATGAGGATTCACCCTTGCTTGCTTTTTTCTTGAACTAAATAATAAGTATGAACCTCCATTTGTCAAAATTTTGATTCTCAATCATCTCACAACATAGAATGGTTAGCCAGCACCAGCAGTAACCACTGACTCTTCTTCTTTTGACATCTTCCAACCAGTGCTATAGTGTCACCAAATTCAAGATGCCGCGTTAGCATAAAAACATGAAAAGCACTCTCTTGAGCCTGTGTGAACATTTGTTGGAAGAGGACCCACTCTCTATGAAGATATAGAGCTCATTCTAAGCTAACAAAAACACAAAGATTTGTAGTTACAAGTTTCTTTTCTGCTAATAGATCTCACTAAATTCTGCACAGCGCACCTTTAATAAACTATTGAAAAGTGTTTAATATGAGAACAAAGAATAAGTTCTTAACCCCTTAAACTAGCTGCATTATTTTTAGATTATAGTAGTGTGTAGTAAAACTTTGGGCCTGTCAGCAGGACCTGGGGTTAATGAAGTTAACGAAAGCATTAATGAAATTATGTCTTAAAATAAAGTGACAGCACAATTTTATATTTCAAATTCTTTAGAGTAGCTCCCATTTGCCTTCATATAGTTTTGCCCAATCTTGGCATTCAGCTTCATGAGGAGCCACCTGAGATGCTTTTCCAACAGACTTGAAGAAGATGCACACATACTCAGACCTGAGAATTGAATCAATTGCTGCTGATTTTTATTAACATTTAAAATGGTTAATGATTTGAAAATAAGCTCATAGTATAAAGCCATAGGCATTTTCACAATGTAGATTTGTCTTGGAAACACATTTCAAGCAGTTAAAATCGAGCCCTTAGATTAGAATGTCTTTAAGTTGATGAAAAACATTCATTCAGTCAGATGTGTTTAAACATCTGTGTGTGTGATAATGCAGCAGTGGGTTCAGAGTCATTGTCAGTGTGACAGAAGGGGCTGATGGAGAGGGAAGAATTTTTCCAGCTCTTTGAGGGGTGATTAGCAGAAAGCTTTGCACCCCCCTCCCTCCACTTGCTCTCCGTCAGGTCCCTGTCCATGTCTGATGTATGCCCAGACAGGCGTGTTTGTGCTAGACCGAGTGGCTGCACCTTAAGTGTCTCTTGGCACACACATACAAATAATACCTGCTCCAGGTGGCTTGGCAACCTCATACAGACACACACACACAGACACATATGTACAGTACTATGTGAAAGTAAGAGACCACCCTTCATTTATTTAATTTTCAGTCAAAACAGCCATAAAGTACCAGTTATTATTTTTTTTAGCTTTAGGGAATAAGCAGATAAGCATTAGTGTGTTCACCCTTTGCCTTTACAGCTTTCATTCTTTTTGGGAGACTTGCTTTCAGTTTTGAAAAAGGAGGGATCTGCAGGGATATTTTCCACACCTCCAAAGTTCAGTTTTAGAAGTTGGTTGCATTTTTCACTTCTAACGATCCAAGTAATCCCAAACACATTCACTGATGTTGGGGTCTGGACTCTGGGGTGGTCAGTCCATTGTTCTGAGAACATCAGCAGCTTCTTTGTTTGATTTGCAAATTTTCTTTTTTGCTAACCATGGAGGGATGAACAGAAAGACCTGTGGATTTTTTCAGATCTGAAGTAAGAGTGGAGCTTGATTTTCTTTTATCTCTCAAAAGATGAATGCTTTATTTGACCATTTGACAATGCTTTATTTGACCAGACCATGTATGACTGTATATCATTATTATCATAAGAAAATATGTTCTTAGTTTTAATGCAAACAAATGAAATGACACTTCCAAGCAATTCCAAGCAGTTTTGTTCCCTTTTCACTTAATGTAAAAAGCAGCTGGCCATTTCAAATGCAATTTACAATATTTCTTCTAAAAGAGCATTAATAGGGAGTCATTCCCCCTTTGCTGCAGTAACAGCTTCTACTCTCATCACTTTGAAGATCTGAGTTCATTAGTGAGGTCAGGAACTGATGTTAAATGATCAGTTCTGGATCACAAACGTAACTCCATCTCATCCCAAATATATAGGAGCTCCATCACTCCAGAGAACACAATTCTACTGCTCCACAACCCAGTGCTGAGGCGCTTTACACCCCTCTAACTGACGCATGGCACTGAACAATGTGACATTAGCCTTGTGTGTGGCTCCAGACCGTCCATTGGTAACACTTTATTATAGAAATCATACAAACTGTGTTTGCACAATTGAATGTCTCTATCAGTAATATGTGTACCTTCACAATTCCTTCAAAATCTCCAGGTTTCATCAAAATTGAACTATTGGAATATAAACTAAGTCATTCAGAGTGGTTTGATGTGGAATGCAAATGTAGCCATTTCATTTATTATCCAAAATGACCAGTGAATCTACATGTGTCCTCTGAATCTTTTATACATATAAAGAGTTCATTTGCAAAAACAGATATCTCTATTTTAATGAATTTTCATAAATCATGTTTTTTTTATTGTGCATTCAATGTAATATTAATCAAGCAAGTGGGATGTTTTGATTAAGTAAAATAAGTCAACAAAATACAGATAACTTACAAAATTAAACTTTTAACTGTTTTAACTTTAACTTTCAATTTTGTTTTTTGGCCAAAGCAGATAACTTCAATGGTCATTTCATGTTTCATAGTTGAACAAAGCTATGTAATGGATACAAGTTTCTTTTAAGTGCAATATTTGATATTCATTAATATAAAACAGGTAAAGTGCTAAAAATTACATCAAAAACCACCCATTACTGGGCAATAATAGACATTAATAAGATCAGACCTCTGAAAATTCTATGGCTAAATCTCAAATGGCTCACTGCTTCCTATGTAGTGCACTATGTGAGTTATGAAAGTTCGGCTTTTACACCAAAATATTGCGCTTTATATCCAGGATGGATTGCGCACACATGGCTGAACCCAGAGTGATTCTTTGTTAGACACACCGTGCACTGTTTAAATGCAGTAGCCATTATTTTAAGAACAGTTTGCAGCAGTGTTGCGTCACCGGACCCGAATACTGCACAATACTGCTGAACGGATTAATTGGGTTCTGCTCGAGAACAGTGCTAGCTTTTAAAGGCATAAAACTGTGGGCTTTTTTGATAATATAAAATATAAAAGATTTTTCAAATAATAGATTAACTGAATCATAACTATTCATATTAGTGCTGTTTGATCTTAGCTGTGGATAAGCAGTTTTGGCTGTGTGTGTGTCTGTCTGAGTAGCCTTGAAGCATAGTGACAAGAAAGCCTTCTGTGAATGTTCTTGAGGCGTTGAGACAAGATGGCCTTATCAAAGGCTGTGACTTGATAGGACACACACACACACACACAGCTGAAGTGTATTTTTATCATGAGACATTAAAATTGTCATTGGGGAAAAAAGGAAAAAGTACATCCATCCATCCATCCATCATCCAAACCGCTTATCCTTCTGGGTCGCGGTGGGAAAAAGTACATATGTAGTAGAAATAAATTTAAAAAACATATAAATCCAAATATAACATATAAAGCAAATAAACCTTGAAGGCTAAGTCCTGAGAGCGGCCTTGGCCTGCAATAATTCAAAAAATATATTACTTTTTGGTTTGGACACAAGGGTGGTCAAGATTGGCATGACTTTTGTACATAATGGTGTGCAAATCAGAAAGTTTGAAATATTTGGGAAGGGCAAAAAGGAGCCAGGAGTTGACCCTTCCTTGCCCAAAGAGAGTATAAAAAGCATAGATTTTTGAGAGTTTGTCAGTTGCGCCTGGGTCGACTCAAGATTAATGCGTGATGATGCAAAGCTTTGATCTTCAATAAAAGAATTGTGCCTTTTCCTGCCAATCCTGGTGCTTTGAGTTTATTTGAGTTCTGTGTCAGGAGCAAAGCTGCGAAGATATTTTTTCCATGACAAAAAGATGTGTGGTTCTATTACCACAACTGTGAACAGCACTGACTCAATTAGCAGGGGTGTCTGGTTACTTTTGGACATATAATGTTTATATAGACAAGCATACACACTCACACACGCACATGGCAGAAGCCTCTGGTGCTGAGGGAATGCTGGTGTTGGACATGTTTATATGCCTCCGTAGGCCAGAGGTTAATTAGCCAGTCCTACTGCCCGCTTCACTACTGCTAATAATAACAATGACGGCACCAATCAGGCACCAACACAGCCTCAGTGATTCTAATAGGGTCTGCTCATGGAAATCATTGCCTCAGTGATCTGCCTATAAAGCTTCTATATTCATTTCAGGTCAAATAAACGAACAGAGGGAAGCCCCTTCCACGCGTGCATGTCGTTGTGTTAGTGCCCATATGGGCTGGGGTATTTTTAGCACTCGCGCTATTGGGTTTCATTAAGTCTGCTGCTGGGCCCCAGACAGCCCGCCCCTCCGCAGCCCATGCACTGCCAGAGGCCCAGAGTGGTTTCCTGCCTGTGTTGTGACGCAGGGCGGTGGGGCACACATGCTCGCACACACACACACACACATACACACACATGCCGTGTAGAATGGGTCCTTTGTACTGGTGCTGCCGTTGCGCTGTACTGCAGAGTCTGGCTCCAGCGCTGACTCTGTTTTTCCCTTCCACACTCACACACACTCACAAACTCTTACACAACTGGCCCGCCTGCCCTGCCTGCCTTTCCATCTGTGAGAGAGCAGGGCGGATAGTGGAAGGGGGAGACAGACGTTGTCCTGGACCTTAGACCAGCCAGAATTAACTTCCAAAGATAGCATAGAGAAAGGGTGCACAAACTTTTTGTTATGGGGGTCCAAAGTGTAATGTGTGTGTGAGCCAAACATTACAGAAAAAAGGTACTAAACTGTCACTGGGGACATTTTCAGTACGTTAAGTTAGGGAACATATTTGTACCATATTCTGCCATATAATTATCCATGATTACGATGATTATATTTCTTTAACATGCTTTGACTCTGTACACCCTGTCTTGACTGCAACCTTTTTTATTTTTCAGTGTTAAAACATTAGGCTATGAAAAGGAGCAGACTTTCTCCTGGGTAAAAGCTTATTTAAGGTACTTAGATGGACATTAGGAGCATTGTTGTACCTTTGCTATGTGGCTACATTTACATTGTACTTTGATGAATAAAAACGTACATGCACAGCAGCCTTGTTTCTGACAGTGTATGCAAATAAAGAAGGAAGCTGAGTTCTGAGTGCATCATCTTACTTCATAGTTCATACAGTAGATGTTAGTTCTAAATAATTTCCATTTTCTAATATCCTGGCAAGAGAAATCATCTTAAATCTTGTTGATGTATCTAATAGTTCTCATTTTGAGATTGTTAGTAATATTTTATCATTATTTAGCTAGATTCTAGACATTTTTGCTTGACTGACTGTCATTATATTAAGCAAAATTTTCTCACTACATTGGCAGGTAGTTTTGCCTGGTTGAAGAAATATGCTTAAAACAATCAAAACTATCTGCCAATTTAGTGAGATCATTTCCTTAGATAAAATGACCTAAAACAAGCAAAAGCAAAACAGGCAAAAATGTCTAGAAATAAGCTAATAATCTTCTAATGTTCTTCTTAGACTCTCACAATGAGAAATAGTCGCATAATGTCAAGTGTTGTAGTTGTTTTTTATAACTTCAGCCTCTATGTTTAGTTACTTAAATTACTTACGATATTAAAAAACAAACAAAAAGCTATAGAAAGATATGTTTGTTCTCTTACTGTCTGCTTTCTGAAGACAGTTTTCTGGTGGGTTAAATCAAACATCCTGCAAGGATGCAACTTTGGCCCATTTTAGACAGCTCTGTAATAGAGAATTTCACTCATCAAGGTATTGAAAAATTAATTTATTTTGATGTCTTTTGTTGTTCTGTTTCCTGTCTTCATGTTATTTTAGTAATAAGATGTAATCAAGAAAATAGGCAAATAACAATTTCCCAGATGAACATGTTATGAACCTGTTATTTGGTAAAAACTATACATCACAAAACTTTGGTTGTTGCTAGAAACAGCTAAAAATGTTATAAATGTTTTATGTAATTGTACTGTTGCTGTGGGTCTGGAGACTTGTGGTTATGTTGGACGTTACTGCACTACCCATATTTTATACTGTTTATTTTTAGTTTCTTATGAGTTTATTATGAGCTGAATTATATATCTCACTTTCAGTTTTTCCTTATTCAAAACTGAGTTAAAAAATTATTAAAGGACAGAGAGAAAATGGGACTTCCTACAATCATGTAAGACCTGATAGACCACTAATACTGTTGTCATCAGATAAACAATAATTAAAGTTTTCGTTTTTGAGAGAGAGGAGAAAATGAAGCTCCACTCTTTCTTCAGACCTGAAAAAAATCCACAGATGTTTCTGTCCATCCTTCCACTGTGAGAAGACATCTCAGCACTATGGGTCTGAAAGCATGTGTAGCTGACAAGAAGCCCTTACTGAGAAAAAAATGTATATTATATTTAGTTGTTGAGGCTTCTGTGTAATTCTTTGTTAAATACATGTTTTCTGCTTTTTTTTCTGGCACTGACAATTGAATAACTTGTATGTAATTGTTTGACTAGAAATTTAATAAATGAAGGTTTAATGAAATGAATGGTCTCTGACATTTGCGTAGTACTGTGTATGGTTTCATAGAGGATATACCAGTAATACACATGGCAACATGCCTAAAAGGGGAGTACCCGGCGCTATTGTTTTACACTTTTTTGGAAAGTGCCAAAAACAGTAGGCCCAGCACTGCAATGATTTCTCTATTGATTATACACGGCAGGCCCTTCAGGTCTGCGTCTTGTGCGCTCAATAGAGCTGCGCCTATCTGATGTGGTTTTTGGGGCCAGAGCAGCTCCAAAGCGGCTCTCCACTGTCTGTCTCATTGCTGCCTGCTGTCCTAGCCCACAAACCGACTGGGCGCATGCTGGGAGATAAACTAGTTAAGGCTTCAACTTTCTGTAGCCTTGCATTTGGCCTCTCGTTAAGGACACTCTCCGCCAAAGTCAGCGCAGTGGATAAAGCTTCTCTGAGGAGGACTTTTTTCAGCTCCACGCTTAAGACAGATTGACTGCTGTGGGAGCTGTAGCCGTGTCAGTCTGGCTCTCTGCCTCCCCCCGCAGGGCACACAGAGTAAAACCCCCAAACAATGGCCTTCCCTTCAACTAGGGCTCAAAGTTTCCAGCAAAAACTGGCATGCCGGTGTCTCTCTGAGCCTCTATGAATAAATGAATCAGCAAACAGATGAAAATGTGAGAGCAGATGTGAGGTAATAGACAGCTCCATGAAGAATAAAGAAAATATTAAAGATGAAAAATGCCATGGCTCATAGTGACTGAAGAAATGTATAAGATCTGTTCTTAAAGGCTTTCTTCTCAAATTCTTTTTTTCTGCTAGTGCTCGTGACGGGCAGGAGACGAACATTTTATCCATCGGCTGTAAAAACAGTCATTACAATTGAGCCTGTAGTTGCTGTGTCTGTGCCTATCAATCAGGACCAGATTACACAGGAACGCAGCAAGTGAAATCAGAGTATAATAGGGGCTGATTATAGAGCCATCCTTAGTCACTCTTCAAGTATATTTAGATGGTTATAGCGCTACAGTTACGATGAAAATAACACTGGATGTGTCCATACTGCATTTCTGGACGTCACTGTAATTTAATTCCATGTGGCAAGAAGTAAAAAACAGCAACACTTTGTCTGAAGTCTACCTACAAAAGAATTTCATAAGCACTGAAAAACATATTAATTTATTATAACAGTATTTGCAAGATATGACATTGTTCTGACACAAGGTGACATGACTGAAACGACACTGAAAAATTAAAATAAGTAATATGACTGTGTGAGTGCCTTTTAAGTTCCATTATTGGGGAATTATGCCTTCTAACAGTGTTGAACAATAAGCTGAACCAACCTCACTTTAGGTTAAGGGACTTTATATGTCAATAGAATGTCATTTACTTCATAAAACCTTATGACAGCTTGAAAATACTGTCCTTTATAAATACTTGTGTACTGCTGTTTAACTATGCTATTCTGTGCTTATGTGTGTGTTATGAATTCCCCATGTAGACAGCCTTCAAATTTTGCTAATAAAGTGGCATTTTGTGTTCATCATACACTTGAGTTGTTAAATCCTCAAATAGACTTGCTTATGCAGCAATACTATATAATGACTGTTAAAGAATGTCAGCACCAAACTAAACTACTAATTAAAATATGAACTGTATCTGTCTATGAAACATACATGAGTGTTTTCCACTTTCAGGTGTTCCTTATCTGGAGGAGAAGTTTCTCAGTGGCAGAAGGATCTTGTTGTTCTTTCGATTTTTCCCACCGATTCTTTGAAGTGCAACTACATTGCAAATATTTCTGTAAACCCGATGAGAAGTTTGAGGGGAGCTTGAGCCATTTCACACTGTGCAATGCAAACAAGCAGGCTAGACAGTGGAATGCGTTGCCATTGTCTTTGCACTCTTTAAAAGAAGGTTGTAGAACAGTACTTTAGTGAAGGGGGATTTAGCTACTAGGACAATGTGTTATTCTCTACTGGCTCTTCTCGCCAGCAAAACCCCCAGCATAATGCAGACTTGTTCCACTGAGCTATGGTGAGAGTGATTATGAGCTGGCCAGCTTGTTTCCAGCGATTGAGATAATGACTGAGTGTTTGTGTGGGTGGCTGCGCGGGGTCAGTTCCACGCTATTAAGCCCAGCGGTCCGTCAGCTTGATTTGGCCCTGCTGGCCCTGCTGACCATCATCTTGTGATCTTTAAATTAGAGGTGTTTACAGGCACAATCAGGACCCTGTAAAGACATTTTACTTTATATCAAGCCTACAGAACATCCTCATTCGTGAAAACAACACCTTTTGGATGGTTCATAGTTCAAATACAATTGTACTTTGTGAGCATAAACTGTAGAATGATTTACTCCACTTTTAGTACAAGATTTTGGAGGTTTTGAGCTTTTTAAGCTTTATTTAATGCTATTAGCTGTTGGTTCTTGAATGCAATGAATATTATGAATATCATGCATATAAATTGTTATATAAATTCTTTTTTTTTTACTTGAAAATTACCACAGTTTTGTGCCATTTCTTTTCATCCAAGACCAATGGGCTAAAAGTAATTGTTCAAAATGTCTTGTACATTTAAGTTAAAGGGCATTCTGGCCTAAAACTAGTACATTGCATCCTCAGCCTCATCAGCTTGACAGATTTCATTATTTTTTCATGTTTTTCATCATCAATGTTCTCTCACCACAATACCCTGCATACATTATGTAAATATATTATACAACCACTGGGAATTCCTGTCGTGTCAACCAATCCTGAATGTAAGCCCAGGCATTGATCTATAGGGCAATAAATACAACCAAACAAGCTTGGGTGACCAGACATCCGCATTTTCTGGGGACAGTCTCCATTTTTGGAGTCCTCCCCTGGCTGGAGCTGTCCCTGGAAATGTCCTCATTTTTAACCCTGTATTTAAAACACACTGGAAAGCCCTAAGAAAGACTTGAAAGCAGAGCAGTCAAGCAGATGTCTCGCACTGTGTTTGTTTTGGCCAAAAGAGGGGGCTGGCTGCTGTTATCTACTAACCACTTCTACCATTTGCTCGCCTAGTTTTAGAGAACACTGCTGTGTAAAACTCGACCAGAAGCTAGTAAGTCCACAATATCACCACAAACGTTTTTTCACGACACAAGGTAACACAGGGATTAAAAGCAGGGGTGGGTTTATAGGACTTTAATCATACTACCAGATGATCTGATTTGGATAGGCATGCAGTCTACTTGAATGTAGGCTACCATGCGATCTCAAAATAGTGCATCATTTCTTTAAAAACTGCATCACAAATTCAGCCATCCATATGACATATGGCATATGTTGAAAGCAGCCATCTCTGTCTCTCCAGAACTGGAAATAGCCCAGGAGTGTATTTAGGCTTTGTTTTCTGTAGACACGGGTCTCTTTAAACTACCAAAATATTTAATATGAATATGAATTATGGGGTCATACAACCACTGAATCTTTTGTGATAAATGTATCCCTGCCTCATCCTTGTCTAAGCCACTAGACTTAATGACTTTTGAGACCCTTTTTACACTGTAAAAAATGGCTCATCAGATCAACCTAAAAAAATTACTTAATGTAGCAACAAGCAATTAAACTAGTTTTATTCAACTAAAAAAATTTACATTGATTAAAAGAACTGTTCATTCAAAGTATTTTTTTAGGTACAATAAAACTAGCTAATTTACTTGTTACCACATGAAGTATTTTTTAATCTGACAAACCATTTTTTTACAGTGTACTTAGTGACTCTATTTCTACAAAACAATTAGCGAGGGGTGAAGCAAGAAATCCAAATCTTTATATGACTATTGTAATTCATTTCCTGCCTGCTGACCATTGTCTTTATTGAGTGTTCCATAGTTTGCCATTTCTTCACTCACCATGATAGGCTACTGTATGATTTCTGACACAGTTTATAAGGTTACTTAATTAATTCACAATTTTAATACACCCTTTTTAATTTTAAAGATAACAACATTGATAACAACATCGGCTGTCAATGATACATTGACAGCCAAAATGAAAATGTCCCCAGTTTTTATTTCAGAAATCTGGTCACCTTAAAGCAAGCATGTGTGTAACTCTTGCCTAAGTCACTGAACAACAGCTATTCTGTCTTTATTTAGCACAAAATAGATGCCAAAGACAAGTGTTACCCTTTCAGTCAGAAAAAGAAGCCAAACTGAGTTGAGGCATCTGGATAGCCATGTAGCTACCTTGCTAGTGTTAGCTTCTAGCTTGTTGTGTTCCTCATCTGATGAGTAATTTCTAGTAATCAGTTATCTCCACTGTTATGATGATTTGAAGACAGTTAACACGATTATACGGTTGCAAAAAGATGTTTGGCTTCCTGACAGTAACATTAGCTAACAGCCTTTTTTCTGCATTTACCATCAAGTAGGAAAAAAAACTATTGAAAATAGCCCATCTTCATAAATCCCCAAAGAAAGTGTAGTTTTTCAAAAGTTCCTGAACCTCAAGATACATCATCAGAAGAAAGTTTTCCTAGTGTTTAAGGCAAAAAATCACACTCTAGAGACTATGGTGGCACTGCAGCAGGATGCAAATGAACATGTTTGGTTTAAACATGGATGGTTTGAATTCTGAATTGCTGAATAAGTCTGTATAATAAACCAACATTTCCCTCAGAAAAAAAACTTTATTTTTTTACAGTGACATTCACAAACAGTAACACTGATAAAATTAATCCCCTGTGAATTCTTAGAGAATGATAATTGGATAAAATTAATATTTAATCAGGATGAACTTTCACAAACAGCAACAAAAGCAAGTGCTTCACATTATTCTGTTTCCCTCTGCGTGGTCCATTTCCTCCACTTCAGCGGTGGCAAAGGAAAAAAAAATAAAAAGAAGGTACCTGAATGAAAAAGTTCAAGGGCACATTCAAGAACACTATAAACGCATTCATTAAGGCATTTCTAAAGCTAAAAGGGACTATGCTAAAGGTATGCTACATAATTTATAGAGTTCAGGGTTAAAATGACAACACTTCAAGGGGAGCTTATAGCTACAGAGCCCAACTTATAAATGCATTGACACTAATGCTGAAAAGGTCTACTCTGTACAGGAGCTGGAACAAGGCAAAATGCAGTCACATGCAGTTAGAAAAAATATTAACCCTAAGATTTATTAGACTTAAATATCATATGTCTATATTGTTAAGTTTGGTATTGCATTACCTTGCTGTCAGGAAAACCGGATGAAGAGCAACCTTAGTCTAATTTTGTCTATTACTTTTAGTGTATAAACTTACTTAGTGGATACTCTTAAAATGGCAGCAACCATCAGATCAAATTACATTTTTCTTGGAAAAGTTTCACCAGAATATTCTTAGGTTGATTTTATGAGAACATTCAGAACCATTCACCCTTCTCAGCTTAGCCTGCGTGACCATCAAGATTAAATCTTAACAGCCTTGCTAGCTAAGCGTAGAGTACATTGCCAAGTCGAGCTAGCACTGTGCCATGAATTGTATTTACCAGGTTTTGTGCGTAGAACTGAAGTATGCAGTAAAAACTGTCAGTCCATGCTGTAAAAATAAAAACACCTCTCCTGGCTGAGTCAGAAGGCAGAATGTGCAGGGAATGTCAATAACACCCTTCAAGATAAGCCTTCAGTGGAAATTTGTATGCCAGTACAGAGGGAGGTGTTGGAGTATGTCTGCAACACAATGAATGAGTCATGAGCCTCCACAGGTCATTTAGCCAACATCCTCTCCGGCTGGCTCCTACATATCACTGTTGGCAGGACATTCATTCAGCTGGCTTAGAATTAGCCTTCCATGTTTGACTTAAAGCCCCATTTAAGCACTATTGATTCACATCATAGATCTTGCCTTTCAAAGCTAACATGCCATGCTAGCGCTAGCAGTCACCTGTGGAGCAGTTGGATCAGCCGTTGTGCTGGATAGGACTTGAAAACAGTGTTCAATCTGTCTTCGTGCTGGTTAATGTTCAACAAAATTGATGTAAATGGACTGAAATGTCACATCCTGCAGTTAGCGAAGGGTAAACATATAGCGCTAAATGTGATTTAACATTTCATTCTACATATCCTCATCACTCACCCTGGAGAACTCAATCTTTATTTTCCAAATTCCTCAGCATGCTTCAACACAGTATGTGCCAGCACTTGAGCAATGAAGCATGTGGCTATGTTTTCACCGTTTAGCCAGACTACTATAAAGCTGCTTGCTGTCTTCCCTCAGGAACTGCTCATTTCCTCTCAGTGTTGCTCTCCTCTGTCGCAACAAACTTGATTTCGGCATTTGCTGTGCGGGAGTTGATGCTGCTGTCCCTCACCACGTGTCTGAAGAGGAAAGGGAAGGTCTTTCTGAAGGACTTGCGAAAGCTAGCCCCCATAAAGCCATATACAATGGGATTGATTGAAGAGTTTGCATAAGACATACAGTTGGCCCATGTTTTGATCTTGTATGTGGCATAATTGACCTTAAAGTTGGGGTAGAAAGACTGGAAGAGGGCAAAGATCTGAATAGGACCCCAGCAGATGGTGAAGAGCACAACAATGACTACGACCATTTTAGAAATCTTGCTTCTGATGGAAATGGTTCGTTCAGAGAGCAGGTGCACCTGGAAATAGAACAGCATGAGGTTTGGCGAGGCTTTGGGTGATGGACACAGACTTTAATTAAACAGATCAATGGCTTAATCAAATAGCAAGCAATTCCATGTAATTTTTTATTCCTTTCCTGCTGAGAAAAGAAAGTAGAAGGAACAAAATGGCATAACCCATGAATGGGGTGATGAATTGGACTGCCTGAGGCTCCACATGCAATATCTTTTTATTTAACTTTCAAGGCATGCACTCCAATGTTCACAGCAATTTCTACACAGATGAAGGACAAGACAAAGCCATGTTCAGATTGAAATGTTCTGAGTGCCCAAAGTCTGCTCTGACAGTTGTTAGGTTGTGCATACTTACCTGGTGATTATTGTCCACAGGCTCCACAGTTGGCTGGCCAACCCTCTTCAACATGAAGGAGTAGCAGAATGAAATGGTGAGAACAGGCAGCAGGTAGACGGCTATGAACTGGTACAGAATAAAGGCTCTTTCATGGGTCTTAGAGGGGAAGCGTTCCATGCAGTATTGCCTTGGCCCGTACCAGTAGCCATCCTCAAGCCTCTGGTACAGGAAGATTGGAGTGGACAGAATGAAGGAGCCTGGACCAGAAGACAGAAGAGAAGCCCATTATTTAAATGTATCTTAAGGGGAATTATACTTTGCCACCAGGGAAAAATTGGACTGACCAGAAAAGAAATAGAGAAATCCAAAATGTTGTAGCGGCAGGCCACTTGTCAATTATGCATCTCAAACAAACAAATAAATAAATATCCCTGATGTAGCAAAACCTTGCATGGGACATTTCTAACTTTAATGCACATTACAGTAATGTAATTTTACATCATTTGTATTGGCACATTTATCATGAAATATTCACACAATGTTAAGGGCAGCTGCCAATTTCAAATTAATAAAACAAAAAAAAAAAGTCCAAAAGAATCCAGACATGCCTTCTAATTTGTGAATACTTTAAGGTGCATCCATTCCTGATACAGATGTTCAATCAGGCACACACAGCTTGTATAATCTCTATAGAAAAGTAAGGTAAAGAAAATGGAATGCTGTGTAACAGCTGCACATGAGCCTAAGGTCACCATGCTCAATGTCAAGCGTTTTCTGAAGTGATCGAGCACCATCTAATATCTTCAGGATGAGTTGAAGTGGTGTTTGTGATTCAGAACCAATCATCCAAACATCAGTTTCCTGACCTTACTAATGCTCTTGTGGTTGAATGCAGTCAAATTCTCAATGTTCTGTCTGGTGCATCTAGTATAAAACCTTCCCAGTACAGCAGAGATTTTTACTGTAGCAAAAGGAAACAAACTCCCTATTAATACTCCTGATTTCAGAAAAAAAACTTTGGATAAGCAGGTGTCAACTTATGTGCCATATAAAGCATGTAACAAAATGGCTACTTTGGCATATAAGAAACATAAGAACATTGTGTATTCCTAATAATGCATGACTTACCGATCCAGATGCAAATGCTCACAATCATGGCAACTCGGGAGGTGCGGTGACGTAAAGATTTCAGAGGATACACAGTCACGTAGCAACGATCACCACTCATGGCCGTCAACGTGATGCACGTGGCCTGGACCGTTACCTACAAATAGCCAGAGAGCCACATTTCCTTTGATCATGGGTAATTATATAAGCCATTATATAGACAAACTCCAGAAGAGTCAGGGATGAAAAATAGATTTGGAGATGTGCTTTTTTCTTCTTGACAGACAAAAACACGTCTGACACATTGGATAAAGATATTACATGGAACACATTTCATTCAAGCTGAGTGTACCTTCTTTTCTGGAGAGGGGGCGGGGGACATGTCCATTTATTCATCATTTGTCTGGTGAATTAATTGAATGGAGGGTTCAAGATTACTCAACCCCAATTATAGCTCAGGCGAATGCAAAACTGATTCAGATGAGCTATTGCTTACAACGTAAGGGCTGTGATTTAAGCATACTCAAGTGGCCATCAGTCAGCTAATGCAACAGGTGCTGAGAAAAAGACATCTCTTAGCTACAAGGAGGAAGCCTATAAAAGTATATTCTCCAGTATTTGATCTCAGCAAGATGTTCTTAATCTTCTTCTCACCAAGGACCCATAAGCTTGAAGGATATTCATATAAGCTTATGGAATTTGTGTGGACGTTTCAGGTAATCTGTATGCCACATATTGCATAAATGGCATTCATAGAATACCATGTTGTGTGACAGCTTGTGTGCACAGGAGCTCGCTGCTCTTGTAGTGTGGTTCTTTATTATCAGTTATACACTATGGAGATGTGTTTTTCTCTGGGTTGACAAGAAAGGCACAGGACGATGCAGAGGGCTGAATGTGCAGCATAGTAAATAGGACGAGCCTGTCATTATTAGGACTCAGACTGAGAATGATCAAAGCCCACCATCATCAACTGGCCTTTAATTGGCTTCAGTGGAATGTGTTCATTCAGGCCGCCCACAGTGAGTACACAAAGATTTTAGCATCCGGGGGAGTCAGTTATTCATAAGCAAGCCGAAAAACAAATAAAACGTAGCGGGTCGAGACCTTAATTATGTTCCTCTGTAAAGGTGTCACTGAATTTCTCTTGGAAATGAGTAAAAATCACAATGGAAATGACCACTGTGGCCATTGTGGTTTGCTAGCAATATATTTTAGAGTACTCTTATGTTCAAGTACACAACACATTCAGAGTACAGCAGAAAAAAATAAGAGTGCTGTATTGTGAGAGTAGGTCTAACTATTTTTCATAACAATAAAAGCTATGAAGTTATTTTATAACTTTACAACAGGCCAGATTCATACATTAATGCAATAATATCTGTTAACAAATCACTCTAACATTTTTTTCCCAGCATGTTTATCAGCCATTCACTCTTACAAACTACAGTTATTGCTGCAATTGCTTGCCTCTGACTGTCTCAAGGACATGCGGCTGACCAAACTGAGCTTTGTTTATAATTCCAGGTTTTGTCACTGTTTGATGTTGAAACGAATGGAAACAGGTCTTAAGAATTGAGCCTGTCGATACAGAATGTAAAAATAATTTATCTAATATATCACATGACCTTTAAACCCTAAAATGGCCAGGTCCTGCTGGTGGGCCCAAAGTTTTATTACAAACTTCTATAACCTAAGAATAGCTTAACCATTTTCTACTGAAGGCCCTGTAGTTACTGAATATGCCTTAGTATGTAATAAGCCTGGGATTTTATGGGGTTAAGTAACATATTAGAGTAACTCTAGGCTTCTAAGGGAGTTTACATGACTGACTCTTTTACGTTTATATATTGATTTATATTGGTTAATAAAGGGGGAAAAACACAGAATGGTAAGCCTTCATATTTCAGCCACCTCTGATACAAGTACCATCTTTACTTAACACATGGTCTTTTTGATGGCCTGCTGCTAAATCTGATTTGTTCACTCAAAGGTTGCCCTACTTTCCCCCTGAAAGCGTCCTGCTGTGAGGCTGTGACTAATAGCTGAGTCACATCTCTTGTTATCTACACAAAGACGGGTGAATCACCAATCCTCCAAGTCCTGCAAACCATACCATAAAGTGTCCCACCCTCCACAAACTACTCCAAAATAGATCTCCAGTTGGTGTCCTTTTTCTTGAGTCATACTACATCTTCTTTTAAGGTAGCAAGGGGTAATTCAGATTGATCACAGACTTTCTGAAGTGATCTGTGTCACCATTAGACCATTCACTATCAGTTATATCCTGAAAGCAGCAATTTGCCGGTAGTGGGAGAAAATCCATTTATTGTCATAGAGTCTTGGTGCAGAGCCTTCTGTTATACTGAGATAAAAGTAGGCGCCACAGGTCATGATCAATGAGTTGCCTGTTTTTCTTAATCAAAGTACATGATAGTCCAGTATTCCTCTAGATTTCTGGGGAAAAATGATAAGTACAAGGAAAATTAGGAAAAAAACAGGAATTTCCTCAGTGATAAACTATTAGGGATCCTACACTTTTTCGTGTGTTTATTATTCATTTTTTGATTGCTATCTATGTGGGTTCATATGAAAAACAGTCATAATTAATTTTCCATTGATCATTTTTCAACCCCTCTTTATTCTTTAGAATAAAACAGGCTGTTTTTGTTATTTTGGCTTAATCACTAAATCACTTAAGTAAAAATATTGCTACTTAAACATTTGCTGATGTTTTGAGGTGTTATTTTTGTATTGGTAGTGACAAAATGCAGTGCTCAACAGGTTAATTTCTAAAAATAAACATAAGACATAGAGTCACTCAAAAGCAAATCTAAAGGATGTTAGTCTAAAGCTCAGATCAGATAAAAGTCTGAAATGGGTTTTGAACTTGGCCCTTCATATATGTAAGTGACCTCTGTTCTGATCATTTACTTTCTATTCGGATGTGGCTGTCTTAAACCCTAACCCCTTAATTTCAACTTGTAAAAATAATTCTTAGATTTTTTGCATTTTAAATTTTTGTTTTAAAAAGATCCTTTTGATTTCTTTTAAATTAAAATTAAATTGAGATTTATCTTGAACCCCTCAAAATGAGCTAAAATTGTCACTACCAAGGAAGTCACAACCGAAGCAATTGATAAAGTTTCATTAGTGTTATGATTGTTTTGTTGTTGACAAAATGGAATGTTCAATCATAGTAAAAATAAGTAAAATATCGGAAACGATGCTATCACGAGTTTTGGTGGTGTTATTTTGTGTATTGGTAGTGACAAAATGGAATGTTCAATCATTCCTTTTTTATAAAATAAACTTAATTAAGTTATAGGGTCACTCTAAGCAAAAGGATTTTAGCCTAAAGTCAAAATCAAAGTCTGCAATATGTTTTCAATTCAATAATTTTAAATTAGTTGAAGGTAGAATGATCCATAGTCTACAATCTTAAAATGATGGTTTTTCAAAGGTTCTTTAGTCAAGAAAATGGATTTACATAGATACATGAACATTCAAAGAACAGCTGAGGGGATCGAACCGGCAACCTTCCGGTCACAAGGCTGGTTCCCTAACCTCCAGCCCACGACTGCCGTAATGGTTTTAGGTTGTAAAACGACAATGTAATGGTTGTTACTGTTATTATTACAGTACAATACTGTATGCTTTAACAACTCTAGTGAGACAGTATTCCTAAGACGTTAAATAACTGGAATTATATAGACTTTACCGTCTTTTAATTAAAAGAAAACATAATTATTATACTGTAAATTAACAGGTACATCTGGCAACCCTAATGCAGTACATTTTACCATTTTTCACAGATTTTTTTAATAGGACCCAGTAGACAGCTGCTTCAGAGACTAGGTTAAAAATGCTGGAGTATTCTCCAACTCTAACTGACTATAACCAGTTTTCTTACTCATGGATGGTCTACTGTTTTGATTTGCTCCCAGCGGGACACATACCTGTTGAAGAAAGGCAACAAATTTGCACATGAAGTCCCCAAAGATCCAGCCCGGGAGTGGGTAGAGGGTGGCTGTGAATGGCACACAGCACACCAGGAAGATGATGTCTGTGGCGGCCAAGTTAGCTGCAGAAAGAAAGCTATGCTTAATGTAGGTGTCCAGCGTCAAGGCAACATACAGTACAGAATTTCTTAAATATACAAGGAACCATCTAGAAACTATATGACTGTATGCTATGATGTCTCAATCATACAATCCTATAAAAAGAATACAGTCAAAAAAAAACATTGTTTTTTTGTGAACATTTCATGATGAATGAACCCATAGAAAAGCTCCAAAATACTTAAAATAAAATCTCTTTACATGAAGCTATATAGTTAAGAACATTTGTGTCTTCTCCTATAAAAGTTATCATTTTAGAAATACACGTTGTCTTTGCTGTATTTATTCTTGTGCATATTCAGCAGCCATGTGCAGCACAATTTACTATTTTACAGTCATATGTGAAAGTTTGGGCACCCAGTCAAATTAGATGTTTATTTGATTTTCTAATTGAAAATAAGAGAAAACAGAAAATATAGCATGTGCAAAAGTTATGGTACATTTTATGTTTTATTTTTTCCAAAATATTAAACTCAGCAAAATCTGCAGAAAATGACACATTTATGTTTGTTCTCTGTAGAGGATGTGTGAACTTTTTATCATATAGAAAATCAACAAAACATGTAATTTTACCAGGGTGTTCAAACTTTTGCATATGATTACTTACTGTTTAATAATATGAATATATGATTTTATATTGGGTAGCCTTCAGAAATTGCTCTTATCACCACTAGTAACAAAAGCATGGCATGATTCAGTATGAATTATTTATCACTTCTAGTTTATTAAAACTAGCAGAGAGGTTCTATTGAAAGTGTGGATTCTAAACTTTCAGGCAATGTCACCTTTGTGTTTGTAAGTACAAGGGGAAATATTTTATCATTATTTGAATTTGATGAAGCTGTTGTGGATACAGTCTTGTTCTGCAAAAAGAAAAATCAATCTGTACATGTTTTGTCATTTCATTGCATCAAAACAAGCAAAAAAGGTACAACATGCAGATTCCAAGCTGTAATAAAGGGTTAATAAAGGGAAAAAACCCATAGAAGATTGAGTATTTTTATTTTACTTTGCTTTACTTTTTATCTAGATACCATTTTAAAGTCACATCTATATTCTCACATAAAGTACAATTACGTCTATAACATACTGATACTTAGTGATACTTTTTTGTTGTTTTGGCTCTGCACATTGGATTGGACTTCCAGCTTTAATTTTAGGGTATTTTTGTCCATACTGGATGAATCATGCTGGAAATACAGCCCTTTTACACACAGTCCTCTCATTTTCAGGACAGAAACGCAGCTGTGTGTTGCTGGATCATTAGTTTACGCACAAGAGCTAACAAAAGGTCTACAGTTGACTCTAGTTGCAGCATTTGCATCTGGAGTCTGTTAATGTAGTTGCTCATCATGAAGGCCAATAAAGCTGGCTATTATGAGACTAAAAAAACAATAAATCAGTCAAAGCCAAAATATCAGGAGCATCAAAATGAAAGTAAATAGACATTTATTTAGTGTTGTCACTATTGATAAGCAATATCAATAGTGATCAAACTAGCAAACCATGGAAGCCCACAGCAGTGAATGAATGAAGAATGTTTTCAGCCATGAGGAGAAATTATTGAACAGGCCAAGAACATTCTGCAGGATATCGGCTCAGATCTACCATATGGAGAAGAGTACACCAGCATAAACACTGGTAAGCCTTAAGAACAGAAAGGCTAGGCTACTAGGCTGCTATAAATCACATAATGTAGTGTTAACACAAAAGAGGCTGGAAAATGCCACTTACAGCATAATTAGCTAATGCTTGCTGGTTAGCCAGATGACAGCCTTCCCATGCTAAACCAGCAGGAGGTGATAAAGTCACCTACATTTTCCTTGAACAATTAATGATAAGGTTGAACAATTACCAACCAACAGACTAGTTTGCTATAACACCACACATACAACTATTAATGCATAAAGCTACTACCAGCAGTAGCTATAGTACAGCTAAATAGGCAGACTTAAATAGAGGGTACAGTGAGGGCTGACATGCGTTGCAGCTCAGCAAGACACACTGAGTTCACAGACACTATAATGATAAAGACTGTGTAGCTGTGGAATAAAGCCTTATGGCCAAACATGATGAAGACTGTACCAAAGTGATAGAATGGTGGCAGATAAAGGGGAATTGCTCATGATCCCCATAGATGCATCATAACTTCTCAGATTCAACAAAATGCTGGACAGTGCTTCACCTTGCAGCAGAACAATGGCCTAAAGCAACTGTCATTTTTATCAAGGCCATAAAGTGGAATGTCATTAAGCGATCCGTCTGTCACCCATAACAAACCCCAGTGAGAATTCATATCACTTACTAGAGGCAAGACTTGAGGCAAAATGCCCTCAAAACAAACATTATTGAAAGATGTTTACATTACATGCACAGCATCATCAGGGAAGCTACCCAACAACATCTGATGTGTGTAGACTTCAGACTGCTAAGGAATTCTGATTAAGCACTAAACATGATGGATTCCCTTAAGAATATTAAACTATTCCATTTACTTTTGAACCCCTGGAGCAGGGGCTATATATAAGATGTGATTCCCTTTTATGTATAGCCCAATAGAGATGTAAACACCCTGAAATTAGAGCTGACACGTCGCACTTTAACCTCAGAGTTGTCATTTCATTTCAGATTCATTGTGCTGGAGAACAAAGCCAAAACAACAAAACAGTTTGTTTTTTTTTCAATTACTTACAGACGGCACTGTAACTCTTTTATCTACATTCTAGCTATGAAGATGAGAGACATTCCACAGTGCTTCAAATAATCCATTTAAGTATTGACATTCTGACAAAACTGCAGGGACAAGGATCTGATGGCCCCATCTCTATAATGAACAGACCTACTTATACCTTCTGAGCACAAAAGAATCAGCGTTTCAACTCCTACAAAGCCTACGTTGAAAGATAGATCTGATAAAGTTTTAAGTAGTAATTTTGTAGGAGTAGATTTGGCAATAATAAATCTGTTTGATTTATGTTACTGAAATGGTGCTGTTTTTACTGGTTAGTGACAGTAACAGTGGTGATATGTAGAGTGCTGTGAGATAATACCAATGTAATTAACACAAGTGTGTCTGTGTTTTTGTATGGCGTATGACATTTAGGTGACAGTGGCACACAAACTAACTCATGGAAAATGTAACATGGTTATTTTAAGTAAATGGTTTGGAAGGTTTCATTACCCTTTTGTATATCCATAGCACCCTCATCTGCAAATTTTGACTACAATCGGAGAGATATTTCTCAAAACTCACTGTAAGAAGTGGTTTTGTAGTTTTAAAAGGCTCAAAACCTACATTTTTAATGCATTTTATTTTTCCCTGACATTTGTGTTGTTTTATGCACCAAAAACAGACATAATTAATTTTTCCAACTTCTCTTTATGCCTTGAAATTAAACAGGCTGTTGTTGTCACTGTGCCTTCAAGATTGATATACGTTAATGACCTCTGTTCTGATTGGTTGCCCTGTCTGTATTGTGCCTCATTTAAAAAGCAGTCCAGAATGGAACACTGCTTATTACTTCAACATGAATTGCAGGGGGCCAAACTGCTGTAAGCTGAACAGGTGGATGTAATAATAATAATAATAATAATATAATAATAATAAATAATAATAATACCACATTTATTCAAAGAGCACTTTTCATTCAGGTGGCAACTTTATAGAAAGGTGAAAGTTTAACAGTAATAGAGGAAACTAAGGTTGAGTTTGTTTTCCTTCTATTACTGTACAGTAACAGCAATCTAAATAAATAAATAAATAAAAATAAATAAATATGCAGTTTATGCAGTTTAGTTTCCATGTATAGATAGTATGGATTGGTTGAGTAAACAGTACTTTTTTTGAATTTTAACAGTGTTTTTGTACTACATCATACATAAAATCACATTTCAAAAAAGTAATGAAAATTCCATTTTGCAGGCTATGAGTCCATTAAAGAAGATTTGTTCATCTGAAGTGAATACTTAGATTGTTTTACACCATTTTGAACCACACAACTAAACAACTCACAGTGAGAGCTACACTGGCTAAAGTACAGCCTGAATATGATGGGGTTAGTTTTAGCACAGTGTTACAACAACAAGCCTCTCCAAATAGAAAATAAGAGATGACAGATGTCCATATCTCCTTCATTTTTTTTTTGCATAATTATTTACTTCTTGAAAATATTTACATTCAAAATAATCAAAACATACTATAGATGTCATATTAAATATTTTGTAATTGTACCATGATGATATTTGCTCTTCTCTTTCGTGGTTCTTTTCCTTGTGTCTTTTCACTAATCATATTTATTTTGATGCATATACTGGCTGAAAAGCTTGTGTGGTTAAAACATCACACAAGTGTATTGAAATCTTTTTAAGTCTAAAAGCACTGAACTAATCTTGAATGTATAAATGTGATTCGAATGTGATGATGTCATGGTTAATTTTATAAGAGGGGATGAGACGTTAATTAATTTTTAATGCTATAAGAAAATGCTAGCGATTTTGTTCTGATTAGTCTTCTTCAGTGATGACTACATGGTGTGATTAGACACAGGCGTTTGACATTCAAATGTTGCCCATATGCCAGTGCAATGGAAAACTTCAGAATCATATCCTGTGCATGAAACTGGGAAATAAAGATTTATAACTTTTTTTTTTATTCTGCCTCTACCTTCAGTGGGAATTCATCCATCTCTGCTTTTTACAGTCACCAGTTTCCTAAATAAAATGGAGGACAAGCTGAGCACACTAAGACAACTATCTAGAATACAATTTCAGGTTCATAATAATATGCAATAATGAATTCATTTCAACTGCAAAACAGTTCCTGTCTAAATTAGACGCTAAAATGCCTAGAAGAAAAAGGTGTCTACGCATTTGCCTTATTTTTATTGTTAGTTGTAACCCATAGTTACACCTAGTTCGTTTCTGATCTGGATGCTTTAAAGCAATACAGTTTCAGAGCCTGGATAATCTGTATTGGGTTTTTGTAGCTTGTTATTTAAACAATAGTACTGCAACAAGAAAAGGTAATATATGTGTATATAATTTAAATTATACATGTCCCTAAGACACTTACAACTAAAAGCACATTTGCCTAGTTACTTAGTTATAACTGGTCTTTATGACACAGAATGAAATTTCTACTTGGTATTTTAAGGCAAAACAGTTTAAGAAAATAATGAATTTATTTCAAATGCAAATCTGCTTTAGTGCTTGTCTAGATTCCGAATTTGTGGTTTGTAGGTTATGCAAATTTGAGACCTAAAATGGATTAAAATGCATTATTATTATACATAATAATCATTCCATTGCAGCTGTGCATGTGGGGAAATAGCCAGGGTCAGCTGAAACTTACCAATGTAGAAGTTGGTAGCAGTTCTCATCTGCCTGTGCTTGGAGATGACATAGATGACCAGAGAATTGCCTATGAGCCCCACCAGCATGATGAGAGAAAAGAAGAGAGGCACCAACCAGGCGTCCGTCAGGAACGGGTGCTGCCCCCCTTCCTCCACATCTTCCAAGGACAAGTTCCCTGCTGAGTCGTTCAGCAGCAGCTCCGAAGCGTTCCATGTCTCGGTGGGAAACATGGTGACTGAAAGTTTTTGTCTTTTGGGAGTATGACAATAAAGGTATTGACTGAGTTCTTCTCTTGGGAAGAAAAACAGCACAACGGATTAACAAAATCTCTTATCCAGCTAAACATAAACCTCTGTTTAAATTGCTGTGATTTCTTTGCAGTCTTGGACGGAAATCTTGTCCTCTTATCTGCATTGGCCGCTCTTCTCTGCTTTGAAAAAGGAGCCTTCAGAGCTGCGTCCACTCCAAGACAAGTTCCCATTGGCTTTATACTGAGCTCCAACGCACGTGGGCATCAGTTTGACTGTGACTGGAGAATGGTGAACTGATGTGGGGTCTCCTAGCAACAGTTTCAGGCTCTGTCTTTCATATCAAGCGCAGCAAGTGAGAGAGAAAGCGGGGTGAGAGAGAGACACTCATTACACACACACGTGTAATATAGATGGGAAAATAGCAGAAAATGCTTGAGGCAGTTTGTGTTTGGAGACAAAAATTCCTTTACACAACAGCTAATTATCCCGGCATGGAATTTTCATGTCCACAGCTTGTCAGTGCCCAATCACAACCTTTGCTATGCACTTAAAACATCGCTTATCTTCTGCCCATGCAGATGAGACCACTAAGGAGGGTCTCCTCAATAATGCACTACTGATTATCACCACACCAGCAAGACTAATTCACACCCTGTTTGAACTCTTTGATTGGACCCAAGGTTTTAGAGCAGGAACTAATCACCACTAAATGCCCACAGATAAGAAGCGCTTCATTGTGAGCACTAATGGAGTGGCCACACATTCTGTTCTGCTCCTGTCAAATTGACTTTTAGAACATCTTTTTCATAATTACTCTTTTAAAAGCTTCAGTCGTGTAATTTAATAATCTAATAAAATAAATTAATAAGTTACCTCTTTGCATAAGGCACTCAGAGTGATGGCTATTCATTGCCCTCCATAAGTATTGCAACAGTGAATTCAAATTTGACCTTTTGCTGTATAATAAAGAACTTTGGGTTACAAATAAAAATGAAACAGAATGCGCAGCCAACTTAAACTTACAGTTGTTTGAAGGTATGTGTGTTTGTTATATATAATTTATTAATTGTTACATATAATTTGGACTTTGAAATTGTATTTCTCTTCAGAATATCCAGTAAGAATATAGTGTTCCTCAGCTTGTCCTTCTGCACATTACCATTTTTCAAGGAAGTGATGGTTGAGAACAGCAGAAGTGGATGAAGTCCAGTTGAAAATAGACCCAGACAGAATTACAGTCAGTGTGATATTGGAAACTGAAATGGCAGAAATTTTGTGGTGTCCTCATTCTGATTCTAGAGTAAAAGAAGCCACTATCAAACTAAACCTCCTCCATCTACACTCATCAGCCACTTTATTAGAAACTAGTTCTGCCAAATGATTGACAAAGTAAATCACTAAACCCTAAGAGAGATTTAAAAGGCAGTGCATCTTTTTACAGCTGTAGGACTGACTGAAAAGCTTTATTATTTTCAACAGGAGAATGCAAAGTGCACAGGATGCTGAACATGAAAGTAACATTATTTCCACATGGTCAATGCAGTTTCCAGTTTTCATCACTGACATTAAGTGAGAGCATAAGTGGCTGCATGTTCCAACCATTTATTGTATATAAAGACAGGGCTTCCATTTTCTTTTGCTCACGTTCTTGTTTAAACAGCTCATTGATTCTTGTTACATTGGAGGCTCTCAAGAGAAACTGTAGCGTGTGCACTCTTTAAAAAGATGGCTCTTCAAGAAGCATGAGTTCTATATAGAAGCATTTCATGCTTAAATAGTACTTTGCAAGGTGAAATGTTTCTTCAGATAGATGGAGAATGTGTTTTCCTGTAAAGTCACTATATTGGCGATGCATGTTTTGCTTGTTTTGACAGCAACAAAGTACAATCAAAGGTGGTCAGAGAGCCTGTGAGAGTGAGAGGCCAGTGAGAACAAACGTCTTTTATGGTCTTGTCTAATCTGCAAAGTGAGTTAAGGGGAGTAAATGTATCATTGTTAATGCATTTTTGTCACAAAGGACACAGAAATTAAACTTCTACAAAAAGCCTTGTATGCTTTTTTCAATTCTGGAGAGTTATATATTTGTTTTTCTATGTTTTCCATGCTCGCAGCAACAAAAATCACCACCCACCACCCTCACCACCCACAGTCTGAGCACATCACTTGGTAAGTGCAATAAAACAAAAAGGAAAAAACAAGCCTGAACATGGCAGATTTGATGTTGATTGTCCAACGATTTGAGCAAAACCTTATTAGACTGGATTTCCTGTAGTCCTTTATTGATGTATACCTCCAAAATTGTAAATTGATCTAAGGGTCTAACTAGAAAAACGTATTTACAATGTGGTAGGTATGTCTTTTGGGGGCCCTGTATCATGCTGTATATTCTCAATACTGAGGTCTGTCTCACAAAGCAGTGTTTACCCAGCTAACTTTAAGCTCAATTTGATCTAATGCTGGTGGCAGTGATGACAGCATTGGTTGTTTTACCATCATAAATGCTTTACTTTCTATATACTTAGGTAATATTATTTCTTTTTTTATTCTTTAGTGGCTAGTCATAGATGTCACACTTTCATGTGCATGAGCACAAGGATTAATCGTAGCCTGAGAATCTAAACCTGCATTAATTGCAACCTAAGTATCGAAACCTGGATTAACAAAGAAAGTTGGTGGCTGCTGTTGTAATAAAAAAAAAAAAGTTAACCATGGCTGTGTTTGTAAAGCTATAACTTGGTCAGAATGCTTGTGTTGAACCTGCTTTGTTAGAGAGAAAAAACACACCTTTATCTTTAAGCTTTTTCTCCTTCCCTTTTTGAGACATGATTAGCCAGTTTCTACAGCTGGTGACTGACAAATTGAGCATCAACAAATGGAATACAGGCTGTAATTCTTGTACACCTGCATGGTAAAGTTAAAAGGTAGGTGTTTCTAACAAAGGCCGGTGTGCGCATATTCATAATCCTAATCATAATTTTAATGCTGTTACTTCAGTTGTCCGATATGCAGTATATGTATCCAAGACAATGTCCAATGTCCAAGTTCATGTGTTGGGAAAATAGGAAAGTGCATGATGTTACATAACACAGTTTGAGAGCAGTGCTATTATTTTTCCATTGTACCTTAAGGGGACTAGAAACTGCAGCCATTGGGACTTACCACAGCTTCCTGCAGAACTCTGCAATAACCACAGCTTTGTCAACCGCTAAAATCTCAGAGGAGAAATTCAGAACACGAAAGAACAGGAGATTTACATAGCTCTGCCAAAACCAAAAGTCAGACATGTTCTGCAAAGACTGAGCTTTTCTGAACCAAACTGGATTTGTGAAATCCATTCAAACAACATGTCTCTGAAATGCAACCATCAACAATTCAGTCTTAATTGGGACGGAAAGCCAGTTGAGTATGTGAGCCACTTCAGCAAAGTTTGTTAGCCAGCATCAGCCAGAATAGGGAGTTCTGAAGGTTGGTTGGAAGCCACAAAATCCATATTTGTATCCAGCTGTCAGCGCTCGCCCTTGTCTCTAGGGACTAGCCCCTGCTTTGGCCGAGCATTCGGATGCAGCGAAGGCTTGAACTTTAAGGGCCGCCTGTCCAGAGGCTGCATCAAAGATGCAAGTCATAGCATGGGCCCCCACAGGGTCAGCCTAATGTACTGCATAACACATCCGCCACGGGCATAAATCATTCTTTTTTCATCAATGCACAACTGCTGTAATTATCTGTGAAGGTTAACAGTTATGGTGACGTGTGGGTTTGAGGGTGCACGGTGCACATCAACACAGAAAAATAAGCATACACACACTGATTTGCAAATTGCTTGCTCTGTAAAGAAGCTATCATCTAGTTTTCAAACATCACACAATATAATGAGAGAAATGGGAGCGCCCAACCTTTCCAGCGAAGAGCACAAAAATATATACCATAATGTGGCCTTTTCTGTGGATCAATTTCTTGCGCTCTCAGGTGCCGCTTTTAAAAAATGGTGTGTTTGTATGTTTGTCCTCAACCTTTTGTGGAAATAAGAACACTGTTCTGACCTTTGCTTGCTCTACAGTCATTTCATCATGACAGCGACAGCTAATCCACCGCCAGCAATAACACCGCTAGATATGGAGAATCCGTGGGATCAACTTAGAGTGCTTACATAATGGCCGCAATTTCATTTTACATTCCTGCTCCATGCTGTGTTGCTCTCATGGAACAGATATACAATCTTCTAGGCAATCTCTCTATGGAGACATGCATGTACTTTTTGCAATTCCTCTTATCTTTTTGCTCACTGCATGATTCTAAAGGGCCCCCAGTTGTGGTTTATGGTTAATGTTACATTAAAAGAAAAGGTCCAAAATCTATGGAAGCCTGTTTTCACCACTTGAAAACAGGGCCATATATAATGTCACAATCATGACATTATTAGGGTTCAAACATGCAGTGCGTAGAACTCTATTAGAATTATTTCTTATTATTCAGACTTTTCCCTAAAACAAATTGGCCAGACCAAACCATAGGTCATAGAGATATAAAACCTGGTCAGTAGGTAGTACTCCCTCCCACAACTCAGGTGCATGACATAGGCCCAATCAGTCTTAAGGGGGCGCAGTCCTACATGTTTGGCCCCATAACTCCTAAATCAAAATTTTTAGACACAAAATTAATTTTCACAAAATTTCATTCCTGATTCCTTGGGTCAAGCCAAACTAATTTACAATTTGGATCTTTTTGATCCATCTACTTATATTTGCATAAGATGCAAAACCTACTCTTAATAATCCTAGCTTTTTTGGTTTGATCCTCATATAACTGTTGTTTTTAAAAAATTCACAAGAACCTGAATCTCAATGATTATCAAAAAAAAAGTTGACTTTTGTCAGCAATATGGCTGCCGCATGCTAATTCTGGAATAGTTCATAAGTGTTTAAAAATTCTATAACCTGAGAATGCCTCATCAAAAACATTTGAGACTTAATAGCATGATTCAGTAGTTGATTCTCAGGTAGACTATCAATTTTGAGGAGTATATATTGTTAACTGTTTCTCAGTATCCGTACCTCCAATCAAGCTGAAATTTTGCAGGCAGCCTCTATTGCACAGAATATAAGTGAATATTTAAGGACAATTTGATTGAAATTTAGCCCTTTAAGCACTCAAAAACACTTCATTAAAAATGCTATTACACTGTTATTATGAAGTCTACAGATAAAGAATTGGTGCCATGCGATTCAGTTTACTGAATTTAATAACTTTGTAATTACATGTTATGTCATAATTTGGACTGCTTGTCTGGTATTTTGACTTATTCATTCAAAGACTACAGCTTATGATACAAGGGTCAAAAGGTCAATCTGAACCAAACTGTGTGAACATCTTCGTTGAAGGTCATTAATCAATTATCATACCATATGGAGACCTTTTGACAAATTCTGACCCACTTTGACTTAGCTCCTCTATGCCAAAATGGTCCCTTATGGGTACACTGGGCCTCATTATGGCACGCATATCAAATATGGAGAACCAAATCACTTTGCAAATATGGCAGAAATTTTAACATTAGTCAGTATTTTTGACATCGACGTTAACAATCTTATGCATGTTCAGCAAGACTCAATAGCTCATTACATATGCAGTGAAGCATGTATCATGTTTAAAGACCTCTGCTTAAAAATTATGGCAAATGATGGCCTGTTGGTAAACTGACCTCACTGCATTTTTCATCCTCTCTCCGTAAATGAGGCCCAAACTGCATTAGGCCTTGCTTGGCCTAGTAGGCTAAAACTGCATAAGGGCTTCTTGCTGATGCGTGCTTGAACCTACTCATTGCAGCTTGCGGCAATATTTATTATTATAATTATTAGGTTCCCATAACAATTATTTAGTCTCTCATAATAATGAGAACCCGTCTCATAATTACGACTTAAGCTCTCATAATAATGACATAATAATGAGAAAATTTTCTCATGAGATGCTAAGTCATTTTCATGAAATACTATGTCATGATTATGAGAAATGTTATCATTATTATCAGAAAGCAACTCATAAACTATGAGAAGCCTTTTTCATATTATGATATCTTATTATTATGTTATAATGAGTCATAATTAAGAAATACTAAGTCATAATTATGAGACAGGATCTCATCATTATGACTTACTAAAAATCTATATGTTTTTTCTTTAGTGAAAACAAGCTTCCACATAAATCTGTTCTATAACATTGGCTTTTGCTTTTTGCTTTTGTTCTTTCATGTTTAGATTTGAAATTAAGTACTTTTTAGTGGTTACATTGGAATCATATTGGCTTTAATGCTCTTTGTGTCTTCACATAAGGCCTTCTTAAAGAGGAATTGCTCAGTTCTAGAGTCAGAATTGTTCACAGTGGTGGTGACAGGAACCAGACATCAGAGTTTAAGGCCTCTAAAAACTCCCCCTTTACAGAAAGTTTTTACATGAAACTGTCATACTCTGCCTGATGCCTGAGACCTTGTTTTAGGTAATTTTGAGGTACGCTTTTGGCCTAAAACATATTTTTTAATCCATTCATGTAATCCATACATGCACAACTCTGTAAGGCATTAATTTTTGAGAATTACCATTCCTATCACCACCACTGTAAAGAAAATCTAAGTATCACTACAACAAACCATTTCGCATCAAACCACTCTAAATGACTTTGTTTACATCTCAACAAGTGGATTATGCAGGAATTTGGAAAATTGTTGTATGCCCACACACATATTTTCTGGTATTTTCCACAGAGTTTATTCCACAGCATTGTTTTAGTATTTTTGTCGCCGTTCAATCCCCTCTGCTGACAGTACATGACTGAAGTGCCCTTGAGCAAGGCACCTAACCCCCAACTGCTCCCCGGGCGCCGTGGATAGGGCTGCCCACCGCTCCGGGCAAGTGTGCTCACTGCCCCCTAGTGTGTGTGTGTTCACTAGTGTTCATGTGGTGTTTCACTGCACAGATGGGTTAAATGCGGAGGTCTGATTCCGATGTGTTCAGACACAGTTGGCTAAAAGGTTCATTTCATTTCATTTCGTATGCTTGACATTTCGTAGCCTCGACGGAATATTTGGCAAACACAAATAGAAAAAGAATATTAAAATGAGCGGCACATGTTTCGCCCATGCACTTTTCCATGAATAAATTAATTTGCATTAAAATACCCAGAGACTGGGACCTAAAGCCATTATAAGTGCCTAATTGACATTTTAAGGAGCATATACCCATTAATCCTATACCTATTAAGCTGCTGTGAGATATCATTTCCTCATTATGATGTTAAAGCCATTTCATCATTATTAGACTATTTCTCTGATCCTCCATCCCCACGGATTATGTATTTAGGGCTTGAATCCAGTTCCACTTCTATGACCTCTTGAAATTTGAGAAGGCAAGCTGAGACCTTAAGCAGAAATCTCAATCTGTGTTTACACAAAAGTGATGGATTTCGAATGAACTTTACACAAGCAAGTTAAATTTCAGGGCAGGAGAGTTTATATGTGCTATTTTGAGTTTTCGGCAGAAAAGAAAGGTGAATGCCGCCTGAGGGAGTTTGAGCTTCAGTCATGACAAAGTTGAGACTTTGTGTAAGCAATACAGTATTTTTGCATATTACAAGAGCCCCCATTTGATGGTTGTTGAACTTATAAAGATTTTTAGAAAGGCTTTTTCTCTTCACTGCTCTGCTTCATGTTTAAGTCAGGAGTGCATGAATCATGTTAGAGTTTTGTGTTGCCTAGGAGTTCTATCCCCAGCGATGCCACAGCAATCCGTAGATGGGAGTCCAAGAGAGCTTAATTGGGCTCACTCTCTCTGGCCAGGTGGGATGGCTTGCCCTGTTCCCCCATAACCCAGTGTGATGCAAGCAAACACAGGTATGTCAATATGAAAATATGGAGTGAAACTTCATGTGTCTTGGAAGAAGCATGTGATAGCCTTCACCTTCTCAGTGTGGTAGCATTATGTGGTAGGGGAAACATAGCTGACTAGTTGAACTGAACATGAGCAAATAGTTTAAAAATCCATGCTGTAAAGCAGCAGCTGTGTTTCTGAGATAAAAGCAAGAGATAAAAAGTCTAGAGTTGTTACTATCATTTAGCTACACTGTTTAAATGTATTTACACAGTTCATTACATAACCTATTAAGCCACCAAATTACATTTATGTTCAATTTCTCTTCTGTACCAAGAGGTTTGAGTATGCACCTGCGACTTTTTCCATTTATTTTAATGTGGAAAAAATGATTAAATGACATGCCAATAATATGAACAATTACATACACACAAGAATAACTTTTAATAAAATCAAATTATTATAAAATATCTCCTCTTCTACTTCGTAAGTTTACAATTCTGAATTTTCAGTACAATTTCTCAAGGGATTTCAATTACATTCAATAAACTGTGAGAAAGAATTCATATAAGCTTACTATATGCTTTAGATTTGTTATTTACATTTGCATATTTACACCATTTTTATTCGCCCATTCGTCTCTGTATAATTTTTCAAGCTTTCATTGCTGTCTTTTATCTTTTATCTATCTATCTAGGGTTCTTTACTGTATATCTGACTCTTTAATCTGTTGTGTATATGTTAATCCTTTAAAAATTAATGTTTAAAGCTGTCTATGTATGATTTTTGTTGTTAAAATTGAAAGAAGTAGCATTACTGAGGCAGGGGGAGAACACGTTAACGTGGTGTCAGTGCACTGCTGCAAGTCACCCTGTAAAGGCTAATATAGTCATTTAAAAGTCAGAGGTGTCAAGTTGGATTTTACAGGGGATTTTTGGACTATGTCACTTCTTTATGTATTAATGTCATATGAACAGACTTATAAAGAAGGTCTGGCTTTCTCTTTAGGTCTCAAAGACAAAATCAGTTTTAAACTAATAAAGATGTGATAACTATAGCAGATACAGTTACATCTGTGGAAGACATGTCATTCAACAAGTTTTGATTGAGTCCTCTTTAATTATTTTTCTAACGAGCTTGCAATCATCAGATTCATCTGCTCAGGGAAGGGGTCAGAAGCACAACCGACGTTACAAAATGTTCTTCCTTATCTTTAGTGAACTTATACATATCCACCACAGAGCTCTACAAATTACCACATCTTACACAGTGCGGTAGGTATTATGCCTGTACTTTGATGCCGTAAGCTGCTTTCAAACTAAACATGGAAAACTCACCAATGCACTTTCAAACACGTTATTTTCAATGGGATGTGCAGCAGAGCTCAGCGGAAAGCACCAGTAGAGCCGCAGTACCTCAGCTTTAGCTCCCACACTTTCAGATCCTCACTTTCAGCTCTCTATGCCTAAGTCTAAAACCAGAAGCCTCACTTCGGTGAATTGAACATCTACTAGATTACTTCAATTAATCTGTTTTTAACAGAGAAAGTATTTGTATTTAGAGTATAATTTTTGGTTCTTTCAGTACATAAGTAGCATATATTTTGGTGCTGCTGTTAAGCATTCACAGGTGTAAATCATTAATGATTAGCCAGTCGATCACGCAGCCAATTTCTCCAGCTCGACTGCACCACAAATCTGCTTTTCATTCATAATCATTAAATCGCAAATGGCTCCCTACTTCCTATGTATTACACTACTAAGGTCTTAGAATAATGGCTCTGGCACCCAAACAGTGCATCATTTGTCTAACAAAAAGTCATTTGAGATTCAGCCTCATGTGCACAACTTGCTACAGTGTATATACTGTATTATTTTTGTGTAGAAGTCCAAATTTCATAGCTCACATAGTGCGCTACGTAGGGAGAAAAAAGCCATTTGGGACTCAGCCCTAGTGTTTAGGAGTTACGTACTGCATTCCCTGCCTAATGTCTAATTTCATTTTTATTTGTTTTTTTACTTTTAATGATTCTTCTCTTTTGAAATCTATGATTTTAATTATGTTTTTATCATATTTTTATTTTCTATTCTCCTGTAATTTGTGACTTTTTTATTTAGAATTTGAATCTTTGTATTTCATCATTTTTAAGGCACTTTGACTGCAGTGCATGAAAGGTGCTATATAAATAAATAACCTTGCCTTCCTTAAAACATAATGTATGATAGCCTCAACCACTACGTCGCATCATATCTGGAGCTGAGAGTGTGGATCTGAGAGTGTGGGTGTAAAAGTGCAGCTCTGCAGTCAGACCGTTCACAAAAACTCAGCAGAAAAAGGAGTCCGCTGTGGCAGACGGCAGGGTCATATAAACTTCAAAAGGTTTCAACTTTTGTGCGCCGCGTGTCAGCCAAGTGTCAGTGCAGCTAATAGAAGAGCAGAAGCCACCCGAAAGGCTAGTTTTCACAGTTAGCGCTACCCACTTTTGCGCCCAACCAGAAAGCAGCTTGCCGCAGACATGGGCGGCGAGTGCAGCGCGTACTGCATTCAGTGTGAAAGCAACTCATCCTGTCTTACGAACACTGCACATTTACTGAAGGCTGCATCTCAGTCTCCTCCTCTGTAATAATTTTCATCCTTTGGATCTGAAAGGAATCTGAGCTCTGTTTAAAATTAAGGGGTACCACGAGATGAGAAAATGAATTATCTAGCTACACAGATCTCGCTAACAAACAAGAATGAACAGTATCACACGCAACCATTTAAACAGATGTCAGCATTAGCTGGCTAGTTAAGCTAGCTGGTAACAGAAATGTTTGCTTAAAAAAACTTGTTTGTTATCATGGGAAATTTGCAACTGTGGCTGAGTTTCAAATAAATTGCAGCACGCTTTACATTATGCCACTTTAGTTACATGTAAGTAACAAACAACTAGAGATCCATGAAAGTTTCACCATGTAAAGCCAGCGGCTTACGCTGCAGTCACACATAACTTAAGTAAAATCTGCCCAGCAAAAAAGCCTATTCACTAGAAAAGGAAAGGATGCAAAAATCAATTTGTTTCCGATTGCACCAAGCTCTGTGAATCCGCTAACATCGAAAGCATCAGCCAATAGAAAACAAGAGGGTAAACTGTGGCATCTTCTTTTTGAAAAATACTAAACAGAGAAACGTTCTTCAGTCAAGAAGAGCTAGTTAAACAGCTAACTTATCATTATATGTTCCCTCCCAAACCACCTTAAATCAGGACCACCCATAATCGCCTGACTTTTTCTCAACCCCCCAGAAAATAACGTGGCTGTAGTCCATTGTGACCATGATTTATAGGTTAATTTTGCAATTTCCTGCTAAGCACATGACAGGGCCAAGCACCTACCATTAAAAAAAGTGTGTAAAAGTTGGACTTGCCTTTTTAACTCTACATTAGTGTTAATTAAATCACTCACTGTACATAATAGTGGATTTACCTGGCATTACCTGGCATTACCCATGTAAGCTGCAGGCATGTACGACTGTTGGATGTATTTCAGCAAATCTATTGTTCAACGTAATATAGGTGACGTTTGAAATGATTAGTCTCTCTGAAGTGACTAATAAAATGATCACCACACCTTTATTTAATGGAATCACAAATCTCTGTTGCACACACCCAAAAGATACCAGCAAGAGACACACGTTTGCTACTTACAACTTTGTTGTAAAAGCCTAAGGCTTTGCTTCTGGTTCAGCTTACAGTAATCATTCCCTCTTTCTCAGTTCACAGTGCTTTCTGCTGAATCCTACAAATACAGTTCTTAAAGGATTATTCCAAACAGCGTCCTTACTGTTTTTTTCCCAAGGAGCCACACATTAACAATAGAGTCAGCAAAGAGATTTACAGCAAATCACTAAATGCCTATCCATATAGCAAATCTCTCTGCCAATTTGACTTCCCACAGCATACAATCTTTATAAAGCAAGCAATGTGGGAGAAAAGGTTGTAACAATTTTTGTCTCCGTGTTTATAACTCAGTGGTTGCTTGCACCCTACTGTTAAAACTTGAAAACAAGATACCCATATCAGTCTGTTAAAAATAACACCAGTGCAGCCGAAATGGGAAAGTTCATGTCAGATACAAAGAGTTCTGGTGTTACAACCAGCAGTGTAACCAAGACGAACATTTTGATGAGCATTTTTTTTTAATATCTGGAAAAAAGGTGTTTCTGCTTCCTGCAACAATGATTGTCATGGAAGAGGGTTTTTTTTTTTTGTGACATGCTTTTGTCCTATTACAAGGTCAAAAAGCTTAGCAAGTTCCTCACTGCTATGGTTATTCATTAAACTGGAAGAGGTCAATATTAAACTTTTGAGAGGTCGATTTTAAAATATAGAATTTCAATTAAGTCACACATTTTCCTATTCCTTTTCATTTTCACATTTTTCCTTTAAATTCCTTTTTTTCTTGTGGTTTGGTTTATTTGCTAATGAGAGTTCTACCTGCTTTGAGGTCCTATGGGGGTCCTGACCATTGAAGAACAGGGTAGAAGGGGGCTTCCAAAGTATGCAGAGAAACAGATGGACTATAGTCTGTAAATGTAGAGCTACAAAGTGCTTCTATATGGAGAGCTAAGCAGAGCTGATAAAATGTATAATGAGTGCAGATACAAGAAGATGTTCATCTTGTTCCTCTCAGGTCAGGAGCTGCATCCAAAATAAACATTCAAAACATGCACCAGACAGGACAGGAAATGATTGAAAATTTAAAGTTTTTAATTTTTTCTCAGCATTCTTTTCAATACTTTTTTTCTTTATGACGGTCAGTTTTACTGATTACCTAGCTTACTATTTAAATAGAAACCAACATTAGGAACCAGCTCGGCTGCGTGAGGAGAAACAGTGAAACAAAAAGCGTCAATGATGATGGCGTGCAGTCGTGTAAACATTGTGGCTGCTTTGGCAGTAATGTCATAAGGATGAAACACTTTCACTGTGTTGTTTGTGCCGTTAAAAAACTATTAGAACGTTTTCAAGTGACAAAGATATCAACTTGTATTTCTGTTTGTAATCACCATGTTTACATAATAAGTAAAATTGATAAATTATAATAGAGCTGAAATGATGTAATGATATCATTAACCAATAGGCCCTTTTCACACTCTGATGCTGTTAAAAGGACGGTCAAACATGGAAGTATGGGGCTCCACAAGTTGTCGTGAGGACCTTCCTCATATCTCGGGCAGTGATGTAGACTGATTTATAGCAGAATATACACACACAACACACACCAAGAAGAATAAATATAGACTGTTCTTCAAAAATGACTTTAACATAACCAGCTAACTTAGCTAACCTAGCAAGCTAACTTAGCTAACGTGACTGGAAATTGTTGACTTGTTTTAATAATATATTCATGATTTATAGGTACATGTAGTTTCAAATGTTGTGAATGAGGAGGTGATGGTGAAAGCCAGATCATACTGATCAATGATGAAAAATGATGAAGCACAGGTTTGACACAGTTACAGCTAGGGACGAAGAGAGAGCTGTGGTTGCAGCGTTATTGTGTTGAGTTGACATCTGTTCTATGGCAGGGTACAGCACCACCTCTGAGCATGAATCGACCCGAAGTAGTCTTATAAACATCCATCTTGGCAAAGTGACGGCTGCAGACATGAACACTGGCATTTACTTTAAAATGAAGACCCTCTAACCTTCAGATTGACCGGATCCATTTTGAACGTGTGCTTGGTCACAAATTTATGAAATCCCAGGTATGGTGTTTTTGTTTGGAGTTGTGGCACTGAGGAACCCAGAAAACGCCTTAAAGCTGGACTTCACCATTTGTTTTTGTTCGACTGAAAACAGTATTACATGCTAACAGACACCGATGGGGTCAGATTCATGAAAGTGTCTTAAGAAAGAAAACCTTCTTAATCTAAGAAAAGTCACTCTGTCACTTTCATGTTATCCAATGAGGACATTTTCCTGTTGGCTATTTCTTCTACCATAAACCCTACGTCTTGTTGACTAAAGTTTTCTTTGATGTGCTGCAATATTAGTAGCATTCAGAACGAACCATAAACAATGCCAACCATGATGGCAAGTTTTAAAGAGAGGCTAATAGAGCTTGTCCTCAACTACTTGCAATTATATGACATTTCTTCGCCGCACCACAGCGAATAAGTGCTTGACAGAATAGTTGGCATGAAATCGCTGACACTGCACAAGTAAACATCGAAACTTGAAAACATACATGGAAACAATATGCATTAGCAATGTGGGATTTGGCCCTTAACTGCCCCCGGGGGGTAGGACTTTTAATCCTCCAAAGAGACAATAGCTAAGTGAGTGAATATGTGAACAGTGCTTCTCATGTAGCTGAAGTGCATGTGCATGTGCACGTAGCTAAAAGCAAGTATACCATGGCCCTTACACTGTGCATAATACAACCTTAACTTGTAATTATAAATACAGTGACAGACGCCGTTATCGACAATGGTTTGTCAAAGTACTCCCAAACCCATGTGATGATATCAGACACATGCCATATACTATGCCGGGATCGAAGGTGTCAGAAGTTCTGATTTTTTGCTCTTTACGCACAAACATTTATCAGGATTCCTTGAATCTTTTGCTAATATTTTGCACTGAGAAGAGAGAAATAACTAAAACCATCACAATCTTTATTTTTTAAAGGATTTTTGGCTGATTTTGGCAGTGGTGAGCCTCAACCCAACTTTGCTCATAGTACTAGGCCTTTTCTGGATGCTCCTTTTATATTCAAGCATGCATGTATCACCTGTTTAAGATTTTTTTTTTGAACATTTCACAACATTCCTAGTCTAAAATTGCCCCTGTCTCATTTTTTGGAACATGTAGCAAGCATGAACTTCAAAATGAGTGCAGGTTAACAAAAAAAAACAATGAAGTTGATAAAGTAAGACATTACATAGCTTGTTTGTCTACATACAGGTCAAAGTAGATGTGTTGTGTGTGTAGATTATTTGTATTTGACCTACTGTCCCAGCTTTTTTAGAATTGGGTTTGTATACATAGCATTTTTTTGGTTGCAAACTGTACTTATTGCTCCTTTTAAATAATTATTTAAAAAATATATGATGTAGAGGTTTCTCCTCTCAGCTCAGGAGGGTGGTGCATGTGCCTATAGTGATATTGCCCCTGTATCTTATTTGGTTGGTGAAACAGGGGGTATTATACCTTGAGGAGCCTCCTCCCCCCTATAGTGCTAGCTCCATCTCAGTGATTGATTTAAAATTCTTAAAGATGAATGAATGAATAGCTAGTGCCAAATTAAACTAGTGTGGGTGTATTGCTTGTCTGTTTTTCTCTGTTTACTGGCTGCATTATGCTATGGGCTAGGCTGTAAGAGCCTCAGGAGCAACAAAGCCACTCTGTGAGCAACACTGTTCCAAAGGAACATTAAATTAGTGTATCTCCTATATTTAGAAAGGACTCGCTTTTATATCCACATCGTTGTCAGCCACCCATACCAACAAATGTGCACAGTTGTTTACTGTCCTTACTGTCTCTGCTTATTTTATAACATTAGTTTCATATTTGCTCACAGGCACATTGCATAAACACACAAAAATTAGAAAGTAAAATTTCATGCGGCATACTGATAATTATATTAGCATCTGATGTTGCGCTGTTTTAGAATGAATGCATGGAACTTGGCGTGCATCGTTTGCTGAGCCGCTCCACTTATGTTGTGAGTAATATGTACGTGTAATGAATGCTGAATTTTATCTTTCCTTTCATGTGTCCATATGTTGTTTTGACCACCCAGCATAAACATTTCCCTTCATGTTCGACTTGTTATGTCACTTTGTTCTGTGTACTTCGCATTGTGTGTCCATGTGTATGACCAGAAACATTTTGCCTCATGTATCTAGGATCAAAATAATTCTATCTACCTATCTATCTATCGATAGATAGATAGATAGATAGATAGATAGATAGATAGATAGATAGATAGATAGATAGATAGATAGATCTGTACCTGACCATCACACCTATATGAGCTTGTTGGACATCCCATTCCAGAACCATGGCCATTAATATGGACTGACACCCCATTTGTGGCCATAACAAGGTGTTCAGTTGCGTTGAGGGGGCTCTGTGCAGGCTGCTGAAGTTCCTTTACACTGAGCTCGATAATAATTTATCGTCCTTGATTTGTGCGCAGGGCACAGTCATGCTGGAATAGGAAAGTAACATTAGCCTTCACCGGAACTAAGGGACTGAGCCCAAACTGTGAAAAACAGCCCCAAACTATTATCCCTTCACCACCAAACTTTACCGTTGACACTATGCATTCTATTAAGTAGTGTTCTCCTGGCATCCGCCAAACCCAGCTTTGTCTATCAGACTGCCAGATGGTGAAGCGTGATTTCTCACTCCAGAGAACGTTTCCACTGCTCCAGAGTCCAGTAGCGGCATGCTTTACATCACTCCAGCCAGCGCTTAGTTTTTGTGCGTTGTGATCTTAGGCTTGTGTGCAGCTGCTCAACCATTGAAACTTATTTCATGAAGCTCCCAACACACAGTTCTTGTGCTGATGTTGCTACCAGAGGCAAGTTGGAACTTGGCACTGAGTGATGCAACAGAGGATAGGCATCTCTGCCCTGGTCTGCTGCTTAATGTCTGAGCTGTTGTTGCTCCTAGACACTTCCATTTCACAATAACAGCACTTACAGTTGACTGGAGCAGATCTAGCACACAAGAAATTTCAAAAACTGACTTGTGGCAAAGGAGGCATCATGTGAGAGTGTCACATTAAAAGTCCCAGAATTCTACTGCCAGTGTTTGTCTATGGAGATTGTATGTCTATGTGTTTGATTTTATACACTCTTTAAGCAATGGGTGTGGCTAAAACACCTGAACTTAATATTTAGGAGGGGTGTCCACATGCTTTTGGTCATGTAGTTTATGAAGCCAATTCAGTTTTATTCATGAAGTGCATTTTAGAGCAGACATTGCCAAGCACTAATGTTAGCTTGTTAATCTATCTATCCATCCATCCAGCCATCCATCCATCGTTTTATTCTAAATGAAATGCAAACAAGGCACATGTTGGGCTGAAGCAACCTGCACTTATTTAAATTTCATACACCAGGGGGCAAAACAAAATCTCAGAACTGAAAATAGACCATAAAAACATGTGGGCTGTGGTCACTTAGCAACCACAGCGGCTATCTCCTGCACTACCTCAGCACCATTATGAAGAGGCCTCTGTGAATACTAAAGTCGAAAATTGACTGTTTTTTTTCCTTGATTGTTGCCTCCTACGGGGGTACCACATGTCAAGATAAATGCTGTGAAAATGGATTTTGAGAATGTAGTTAAGCTAATTGATAAAACCTGTTCAGTAAATTGGTGACTCACAGCAAAATGCATATTAATAATGCCATAGTCTGGTGTTTTCGTGGAGTTATCTTATAGAATAAAAATGAGTTCTAACAGTATTAAGAAGTTTTACTAGTTTCTAGAACACCCAGCTGTACTTTGCGTTTCCTGCTTCTACCTCAAAAATCTCAGAAGATATCTGGCTGTATTTCTGATTTATCTTCATGGATGGAGACCCACCAGCTGAAATTGATTCTTGACCAGACAAAACTAATCCACTCAGTGGGGTAGTGTTGTTTGGAAAGGTGGGTATGCTGTGATTTTTAAGGAACCCCCTCTATAATTAAGAGATCTGAAACTGGTCTTGATCACTCTTTCCAGAAGTGGGTATACCTACCATATACCATATACCTTCACATACACACCACTACGCTAGTGTATCTGTTTATCTGCAAGCAGTCCTCTACAGTGGACCTCTTGATCCCTATTGACTCTCTCACTGTCCATCCATCACACAGGGCTGAAAACACTGGCATGATACTGTACAAGCTAATTTCTACCATCACTTGAAATTTGTCCTCAGATTGTGCAGATTGCTAATTCACATCTGTAGTATACCACACTGTCAGACTTTAAAGGCTATTCAGCTTGTTCTTCAGTAATCTCCAGACTCTACTATTTTCCACCACAGCACATTCTGAAAGGAATTCAGTCTATAACCACCTGAAGTACTCCCATGTGACTTCTCTGCTGATCTCACAATACTGTGGCGGCAAGAGTCAGATACAAAGTTCTGGGTCTCACAATCCAGGCCCCAAAGGGCTCAGCTCCACACAACCTCTGCATCTTGGTTCAGAACTACACACCAGTATGTCATCATCCTGACATGTTCTTCCTTAAGATCTAAGGATGCTTGCAAGGCTGTATCTCACTGCTTTAATGCCTTTGGCCCTCAGCAGTGAAATGCAATCCACTTCCCCCCTTAGCTCCACACTGTACAGTCTCTCTGTTCCTTCCACTGTCTGAAGATTCACCTGTTCAGGTGATACATATGGTATCTCCTTTCTGAACTTATTCAAACTTTATTTCTCAATCATTGGTTGTTTTTTGTTCAACAGTCCTCTGAACTTCTGTGTTTACCATTTACTTTTTTAAAACTGCACTTAATTCATCTTCATGGGTAACACATGTATTCATTTATGTAATGAAAGAGCCTGGGGGTGTTGCACAAAGCAGGATTTCTCTGTTTAGCCAGACAACATAAGCCCAAAGTCAAGCCTGTCCAATAGGAAACGAGCTGAGGGACATTCCTATTGGTCAATCCACATCTTTGGGCTGAACCTGTACCATCAAGCCTATTCAAAAGAGTACTCTGTACCATCAAAAAATAAAAATAAATAAATATAAATAAAAAATAAACTCCTTTGGATGGCTTATAATGATTATATAGATTAGTATTTGTGTCTGATTTGTCACCAAAGCTCAAAGTTCACATTTTCCTATTGAAGCATTGAGCACATCTGTAAAAAGCTATTTGTGGTACACAACATAGCTTATTTTTGTACGTAACAACATTTTGACCTGTCCTGCTCCAACAGGGTTGGGATGTAATGGAATACAAGTATTCACAATATATATTCAAAATGCAGAAATTAAATATCTGTATTCAATCCAAATTACTCTAAAGAAGAACTCAAAAATGGCTTTTTTACACACACTGATATTAAAGCTAAAGCCCGAGTAGACTGATAAATCAAGGTGCTGAGCCAGTTATTCATCTCAATGTTACTCCTTTGAGGGATGAACTAAGTAGTCTCCTCAGTATTGGACGTGTTCAGAGCGATAGGCTGAGCATCAGTGTCTTACTGGGCTTGTGCAAGATTTTGTTATTTTGAATATGGTGCATTGTTGGTTTAGTTCATGAGACCGTAGGGGGATTATGGGAGCAGAGATCCATAATAATGTTGAGCAGAGATCCATAAAGATGTTCTATTAATGTTCTACATCTAATAAGAGCTGTCCTAGAACCAGGTAGCAGTAGCTTAGTGTAATACAGCTTCACCACACACTGACTGAAGTTTAGAGATTAAAGAGTCAAATCTGTGGGAGCAAATGTGTGTGTTTTTGTGTGTGGAGCCGTTAGCTAATCTGCTCTTTCTCCAACGTGCTATCCTCTTTAGCAAGTAGGCTAAAGTGGTGGGGGGGGTTAGTTGAAAGGGGGGGCAAGGGGACTTTTTCAATTTGCATAATCATGCATATTCAGAAATGCATTCTTAAAGGTTTAGGGATAATCCTATAACAGTTTCTTTGGCATAAGAACATATATGACACATTTCAAAACAATGCATGTTACAACATACACAATATTTAAACAGTTATTTCATAGCTTCTTATTTAATGCAGATTATCTTTATGGTTTAAATACGAATTTTGGGGATACTTTAAGAATTGAATGTTATGCTGCTGTATTGTTCTACGTTCTGTAGCATTCAGGCCTCCACTCATAAGCTTCTACACCTCATTTTCTTTGGCTTGTTAGTTTTTCATGACAAAGTAAATGAAGACCAACTCTAGGCTAGACATGTTTTTCTGCTAAAAAAAAAAGGTACAAATTTGAAATTTTTGAAGAAAGAATTTACCACATTAACTCTATCTATCGAGGAAGAAAACCAAGCCCTTATAACCAGCTTTATGCATGTATGCATATATGTATGCATGTATTCATCTTTCCATCTAAGTTAAAAAATGCATTCCAGTCACCAATCACTGAATGAAATCAGTCAACTCATCATGAGGAAGCATGTTTACAATTCAGTCATTTTTTCCTAATGAATCAAGCAGCTGCAAATGTGCGATGAGGCAGAATTTAACAGCTGCAGCTGAACCTTTTTCCAACTAAGCTTCATACAATTCCATGGTGAAACTGTCCCAGATCCTCACATCACTGTGGAACACTATGGCACCTATGTCTGAGACCTAGATGTATTGTGGGAAGAGATGTTGTGGAAAACTGTTGTTCTGTGCACTCTTTTGAGAGAAAAGAAAATAAAACACACTGAAAACAGCCTTGTTCCCTGTGTTTAACTCTCCAGAGACGCTGTGTAGTGGCAGTTTCAAGGGCAGTCTTGCAGTCTTTTGCTTTAAAGCAATGCTCGACTACAAAATAATACCAAAGCAGTTCTTATGATGTTCTATCGTTTTTCAAACACTGGAGAAACATGCTAAAACAGCAGTTCCAGTTACTTTTTAGCATACATGCACTCTGGCCACATCACAAATGAATTATCAAATCAAATCAAATCAAATTTATTTGTATAGCGCTTTTTACAACTGATGTTGTCACAAAGCAGCTTCACAGAAATCCGTTTAGAACAAAGTTTCAACATGAAATGTAAATCCTCCAGGTGAGCAAGCCAGGGGCGACAGTGGCAAGGAAAAACTCCCTCAGTTGAGGAAGAAACCTTGGGAGGAACCAAGGCTCACATGGGGGGACCCATCCTCCTCTGGTCAAACTACGTACAAAATTATTATTCTACTAATATTAATAGTAATAGTAGTAATAGTTAGGAGACTTCAGTGTAGAGTGGGCAGCCAGTCCAAGGCAGGTGGCGGTGACTGGGTTGTGGGTAACTGGTCTGAAGCGGGTAGCCGGAGAGCTCTACAAACAATCATCCAGCAGTGTCCGGCCGGACAGGTGAGCAGTCGTTTTCTCGGAAGAAAGGTAGGGAAATGGAGTTAGTTTATTTCTGTATGGGTGTATGTATAGTAGTATGGAATTAGCACAATTCTTTTCCTGTGGAAAATTAGAGTAATCTCTGAAAGAATGAATTATAGAGATTTAAACCTTCTTGATAAGTAACTTTAACTGAAGAACGTGTAAGTGTTCTACAATACAAATACAAATACATTTTTTTAATAAAAATTATTATGATTTTATATGAGTACAGCTGTTCAAAGCTGTGTTTGCTAATCATGTACTGGCTAGCATAATTTCTGAAACAGTCGCTACCAAAACATTTGCAAAGGTTTTGATAGTATTATGACTGTTTTGGCAGTGTCAAAAATGTTCAATCATTTTTTTAATAATAAAATAAAATAAAACTTTTAAATTTAACATTTAACAATAAACATAATTAAGGCATAGGATCACATAAGCATAAGCAAAAGGATTTTAGTCTAAAGTCCAAGTAAGTTGAAAGTCTGAAATGTGTTTGGAACTCTGACATTGAACCAATCAGAGTGATCCGTATATAAGTGTGTGTGTGTGTGTGTGTGTGTGTGTGTGTGTTTGTGGCCTTGGCTGGACTTACATTAGCCTGAATAATGGTGCCAGTCTGGCCTTGGATCAGGTTGAACAATATATTCCTTTAATATAAATTCATTTACTCTATGCTCGTGAACAGACACGAAACAGCACCTTAGGAGGCACCCTGCTTGGGTCTGCAGTGCGTGTGCTTGCATATATGTCATCAGGGGATCATGACACTGTGCCATTTTTAGAAGCACTGTGATATGGATCAGATCAGTATATGAAGTAACTACACATCACTGTTAAACCACTTTGCTACAGTATTCATATCAACAGAAACCGTGAATATTCTGCTTTTACTTTGTCCTTTCTATCTCCTTTATTGTTTTTTTTATTACATCAGTGCAGACTCCCGTCCCATACTTTATATTCTATCCTATTTTTTTCAAGGGACTGTTTCTGCTCAGTGCTGCCAATTTACTCTGTGCAATCTTAATCTCTGCTGTAGAAGCAGTCAATTATGGATTAGTGAGGAGATGAAGAAAGGCCAAGAGAGATAGAAAGGCCAAAATGTCATATCAGTTTTCTTCCATATGTTCTTCCAGTATTGGATGAAAGTTCCAGCAGACCTAAATTTCAAATCCAGACATCTAAGATTTACGTCACATGCTACACTGCTTCACAAGGGCTGAATTATTGAATAGAACACTATTGAAGCTTCCCCCCAATGGTCTACATTAGGGATGTTTGAAGCAATGACTTCCAAGGCCATGTAAACATGAAAAACGATCTGGAAATGTTTCATTTATTCCTACATGAAAACACCATTGTGGGTACATGAGTGTCATGTAAGTGTCATGAGTGTATTTGCAATGCAGATATGTAGATGTATCATATTTATTTCATTCAAAACCATGTTTCACCACAGCATGATGGGCTGGAAAAGAAAATCCAATTGCATTTCAACAGATCAATGTAGATCTAACAGTTCTTTGCCCAGCACAGAGTCTATTGAGATTAACATAAGCAAAACTCATTACTAACGGCAGGTAAGTCACTTGAGTTCAACAGTAAGAGAAGCAGACAGGCCAGAAATGAGGAGTGAGTGCAAATCATTATATTGTAACAGAACAGTGAACCAAGAAACAACTCCTTTTCTCCTTTTGCTCCTTTTCGGCACTGCTTCTTAAATATATTTCATCTTTATGTACAATTGTACTACATACACTCACCTCATTCATGCAAATTTCTAATCAGCTCATCCTGTGGTAGCAGTGCAGTACATAAAATCATGTAGATATGGGCCAGTAGCTTCAGATAATGTTCACATCAACCATCCAAATGGGGAAAAAATGTGATCTCAGTGATTTTGACCATGGCATGATTGTTGGTGCCAGACGGGCTGGTTTGAGTATTTCTGTCACTACTGTTCTCCTGGGATTTTCATGCATAACATTTTATGCAGTCTCTAGAGTAGAAAAAATATCCAGTGAGCATCAGTTCTACAGACGGAAATGCCTTGCTGATGAAAGATGTCAATGAAAAAAGGCCAGACTGATTCGAGTTGACAGAAAGGCTATAGTAACTCAGATAATCAATTGAATTAGTTCAGTTACCGGATCTGAATCCAATAGAACACCTATTGGCTGTGGTAGAATGTTAAATTCCCTGCATGATGGTGCACCTGAAAAATCTACACAAAGTAAAAATAGAATAGAAAGTAGGTTATGTAATCAATAATCACAATTTTTTGCCTAGAAAATTTCTGTATGACTGTGTGAGTATCTCAATGAAGAAGAATGAATCTTGCTGAAGAGCTCAGTGATTATACATGTGGCAGTATCATAGGACGCTACTAGTCTTAAAATTTCTGTCCTGCTGGATGTGCCCCAGTCAAGGTAAGTGCTATTATTGTTAAATGGAAGTGTCTAAAAGCAGCAAAACCTCAGCCACAAAGTGGAAAAGCATTCAAATTCACAGAGTGGGGACACTGAGTGCTGAAGCATGTAGCATGTAAAAATCGCCTGTCCTCTGTTGAATCACTCACTACTTAGTTCAAAACTGCCTCTGGAAGCAATATCAACACAAAAACTGTGTGTCAGGATCTTCATGAAATGGGTTTCCGTGGTCGAGCAGCTGCACACAAGCCTAAGATCACTGAGTAATCCTGAGTGTTGGCTGGAGTGATGTAAAGCATGCCACCACTGGACTCTGGAGAAGTGGAAACGTTCTCTGGAGTGATGAATCACACTTGACTATCTAGCAGTTTGATGGATGAATCTGAGTTTGCTGGATGCCAGGAGAACGTTACCTTCCAGAATGCATAGTGCCAACTCAAGCACTCAAATTGTCATAATTGTAAAAATGCACATACTGCCACAGTAATACTTAACCTACAAGTGTGGGGTGTGGGATTTGAGGGGTGTCATGTACTGACAATGGTGCCCTCTTCACTGGTAAGTAGCTCTGCTAAATAGCCCCTGGCGTTTTTATCAAAGTTGCAGAGGAGAGAATGTGTGGCATGGCAAAACTAAGTCTGCCTAGTCTTGTTTGTCTTTCAATGTTAAGCTATCCAGAAATGTTCTTCTCAGGTTATTCTGAAGAAGCAATGGACACGAGAAAGCCGATGAGAGAACTCTTCAGTCACAGCCCAAAGTTCACAGGCCCAGGAGGAACAAAAAAACAATACCTATTTACATGGGACAGATCAGGGGTTCTCATCTCCAGTCCTGAGGACCTACTGTCTTGCACAGTTTCAGGGCTCAGTCATTAGCCAGTGAGATGAATCAGATGTGTTGGGGCAGGAAATTCTTGAAATGGTGCGAGGCAGGTAGGTCCCAAAGACTGGAATTGAGAACCTCTGTTTTAGACTACCTAAGCCTTTTTGTATTGAACTGTGGTCATTTCAAGTATAAATCTGCTTTTCAGCAGTTCCTTATGCGAAATTTCTACAAGGAATAATTTTTACAAGGAATAACTTACAGAAGTTCAGTCAAATCTATCACACTATAATTGCAGACTTGTGGTTTGGAGAATAAGGAAGACCTGGACACTGTCTTGGAAAAATATAAAAACCTACTGACGTTTCTGAAAAACATCACTCTTGACAACAGAAATGAAGTTGTATAAGACAGCATCAACTAGGAGTTGTACAAGACAGCATCAACTAGAGAACAAGAACACAATTTGAAAGGTATGATGTGTTATCACTGCACAAAAAGTTTTTAATATGTGTTTTTTTTTATGTGTAATTTTTAACTTTTCACCACAGTATGTTGTCATTTTAGGTTCAAAGTTTGGACTTCTTCAGCCTTCTTGATGTAATGCTGTCCAATCCTAGCACCTTCAAGCCAGTATTTGTGAAAAGTGACCAGAAAGTGAAAGCCCGAGCTTGTTGAGCAGCTGTTCAAAGAAAGACGGGAGCAACAGATATGAGAAAGTAAATGAAGCTATCTGCCACTGGAGGGATTATACACTTGGATACTGAGAGTTTGTAATTTTTAGCATACATTCTATCACACAGCTGCCAGGATGTTCAATGTAGTTTTCTGGAGCAATACTAGTTTATTAAAATCTATTGATGAGAATTCAATTCAGTGTGAACATTCATTTCAAAAACGTTGGTGATAAGTGGATCTGGACATTAGGACTAATAAGAGCCTTTTTAAACCTCCCTATGCTTCATTTAATAAACATTACAAACAATGCCTTTTTTGTTTAAAAAAAACATCCCTGTAAACTGCTTTAATTACTGTTTTTTCAGTGGGAATTACTGGTGTTACATTCTAAAACATCCTCATCTTCGCCACAGGGAGTGACAATTTGCCAGTATTCAGATCCGGCACAGTTTGCCGGATTTGAGAAACACATTTTGTAACATCTCAAAAAAGGAGACAAACAAATTTTGCAGAGGGACACCAATTAAATAAAGATGTAATAATGGTACCATGACTGTAGCTGTGTATACACACTGTGTGTTGACTATGAAGGCCATGCTTATAATGTTGTATCTGTATGGTGAAGTTTCTTATTCTGTTCTTATGTCACCCAAGGTATAAGACTAGCACAACCCAGAACCTAAGTGAGAGGGGTGATCTGCTTAAAAGGGAGACAAAAGGCCGGAGAAAAGAAAGACGACTATAAGGCTGCTAAAATGAGAAGAGTTCTGTGTGGCTTTGCAGCCCCAGACTCATGTTTACTTGGATAGCTTGGGTCCAAGACTGTAAGAATAATACTCCAATACTAAGGGCAGTCGTGGGCTGGAAATTAGGGAACCAGCCTTGTGACCGGAAGGTTGCCGGTTCAATCCCCTCAGCCTGGAGTACGTGACTGAAATACCTTGAGCAAGGCACCTAACCCCCAACTGCTCCCCGGGCACTGTCAATAGGGCTGCCCACCACTCCAGGCAAGTGTGTTCACTGCCCCCTAGTGTGTGTGTTCACTAGTGTGCATGTATGTGGGTGTTTTGCTGCATGGATGGGTTAACTGAAGAGGTCTAATTCCTCTGTGTGCACACACAGTTGGCTAATGGTTCTGAATTCTTCTTCTATTGATCTTCACCTCAGTGAGGTTATTCTTAAATCCTTAAACTGTTTTGTTCTTATCATTTTTATTTTCTGTGTGTGAAGATTTAATAAACTATGAGCACTTTTGGAAATATGGAAACCAAGTTGTCAAAGGTGATGCTAATTTCCACCACTGGAAAACATTCAAATGAGAAAAGATAATTTGAAAGTGGTCAATATCAGGACTTTCTCCACACATTGAAGGATTGTGTTGTAACATTCTAGCTTTACATGACTACACGTTCAATGTCCACTACAGCTTTATATCAGAACTGCAATTATTGAATATTCTATCGAATATTATTTTGAATATTCAAATAGAGAATAAGAAGAGTCCAGTGATTGAATGATTTTTAGTATTTGTATGGTAAAGTGTAGTTGAGTTTGCAGGTGTTCCAAGTTTGGGCTAAACATGTGTCTATATTATCACCTCGTGCAGTTTTAATACGTTTCCTTCTGCTCTAGACAGCCGTGTAACAGCCATGGGGTAAAGGCTATCCATATTCATTCACTGTTTTGTTTCCTTTGATTTACAAGTTAATATTTCTACTGACAAACTTATTAATCTAAGGAAAAATGCAACAACTGTTAATTTCATTTAAACTTTAACCTCACATGATATCTCTCTGCCCTTTCACAGGGAAGTACTGGTAACTTACTTGGTCAGAAGCCAAGCCACCCTGAATATGGCCAAAAACCAAATATTTGTCTACATAACACAAACGGAGGTACTTGTATAAAATAGGAACAATCATACAAAGTCAAACAATAAACAAAACCCAAATAAATTAATAAAAAGAGACACAATAGTATGTATTTAATAATGAAATGAGAATAACAAATAATTTAATAATATTTGGTTACTTCTAAAGGTCTGACATAATGCAAAGGCTTTCTGTAAAATGTGTTGAAAGATATACTGTGTTCAGATGCCTTACTTGTATGATTTATTAACTTTATTTTACACTTATTCATTATTTAAAATTACATTCAATGATCATTTAGCTTAACAAACGTTTGTCTCCCATTGGACTGAAAAAAAGGGTCCGTGGGCAGAGTGAGAGGCTGCTTATGGCTTGCATGATAATGAAAATGTGCTAAGTTGCTAACTCTGCCTGAGGGTCCTTGAGAAGTGAAATCAGGATGAGGATGTGAGACTGGGCTTCAATCTGGTTTAAGGGGAGCCTGGCCATTTCTTATTTCTCCCATTATGTCAAAAAGATCACTGCAAAACGCCAGAGAATGCCCACAAGTGCGTCCTCAATGAATCTGAGTGAATGAGCGAACATGTTTTATAACCATTTGTGTGGGACCTTCCCTTAAAATACATAATAATGTATTTCACTGAAAAAGCAGTGAAAACTTACCTGTGTCTTTATGATACTCTACAGCTTACAGATTTGGGCAGTAGGATGCTGGCATTACTACTACTGAGTGCTGACTGGCTAGCATTACTGCTGCTGAGTGCTGATTGGTTAGCATCACTGCTACTAAGTGTTGATTGGTTGGTCAGTTGATCAGCTCATTTGGCTGAATGAAGCAGTTTATGCTCACTGATGTCATGAATATACATAAGGCACTGTTATAACATTCTATAAGTGTAGTTCAGAAGTGCTCAAAAATATATCAGCAGTGTTGAAATATTTTACACTGTTCTATGTTGCATAATTAGTGCATTTTTGTATATAAAACTGATTCAGCATTTACAACTATGATTTTGCAAAAAAGCACATTAGGAACCCATTCATTTGGATGTGCTCAGGTGTGCCCTCTAGGTGTTCAGTTCAAATAAGCAAGTCTTTATCCTGGATGTCAAAGTACCACAAGCACATGTTGAGTCCAAATGTACATGTGGTTCTGCTGTAAGCATGTATTAAGTCTGAATGCGCATGTGCCATGAGCATATTTTCAGTTCAAATGATCCACATTCTGCAAATGCATGTTTGCAAGCATATCTTCATACTGAAAGACGATGTCAATATAGGCAGGAATGACCCCCCTGAATAATGGTCCACATTCATATATATATTTTAATCCTTTTTTTTCACTTTATTACATGATTTGAAAATAGCAGCTGTTATATCTTTACATTAATGTACATTAAAAGTCAATAATATTTTGTTCAATAGTAAACATAGAAAAATTTTCCTCAATAGTAAACATCATCTGCCCTTGAGGCTAAGTGAATATGTAATTTGAACTAAAACCAATGGTGCAGATTTACGATAACCTATATTAAGGATGCAAGCTTTTGTTTACAACAGTAGCGACATACATATGCATGTAATACTTGCAGATGACTCTTTTCTCTTTGTTCATTCAGCACTACAGTATCACAGTATCAGAAGTGGGGCCTTTTAAAGTGTGTGGTCCCATTAGACCACACATGTGTGGCCATAAAAAAGGCAGAAAATTACCCACAGTGCAATTACGCAAAACATTCGCATGGTGAGAACTGCTTTGAAGATGGATCTCTTACTGATGCACTTACCTTGCTTTTAGAGAGCACCATACCTTCAAAATGTGGCTCTCTGTCCAATGTTGATGCTTATGCTAAAAGAACTGCGTCATTTGCAGAGCAAGTGCTCCAAAATTAACATTCTCCTGACGCGCCTCTCTGTGTGGATTAAGCCAAATTTCCAAATGGCATCACTCAGAGCGTCTCCCAGGCCCTCAACGGCAGATGGGGCTCGCTGAGAGTTGGTGTCGTATGTAAAGCAAAATGTGCTAAGCTGTAGCAACCACAGCGTGCATTTGATCAAATTAGCTCAGGGATTTAGTCAGACGAGCCGACGAGGTGGAAAGGTTTATTAGATGGTGTAAATAGCTGCTGAGGTTGAAAAAGCTTTTGTAGCCTACTATTTAAGGCAAGAATTAGTGGAATCTTGTGTAAGATTTAAAATGAAGACATAAATGAAGATGAATTTGACCTTAGCACACTTCATGGGTTTCTCTTTGACACAAAATCGATGAACGTCTCAGACTCTCAAAGAATACCAAAGCAGATGTTTTCAATGGCAAACTGATTTTCAATTCGAGCTAATTTTCTATTTTGATCTGATTTGCACAGAAGAAACACTGAGAGGAGTCAAGACTCAAAAGGAGAACTCAGCCTCCAGTGAGCCGACCTGAATAGTGTTACTGTGGCGTCCAGCATGAGGTCCGCGGTTCGGGGGCACTCAAGGTGTGTGCCATGCAAAGTAGCGCTTGCACTATACGACCACTCCCTCACTTATTTACTACAACTTATTAAAAGTTGTTTTCAGTTTTTAAGACAATATGGTTAAAAAGTTGCCATTTGTTCTGCTGTTGTGTATTACTCATGACTGGCACATTCAAACAATCTTGGTTGCCAGATTGAGCAGGATCCCTCAGAATAGCATTTTATGCTACTTTCCTTGAAGGTAATTGTTTATTAGTTACATTTTTCCATTACTTTGTAGTATTCAAGTCACGTCAATAAATAATAATATAATAAATACATGAAAACATATCTAATGTTTATTTATTCTTATAGAACATTCGGTAACACGTTACTGTAGGGTGCTGCTCATAAGGATACATAACACCTACATAAGCTTGCCGTGACAACTGACATAACTCTACACAAATGTTTATAAATGCTAAATCCAAAAGTCATCATTCACTATAAAGCTTACATCTGTCAATTTTGAGCAAAGTTAGCTAAAGCAGCCTTTATGACAGATGACACCTATGGAACATTTATGTAGGCTTATGTCAGTTTTGATGACAAACTTATGTAGGTGTCATGTAGCCTTATGAACAGTACCCTGCAGTAAATATTCAATAGTTGCAGCCCTGATGTTTTAAAATGTTCCATGGTTAGAGAAGTAACCAAATGAGCAGTGTTAGGTAATGGTTACAGGTATGTGATTGCTTTTTCCTGTCACAAAATAGTGTAATGTAGTACACTTTGAATTCTTCAAATCACATTACAGTTACTGACTTAAAAAGAATCTCGGTACATTATCTAAGGTTCCCCACCCCTGGTTTAAAGTGTCCACCATTTAAAATGACTAAGTATTATACCAAAAATATACAGCTCTTCTACAAATGTATACAATGAAAGTTTGAGTGGCGCGTTTGACATGACCAGTGAGCAATATATTTATTTTTTATTTCTATCAGTGGCATCAGCCCCTTAATATAATAATACTTAAACAAAAAATATTTAATTAAATAAAAAACAATTTTAAATTAGTATCTTGGTAAATAATATCTAAATAAGTAGGTTAAATTAGAATAGATCCAGATGCAGGATACAAGTGAGGTCGAAATAGTACCCCAGCACCTTGTCCTAATAACTCACCTGCCACAGGCTGTATACTATGTTAAATGTTAATGTTACTTCAGAAAACAGTCAGAAAAAAGATGTGGCGAATTGCTGATTGACTCAAGCACATACAGCATATGAGAACATGGCGATATCAATGGAAGACAGGATTACAGCTTGCAGGTGAGGAGTTCCTGCTGGAACTGACAGTCATTAAAGTAATCACACATCATGGCAAGAGTTCAAGAGGGATGTGATGACAGACTATTCATTGATTTCCCTGAACTGCTGGTGGCAGCAAGTTGAATGCAGTCCAATGCATAGCGATGCAGTGACAGTGGTGTTGAAAGGAGGCAGAATGTCATGGCAGTGCCAATCTGGGATGAGTGATGAAACCCTGCCTGCTAGGATCACAAGTCTGAAATGAGTGACTTCAGATGGACGACCATCATCTGCACCTTGTTTGGAGCCAAGAAGCCTGACTCAAAGCTGCCATATTTCAAGATGTCTGCAGAGATCTTTGAAGGGTTTTTGTGCCCCTCATGGAAAATATGGTACAATCTGACCTTGATGTTTTGCCGTTTCTTTTGGGTGAAGTTAAAATAATAATAGTAAGAGGAATTTATTTATAGTAATTTCTTGATAAATTACAGTACTGCACAAAAGTGAGAGGCCACCCTTCATTTATTTAATTATCAGTCAAATAGCCTCTAAATACAAGTTATTCATTTCTCATGAGGAAGTAGCAGATGTTAAAAGCCATATGTTTTACCTTGTGTGCTCTTTGTGTCAAGATCAGAAAGAAGAAAGAAAGAATAGCCTATGTATACATTTGAAAGGTTAATGCACATCAGGGACGCATTGAGGGATTTGTGTACCATTTTCAACTCTCAATTCAGCTTTCATTTAATCAAGGATTCCGCTTTCATGTGGCCGTCTTTGCCTGCCGCACTTATTCGAGATTGGTTTACTCAGGATTGGTGTTGGTGTGGAGATGGGAGAGGAAAGCAATTTCTCATCATCTCAGCCAAGAACTTCACATTACAATGTTCTATCTCTACGTGTTTGCCAGTTGGTTCACAGAAATAAAGAAAAGGTACCAGGTATATTTTGTCTTTACATCCATTGCAATAAGTCCTCATGGGGAACAAAGTGCTCACTTTTCTACATTCTTGTTAATAGCAATTTTCTTCTAAGCATACAGGAATGTTATGTCCACTGAGCATACAGTGAGCTATGCTCTGGAACGAACAGCCACATTTCTCCGTTCCCATGGCCACTAAATGACCCTGAGTGGAACCGTTTTAAATGCGTAACAGGAGATTTAACGAGTAATCCAGTCTTGACGAGTTGCTATTAACTCACAGTTACATAATTTTCTTCACATCTAAGAAAATGCAGCAATGCAGCAAATCATTCTCAGCTTTAATTCCCAGCATGCAAAGTCAGGAAATCAATGACAGGAAGCTGGGCCCATTAAAGTTTAATAGGCATTAATGAGAGGCAGTATAAATGTAACAAGATTGGCAGAGGGACATAGGTTGCTTCTTTTAACACAGATCTTGGAGCAATCTCATTTACATACAAGATAAAAGCTTTAAAAACAAAGCAATGCCACAGAAGAGACACATTTGCTGCCCTAAATAACCTTTGAATTCATGATTTTTTAAAGTCAGCAAAAACCATAAATCATAATGCATTTTCCTTCCATTCTGTGATGTATTTCTGAATGAAACATGATATCAGGGAGGGTCTCTGAGCTAGATGAGCATTTTCACTTGATGATAGATGGGGTGTTAGGAGTCAGAGGTGAAACATGACACTATTGGTTAGAATTATTTGCCCCATCTGTTGGTACATTGTGATGTAAGCAAAAATAGTTACTTCAGTAAAGCTAGTGAAGATCAAATTTTGGATAAGTGGTCCAGACTGAGGAGTCTTTTGCCCAAAAATCTTCCCAACATTCTTAGTGGTTTTGTTGGTTTCTGTTGATTAACTCTTATCAGTAGTTGTCTTTGTATAATGTTCTTTTTGTGTCAAAGCATATTCTCCTGCTGAAATATTAAGCTTGGGTGCACTTAATGTGTTTTTGTTATTTTCACTATGATGGTGTTTTGTGTTCAGGTTTACCAGTTCATCCTACCAGTGTGAATGATATCAGTTTCTGAACGGTAGAAACGTATCAAGCTGTTTGAATTCTCAGAACTGAGAGACTCTTGTCTTTAAAATAATGTCCATTTAAAATAATGGGGTTGTTTCCACTGATGATTATTTGCTGCAAAGCACAGGAAATTATGTAGTTTATTCATTTAGTTGGAGCAAAAGCTACATGATATCTTTGCTTGTTATTTGTTAGTAATTAATTTGCCTGTTAATTGTTGCACCATCATATTAGATTGACTAGGAACCAGTTAAATGAGAGGTAAACCTAACTAGGCTGATTTGAGTTCATCAAAAGCATCCCAGCATGGTTTGGAAAAGGTTGGTGCGATCAGCTGAGCACATCATCTGAACAGAGCTCCCTGACCTACAGTCCATCTAAAAGCAGTGCTGGACCAAAAGTATGATGACCAGAGGCATGAAGGAAGCTAAAAATGGTCAATTCTGAATTCAGGTTGAATTTTAAGGCGGGACCTTTATACTTTTATAAATGAGATATGCTATTGTAAAGAACCTTTTTAAGGTTAAAAGAGTTTCCAATAATGAAAAATAATGAAAAAACCTTATGTCCTTATGTCCAGGTATCTATTCTGAAAAAACACTGCTAAGGTAAAGTCAGTTCATTCCTTTTCTTCTAATGAGTAAAAATGTGAAGAACATGACGGGGCAAGATATCCTGGATTCGTTTCGCTGCTCAGCATGCCTGTGTCCAGTCAGACGAAGACATTTCCAGCGTGAAAATTAAGTGCATTCAAACATCACGCTACCCGGAGCATGATGGCTTCATTGCTGATGAACTAACTGGTGAAACGGCAAAATGTCAAAACATATTGCATAGTTGGAAGGGTCAAGACCAGCAGGAGGAAAGAGCAGAAGTTGCTTTATTATGCGCGCTTAATGGCATCTAAAGGGAAAATTCTTTTTAAATTGGTCATTGTCACTTGACACCAATCTAGAAAGCCTGCCCTGGTCAACTGGTGTAATTTTGTAGATGAATGCGATGATCATGCCAACATATTTGTGAAATGCAGTTAATTGCACCCTCTGTCTGACTCCGTTTTCTAACTGCTAAGCTTAAAAAGTTTTTGCTAAGCCAAACTGCCTGTCTCACTCATTTTGTATCTTCATTTTCAGTATGCTGATAAAAACAAACATTCCAAATCAGACATGATCTGTAAAAAATAATTAACTGACAATATCTCCGCTGCTACAGTTCCCAGCAGAACCTTTTTTTACAAGAAAGCTGAGGCTGAAGGACAAAGCTCTCAGAAAAGCTTAGCAGAACTTTTCAAAGATCGTCAGAAGCATGCCTTCGCCTACCTGTAGCTGACACATCTTATGCCATCTGAAAAGCAGAGAATCAGAAAAAATGAATGATTTAAAAAGCAGTAAGCCCGAAGCCCTAACCCTATTATATAAGCCATTCAACTATAGCCCAATAGACGCATACAGTATGCCATTGCTGCTTTATCATCGCCAGTGAATAAAACTGAATAATAAGACAAAAGAGGGCAACTGTTGCATAATCTGTGTTTCTGCCCTCTGACTCTTCTTTATCCACAGAAAGGCCATTACTTTGTCTTGATACATGGATAGAATTGGGATACAAGCTCCATACAAATGACACCATAATAAGTTGCTGTATTGATCATTTGGATGATACTGTGCTCAGTTAAGGCTCTGGCCAAGCAAGTCAGGCTGCTTGCATGTGATGCATGAGAGTAAGATTCAGCCCAAATCCATGTGTGTTCATCCATAATGTGTATATGTAATATGTAGCCTACTTAAAGCGTAGGATCAAAAATAATGGAGCCCATTCTCTACTAACAGCGAAAAGCACAAATTGTGTTACAGCATATACTGATACATGCTTGTTAAGGGCTTCTTTGGCCATGGTCCCAAGCAGAGGACTGTTTATGTGAATTTAAGATGAAAGGACATCTCAGAGTGTGCTGGTGGAGACAGAGCAACCAAGAAAGAAGCCCTAGAAGGGGTTGCCAGGGCCACTGCATGTCATCTTTGATGTTATGCCCCCATTATAAATAGCGGCAAGTGAGGGTTCACATAGAGATGATGTGCTACTTTTTCACGTAGAGCCAAAAAAGCTAAAGTAATGCCAGGAAACAATAGAGGAAATCATTTCTTTGAAACTCCAAAAGACATCACTTCAAAACTCTCCACTTTTCAGTATAATTTCATCTCATAGGGCTAGTGCAGTTTCATGATGATTTCTCTCCCATTCCCGTCGTGCTGGGCTGTGTGGTTGTGGCGGCAGCAAGAGATTGGCTTGCTGACAGATCGCCCCAGGTGAAAATGAAGCCTTGAACTCCTCATTATTTGTCTTGCAGCATCTTTTCTTTAAACATGGGCAGCTCTGACTGACGGGGAGCTTCCGTTTCCTTTCACTCTCCATGGCTCTTTTTCTTCTCTGCTTTGTACGATGGAAATTTTGGCTTCGCTTGTCACAAATGATAGGAATCAAAAATGCCACATGCCAATTGTCGGTTGTCACATGTCAGCCACAACAACATCCCTGCATGCAAAGTCTCTTTCCTCATAAGCTATGGGAGAGAGAGGCTCATGAGAAATAAAGCATTAGAGAAGACATGTTAGTGATTTTACCAGTGGCAGATTTAGTGATTCTGGGGCTTTAGGCAAAAGACAGGAATGGGCCCCTGAATACATATTTTTAAATGAGTTGAGGCAAAAAATACTATCTAGGCAGGTGGAATTGTCTTAAATCAGGTTAATATATTTAATATTTCTCATGTTGAGATAGTTAAAAGAGCATTATAATTTTTTTATATTAGTTTAGCAATTTATTTAGTGAAATTGGCAGGTAACTTTGCTTGTTTTAAAAAATAATGCTTGGAACAATTAATACTATCTGCCAGTGATATAGTAATATATTATTACTAGTGGTTTCAAAGTAAATGTGTTAATATTAAACCTATTAACTTGCAAAATTTTTAACACCACACAGTTTTCTCTACAGTATCTGTAGTTTTAGCCTGAAGCCCAGTTGCTTACACATTGTATGTTGCTAAGACTTGACTGTAGCCCACCTGTTTAAAAAAAAAGAACAGAAGAAGAAAAGAGAAAAAATGGTGTACAAATACAGTACACACACACACACACACACACACACACACACACACACACACATACACATACATTCACACATACATACACATTTCAATTTCTAAGCCGCTTATCCTTCTGGGTCGTGGGAGGGGTTGGGGTCTATCCCAGCACTCATTGGGCGGAAGGCAGAAAACACCCTGGACAGATCGCCAGTCCAACGCAGGGCTAAAAATATAGTAATTTACCTTAGAACATTTCAATAATTTACTATATTGCTTAATATTATTAGTACAATAGTATTTGTTCAGTTTTTCCTGCACTCCTGTAGTTCTAATGTACAGCTCATGTCTGCTCTAATATGAAGCCACAAATGTCTAAGGACCCTCAGTTTTGAAAAATTAAACACAAAACACTCTTATGGTTGGAACATTAACACATGTAAAACATGTTTAAACATATGTTTGTAGTAGGAATAGCTTGTTAAAACAAAAAAAAATGAAACTAACAATAAATGAACAAAAACTAACAAAACCACAAGCATCAAAGCAATGTTTCTGATACAGGCTGCTAAAAACTACACAGAGTACTTGTCACTTTCCGATATGCTCTGCAAATAACAGTTAATTACAGCAAAGTCATGGATAAGAGGCTTGACCTTTTTCCCACAGAGTTTCTCACAGAATGTTTTACAAAAATCTGCTGTATTTCAGGAATACAGTCGATTATTATATCCACTATACATTTCCAATTCTTTACAGTGTACAGTTTTTAAATGGCAAGTTTTATTGATGCTTCTCTTGATAAAACCAAAGATATTTCTAACTACCACAATGGTTAATGTGTATTGAGTATTTTACAATGGCTTTAAGCATGTCTTTATCAGATTTCGTAACCAGCATTGTCTGTTTTATAATTTGTATTAAATGTAGCATTGGTTTTCTTCCACATGTCCTTGAATCCTACTGCAATGATGAGATTACTTATCAGCAGTCCCCACAGTTGCCTGCAATAATCCCTTGTCTCAGAGCAGAAAAAAATAAATAATTACTTCATAAAAGCGATAGAAAATGAGAGGCACTTTGAGGCATCTTGTAAATAATATTTGTAGATGGGTACAAAAAAGGACTTATGAGATGAGTTTGATTAAAGCCTCATACACAATTGCCCTCAGAAGGACGGTAACTCGATTATTTATTGTGGAGCAACACAGAATTGCACCTCTTGATAAAATTAGGCTCTGATGCCAAGGGCACAGGGAGCAGGTGTTTTCATGCTGTATGTTTCCCTTTGAGAACAGAATGCAGCTAGACCTGCTGGTACGAACTGATGATCTGGAACATCATGATTCCAATCGTTTTCTGCGTCCTTTATTCCTTCCTCTGATTTTAGACGTATGTTCCTTCTCGCTTTGCTAAAACGATCATCATGCTTGATGCGTTTCCAGGGCCTCTCTTATTTCTGCTTCATGCATTTTTTTTCCGCTCAGCCAGCTCCACAGGCCAGGCCCTGACACTCATTAGCTTCCATTTGCTAAATCTGTGAGGCTTTTTGCTCTCTGGGTAGGAGATGCGGAAATGTGCCTTGAATGCATAAAAAACACTTAGGTTATTGATTTGCCTGAAATACTATTTGTTCTTTTTCAATTTGGCTTCCTCCATGCAGAAAGACTTTTCATTAAAAAAAATCTCTCGTTTTACATTTGGCTACATAATGTCATAAAACTGACTGAGCTTAAAGGATGAGTCAGCCTCTGGTTCCTGGATGGATTGGATTTCATTTCTACTCAGCAGTATAGAATAAGACTGATCACTGCAAATCACTTATGAAACACTGACACATGTACATGTGCAGTCATAATGTGCCTGGGCCTGTATATATATATATATATATAGATAGATAGATAGATAGATAGATGATATATAGATAGATAGATAGTTGCAAAGTCTCAGAATTAAATTAGGCCTTAATTAACTCATTAGAAGTGGTTAGGCAGGTCAAGAATTGTAGGGTTTTGGCTGTGATTTCTGCTATGAAAAGTCCTCTTTATTGACACTAACAGAAAAGGCCTGTACAGTGCAGGAAAAACAGCAGCAAGTTCACCTGAAGTCCCTCACTGATGGTGACCACCACAACATGTCCACCAACCCATAGCAGAGCACAATCAAAACACATGCAACACACAACACATCTTTAAACTAACAAACAACAACATTAATAACATGAAACAACAACATTTAAATTCCCTTTGATGGAGTTGGAGGTGGAGCATGCACCATAATATATACACTTCCTGGCCACATTATTGGATTCTATCTGCCATGTGAGTGTGAAAGATACATGACCTGCTCAGTAGAAGCTTTGTTTGGGTCCTGACCATTGATGAATGGAGAGAAGAAAAGCTAACAAAGAAAAAAAGGATTACAATCTGTATAAAATTATAAAACTACAAATTGCACCTATATGGTAAATGAGTCTGATAAAATAGACAATAGGTCTAGATACAAGATGTACCAGTGGGTGTATGTGTGTATGCAATACACACACACACACACACACACACACACATACACACACACAGAGAGAGAGAGAGAGAGAGAGAGTTAAAACAGTTAAAATACATTTTTTAATTACCGTTTAAATTAGCATCTTTCTTTTAAGAAAATACTATTGAAAACTTGTATTTTTAGATTCCAGAAATCATTTGGAATTCTCTGAAGACCTAACAGGCCCTGAGGGTTCCTCTCTGCTTATAGGTCTGCAATATTCCTGGGCCGTCTTGCATGTCCTACATCTACCTACACACTCAGTGATGTCAGGAGTGTGTGAGCCATTCTGAAAGCTTCAGCTTATGTTTCTTGAAGTAGTTCATGATGAATTTTGAGGTAAGTTTTGGATCATTGTCCTGTTGAATAGGCCCGTCTGTTTTAAGCATCAGTTTCTTGACTGACTGGATCATGTTTGCTTACAGAATTTGATAATATTTAGTGGAATCCATTCTTCCAACTCCCTGTGTCGTGTTTCCTGTGCCACTGGCTGCCAGACAACTCCAAATCATAATAGATCCACATCAATGTTTAACAGTTAGTAAGGTGTTCTTAATTTTTTCCTGCTCCTATTTTTTTCCAAACATACCTTTGGTAAATGTGGCCAAAGAGTTCCATTTTTACTTAATCAGTCCATAGCACTTGTTTCCAAATACCTCTGGCTTATCTATTTGTGGTTTTATACTTCACATTTTGAGTGTTGTAAGGAGCTTGCAGAGTTTTCCCAAGTTTTCCTCCTGATGACTCTTCAGTGCAGATCATGTTTGTTAAAGTAACATTGCGCAGTAGAAGAGTGCACCACCTTTCCTATGTGAGCAGCCTGCTGCAAGTCCTTTGCTGTCATTTGGGGGTTTTGCTTTGCCTTTCTGTTCAGCATACAAGCATTTTTCTTGATCTTCCAGATCTTGCTTTAACTTCCACCATTCCCCTTAACTGCCATTTCTTACTGACATTTCCAGGAATGGAATAATTCATTGTTAGATCCTCAGCTGCGTAGGGGAGCTTACAGTTTTTGAATGTTAGATGTTTGAAAAGCCAAAGAATTTATCAACTGTAATTTAACTGTGCATTAACATTTGCAGCTGCAGAGTTTAGTTCTTTTCACTTCACAAATAAACAAAGTATATAACTTGGCCAGGGGTGCATACATGTTTTTCAATTAAATTCTTTTTTTTTCTTTTTCTATTCTGAAACCTAGTCTTGACTCAATACGTTCTTTTATTATCTATAACATAAAATTCCCATTACCATTTAAAATTGTATGCAATGGCATTGTATGATACTGTTTTAGCAATAAGAACAGAAAACAGCTGAAAAAGACCCACATGGAATTTTGAATACTTACATTTTATTCAACCTTATGCTTATCTACCGTAACTATATCTTTATACCATCATAATTTTGACCAAATGATTTAAAATGCAAATTTTATTTTATTAACCATACATGTTCTCATCATTTGGTGCAACCATTCATCATGTGGCATAACCAATTATGAAAACAAAATATTAGTCACCGATACAGAATACCATTCAGGTACATTTTTGATCAGTTTAATGGGTAACAGAAGAAAGGCAGTCTATAAAATACATGATCAAGAAGGCAGTTCAGTTATAGGACATAAATATTCATGACAAAAGTAATGCAAGTAAATGCTTTTCTGTGAGACACAGTACTAATAATATTTTGTTAATTTCTTAAGAAAATATAATTTTTGAAAGGTGAATCATGGTCACACCACATGACAATCTTAAGATCTTACACAATTCGTCTTGATGAAAAGTGCTAAATTCACTTAACTCCTTGTTTTCATATAAATGTTAGTGTAGTCGACATTCTAATTGTTTAGGCAGTTGCCAAATAAATGCTGTTTTTTTGATATTTTAAAACATATCTTCTTAAAATTTTATTCAAGCTGCTTTGAAAAAAAGGCTGAGGTGTGGAGTCACACTGCTCATTATTCAGTCAAACTAGCTCATATTGCCAACTACGAATGTAATGAAAATTACATGATTTGCAAACGGAGGAAACCAGAAAACAGGTATGTTTGGAAAGTTTACAGGCAAATCCTGACATTTTTACATTTTTATTTGTGGCTGTGGGCAGAAAACAACATCCTGCCTTCTGGTATTGTATGGGGTGTACTTTAAAAGTCACACAGGCCCATCTTTTGACCAAAATACAAATGTACACACTGAAAAGCGGCTAGCAACGGTTGCTAAGCAGTGATTGAAGGGCTAAGGAAAATGAGGCAGTTCTTGAGATCGGTCTGATTGTCTCTGTCCCTGACGTTGCATCCCTTTCCTGTAGTACGACACACAGCTTTTGTTGCATCCTGGATTCTGTCACATACTGATGAAGAGTGGCACACCATATACAGTACACACTGATGTAGTATGCAGTATATTGTACACAGTAAGTTATTTTGAACACAGCCATAGCCTTACTCTGGCCTGTGAGACTACAACAAAGAAAACAGCCCACTACAAAGCTAACCCACCAACTGAGAGTGTGATCAGAATAAAAAAGGGCAAGTTTGCTCAAGACAGCTTAAAGGAATTGTGTTTAAGGTCAACGGTGCCTGAAGTCTGTGTGGACCTGAATCCTGAAACCACATGCTGGGTTGCAATAAGTATCCCTCAAGTTCTCACAAGAATTAATAAAAATGCAACAGTAACTTTATCAGTGCAGTTATGCATGATGTTCTCCCAACAGCATAATGACTTGCTGCGATCACATTATGCAAATCCTATTCTTTCACTCTCAGCAAATGCAAAATGAAGCTGAATGCAACTTAAATTTCAAGGAGGCCAAAAGCTGTTGCATGAGAGAAATTGAGAGAAATGAGAGAAAATTGTTGCAAAATGGCCATTATTCCAGTCACGACCATTTTAATGGTCAGTGCTCTGCATAATAATCCTACTAGTAGGATTTCCAGATATTGGAAAATAGCTCTATTTGCTCAGCTACATTGAGTAATTTTGATGGATTTGTACTTCTAAGTTTTCCTTAGTTTCTTCACATTTAGCCTACATATTGATATTTTTTGTTCATATTCTGTCAGTTCAGCACCTGCAGTGCTGTGAAAAAGTATTTGCCCCCTTCCAGTTTCAACTATTTTTGCATATTTGTCACACTTGAATGTTTCAGATCATCAAACTACATAAATTATATATAATATTAGACAAAGATAACCCAAGTAAACACAAATGCTGTTTTGAAATGTTTATTGCATTTATTAAAGGAAAAATGCTGTTCAGCCCTATCTGGCCCTATGTGGAAATATATTTTCCTCTTTGCTACTAAATCAACCAGTTAACCAAATTCAGCTGACTATTGGGTTCAATTTCATCAGCCACACCCAGGCATGATTACCGCCAGACCTGTTGCATCTACACACCACTGAAATAGAACCTGTCTGGCAAAGCAGCCTAGAACATCTAGAGGGCCCCCAAGACTTTTAGGATAATATTCTGTGGACTGATGAGTCAAAGGTGGAACTTTTTGGAAGACATGGGTCCCAAAGCAATCTGGCATAAAGCTAATCATTAAAACATCACACCAAAAGTTAAACATGATGGTGGTAGTGTGTTGGTCTAGGGCTGCTTTGCTTCTGCAGGACCTGGCCGACTTGTCCTAACTGATGGAACCATGAATTCTGCTCTCTATCAGAAAATCCTGAAGGAGAATGTCTGCCCATCAGTTCCTGACCTAAAGCTCAAGCGCAGTTGGGTTATGCAGAAGAACAATGATTCGAAGCACATAAGCAAGTCCACCTCTGAATGTCTCAAAAGAAACAAAATTAAGGTTTTGGAGTGGCCCAGTCAAAGTCCTGACTTGAACCCCATTGAGATGCAATCTGACTTGAACCCCATTGAGATGACCTTAAATAGACAGTTCATACTTGAAAACCCTCCAATGTAGCAGAATTAAAACAATTCTCCAGTGGGCCAAAATTGCTCCACGGCGATGTACAAAACTTAAAGTATGTTAGCAGCGTTTGATTGCAGTTGTTACTGCCAAGGATGGCACAAACAGTTATTAGGTTTTGTGCCAATTACTTTTGAATAAATCTTTATCTTCAATAAATGGAATGATCATTTAAGTGATTTTAGTGACTAATTTTACTTTTTTAACAACAATTTTATTTGGGTATTGTTGTCAACTGCTTTATCCAGCTCTGGTAATTTGTGCAAACAATGTGTTTAGAATGGCAAGGATGGAAGACTCGGTTTTGTTGAAACTGTCAGTAATTCTACTCCTGCAACATTCAAAATATGTTCTAATCTGTATTCACTACATTTGTATGTAAATACACTCATTGACCACTTTATTAGGTACACCTATTAGGGCTCCTTAGAATATAGGGGCACTTTGTAGTTCTACAATTACAAATTGTAAACAGTAATCTATATCTCTGCATAAATTGTTAGCCCACTTTTACAGTGCTTTTCAATGGTCAGGACCCCCACAGGACCACCACAGAGCAGGATCATTCTCATCACTGCAATGACACTGAAATGGTAGTGGCATAGCTCTGGAATTATTGTTAACATATTATCAGAGATGTCAAACTCAGGGCAACAGCTCTTCAGAGATGAGCACTTTTCCTTCTCTCAACACTCAATTCAGCTCATGATGCCTTGCTAATGAGTTGAATCAAGTGTGCTTAATGGAGCAGAATGCTAAACTCTGCTGAGCTCTGGTTCTCCAGGACTGAAGACTGGCACATGTTCTGTAATGTTAGTAACAGCACATTCACTATTTTGAGCAGATACATGAAGCCAAACCTCCAGCATGCAGGGTTCCCATGTCATGTGAAAGAATACATTTATGCCAATTTGAATCAGTTAAAGTGGCAGTGGAGAGTAAGTTGCTTTGAAATTGCTTCAGGGCAGGAGACGTGATGAAAGACTGCCTCGTGTGCCATTGGCCACTGGAGAGTCAGGAGAGGTATTGCACAGTGCACTGCAACAGCTACTGCAATGCTGGAAGCTTACAGTCTTTAAACCACATCACAATGATGATGTTTATATGATGGCACAACTTAAGATGTTAAAGTTCTTCTGATCTTTCACATCCCTCTGGAATACCAGCCATGATTTTTAATAGATGACTGCATGAATTCCACACCTGTTTTTGGAAGCTGCAATCCTGTATTACAGTCATAGTGAAATACTGGCCTACTATGCTCTCATATTTAGCATCCTGTATATCGCTGCTGTTAGAACAAAACCTTGTATCTCCATTTTCGTTTTTCAGTTTTTTACATTATTTCAAAATAGCTGTTGGCCTTTACATGGTGTGTAAATTTTATGATGAATGGAACAAAAGAAATGGTCCAAAATTACTTGGAAAAAGTCTGATTACACTGACTTACATTAAAAGTAAAGCATGTTTTTGCATCTCCTGTAAAGTTATCATTTTGGAGATACAAGGTTTTGTTCCGACAGCAGCAGTATGTTTGATACAATTAGGTTTTTCTTTTGACTTGTAAACTTACACTACTTATATCATTATATACCAATAATGACCTTGGTATCCCTTTTGAGCTCCTCTCAGTGATTCGTCATCATGCTTTAAGAGAGATATTTTGCCACTTTCTCCCTCTGCTTGGTCTAAACGCGAATTTCTGTAAAGCTGCTTGAGGACACTTTCTGTAAAAGGTGCTATATAGTAAAGCCAAATAGCATTCAATTTGCTTTGGGACACTTTCTGTTAAAAATGCAATATAATAGATCCAAATAGAATTCAACAACAGCAGGGGGGACCCAACTTTTTGTCTTGGGGGGCAAAGTGTAATGTTTGTGGTAAGCCAAGGGCCAAAAAAGACAAAATAAAATAAAAAGGTAGGTAGGTCACATTTTTAACAATGTATTTCATAACATTATAAAGTATTTAAGAAACATGAGGTTGGTATGGTTTTCCAGCTTGTTGTTAGGGCATTGCTTGGCTGTTAGGTGGTTGCAAAGGTGTTGCTAGGCTGTTGCTATGGTATTCCAGGTAGTTGTTAAGGTATTGTAAGGCTGTTGCTATGGTATCTCAGGTAGTTGTTAAGGTATTACTTGACTGTTGCTATTGTGTCTTAGGTGGCTGTTAGGCCATTGCTATGGTATCCCAGGTGGTTGTTAAGGTGCTGCTAGGCCATTGCTATACTATAACAGGTACTTGCTAAGATGTTGATAGGCCATTGCTATGGCATCCCAGGTGGTTGTTAAGATGTTACTGGCCTGTCACTGTGTTATCCCAGGTGGTTGCTAAGGTGTTGCTAGGCTACTGCTACGGTATCCTGGGTGTTTGCTAAGGTGTTGCTAGCATACTTGTGTGGTGGTGATAAGAGAAGTGTCCAAAAACATTAGGCTATACGGTATACTGACTGTGATGGAATAAATGCTAGAGGTATAAGCGTTATATACAAAATTAAAAAAGCACAACAGCCTATTCAGGTATAGGCTATGATCCTGTTTTATTTTATTATTTTATTAGTGTTGTGGCTTTAGCTCAAAAGCTGTAGGAAGTGTGTTATATATTTTTGACCAAACAAAAATAAAAAGAAGGAAATGAAAAACAGTAAGTTGGCTTTTTCAAGTAAACTTAATTGTAGTTATGAGTAAAATGATTAATGGAACAAATGAAATATAAATGTATCATTATGTTCACTGCCAGCCAAGGGTAGATCTGTAATCCTATAGGCATTGAGGCACATATACTATCTGGATTTTCAGCAAATAAAAAGATCAGTATGACTGGTGTGCATAAGTGTAGAAGGAACATTTCTATTCATATTTATAGCTAGCGAGCAATAAAACGTTTAGAGAGATAAAGCAATAAAGGCGCGATTCATTTTCCCCTCATGACAATGAAGGAGCTCTGACAGAATCGAACCTTTAGAGATTTGGCGCCCTCATCTGTCTGATTACTGAACACACATGTAGAGTCAGAGAACTTGCAAAGCTCTGGTAGAGTGATGCTCGGAAGAACTGGCATACTGATGAGAATATTTTGAAAGGTATTAGCATGTACATTCACAGTTTCATCACTGATAAAGTAACTTCAGCATGGAAATGTACATACTCTGATCATTTCCTTTGCTGAATAAAGCTTGATATGGGGCCAGTTGTAACAGCAGTATATCAGGATTCCTTTTTAAAAGCTGCAAACGTTAAGGCTCAGAGACATTACAATTAACCTACCAAATTTATATTTGTATCTGTATTTATAACGTCCCACATATACTTGTGTACACATATACGTGTTTCTTACTACATTCCTATATTTTTATATTTTATATTCTTCCTCCATTTCTTTTATGTTGTAGCTTACATTTTTATATTGTATATTCTGTTTTTCATGGCAACAGACAATCGTACAAGCATTTTACTGCAGGTCATTCTGGTTATGTGTGTGACCAATAAAGCTTGACTGGCTTTGATTTGAAAATGATTGATAAATAGCACGTCTGTGTCCAAAACAGTAAATACCATACTAAACCGTATCAAACAAACTAGAACGTGTATCGTATAGTAGTATGCGGTTCACAAACCACGACACTTTAACGTGTTTTATGTAAAATATATATTGTTAGTATATTTTTATTAATATTATTAGTATACTATTAGTATGCTTTTGTGTCACTCTGACGGCATACGAAGCGCCACCTGCCGGCTCTTACATTTAATGCATGTTAACTTCTTTAACCGACGTCAGACCAGACCAATTCACCACAGATCTGCTGATAAACGGATGTTCACATTAATCTGTGCATTTGTGGGAGCATCAAATGTAATTCATTTTCTTTGGATTTTTGTGTTTAAACCAGATGTGCGTTTGCGTTAATTCTAGACTAATTTGCTTTCTAACACAGTATATGTGTCCAACCTAACAGTGTAAAGTGAAGTGAAGTGTTTATGCAGAGTGTTTATTCAGAGTGTTTATGCAGTCGTGCTGTTCCATTTGTTTATTTGCCTAGTTGCAAGACTTTGTGGGTTCCACTTGTGCCTGATTAAAATATAAAGTGACCAGATTTCTGGAATGAAAACCAGGGACATTTCCAGTTTGGTGGTCAATATATTATTCAAAATATCCAATGTTTTATCTATGAAAAAGGGGGGTGCAGTTCCAGTTTCATGTATTTTGACCATGGTAACTGTGTAATATGGAATATAAATGTTTTATTATGTTCACTGCCAGTCAAAGGTAGAGACATACGATTTGGACACTAACTAAGTTACTTTGTAAACCATGTGAGAAAATCATAGTACATTTATATTTCTTTCTTTCCGCCTTGCAAGACTTGCTGCTCATATTTTTTTAGGAATAAAAGCACTAAGTGTAATGGGATACGTTTATCACAAAAGATTCAGTTGCTGTATGAACCCATAATTCATATCCATGTTAAATATTTTGGCAGCAAACAGAGACCTGTGTTTACAGAAAAAAGACCTGTGGCTATAGCCCAATAGCCAGACCCTAAACACACCCCTGGGCTAGCTATCCAGACAGCACACTTATGTCCCTGAGATGTCATAGTTATATCAGTTTATACAACAGTTAGTTTTGGCCACGCAAGCTGATTGGTTGAGAAGCGTTCTTAACCAAACACTATGTCACATTTCACAAACACTATCACTTTGCTGAAACGCCGTTGCTAAGCAACGACTTTGACATCTGTGGGAGACGCTCAGGCCAATTTCTCTTCTTACTTTGCGCACAAACAGAAAATCGATACTTTTAAAATTACGTTTGACCTACAGCCGATTTGGTCAGACTCTGAAGATGAGACTACACTAAATTCCAAAACTGTCATTACCACTGAGCAAGCTTTTCAGTCGGCAGCTGTGACAGAAGAACACCTAAACAATCTGGAATTAGCCAGAAATGAACCGAATACCATTCGCCAAACAAAATGCATTGTAAGATGCTTTACAGACTGGCTGGAACAAAACAAAATGAATACTGATCTAGTGAAAAATGACAACACTGAGCTAAACTTGATATTGTGGCAGTTTTATAGACCACTGTAGTCATGCGTCATTCCGTCGTTAAAGAGCTTTAATACTAATATTGCTACATGCGAGCTAAAGCTACTGCGCATCAATTTGATGTCACTAAGCTACACGAAACTAAGGCGGGCTGTGGCGGTGCTCTGACGAACTGTGCTACCTTATCGAAATGTTTATGGGTATACCCGTACATAAAACCTCTAGGTAGGATATTTGATAGGCTAAAACTCCTTATCAAAAGTACTACCCATGTTAAAACTACGAGGCTGAATTTAGCTTCTTTTTCGCCAGCTTCTTCTTTGAATGCTACCGTTCCTCCTTAAATGGTGCATCAGCTGTGACTGGCTATCACAAACATTAGCAAACGAGACAAAATACTGACTGTAGGTTCGGTGAAACAGCAAAAATAAGTTAATGGTACTCTGTTAAGCGGAAATAGAGAAACCTCCTCATATCATGCCTTTCAACCCTCCGTGAAGCTGAAGTCTGCTTCTTTTTCGCCTTAAATGGCGCAGCAGTTCAGAACGTCATTGCTGCACCATTTAAGGTGGAACGGGAAAAGTCGAACAAAAAGCTGGCTAATGTCCTGAGAAAATTGTTAGCTACCAACATTAAAATAATAATTAGGATATTCTGATAGCCTAAATCAGTTTATCAGGGTGTCAGCAGTGATATTAAGCTGAGTCTGTACTGGATTACCCTGAGTGCAGGTCCATTTGTATATCTTTTCAAATCAAGCTAAAAGGAGAGATCTATCGTGTTTCAGTGAGCATCAGATGAAGAACAGAGAACTGCAGAGAAACCTGGTGATTTTGTTCTGACTTCTTTTCATCTGCCCTCAGTCTGTGCATGGAAATTTTCACTGGCAAAAACTGATTAATAAGACTGCCAGTTAAATGATGTGAATTCAGTGCGCAGTAGCTTTAGCTCACGTGTAGCAATATTCATATTTCAACTCTTTAACCACCTCGTAATTCAGAGGATCCAGTGGTATATGGGAGAAAAATGTGCATAGGACAAAACGTATCGGGTTCTGAACATTTTTATTTAACACAGGGTGCGATTTTTCGAAAACTCTATTCATTCTGGCCATAGAGAAATGGAGCCTAGACCCGGACTACCGACTACAAAATGACGACACGACTACAGTGGTCTATGGGTCACAGCAGACTGTGCAGCGAGTGAGCGGAGTACTCTGACGTAGCAACAAGCTGCTTGTTAAGGAACTATAATTTGGCGGAAGGAACTGCTAACATTAAAACATACTAAATGCCACTTACACGGCCCAATTTATTTATTTCTTACTTTATTTGTTTAACTGTTGTATAAAAGCAATAGAACACTCTAGGTCATGTGTTATCGCGTATAACAAAACGGCTGCGACCAAATCACAGCCGGGATGTTATTTCGCGATAACACACTTCCTCTCGTGTTCTATTGCTTAAATATCGTCAAAACATCGCGTTCCATTTCGAGCGTTGTAGATGCGTCATCTGCACGTCGGATATGCATTTTTAAACGGCCTGCGTCTCATCTGCTCATTTTTCATTTTCCAATTTAAAAAAGTAAGCAAAATGAGTAGCATAACATGACAGTTGGACTATGAATCATCCTAGAAGAACAGCAAGCATTATGAGAATAAATCTACAAAACAACAAGAAAAAGGGGATGTGTATGAAATAGCAAATAAATGAGGGTGTTACTGTGAATTGAAAATGCTGTTTTTTTCAGTAGTACTCAACATTCAAAGTCCTAATGCTTTTATACAACAGCTTTTGCAAACTAAAGAAGAAAAGCAAAGCAGGTGAGCCGTTGTTTAAAATACCTAATATTATGCTAAAAGATATAGTAAAATATGTAAAGAAATATATACTAAGATTACGAAGAGCAACACTATAATCATTACTATAAATAAAAGTACCTGGGGCAAGCTGTAAGTCCTTATCAGTTGAAAACCAGAAGCAGCAGATGACACATTTAGTCAAAGTTTAAAATACTAACTTTAATAACTGAAACAGATACAGGCATTGTTGTGTCAACTAACTGCATTTCTAAGCATACAAACCTCCCAAATCCAGTAAAAACATTGTTTCCAAACCTGAAAAATACCTGTTTATGCAGACAGGGCTTGTTTCCTAGCCTCTTCTTGTAAGCCAGGAGCAGGGTGGACAAAGTACAAAGCTCCTGCAGCTTAAAATGTGGTGGGTTAGTAGGGAACGTAGATGTAAAAGAGGAAAAAAAGACAATGAAACAGGACTTTAAAAAATAATAAAACTGTGATTGTATAAAAATGTCACAAAGCTGTTATCTCCCAATCATTATTACAGTCAGTGAATAGTCAGTCATGAGAGAGGGAAAGATAGACATACTAGGGTTGACATATGGTTAAAGCATAAAATATTCCAACACAGACATACTTACCTTGGGCAATTACACTGGCAGAAAAATGAGTGAAAACAAACCAGTTGAAAAAGAAATAAAAGTTACTTCCATATCAGAAAGATGCTGTTGGTAGATGAAGGACATGCAGGTGACTGCAAGAAGAGAAGAAGTAGTGACAATCATCACAGAGTGAAATAGGGAGATTTCAGAAGCATTACTCTGGCTTTCTTGTACTAACAACAAATGTTTTTATTTTGCTTACTTTACATTAATTAATATTCTCATAAAGTGGATGCTCAAAAACTTTATACAACCATAGGGCAGAAAGTAACCAAGTTATAGCTCAGTTAGGATAACTCATAAAGGAGAATTCTACCAATTTTTCAAAATTCCTTAATAGTTCACTCCATGAGGCTGCAGAGTCATTCTGAGTGGTTTGATATGAAATGGTTCATTGTAGAGAAATGTACTGACTCAGATTTCTTTATAGTGGTGGTGATAAGAACCAGAGGTCGCCATGTTTGCCACACAAAAACATGCGCATGAAATTGTCCAAAATCTCTTGGTCTGCTAAAGCATTAAGAGTTCCTTTCACTGGAACTAAGGGGCCGAGCCCAACTCCTGAAAAACAACCTCACGCCATAATCCCCCCTCCACCACACTTTACACCTGGCACAATTCAGTCAGACAAGTACCGTTCTCCTGGCAACCGCCAAACCCAGACTCATCCATTGGATGCCAGACAGAAACGTGTGATTCATCACTCCAGAGAACGTCTCCACTGCTTTAGAGTCCAGTGGCAGCGTGCTTTACACCACTGCAGCTGCTCGGCCATGGAAACCCATTCCATGAAGTTCTCTACGCACTGTTCTTGAGCTAATCTGAAGGCCACATGAAGTTTGGAGGTCTGTAGCAGATTGACTCTGCAGAAAGTTGGCGACCTCTGCGCACTATGCGCCTCAGCATCTGCTGACCCCGCTCTGTCATTTTATGTGGCCTACCACTTTGTGGCTGAGTTGTTGTCGTTCCCAATCTCTTCCACTTTGTTATAATACCACTGACAGTTGACTGTGGAATATTTAGTAGCGAGGAAATTTCACGACTGGACTTGTTGCACAGGTGGTTTTATACACCTGTGGCCATGGAAGTGATTGGAACTTGTGAATTCAATACTTTGGATGGGTGAGTGAATACTTGTGGCAATATAGTGTATAAAACAATACATTTTTTAATGACTTCACACTGTACACCCCCTACGCATTTATATATATGATAAAAGTGTGGAGGTGCTATGTCCCTTCACTCTGTTCTCCTCATATTTGGCCTGCTGTTAGTGTGTGTGTGTCTTTGTGTGTATGTGTTTGTATATGTATGTGTGTGTGTGTGAGGGTGGACAACATGGACTGGCTACAGCTGCTAAAGGAGAGCCCTACGCTGGCCACTTGTAATATTTTAAACATCTTTTACATAAATTGATATGGCTGTATTGATTTAAAAAACAATAATGCAGGGTCCACTGAGTAACGAGAACATCAACACTACTCAAGGGTTAATGCCCCTGTATGTCTCTGGACACAAACACACAAATTGTTAAAACAACCAGAGCTCTATATTTCAGTCAATAGAGCTAATGCTGCCAAGATAAAAGTGAACATACGCACACGTGTGGACATTATCTAGACCAAACCTGCTGATTTCACACTTATTTGTAAGTATTTAGTCGAACACTACAGTATTTAAAATATGACTGTTTAGTACTTGGATGGAAGACCACCTGGAAATACTGTACTGAACTTTTCAGTTCAATTCAACTTTAAGTTATTGTCATTTTATTCTTTCATTATTATCTTTCAATTCGCTACTTCATTTTTAGATTCACTTTTTTGCACCACTAATATACCATTTTGATATTCTTACTAATTTTGTATAAGGTGAAAATCATGCCAATAAAATGAAAATCATGAAAGTCATAATGTCAAAAAAGAAAGACATATTAGAGGTGAAGGAAACACATTATATTACATTATATTATATCAGGGCTCAGCAACCCAAATGTTAAGAAGAGCCATTTTGTCCTTCAATAAAAATCAAATCACCCTGGGAACCACAACATTTTATGTCCATTTTACCATTTTGACTGTAATTATATCTCAGGAGTACTATGCAGGCTAAAAATATGATATAAATGAAAATGCACATTCACTTGCTCTGCTTTAAGCTTTAGCTCAGCTATAGCTGCTTTTCTCGCATCTCCAGCAGAAAACGTTTTCGCAAAAGTAGAACAGTTTCTGGTAAAATGTTTCACAATGTTTGACTTTTTACGAGGCTGAAGTCAGCTTCTCATTCTCCAGCTTCTTCCCGAAAATGTAAAATTCCGTCAGACAGAAATGTTCTCATAGCATAATAAGAGAAAAAGGAACTTCTTGTTAGGCATATGGGTGGTCCATGCAGAGTGGTCTTTAGTCTCAGTATGCATTCATTCTGACTGACCTCACCATTGCCACCCATCTTGATACCTCTTTTTTTAGGCGTCCAGTGCTGACCCTTGTGGTTCAGTGCAGGAGCAGGTGCTGTGTGCGACTCAGTGAGCTGTGTAAACCGACTGACATGAATGTTTGGGTTGCTTTAAGGAACATCTGCAGCAGCTGCCTTGTAAATTCCCAGCATTGAGAGAGCAGGAACAGAAAGTTCCATTTCTGTATTGCAGTGTACCATTGCAGAGCAGCCATTGCAGGCCTCATCCAGATCACCCTGTGAGAAAGAGCGAGAGAGAGAGGGAGGGAGGGTTGGAGAAAGTGCCATTCAAAATGGAATAAACTAAGAGAAGGTAAACAGTTGCCTTTAAAGCACAACAAAAATGACCTCACATAGCTCCAGAAGTAACGCATGGCATTGCTAGAAACAGCAGTGTCAGTGTCAGTTTTTCCCATTTTTATTGATGACAGTAAGTCATAGTGTCAGAAATCACATAAGCAAGTCTATTACTTATTAGCTTTTCACAGTAGCTATAAAATGCTATTTCTGCCTGTTTTGTGGATCCCTTAGTTGATCTTCAGTAACATTGATGGAATATATTTCTCTGTGAATGTGTATGATTTACATAACCAAAAGTGAACTGCATTTTTATTGTCTTGTGGTGACCGAGCAAGTCAACATTTATAAAAGTGTTTTATTGTGTTTCAATGCTATTTTAAATAAGGCAATTGTAGATGATTGACATGAGGAAAGCTGCAGTTGTGCTGTCCGGCAAATCTTGGTGTGGCCGTTCTTGTCAAGAGGGGTGAACTTTTTTCAAGGCAGGGGTTCTCAGCCTTCCCATTTCGCCCCTCATTGCTCACTAGTATCTTAACACAGTCAACGTTTCACACACAGAGAGCCAACAGAATCCTTGTTAATCTGATAACAGAGTTATTGTGGAAAAAACACTTTATTTGATTATATTAATTGAAAATGTCAGAGTTGATTTGCATGTCAATTTACATTTGTGACATCACCACTAGTGGCTTTTAGAAAGGGGCTATCATGGTTGTGTGATTATTTTGGTTGGCATGATGCTAATTGGTGGGTTATGACATTTCTGAGTTATTTGTTACATTAGCCTTGTAGCTCCAGTGCAACACTAAAAAAGCAAAGCACAGACAAAAACATTTTGGCTAATCAGCTACATTTGACGTTTGAGAAGGAAAACAGAAAATTTTATTTTTCACTTTTTCACAGGCTTCTTAAAGTTAGCCTGAAGCTTCAAGATTAAGAATTTTGTCTTTAAATGATTTCATGAATCTTAATATTTACATTTAAATTTAAATTTAAGTAGTAAGGGGTGTAGCCCTGCAATGGACTGGCGACCTGTCCAGGGTGTTTCCTGCTTTCTGTCCAATGACCGCTGGGATAGGTTCCAGCTACCCAGTAACTCAGAAGGATAAGCAGCTTAGAAAATGTGTGTGTGTGTCTGTGTGTGTGTGTGTGTGTGTGGTAAGGAGTGTAATTAGAATTTCTGGTGTATAATGTAAGTTAAAGTGAAGTTTTTTGTTCACTTCTATCCATTTTTGTCCATTTTTTTCTGTTATATAATGTCCAGTCCTCTACACTCAGATATCCACCTCTGCCTCTTCCAAATTCTTCTTTGAAACTAGACAATGAAGCAGAGTGAAAAGACAAATACAGAAATTCCTGATCAGTATCAGAGTAATTATTTTTATATATCTTAAAACATTTAGCTCAAAAAAAGAAAGAATAAAAGGGTTTTGTAGTGTTAAAACATACTTGACACAGGGTTTACATATATTGTACTGTAAATGTATACTTAACCTGGGGATTTATGAACCATTTTAATTGTGTACTGTCCTGTCCTGTTAATCAATTTAAAATGAAATCTTTATCTCATTTCAAGTAACTAGCTCATACTTGGGGTACCAACAAGACACAACATCTAGAAGCAGGTAAAAGTTAGAATTTTAATTGTGTACAATACAAAATATAAAGTAAAATTATTTTCTCAATAATTCTCCACAAGGGGGCGCTTTTAGCACTCAAGTAGTTATACATTGATCATTGTGGCGTGAACACAAACCTGTAGAATCTCACAAATGCACAAAATGTTTGCAGTAACATAATTCAAATTAAGTACCTTACCTAAAAGTGATGCAATCGTCAAAAGTTATTTGTCAATTTTAATTGAAATGATACAGGCTAAATACATTAAAGACAGTAACTGAAAAGTGGGGGATACATCAGCTTCAAAATATGCCTTCATATGACGTTTACGTACGTAGAAAATTTGTAATGAAACATTCGTGTTCAAGTATATGTATGTAATTAAAAGACAACATGAAATGTAAATACACGCATTTCTCATCGTTAAACTTGCTGAACGCAGCAGAACGAGAAACGAAAGCGCGTCGGCGTAGCTTACGTAGTCGGCGTAAAGCCCTCGTGCGTGTGAACAGAAACTGCGAAACAGTGCCCTCTATGGTCACAGAATTCGGTGTAACATCGGTTCCTCCGCCTGTAAAAATAATAAACGGATCAAGCCACGACGGCAGCCCCGGCCACAGAGAGCAGGGGGCGCTACCTCATCCCAGAAAGGCGAGAGGCTGCATCTTTAATATGTACCGTGAAGAAGAGATGTGTAGTGCAGCAGAGCGCAGCCTGGTAGAGGTTTCGGTGAACGACGGAAGCTCAACGTTCTTTTTCACCTTTTCAGGTCGTGGATCGTTCTTGTGTTCCATTTCAGCTGCGTCACTGTGCGCTTTAAGCGTCAGAATAAAAACATGTTTACAAACGTTTCCAGCATTTGGTCATTAAAAGAAAAGAGTTCCTTTTGAGTCCACAGCATTCAGTGCCAGAGAATCTGATAATGAGTGTTTTCCAAGCTTAAAATATCCAATTAAAGCTCAGTGGCAAGTAAGAAGAAAAAACTAAATGACTGTCAGCCTGTTGCAGTAATGAGATAAAACTGCAAAATAGTATACACTATATGGCAAAAGTATGTGACCTGACCATGACTTTGTGAAAGCAACTGGAGATCCTCCAAACCAGACTCATCAAACTGTGTCTTTATGGACTTTGTGCACAGGAGCACAGTCATGCTGGAACAGGAAAGGGTCTTCCCCTTACTTATTTGGAATTATTATACATACAGTCATAGGTGCCTGAGCAATGTAGCAAGTGGAGAACATACACCCTCACTTTTATTAGTGCAAACACAAACCTATGCCCCCCCCCCCCTTTTTATTCAAAGTAGAGGTCTGAATGGGACCAATTTTTAGTCACGATTCAAAACGACTGCCACATGTCAGGCTTGCCTTTATTCGCATTTATCATCATGTATTCACCTTTGTTAAGGGCACTTGACACAACTGTGGTCGTCTGACTGTCTAAAGGTACCACCATTTCTGTAGTCTACAGGAGTGCAGTTCATGTGTTGCTCATGTGATTGGTTGTTTCACAACTACTTAGAATGAGTTTGTTTATTTTAATTATTTTGCTGTCATATTATTTATATATGCTAATTATTAACTAATTGGTATCATTTTATTAGTCCTGTTCATGCACACCACACTGTGCTGGTTGACCGTCTGCTCCCGTGCCAAATGCAAAGTACATTACAGAAACATCCTTTTTAATATCCTGTTCGGGGGCGATGAAGTACTCGCCCCCTCCCTCTCACATTGTCCCATATCATTTTGATTCCCATTATTTCCTAATTCTACACTTCAGTTGGAAACCCTTATATCCTGAGCGGCACATGCCAGTGCCTTTACCCTCAGTAAATGGCTAGTGCCACTCCTGAAAAAAATAATAAATAAAAACAAGAACACTGCGTTCCTCTTGTCCTGTTTAATAAATACGCCAATAAATAGTCTATACATACATTAGATTTAGCATGTATAACACCACAATGAATTCAGTAATTAGTTTGAGTACACCTGTAACACGAGCTGCTTTCTTCAGCTCTCCGTGCCACGACAGAACAGCCCAAAATGACAGACTATCTGCACAGAGTCTTTAGGTCAACATTCCTCCATGACTTCCCAGATTCTGATAGCCGATGGTGGAGCTATGATGTGTCGCTAGTTGGCCGAGCCGAGTAGCCGCTGTCCAGAGTCTTTGCTTTACTCACAGGAGCTGTTGGTATGTACCTGTTCTGAGAGGCACACGCCGTTTCTGTGTGGCAGGTGCCACTGGCAAGTGCCACTAACCGAGTGGCACGAGCGGCATGTGCCACTCGTTACCAGTTTATCGGTGGCAGGTGCCATTCGCTAAGTGGCACATGCCAGTACGTGCCATTTCCGGACGGCGGAGTTGCCACTTCCTGCTGCCAGATGCCACTTCGGGACTGAACCCCTGCAATTGTTTTCCTTGGTTTCGATCTGATCTGTGATCTGTTAATCATGTAGATCCACATGTCAGGCGTCCCTGCAGGCGTATTTAGTGAGACCATACGCTGCAGATCAGGTAAAATCAAGGAAAACCGCTATAAAAGTTAGTGTTTTGCAACGATTCTAAACCAGCCTGGAATGATGAAACCTGCCACAATGGTAGATCACGCATAAAACACTGCGTTATGACATAATCATATTCCCAAACCCTGTAGGTTCCTCGCTGTGTTGGTGGAGTCTCGCTCCTACTCAAATTGTTTTTTGGTAACGACTTTTAATTGAATCGTTATGTTATTAAAATAACAACACTAATATTACTATTCTACACTATTTTTATAGTATTCTACACTCGCGTCTGGAAATTAAATTGTACAATGACAAGAACTATTAATAGCAAAAGGCGAGAATGCCGCTTGAAAACGGTTTAAACTGTGCGTAGTAAAGAACGTAAGCCAATGGCTGAATCTCAAATGGCTCCCTACTCCCTATATAGTGCACTACATAGGTCACGGAACCGTGGCTTCTACACGCCCATAGTGCAATAAATGTTAGTAACAGAGTGGTACAGGTAATGCCCGAGTATAAGTGGCTTTCTATTTAACATATAATGCACTATTTGTGTGTGGAAGCTGTTATTTCATTGCCTACATAGTGCACTACGTAGGGAGTCATTTGAGATTCGGCCCATGTTTGAGTCACATGCCTAGGTCGAGGCTCATCACATGATCAGCTGCTGACCGCTGATGGATGCTGGATTTTCAGGATCTGTCGTCTCGAAGGTAGCAGAAGATCAGCTTCGTTTCTTCACTCCGCATTCGAGCTGCCTATCCGGGCCACGATAAAGCGCGAGTTTATTCGGAAGTGAACGTTTCAGGCAGCAAAACTGGCGCTGTTGGTGGAGTGGATGATGAACGGACACGCCATTCTGTACACCGGGGTCACTTTGGCCTTCTGGAGCACCATCCTCATCGTCGGTGAGCGCCAGTCCCCCACATTAGTCCCATTCCCATTCATATTCTCAACTCTACGCATCGTCGGTTGTCATTTCCACTAGATAGTTTGATGTTTTTCTCCAGACATTTTGGATTTCTTGAGTAGCCAATTTAGCACTTTTCGCTGTAAGCGAGCCGCTGCTGATTTTCTCAGCCTTCCCCGCAGTGAGCTAAGCTAAGCTAGCTAGTTAGCTTGTTTGCTAGTCGCGTTGTCATATCATTTGTTAAATAGCAAAACGTAAAAGCATTCATGATCACCTGAAATGAAAACATTGCACGACGTTGTTAAAAGACACCGTTCAGAGTGGCTTGAAGAAGCAAAATAAACGTATGTTAGCTAACGTTAGCTGTTCACCATTATGCAGCTACTTGTACATTAGCTTAAATTGCGTTTTATGGTAGTTAGCTAGTTCTTGCTGTCTCCAGCTGGGAAACAGACATATAAAACTGTAAAATAGGCGTCACGACCCACAGAAAAAAATATTTCGCGTTTCATTTTGTTGGGTAGAGATATGTTCTCTTCGTTTAACTGGAAGTCACGAATTTCTCCCCCTGAATGTGACGGTCGTGTCAGTTTTCCCAGCACTGTTCAGGCTCGTCTGCTAAAACGAACAAACCCTAACGAAAAACCTGTGCTTACTTTATTATTGTTCGACCCACTCGTTCAAACACGGGTACAACCTGGCTGAATTATGAGGATTATAAAAATTCATTCTTAGCTGTAAAGCGCTTTTTGTTAGTCCCTTGCCTCTGAGTGAGCTAAAATGAGGAACGGAAAGTTCTCATGTGAGAGTGAGCGATCACACAGACTCAGCGAAGCTTGACATTCATTTTGCCCATATTAATCGAGCTTCCTCTGTCGACTTCCTTCACTGTGTGTACTACTTGCATTCCCTCCATAAAGGGGATTACAGTGAATTGTCCCAATCTCTGCGTAGTTCAGTGGTTGAGATGTTTTACTTCACTGTGGATAATACTTGAATTTCTTTCATTAAGGGGATTGCAGTGATTTGCCCCAATCTCTGTGTAATTCAGAAGTTGAGATGTAAATAAAGTCATTGAGAGTGACTTGAAGTGAAAAGGTGCATTATGGAGAAACTTGCTGGATTCATTTACAGTGGTGGTGATAAGGATCTGAGGCTCACAATCTGAACAGCATGTATTTTACCATTTTGTTTACTATCTAAAATCATCAGTGAATCTGCATATGTCCGCTGAGCTTTTATATGTAATGTAAAGAATGGTAAAGTAGTGGTAAATCCAGCGTATACGTATTTCGTGCAAGTAATTTTTTTGCTTTTAGAAACATTAAACACTTTGGACATCTGGTTCCTATCTCCACTGCTGCAAACAGTTCTGATTCTGAGTTTGTTTGTAATAGCAACTTTCACATCAAGCCATCTGGAATGACTTTTTTATATTGTAACCACTGAATAATGTAGAATTTTTGGGAAAAAAAAATCAATGGAATTCAGCTCATCAACTTAACGTTTTTCTGTTTAATGAAGGCAGCTTCTTTACTTAACTGACCAGACATAATAAGAAAAGTAAACACTACTGAACATGAGATGAAGGAGAAAATATCTAATGTTGGACGCAACATTTGTCCAACTGTCTGAGCGATCCTGTTTTATGAAAAGAAAAAGAAAGGCTATGGGCAAGAGTTATTTTGTTTTAATGTCAGTATATGTGGATTCCGACTGTGTATGCCTGTCCTGAGGTCTTAATTTCACTAATATTTCTTCCATATTTCTCATCAGGTATTTGCTATACAATCTTTGACCTTGGCTTCCGGTTTGACGTAGCATGGTGAGTGCTGTGGATGCTTTTTCAAAGTGTTGCTTCTTGTTTCGTCCATGTCTATATGCAGTCCACATCCACACATCACTGACTGTGCGTTTATTTGGTCTCATCTTGCAGGTTTTTGACGGAGACGTCCCCATTTATGTGGGCCAACCTTGGGATTGGCTTGGCTATCTCTCTCTCTGTTGTCGGAGCAGCTTGGTGAGTGTGTGTGTGTGTGTGTGTGTGTGTGTGTGTGTGTGTGTGTGTGTGTGCGCGCGCGCTATTTCCTCTTTTGCCCTTCTTTCACAACGAGGCTTGGGGAATTTTAAGATGTGGAAAAGTGTTGAGTTCCATGTATTTGTGCTCATGTGGCTGTCTTTATTAAAAGTTGTTCACATCTGCCAAAGTTCTATAAAATTACAAATGTTTTTTGCAAAAATAACAATGAATTTAAATCCTTTCAGTCTAAATACTCTGCTTTTTAAATGTTTGGTAATTGCTGTTCAGAGGTCTGGAATCAGCGGTCAGTAATATAAACCAAGTATATAAAGTGATTCCAGTATGCAAGTTCTGAGCAAATAGCCCATAATTAGTAGGACGCTAAGAAGCTGTAAATAAAAAATTAAGATATTTTAGGTGTGTCTGCGGTGATAAACAGAGCTGTAGAGTATTCTAAACTGACAGAGAAACCAAATAAGGTTGAGAATGAAGTTATAATGAAAGTTACCCAGATAGTATATTTTAGAAGTCAAAACTGTAAGGCACATAATAATAAAAACTATGTAAATAGGTCATTACCGTGCATTATTGATACTTTTATTCAGTTTTTGTTCTTGAAATGTTAAGTAATACATTTAAAATTGCCATCTGGCAAACAGTTTGTAATATTTTAAATGACGATATTATGTCATTAAAATTTTTTAATTAATTTATTTTTTTGGATTGTGTTTCTCATCGGTTATTTATTCGCAGCTCTGCTCTTTTTTTACAGTACAGTCAGTCTTTGTAGCAGTCCGTTTGAATAATCTTGAACTTCACCAAACCAAACTCAGGACAAGATCTCCAACAGAAGAATGAAGCATCAACAAACAGAGAATAGTTTGTTATAAGGATCTACAGTCCTCTCTCAGCTAAATTCCAGACTTAAAACTGTTCTGTGTGGAGCAGTGGACCAAAATCCTCCACAGTTGAGAAAACTAATTAATGAACTAAGATTAAATGTTTGGTTTGCACAGAGAATCGCATTACTATACTGAAAAAATAAAAGGAACAGTTAGAAAACTGCAGTGCAAAACTGTTTTCTGATAATTGAGGCTAAGCATCACAACAGTGCGACATTTTGTATGTTATGCTTCTGTAGGGGTATTTACATTACTGGCTCCAGCATCATTGGAGGTGGTGTCAAGGCCCCAAGAATTAAGACGAAGAACCTCGTCAGGTATGTGCTCTGTGCCTCCTTTAATTCAAATGCTATTTTAGGTACACATTTCTCTAGTGTGGTCCAGGCTTAGTTAATTTTGCGTTCTTATTGCTGACACTGCTGTGTTGTTTTCATTCTCCAGCATTATCTTTTGTGAAGCTGTTGCCATCTATGGGATCATCATGGCTATTGTCATAAGTAATATGGCGGAGGTAAGCATCTAGTAAAATTCTACTAGAAAACTATTACTTTCTCTTTCAGCCCAAGTAGATAATTGGATTTTGAACAAAACTTGATACATCGTTTCAGTGAGGTTTGTTTATTCATGAAAGTATTATTGCCCTGTTATTTTACATGAATTTTCTTCTGTGTTGTAGAACTTCAGTGGCACAACACCAGACACAATTGGGGCAAGGAACTACCAAGCAGGTGTGTTCCACAGATTAGTTTTAGCAATTGCAGTTAAGAGTGTTGTTTTCAGTTAAATTCATTTTTTTTTCTTAGTGAATTTGATGTGTTAATGATGCATCTGCATTTTTGTGTTGTCTTTCCAGGCTATTCCATGTTCGGTGCTGGGCTTACTGTTGGCTTCTCAAATCTCTTCTGTGGCATCTGTGTTGGCATTGTTGGCAGTGGGGCTGCCTTGGCCGATGCTCAAAATGCCAGCCTCTTCGTGAAGATTCTCATTGTCGAAATCTTCGGCAGTGCCATTGGACTGTTTGGAGTCATCGTAGCCATCTTGCAGGTGGGTAATTCTGCAGAAGTATATGTTGTCAGGAGTAGTGAGGTTTTCTTGTGAGTGGAAACTTTTTGTTCCTCCTTTTAGGTTGTAACACATGATTCATTTTCTTAGTGATGTTCATAAGTACAGGATGGGACACTATCAATCACGTTTGCACTCCCCATTTATGTTACATATGTGTGTGTGTGTGTGTGTGTGTGTGTGTGTGTGTGGTGGTGTGTGTGTGGTATATGTATGTGTTTTTTTTTTTAATTAAAAGGTCTGATGTGCACTGGGAGTAGTTTGGTATTCCTTATTATGAGACTCTACCAAACACGGGGGATGAGCCAGTCTAACTGATCCCAAGACTTGCCTCATTTTATAAGCCCTTCAATCGCTTAGTAATCTTTGCAAGATGCTTTTAACATTGCATTATAGGATGCAGTATATCACAGAGATAGCTCTGGCTCCATACTGGAGTATTTGGCCAGAGTAGTACATCAATCAGGTGTCTTTTGTATACTGGTAAGAAGTCATGTTGGTCGCATACTGCATACTACTTATATTAAAAAATATTTTTGAGCATAATTAAAACACGAGCAGTGTATAGTTGACTATTTTAAACAGGACCAGTGTTACAGGATTGTAAGTTCGTGCATTTCAAATATATGTTGAGGTGTATATGGCACTCACAATATTTTATTCATATCTTGCAACCCTAATGTGCGCTGCCTTGTCTAGTAATCAGTTTTTATTTCTGCCAAGGCATCTGACTGTTTGCCAGACTTCCAAAGGCAGTGTTATATGTAAAGATACCATAAAAGCAGCCAAAAACCGGGGACAGGGTTGAGATGTAACAGAATACAAGCATTTGGCATACATATTCAGAATACAGAATTATGTGTGTTCAGTCCAAGTTGCATTTTGTACAGCAGTATTCAAATAGGTACCTTACTTACCAATACTTTTAGAATACTTCCCCTTTAAATTTAAACATAGATATAAAAAAATATTATACATAGATATAAAAAAATTAAAAGAAATACAGTCATTGCTTATTTATTAGCAATTTTAAAATTAGGCATGTAAAAACAAACTAAAAAAGTAGTCAGTTAACGGTTTCTTTACAAACACTGAAGTTCCTGCTAAAGTCTGAGTAGACTGACGCACTGTGATGAGCCAGTTATTCATCTCAGTGTTACTCTTTTGGGAGATGATGGAACTGAGCAGTCTCTTCAGTAGTGGACATATTCAAGTGATAAGCTTAGCATCGGTGTTGTCCTGGACTTGTGCAAGTGTTTCATGATGTTACATACATATCATTAGCTGAAAATCACTAATAGTGTGATTTGCACGATTTTGTTATTGGTATATTGCTTGTTTGTTTTGTGAGATGGCAGTATGATTATAGGAGCAAAAATCGTGTTGAGAATTCGCTTCATTTAAATAAGTAAACTTGAATTATATTTACAGAAGAATCACATGAAGACAACTGCCAGCCAGTAACAGCAAGGAACAATATGAATTAAATAAAAATTACAGCAGCAGAACTTTCCGCCGGTGCCTTATCAATATGTATTCTAAATATATTCTGAATGTTAATTTTACTTTATATGTATTGTAATGGAATACATTACTGAATACATTTAGGACAGGGTATTCAGTATTCAGACATCAAAGTATTCTGCCCAACTCTTGACAGGAACCTAAAGCATTTCCTGTGCTTCTAAGTTTTTCCATGCTGAGTTTTCTCTTCCCCTCATTCTCATTTAACACCAGCCGTCTCCATTTGGCCACACTCTGGAAAATTAACATTATGTGATCATAATTTCTCAGTCACAGTCTGCAGATGGATCTGATGTGCGTAGTTAGATTCCAATTATCCAGCCATCCTGTCAAGGTTATTGCAAATTAAACTAATGTAATTAGAACGTGCCCCTGCATGGAAAACATGCAGCCTAAACTCAGCCCATCACAAATGCCATTTCCCCTAGCCCCCAGGTACAATTAACTGGGGGGTTAAATTAAAATCTCCTGCATGTTATCGGCAGGACTGTTCTGTTCATTTGAATATTAGTATTGCAAAGATTTTATGTGTGTTTTAATACATCCTTTTGTTTATTTTTTTTCCCCAGACATCGAAAGTAAAAATGGGAGATTAGAGAATGTGGCACCTGTGAAATGAATAAATGACAGAAGGAAGACGCTGTGGTGCAGACACAGCCCGACTGTGTAAATACATAGTAAATTATTTAAATGTATTTTTTCTTTGTGTCTGTTTTTAACCATCGTTTCCTGAAGAGTGAAATATGTGTACCACTTTGTCTTAAAAAGATTTCATGTTTAAATCAAATTCAGATCCTTAAGACAAAAGCCTCCCCGTTTCACTGTACATCAGAATAAAATCGCAAAATAAGTCAGAGGAGGAAGAATCACTAATGGCAAAGTTGTTGTCTGTATACTTCTCATTCATTATCAGATCAGTGAGTCATATTCGAGTGTGATTGTGTTTTTTTTTGTTTTTGTTTTTTTTTGTTTTGTTTTTTTTTTTAAATAAAGATATTTTATTGGTAATAGGCAAATAAATATAAGAAACAGCCTACAAAAATGTAGCCTATAAATGCAAAGAATGGACTTTGGAGCCCCTTGAAATATTAAATGGTACTATTGTGAAAGGTTTGAAGTTCTGTAGGCCTGTATAGTTTGCTGTGATCGCTGTTCTGTACAATACAAAAGTGAAACTTGCAACCAGTGTGGTTCTTTGGCTGTATGCAATAGTATGGCTGTAAATTCTGTCTGAAGTATTTTTACTCCACTGTATGCGAATGTGTTTAAGAACTCGGCCTCCATTATAATGGTAAGGAAGCCTCTGAACATTTAAACGTTGTTCATTTTCGTGTGACGTATTCATCCACGAAGCAGTCAGTGGGCAAGGATGTGCCGTCTCTACGTAAATGTTCATTACCCTAGATTGGTTCATCTCTATTGGTCTAACACAGTTATTTATACCTGACTCATAGGATTATCTGGTTTACATTTATCGGGGCACTCTTCAGTTCTGATTGGTTAAAAATGAGAGGATATAATAATCCGATGTGTGTGTGTGTGTGTGTGTGTGTATGTGTGCGTGTAAATATTGGAGCACGTAAAAGTTTATCTGTGAGGCATGAGGGTGTTTACCATTCTGTATTTCCCTAGCTTTATGTGGTCTTAATTTTATTTCCTTATTTTTGTTTATTTAAGCAAGTGGTCTTGAATCCACAGGTACCTGTGGTTGTATCTCTTGACTGTATTTGAACTTCTCTGTACAAATCACTTGTCACGTTATCTCTGTTGCTCAGGTCACTGAAAGGAATACTCCAGCGTTTATCCATCTGATGTTTGTCCACTTGTAGCATACAGTCACAGACAATTTTGAGGCATTTCTTTCTATTAAAAGAATAGAAGTCTATTGTATGTGAGTTTCTGTAAACTGGCTTTCTGTACACGAAAGCCTAGAAAGCTTTAAAATTGGTAATCGACCAGGCTGAAAACCCTGGAGTATTCCTTTAACTCTGTAGGGTGGAAGACCATTTTCTGGCGATTGGCTGAGTTTAGAGTTTCTGATAAGTTTAATGGCTGTTTAGACAATTTGTACTATGAGTTGCTGAAATGGTTCCATGTTCTCTCTTGATAGCCGTTCTAATTCAAAAAGGTCTCAGCCTGAAAACAACAGTTGGCCTTCACTTGGCTGTGTCTTTGTTTTTGTTTTGTTTTTTCCTTTACCTGTTAAAGGAATTCTCCAGCATATTTTTATGTAATCTCAATCTGCAGGACGTGTATCATATGATCAGTTACCACAATTCAACTCAAGTTTCCTCTACTTCAAAAAGAACTGAAAACAGAAAAAATGCGAACAATAGAAGCTGTGGGCAGATGCTTCAGTTAGATGCTGGAGTATTTCGGTAATGATGTTTCAGACACCTGTCCTTCGCTAAACTGCAAAATATACATTCCCCCTTAGTTTTTTTTCTAGTTTGTGGTTTCTGTTTAGATTATAGCAAATGAATGGTTTGTTTTAAAAAGTTTTTCACTCCGGAAGTCAAAATTTGTCATTCACAACAAAATAGCAATCTTGTGTCAGATGCTAGGTGTTTCACTTTCTTTCACGCTCTTGTTTTGCTGTATTCACGTTTCTTTCAAAGCATTCCAATAATTAAAATCAACACTGATGTAAAGATGCCATTGGCTCAGGTCGTCAGGAGGTTAAAGAAGGACCTTTTAGAGACCCTCATTTCTAGGAGATGTCCAGGCCCTGGGTGTCTGCTCATAGTTTTAGAGGTTCAGGGTTCTCATGGCCTCTTGATCTTATTACCATGCCTCCAGTGATTGTGTTTGATATGTTGATGTGGTGATTCCATTGTTTTGACATGTGCAAAAGTGGAACCTCTTGACTTCATAATTGTCCTTGAACAAATAAAACTGTCAAAAGAAATCTGCTGAAGTCTTATCTAAATTCTTTCTTATCACATGATAGTGTGACAGCAATATAAACAGCAATATAAACCAGTGGTAACCAATCCTATGCACCGTGGGCCAGTGTAGCTACACGTTTTATTCCAATCAAGCAGGCTCCCCACATGGGATTATACTCAATAAGATGAAAATGAAAATGACTAGAATTAAATGAAATAGGTATAAGCCAGTGGTCATCAACCCTATCTACCTTCTTGCATAGGCAACCACTGGTATAAGCTTTCTTTGATTGACAGTAATTTTATTAATTTTTAAGCAAACTGGAACCGGGCCTTTTACATTCTTGGGCTTATTAGTGGTTTGCATCTGGGTAGTTCTACAGAAACATCCACTTTTCTATCGATCCATAGGTGTCACTGATGTCAACACCAGTGACATTTTTAATGAAAAATCCATTTTACAAAATGGCTGCTACAGAGCATCAAACCACATGTTGTCAATCATGGAATATCCACTAAAATATGTAATTTAATCCATTTCTATTCTATTTTTTCACAGTTACCTAAGAATAAAGTAGATCATACCAGTGACTTCAACTGAAAGCTTCATATGAAATCATGAGCTAAATGAGAAAATTTCTGATAACTGAAAGACACAGTGGACTTACCATGTGCTTTTCTTCATAAATCCTCAGAAAATACGTAAAAGGAAGTCAAGTGACTTACTTAGTGTGATTTTGACACAACTCCTGGGGACAACAACTTTCATTATATATTTTATAATATTTATTTGGCATTTGTTTTGTTTATGTCTTTTTAATCATATATTTCATAGTCATGTATAGATTATTGCAGTTGGAAAAATGGAAAAAAAACATGTTTTTTACTTCAAAATATGGCACTCACCCCTTTACACATGACTGTGAGGGCAAGCACTTCTGTGGTGCTTGGAATTCTACATAATTGATTTTAAAACCAATATTGCTACATTGATGGCTCAAGAAGGTGTAATTGTTAAAATAACATTGTTTTATTTTTAAATATAAATAAATTGTAACCCTAACGTTTTCAAATGTTATATATCTGTAAATGTGAGGGACACAAAAATGGAACCTAGTTTGACATTCCTGGTCATCAGTATAACATCACCCATTACCATAACAAAATTAGATTTGAATGACAGAGGTGTAAGGAGTTTTTCTCTTTGTTCTCTTTCAAGGATGTGTACTTATTACCACTTAGAAAATAAATAAATTTTGTCCAAGAGTATTCAAAAAGGGGACACTGATGTTGGAAGTATTAGTAGATATAAGAATGTTAGAATTTGACATTTGTAAAAAGCCATCGAACTTGGTTGCTAGAAACAACCTTTGAAACAGATCACCAGGTTACATGACAAGTGTAATTTCTAGGTCATTACATTGCAGTGATTTTATGTTGTATTTCTTAGAAGTGTTTGGCACTAGTACTCTCTCTAAACCGCTCTTACAAACAAGCATCCACTAGATGGAGGCAGACGGCATGAACTAAATCCAGTCATGCTTTGAGCGCAGCTTGGAAGAAATCTGTTTCTAAATTGATCCAGGTTTCGGCATTGATTTAATAATGTTCAGTTCAGTGTAAGAGAATGTACATATTTATCAATAATTATTTTATTTGCATATGCAATTTCTAAGCTATTGGTTGTTACTGTCCACAAGGTTACAGCTGGTAAGGACCAAAATCATTAGAGCACAAACAAATACAATTTCTGATCGCAGAGGGTAAGCAAGGTAGGTCTCACATGTGCCACACTCCCATGACAAAGGACATTTTCTGGTGGGTTTTGTTGTTGTTATATAGTTATAGTATGTGTTACAACTTGGCTCTGTTTTATCATGTTCTATTCAGCTTTACCAGTGTGATTTACGTGTTCTCCCTTACTGTGTTGAGTTTCTCTTTTGGTGACCTTCCACCTGTTTCCCCCAAGCGTGAATCCCCTTGTCTGTTTCAATAAAAAGCAGTTTCCTTGAACCGGAAATGGCAGACTCTGGATCTTGTTCTGTGTGGAAGTGGGATTCTGCCGCCAAGTTTGAAGAAATTGTGCAGCGCATCAACAAACTCAAAGACAGGCGGCAAAGAGACACAGGCCGGAAGAAGGAGGTACCGCTTGCCCCCTCCTGGACAGGTCCAGCCAGCTGAGAGTGATGCGACTGGCTGGGAAAGATAGCAAAGGAAACAGTCTGGTGAGGCTCGACAGTGGAGCCTGGCTGGTGCTCAATGGCGAGGGTGTCTGCAAGCCATACTCCACTCAACAACAATAGGTTTTTACCCAGCATTATGGCTAGACAGGGACCATCACTGCGATACAGCTGTGTTTGGCACTGAATGAGAAAGCACTGTTTGTCAATCTGCCACCAGAACAACATGATGACCTTGTGGTGCTGACCATGGCCCTCTAGCAACTATACGGGTATGTGCTGTCGACGTTGTAGGTCAGGCGGCTGCTCTCAGTGAGCAGAGGCTAAAGGGAGAGTGGATAAGTATGTTGGCGGAGGAGCTGAGCACAGTGGTCCAACAGATATACCCAGCGTTTAAACAGGCTGTGCAGAAAGAGTTGGTGCTGGAACACTTCCTAAACGCATTGCTCCTGGAGAAGCTGAGACAGCATGCACAGCTTGCTACACTGACCTTCAAGTGGAGGCAGAGAGGGCAGAACTCATCCTTGTCATAGAGACTTCATGGTGAACAACACAGTGCTACCCTGTAGGGGAGCTTGAGGAGGAGACAACCTGCCTAGTCCATGAGTGAGTGGTGGCAGAGCAACTGTTGTACTGGTGGTGCACGAAGAGGGGACACTGCGCAAATGCCGTAAACCTGAGCTGGTGGGGAAAAGGAAGATTGGCTGCTGCCACAGACTTTTAGGTCTATTGCAGCATAGAAAAGGAAACAGCTCACTGACCTCACTGACACCGGCTCGTCAGTGTTGCTGCTATGACCAGGCACGCTCCACCAAGAGAAGCACACCTGCCAACTGAAAAGTGACAACCATCCAACTTAAGTCCCTTACTGGCAGCTGGGTTGACACAAGAGGGTGGAAGTGGCTCCTGGTCATGGTGGAGGGCCTGACCTGATTACATAAGCTGTGGCTTGCACCTTTACCGGATGCGTACTCAGTTTGGATTTCCTCAAGGCGGCTGGGGCCGTGCTTGACCTCAAGAAGGAAACACTGGGCTTGGAAACGAGACAAATGAAGCTGTTTGTGGCAGCCAGTGGCAGAGCCAAGGCAGATGGTCGGGGCTCTGTGGCAGCATGGCCTTCATTTCCTGAAGGGGAGGCCGCTGGCTCTGAAGGACCTGAGCATGTAGCTTCAGAGCCAGTTGGTGGATCACTGGGGGCGTGATGCGCTGGTAGGCTGAGGGCACAGAGGCTTTTTGTGGGTGAAGCTGCCAGTGCTGGAGGAGCTGAACAGTGGATGATGGACAAAACCGACACAGTGAGCTGTGAGGAGTTCCACCATGCCCAGGAGGAAAACAGAGCTCTCTTGGGCACATGGATGGCTCTAGGGGGGACGGAGACCTGGTTGGGCAGACAAGTCACAACTAAGGCACTTTCTGCCAGCTGGGACAGCCTACAGCTGCACGACAAGACGCTCTGCATGTTGGAGGAACCAGTGCCTGGTAAGCATGTGTGGCCACTGTGCACTTTGAGGTTCTACTGGCCGGGCTGACTCATGGACTGTCTTACAAATGTGGATCTGTATGTGCACTGCTGTGACCAGTGCACAGCAAAAAAAGGACCACTGCAGCTGTCGCAACCCCCTCTTCAGTCTCTCTGTTTTGGCGCACCAATGGAGAAGACGCCCGTGGAGTTGGTGCTCAGCTACCACTGTGTCAATGTCATGCGTGGGCCAGAATGCACTGCTACACCAAGGACACAGCCCTGAGAGAGGACTGGGGGCATCTGCTGCCTATGAGTGGGCACCCCGCAGCACTTGTGCTGGCCAGGCTGGTGGACAGGCCAGCAATTCAGCCGCAGACAGGCCGCAGCACAGGTGACACACGTCTGCTTGCCTCAGAGACTTTGTTCGGGCTGTGTGTGTTGTTGGGATGGCTGATCCTTGGGGGTTTTGTGGCGTCCGTTACAGGCGCTGCATTGCCATGTGAAGCTTGGGAAAGTATCTCTTTTGTGGCAATGCAAAGTATCTTTTACATGCGCCACACTACCAAGTTAAAAAGACATTTTGTGGTGGGTTTTGTTGTTGTTTAGTTGTAATATGTGCTACAAATTGGCTCTGTTTTATCCTGTTATTTTCAGCCTTTCTAACTTGTTTTAGGTGTTCACACTTGCTGTGTTGAGTTTCTCTTTTGGTGACCTTCCCCCTGTTTCCCCCATGAATGAGTCCCCATGTCTGTCTGTTTCAATAAAGAGCAGTTTCCTTCAGCCACAAATGGCAGACTCCAGCTCTTCTTCTCCACTAATGCTACAAGATGATGAAATAAGGTGAAATAAGGAAGATTATAAGATGATCTATATAGCTACATTGAATTACATTTTACTTATAACTTTAGGATTTTCAGTACAATTAAATGTAATACCACTACATCTTTTAACATTTTTCTGCCTATTACATGCTTTCTGCAATGTACTACTAAATTAAAGCCATCAATCAAAGAAAAGGACATCAATAAAAAAGGACATCAATCAGACAGAGGACATCAATGAAAAAGGACAATGAAGGGACAAAAGGGAACAGGTGTAAAAGACAAAAGACACAGAAAACATAGGAGATGAGGGTGGTATAGTCATAAGGGACAAGCAAGTCGTGGATAGGGTAGGTGAAAGACCTGAGCAAACAGATAAGTCTTGAGATGAGTTTTAAAGTTGGAAAATGTGATGGATTAAAGGTGCTGCTCTAGAAATGTTGGATCCTTGACTCAACAGATGTTATAGGGAGGACAGTAAGCAGACAAGAAAAGAAGATCTAAGAGTGTGTGAGGGTTAATTGACCAGAAGATCAGAAAATTTGGATAAAGAGAGATTTTTGCGGGTTTGAAATGTGAGAAGAAAGATTTTGAATTTAATATGTTCTTTCATGAGGAGCCAGTGAAGATTATACAGTACAGGTGTGATGTGCTGCCAGTACTGAGTGTTAGCAAGAGGTTGAGCAGCTTAGTTTTGCACAATCTGGAGCCTAGGGAGGGATCTGCAGAAAACTGCAATAATCCTGATGACTAGAAATTAAAGCATGGCACTATTCTTAAAGTAAAAGTAGAAAGTTTTGATGAAACAGCTAACCTGAGTATCAAATGAAAGAGTACTAAGACAATGGAAGAATAGGAATGTGAATAATAATAGGGACAGTTTTGGTGAGGCCAAATAAAATTCTTATCATATTCATTTTTTCAGTAAAAAGGCTTAGATGTGGGCCAGAAATAGAATTTAAACAGAATTTGTCTTAAAATAGATATGAGTGTCGCAGTGAAACAGTAAAAATTAAGATTGAGAGGTATAATGTGAGAGGTAGAATATTGATAATAAAGATCAAAGTACCGAGGACAGAACCTTGTGGGACACCCTGCGTTACAGAGTAATAAAATACTAATACAACAGAATGGCTCCAGCAATACCTAGATCAGGGGAAGGATAGACTGACACACTGTGTCAAAATATGATAATAAGAATATTAGTAGTAGTGGCAGTACTACTTATTTGGATTTATTCATATAGCACATTTCTTTCATAGAAATGCAGCTCAAGGCAAAATACACTTGAATGCTAAAGTGAATCAATAAGCTTTCTGTTATTTTACTTAACAGAATGTGCTTAATAGTTCTGAGAGCACAAAGAATTTCAAAGGTTTAAAGCATGTGACAACATAATATTAATAATAGAATAGAAGATTTTTTTATATGCCATCCAGCATATTGTGGCATTGCCGCAGAAGAAGATGCAGTCAATATTGCGCGTTCAGGCAAATGCTTTTTTATTTTAAGCAGACACTTCAACTGGCAATGACATACCCGGGCCAGCAACAACGTCAAAAACAACAGCAACAATGAGTGTCCTTTTTATAGGCCACACATGTGGGCCACTTCATCATAAAATGTCTTTAGTTAGGGGCTTTTGAAAAATGCACACTTCACTCTGTCAGAATTTGACTAGTTTTACCACAGAGCTAGAGAGTTCAAAGGATTAATGAATTAATTCAAAGTAAATGTATTAAACACTGTCATAGTCACTCTTTGTTGGTCCTTTTTACAGGTTATGAGTGCTGTAATCTTTTCATCCACGTTTCTTTAGTCTTTTTTATTTAACCTCCAATTTATGCCTCTGTATACCTCAAAGTTCAACCTCTTGCAGTGACATCATCAACCAAGACGAGAGCCACTGGCAGCCATACATCTGATTGTTTAACAGATGAGGTGTGATTTGGATTGTGAGCAGTTCTCTTTCCCTCTCTCTGATGCAGAAAGTTGTCAAAACAACAATCTGTGTCTTCTGCTATGTGAACTGTCTTGAACTTATGGGCATAACCGTCTAAGCATTTGCCCCATTGTCAGGAAATTGTGGGTTTTGTTGGCTCTTTTGTGTGTGAACAAATGTTGCACTGACACACAGCGGTCCAGGAGACATCTGAGCATCCAGTCCTCCAGTGACTTCTAGTCCACTAAAACAAAATGACTGTGTAAAAAGGACCGTATGTCCTACACATTTCATACGATTTAGAAAGATCTTAAAATTAAAGCTGACAGTATGCACTTTGCTAATCTAATAGAACACAAACCCAGGGTCACTTCAGAGAGCATCATCAAGAGACAATCAATAAAGCACAATAACAAATGGAACAATTGACAAAATCTCAGACAAACTACAATATATGAGGCAGAAGCTGGAAAATAATACTGACATAAGAGAAAAGTTTTCAGTTTAGTTGTCAAAGAAGAGATAGATGGAGAGCCTTGGCCAGAGTTTGAGGGCCACGCCACTATATGACCGGCCACCCAAGGACGAGAGTATGAGTGCGGTAAGCAGAAGTTTGTATTGGACACGATCAGAAACTAGTAGCCAGTGTTTCTGATAGAGAATGGAAGTGTACTGAATTTGACTAAAGCTTGCAGGAGTTAATGAAGGCATGAACCAGTGTTTTAGCATCTTTCATATTAAGTGGAGAGCAAGAGTAGGCAAAAATTATTAAGCACAGTGAACTGGGTGAGTGAACTTGTGGGGCTTGAATGTAAGTCAGGGATCAAATGTTACACCAAGATTGTGGCTTGCCAATCACACCAGCAATACTGATGCAAAATATTCTGGCATTTAGAGATTTAGAGGCAATTACCAAGGCTTTCTTCTGTCGTTCTGTTGGTCAGCATTCTTTCAGTCCTTTAATTGAGAAATGCTGTCAGGGTGTGGGGGTGGCAAATCAGTGGTAGAATTGCTACTAACATAAATCTAGGTGTTATCAGCAGAACAATGAAAACAGAGGCCATGGTAGCATAGGTGGCCAAGGCCAAGTCGCACTATTATAAAAAGGGACCAAGAACCGATCCCTTGAGTAAATGAGGCACAGGTGGATTTGTGTTTTCTAATCATAACTACACGCTGTGTAACAGTGAGCTGTGATATGAACCAAGCAAAAGCTGTGCCTTAAGTATCAATTGAGGAGAGACAGAAGTGTTACTATTCACAGTGTCAACAGCAGCACTAAGGTCAAGAAGAAGAATAATGTTAAGAGCATCAGCAGAAAGGAGGCCATTAACACCTGTGATGTAGACTATGACACCATTCTCCTACATAATACGCAACTGCTTCCTCTCTTACACACACGCACGTATTTGTTTAAAATGTTTAAACAAATTGTTTTTCTTGTTTATTTATGCTTTAAATTTAAAGTAAATAAGTAGTAAGTAATTGGTAGATTGCCACATTACTGTCATTACTGGCCAAAGCCATTGTATTCCATTTGTAGCAGACAGATATGAGTAATTTATATAAAAGATTGAAAAGTCTTTCACAAACAAAAAAAAGAAGCTGAGACAAGAAGTCTTACAACCCTCCCCAGGCTCCCCTATAAACAGCAGCGTAACACTGCACTCTACAAAGATGATACCAATTCCTTAAAACACAGTGAGGAACTGGTATGACATCTAGAGAATCCCAACATTTGGGCTAATTGAAACAGTTGTTGTACTGTATACATACTAAAAGCTCAATACCTTCATCTACAGTTTCACTGTTTGAAAAGGTGATAAAATGACAAAATATTATCTGCAGCACCTTGAACAAACCCCAAAAATCAATCTCTAGAAATTTCCCAATTAAATATGTAACAATGGAGTCTACAACATAAAAATTAATCAATAAGCTGTCCAGCCCTTACAACGAATAGTCTGAAGCTTTATGTCCAATATTATTTAGGAGGTGGAGCAGTTTGAAATAGGGAATATGGGGCTGAGGAATAAAGGATTATGGACATCAATAGGTGTAGCAGTTAAAGTCAGCCTGTACTGAATAGCTACTGAATCCATAATAAAATATAACAACACTGACAGTTTCTCCAGCCAAGAAAGTCAGATTCAGACACAGAGCACACTGTTTACATCACTCTGAAGAACTTTCCTGGTGCGACATACATGTGTTCCAAAAAAGTGAATAGTTGTGCATGAACTCACCTACATGCATTTGTGACAAGCACAGTTGATGACTGTAATGCTCTTTTTATTAGGCTTCCTAAACAAAAACAATACATACAACTTGTACAAAATATAGTAACACAGGCACAAATACATCTAAAATGTATCGCCCGTTTTGAAAAATAACAGCACTGGATATCTGGATACCTGGATATCTTTTCAGATGTTGGTTTTAAAGTTCTAAATAGTCTATTAAATACTGGACTTCTAAAAAAATACCCTCTATACATTACGGAGAAAGTGGAGATGACTTTTTCTTTTATTATGCTTCTAAACTGGAATTTAATTCCACCTTTTATTTATTTATTTATTTATTATTTATTTATTGTTTTAAACAACATTTTCAAAACATATCTCTTTAATGTAGCTTTTAATTAAAGTACCTTATTTGTGTTTATTTTTCATATATTATGTATATGATCTTATTTGACTCTTAATTTTCATTTATTCAGCTTTATTTTCTTTTTATTATTCTTATTAGTCAAATGCAGCTGAAATCAGTCCCAGGACACCTGTTAAACCATTAAAGTCCTTTACATTGTGATATCAACCCATCAGGAAAACGCTAAATACCGTTAGGGATTACAGGACACCACCAGGAACCTTTATTGGTTTCTATGTGTTTTTTTTTTTTTTTTGCAAGGATGGCATTTTGCTGCTGAGAATTTTGAAACATGACCTTACAATTTTAAACAAAATAGTCATTTCCATAGTTTGGTTACCCATAGACATTTTTATTCAGAATGGACCAAAGCACTGGCCTTCCAGTCAAAAGGTGAGCAGGTCAGCTGAGTGACCACAGCAGCCCGACGCTCCCTCTAGTGGTGGGCTAGTGAAGTGACGTTTGAGCCCTCCGACTCTCCGTACTAGATGCTGAGGAAAAAACCTGCTCCAGTGCTTTTTCATTCGCGCCTCCATCCTCCAGGCAAAAAGAAAGGAGGTCGATTACGGGCAGACGGAGATGTACGGCAGAGATCCTGACTCATTCTCGGAATATGGACCACGCTGAAGTGCTCTGAGCAACATGGAGGAATCCACATCTTCTGTCATTCGGCGAAACCGTTCCACGCCTGCGTATCTTGCGTATTGCTTCACGAAAGATGAAGTAACAGCCGTTGAAATGAGAAGGAAATAAAGGTGGCTGCCTGGCAACGATAACGTTTTCTTAACCTGCATATAATGTGCAGTTATTCCCTAAGTAATTGCTTCTATCTGCTCTCTGAAGCCCTTATTGTTGAAGTGACACTTCCCAAATAACAGGCAGCTCTACTAGTCGGCAGCTGAAGTGCATAAACAAAGAAATGCATCCTTAGAAGAAGATGATCCCTGGCTTGCTTTGCCATTAAGGTAAGACATTAACGTTGCAGTTTTCGGCGGTTGAATGCAAGCCTGATGTTTTTCCGAACAGACCACTTCACTTGCTCTTTGTTTTCTTTGTATTTAAAGCTATCTTTACAGCCTGCCATCTTGATTTAGGCGTAGAGAGATATAACCTAGCTGTTCCATATCATAACAGAGGCGATGGAAATTATCACAAAGCTAGCTTTAACTATTGATGTGACCAAAAAAGACACCGGGCGTAAAAATTGACATCAAGGAAACTGTTCTCCATTTGTTCATGCACACATTTCTGCTTGTGGACATTAAAAATCAAACAGCACCACACAATACATCTTCGGGCTGCTATTCTTTGTCACAGTTGCAGCGCCATGCGTGGCTTTGTGCTCTGTAGCTTTGGGTTAGTTTCCTCACCTCTGGCCTTTTGGGTTGTGTTCATTTAACCAGCGAGACTTTCTTCACTCTTCTTCACATTCTGTGTTACTGTAGCCTAGTCTGTGCTCTCTGCAGGACCTGTGTATTCACTGATGGCAGAATGAATTATTTAAATCTAGAACTCCATACTTATACACTAAATTAGTACCCTAGAAAGATTAGTGTTGGAACCAATATTCACGTAAAGTAGACATACGCCAAACTACACCCACTCAAAATCTGAAGTGTGTCCTGTTCAATCCCACGATTCCAACCGTGTGGAGGAATGTGGCTTCGGAGATGGTTGGTCAACTTTGGGAAGATGGCGGACATTCTTAATAACGAAACATATGAAATTAGTATAGTTTGTTAAAGTGGGCGGTTAAATGTGGTGTTGTGGTCTGTTTGAAAAGTTTTACACTCACTTAAATGCCGTACTGATACGTTTTAATTCTGTGTGTAATGTGTAACAGTACTCAGTTTCAGACCCAACCACAGTATTTGTCAAATAGTAAACAAACAGTACCAAGTTGCCATAATACATCAAAATCTAAAGTGTACAAACACCAGAAACTGTTCAGGCCTAGCTACAATTCGAGGGATGTGGCCTCTGGTCGGTGTCTCGAGAATCTGGTGTATATTCTCAATAAGAGAATGCGATTATTATGCCTTATTTATGTTGTAAACTTGTTAGGGCATATAACAATATGTATGTTTTTACACATTGTTCAATAAATGTTCAGTTTGAGCGTCATACATACATAATCGCTTTAAAGCAATTGTTTTTTTTCCACAGCTGTTAGTTTCACTGCGTATCGAAAGATAGGAACCAGGAAAACTAATCAGACAATTTGGCCACTTTAAGCTTTAAGACAATGAAGTTGACAATAAATCCAACAGCTAAAACCTCATGATCGTGACCGGCCTGTGGGATTTCATCTTCATGTGAATGCCAAAAGATAGCCTGTAGAATAGTAGGCCTTACGTTGCTTTTGCAGGCATGTATGATTTATGTGTTACACAGTCATGGTATTCATGATATAGCAGAGAAGTACCTGAGTGTGCAACACTACTACAGTCAAAACCCGAAGTGCATGAAACCTGGACACTGTTTAGTCCTTTTAGTCCAGATATACAAATGGGATACAGTTAATCAAGACCATCAGTAGCATCAGAATATGTTGGAACTAAACTTTGCAGGGGTCTTTGAATTTGCAGAGATTGACGTACCTTTGTCATTAGTAAACAGTATAACACTCTCGTCAGCCAATAGTCATCACTGAATTGCACATAGCATTTCCATCTTTAAATGGCAGTGTAGTATGAAAGTTCTGAAAGGTTTTATTCTCCTCAGGTTTCGTTTAAATATTTTATGTACCAATTTTGCCAGAACTCGCACTATTTCAGCCTTCTCCGTTATTAACAATACAGAATGTTTAAAATTTTTATTTTAGGATAAAATTCACTAATACCAAAATAAACTGACCACTTCATTGACTTCTTGTCTTTAAAACAGGTCACAGAAGAACACAAGTGACATTGATTTACATTATTTCACTGATTGATGAATAGTCTAAACAGTGTAAGTCTTGCACTGGTTCAATGTTAGTCAAATTATTTGAGGCAAATAACATTTTAGCACTAAGCTCATTTATTATGTTTGTTCCGCTGTTCTTTTGTCCGTGTGGTTCACCCAAGTAAGATGGGCAACAACATGGATACAGTTTACATGGTTACAGCTACTTTATATCTTACCCTCAGCCATAATTCTCCTTCATCCTTCTTAGCGTTTGGCTTCTTCTTAAGCTGTTAGTTGGAAGAAAATACTATATGGGAAGTAACGGTGTGTCTGTTGTTGTTTTCTGCACTGAATGCATTGTCCAACTTATGTAACATCCCTGTGGACACTGATTTGCTCTGTTTTCCCAACAGTGTTTATGTTGTTGTGGTATTGGCTCTGCTGCATAGCAACGATGAGGGAGCCAAACTCGAAGAAGGTGAAGGAGCTGAAAGTTGAAACGGAACTCTGTTGCTTTTCAGCATGTCTCATGCTCTTTTGGTGTAGTTGTTTTTGTTTGTTGTTGTCGTCGTCATCATCATCATCTTGTTTCACTCATTCGTTCACTCAAACATTCATCCGTCTTAAATGAATATCAGTGGACACCCGAGAGGCTCTCAAGTAGCTTGTCTAGTACTGAATATTGTGGTACATTGAAATAACAGTAGGGGCTCTGTCCACCACAGTTCTCTTAGGCTGAATGATTCTTCAGGCCTGCTAAAGCTTCTATGTCCCTTTCCTATTAAAAAGGCAGTGTTTTTGGTGGGACATGGCTCATGGTTACTGGGAAGTGAATGTAAGTAATTTCATTATGCAGTTCACTTTGGTTCATTTTTTTAAATTGTCATAATAAATATATACCTGCGCAAGCATAGTGTCTGTAACACTTATTACTACCGCATGGTGTAAGAGATGCAGAACATCTGTTTTTTTATTATGCCACCAATGTCAACAGGTTACAGGGTTCACACGGCCAGCTTGGAAGTGCTTTCAAGAAGCATCCCAGAAGCGGCACAGAATCTAGAGAATAGGCATTGAGCTTGTTTTCTCCACCTGCCGCCCATGGCATGGTACGATATTTTGAGCAACATTTGAATGAAGCAAAATGAAAACTGTATCCATGTTGTTGCACACCTTACTAATGAGATTAGAGCAGTGACGCTAGAGGAGTGTTGTGCATGTGAACTGTGCATGTTCTAGTGAGTTGTTTATTGTTGATGGTGGGTTGGTGTTACATTAGATGGCATAATAAAGAGAATGCCCATTCTGCCTATAATGCAATGCATTGTCATATCCCCACAATGCACATTATTGTATTTTTTGCATTGCTGTATCACAGTGTGACGATGAATTGTTGCATGAAGTGAAACAAAAAAAGAAAACCAAAGATGCAACATGCTTTTTTTAAAAAAAAATGCTCTTTTTATCGAACAACATGAAGTATCTGATTTGACTATCTATTTAGAAAAGGGATGTCTGTAGACCTTGTTTGCAAGGGGTGAGAATTTCCAGTATAAACTCGATGTACTGTTCCGCTGGGCAAACACTGCATGTGTGAATAGCAAATGTGTACAGGCTGTCTGTAGCAGCCACCCAGCCACATGTCACACTGCACTCATATCTTTCTGAGGTAGTATAGGTAAAAACAGGCCCAGGGTATAAAGAAAAGCTTTTCTTCTTTTCTTGTAGCTCTGGATTTGTGGTCATACAGCTGTGGAATATAAGGACGGGCACATTCATGGCTAGGACTTGTTGTCATGGGAACAGTGAGACCCTGAAACACAAAGGTGGACAGCTTTGTTTGGTGAAGTAGCTTTGTCCGAATATCTTTTTGCTTTGTTTAGGAGTCAGATTCAGGTTCAGGCGTCACCACCACTGTTTATGATATGAGCCTAAGCTATGTTCCGCCCATTCATGCAAGGCAGGATGTTCTGGGTTATAACCTAATTTTCAAGTTGTGTGGCTGTTTAAAGCGTGGCAGAGGGGATAATCGTGTTTAAGTGTACCCAGAAGCCTGGGCCTGTGGTAGTTCTGAAGGCTTCAGCTACAGCAGGATTGTGGCTATTGGCTCTGGACCCTCAGAGCAGCTGGAAATGAGGCAGGCTGTGGCTCTGTCTGAGCAGGGCTCTTTCAGGCTCTTTCAGGCCGGGAGGCCAGCCACAGAGCTCCTCTCTCCAAGTCTTCAAGATAATAAGGGCTGAGCGTTTAGAAGTAGGTTATGCTGTTTGAGCAATTTGCCTGGCTGACTAAAATCATTTTGATTAAACACTGCCTGGCAGGGGGATGGACATAGTCTGAAGCATAGTTTACGTTTTAATATTCTTAGAAACTTTGAAAAGGTTGCTGCCTGTATCTTGAACTTGTAACATTTGTCAGACAGCTCATGCTTGAGGGAGATTGGGTGTAAACTCTTGTGAAGATTAGCCTAAACTTTTGACATAAGAGATTATAATTTAAATTTAAAATACCACCTGTGAGCCTTGGCATTCATGTCTAGCAACTGAAAGCAAACCATTTGGGCATATCTCTGTTCCATGCCTGTCCCTCATAGCTGAATATCCCTGTTTGCACCAAACAGAAACCCTGCTGTGTCTCTGCAGATAGCCTAATCTCAAAATGATGACAAGATAGAGGTCAGACTCATGAGAGATTTGCACTACACTGCAAGTCACACGCTTAGCTGCAAAGACTGTATGTTAACAGTTGAAATCTCACTATTACTCTGCAGAGTAGACCTATGCATGCCTAAACTTCTTAAATGTGGCCAAATTATAAGACATGCATGTGTGTATGAATCTCTTTAGTAAACCACTGTTTTTATTAGTGTAACTACAATGCGGTGTAGCACAATATGCTGATATATGCTTTAAAGATTACCACAAGTAGTAACTTCACAGTGGCCTAGTGTCAGTTCAGCAAAAAATAAAATGTGCAGTTTTCATTTGATCCCAATTGTGGTCAGTCTGCACATTTTGTTAGTTGCAAAGCTAAAGAAGCAAATGTCAGACACCAAAAAAGTTTTGGCTGAATGACTACAATTGGGATCAGATGAAAAACTACATTTTATTTTTCGCTGAACTAAACAAACATTTAGTAAATAAATGTTTGGGGACTGAAGACACCAGTTGATCCAGTTGCAGAATTTTTTGTCATTCTTCTGTTATACCTGTCTTTAACTGGGCCGCCGTTCAGGGCCTTTGTTGTCGTATTTTGTCGTATGCTGTTGGTGTTATCATGTGGGAATAAGCCTGAGTGTTCTTAAAAAGCTGATCTCTAAAGGGCAGCGTATGTTGCTCCAAAATGTGTTCAACGTTAACGGTGCTTTCACAGATGTGCAAGCTACACACTAAAAGTGGATAAAGTCACACAGCGTGGCTGGCTACGTACAAGTTACTGTTGGGGTTGTGAAGCTAATAAAGTTCGAACTGCCCCTCCATTGCTTCAGTGTCAAACGCTGAGCAAAGCCTGCTCAATATTGTCCAAGGTGTGCCCGGAGTAAAATGAGCAGAATACTTTACAATACTGACAACTTTAATTCAGAGTTGTTCAGCATCATATTAAAGATGTGGGGGCTGAAGTTTGCTTCCTGTTCACCAGATTGTTTTACAGATTTTCCATTTGGCGCCAATGGGCGACATTGGAGACTGATGTTAGGAGGGCAAGCCATCTCAGTCAACTATATAGTAAGTATAAAACCTATATTTAGCAAATGACCTATATTTATCAAAGTATAAACAATGTCCTACCTTAGTGAAGTGCAAGACAGTGCCAACCGGGCACGGCATCAAATTCAGTGTGAGTGACCCGTTCAATATTCAGCACTCCAATGTCAGACAGTCTCTCCTGACTCAGTGTGTCTCATGTAGGTATTCAATCGACAAGCAAGAAAAGCAAGCAAGAAAAGTTCCTTTCGCTTGATGTGCTGCTTACTAGCATGGTCAGGAGCAATTTTATAACGTTACTGACGTTTACTAGTCTATCGCCTAGATCTGACGCTTTAAAAAGTGCAAAGCTGATTTCTTCTGATGCCATAGCATTGAAGAGGGACAGCTCTGCACTTGTCTCCTCTTTGGAAAATCCTTAGCGACAACAAATAAATGGCAGGTCCGCTTCAGTGTGTGTTCTAGACCTTAGAATGTTGTTCAGTCTTTCCTTAAACCAATCACGGATGGCAGCCAAGGCTGGCTGAGTTCATCTGACTTTTATTATTGCCCAACTGTCGCTTTAACAGAGATGATTTACATGTACCATGTAAAATATACTCCTTCATCTACTTTGAGAAGCCTAGGCCACTGGTGCCTTAGCAACATTCAGAATATCCTGTATCTTCTTCTAGGGTCTGGGATATGGTGTAAATAAGGAGCAAGAGCCTTCAGTTATGAGATCCTCTTGTGTGTGAACAAAAATCAATGATGCAGACAACAAAGCCCACTAGACAGGATGATGTTCTGACAAAAATCGAAGGCCTAAGTTGTGCTAAGGAAAAAAAGTTTGGATTGGCACTTGTGCGCATGCGGTGTAGCTGGGGATGTTGTGTCGTGACTGACATGTCAGTTTATGGGCGCTGACTTGTCAGTGATTCATTAGATTTTTCACAGTTCTTTGGGATTAAGCATGTGCCTAGTGTTTTGCCATTGCAAAATTAGTTGGCAAGCCTGTGATGGGTTGAGATTTTCTTTGTTTTTTAGTCTCTGGGCTCTGTTTTTGCAATGCTAAGTGGCTTGATGCAGCTGGCTCTGAGTGCTTTTTTTCCCCTCTCTCACAGACAGAATGATGGGTTGACTAAAAGCTGTTTGTTTTACAGAATCATGAAACGAAAAGCTGTTTTATGACCTGTGCCAGAGTGTCGCGTGAGGCTCAGCTTGAGTTGTGGCCAGTTTGAAGGCAAACATTACAAAGTATTAGCAAGAAAAATGGCACCATAAACTGTATTAGATACCATAATATGGCTGTGTCCAAGTAGTTTGTCAGGCTGGAAGACACAAACGTGCCAATAGTTTTGATTCGGTTGGGTCTGTCTCATATTTTCTTTTGCCAGACGTCAATATTCAAGCTAAACCGAATTCCCATGGACTTCCTTCTAACTCAATTTCATATTTGTTTGTCATGCTGGTATTCAGCTTCAGGGTTGTTAATATGACCCCAGCCATAGTTAGCACTCCATTTTCTTTTTTGACATGATTCCTATTAAATATGGTCTTTTTGCTATGAAAACCAAGTTACAGTCAGTTTTAAGTGGATTGAATTCTAGGTGTGGATGCCTGTGTGGTCTGAAAGATAACAGTGCACTGTTCTTCTCTCTTCTTTCTGCAGATTGAGAGGATTACTTCAAAATACATTTCAGATTAAGTTGGGTCAGGACAGGTGCAGGTTCAAGGAATAGTTCAGCAAAAATTCCTTGTACACTTAATGTAGTCGATCAGCCAAGACATGTTTGGTGTCCATGTATGGTTGCGTCTTTTAATTTTGCACAAGAGCTATGTGGCTACTGTAGCTAACAAGCAATGGAAGCGCTTAGGTCACCAATTAGCATGGTGAAAAATGCATGTCTAAATCATCACATAGTTGCTTTGAACATTGAGTTGTTAATCTCAAATAGACTTACTTATTTAGTTTTTCAAGTTTTGAGGTGGTTGCTACTTCTGATTTTTTTCCAATGTAATTTCGTCCATTTTTTTGCCAGGCTTTTCCTTGAATTCTGTTTAATGCTGTAAAAGTGGCAGTCTAGTCAAATAATGTGGGTAATTAGGAGAGTTGGGAGAATTCCCAGTGGGCTGGTGGCGTTTTGGGCCAGTTACTGTAAGCTAATGTATAAACTCAAGCATATAAGCACAAGAATGCTCAGACAGACTATAAATATTAGATCCAAATGTACAATTGTACATCCGTAGTAATTTAGGGGTTAAATCAGCAGACCCCACAAGTGGTGCAGCCCCAGTTCGCTGATTGTAACTGAGTCTTGTACCGTGGATAAAGATTAGATGAAGCTGAAATTAACTTCTTATTCTTATTTCCTGTTCCACCTTAAATAATGTTGCAGTTACATTCAGATGATTGTGTATTTTTTCATTTCATAATGTAAAGGATACAAAATCATGAATTCTGCCAAACTGATGAGGCATGCAGTGCTGTGCTATAGAATAATATTACAAATAACATGTTAAATGCTAGTTTTAGGCCATGCACCTTTTTATTTTCTTTAACTCTGGCCCTCTAGAGTTAAGGCCTGTAGGTACATAATACTTTTATTTTTTATGTATAATGATTTATTTTAATCTAATCTCTGCTTTTTCAATGTTTAGGTGGCCTTCAGTTCACTGTTTGCAGATTTTTAGCTTGAGCTGGATAGCTGCGGGGTCAGAAGCGCTAGCAGGTGTGTGTTTGTGTGAGAGTGCGTGTGGGATGTGTGCCAGCATGAGATGAGCAGTGGTGCTCCTGTGCGAGGCTGGTGCCCCTGTAATGAGGTGACGGTCAGGGGCCAGTGACACTAGCCTCTCTTCTCCTCACCTGCTGCCACGACTGCTTAGCTAGTCTGCAGTCTCCTAGTGCTCTAACAAGCTGTGGCATTGACCCACAGCTGGCTCCTCAGCTTCATGCTGGTCTGTGGTATCAGGCTAACCAGTTCAGTTTTTCATTTCACGCTTAAAACTTGAAGAGCAACTATGTTTAGTGGTTAAACAATCGCTTACATTCTTATTAAATGGTTGAAATGAGCTTGCTTATTTATATTAAAGGAATAGCTCAATTGGTGGTAATGTTGAGTGTTACTAATAACATAACTGACAATTAGCCAATTTGCATGATGGCATTTTTCATAATGCTAACATTTCATAAATGCTAATAGCATTATTGACTGAGGCGCTCCTTTACCTGTGGTATACGAGGCTGGTAAGTGGAGAAACCAGCTGTGAAATATTTGTGGACGAAGATTTGCTTTTAGCAGCATTTTTGTAAAGCATTTGTCTTAAAACACTCAATGAGTATTTTTATTTTCCAGGTCATTTCTCTTACCATAGACGTTCCGCTTAATAATGCAGGGTGTACAGGGATTTTGGGAAAAGGGAAAAGAGGACCTTGTTTGACACTGTCTGTTTTCTTTAAAAAAATACTGGAATGGAACAAAGCCCTGTATGCCAAACCCTGTATGTCCAAACTGGTAACGTTACAGGAGAAGGAAACAGTGTTATTAATTTGTAAATGAGATTTATGTAAAACTAGAGATTAATGTAAACATTTCTGTTGGTCTGTTCATCACAACACAAATGGAGATTTTTGCGCGTCAGTGGCGATATGTAAATTAAAGCATCAGTGTGCTTTATTGTTTTTTAGCATTAGGTGTAGTGAAGGTTGGGAGGGTTAGTTACTGTACAGATTCTGGATTGCCAGTTAAAAATGTCTTCTGAAACCTTATCAAAAGAATTATATTAAAGTAATGTAATTTGACAACTTTCCATTACTTTGAATTACTTATCTTTAAAAGTCATAAAATTAAGTAGAACAGAAAGAAAAACAATTTCCACAAGACATCTTAAAGTTTAAAGACATTTTAAACTGCACTGTTTTATAAAACAAAATGATACATTAAAGCTGACGTTTATTTTTATAATATTTATTTATTTTCATTTTGCTGTGTTATTTGTGCCGTGAAAACTTTCCTTTTTATTATAGTGATAGTGCAGAATTTCTTCATTCAGGAGCTGAAAGTGCTTTCGCAGACAGCTCGGATGCCTTGCAAAAAATTTGCAAAAATCAAGCAGAGCAGATAAAACAATGTTGTTTTTGAAAATTTGTGTTTTAATGTAATCCTGTTAATAATCACCCTAGTTTTGTCATGCATGTATAATCTGCCTTTTCTGTAACAGATTACAGTTATGTTTTTTTTATGCCCTGATTACATAACAGCGTCACATGTATTCTGTTAAAAACCAAGTCTGGGTGCAGTTACACATACAACGGGGTTCAAAAGTCTGATACTGTAGTGAAAATGCTTCTATTTTGCGTTATATTGTGACTTAATATAAAGTTTTTCATTAGAAATTCTATTAACATAAATTGAGTGAAAAATCGAATCTTTGAAATTTAACATGAGTTTCAGAATTTCTTAGTATTTAATGTATATCTCCCTTTTGCTGTAATGACAGTGCTCGAGCTGGCATAAACTCCACAAGTTTGTGCAAAAGCCTCTGATGACTAGTTGTCTGAACATGTGCTTCAAGGGAAGAGATAAAAATCTGACCTTTTTGTACAAAGGCCTCAACATGGCCACGCAATCAGTGATGTAGACAGAGTGTAGAAACTTGAATGGTTCTTCTTTGTTTTACATTTCTTTTGATATGCACAATATTGGCAGATTGGCAGATGTTTGCTTAAAATACCAAATTGGCGATTGGTCCATTTATTATGTTTTATCTGGCAGATCTGTTGCTTACATTGCAAGTTTGGTTAATAAAATTCTGGAGATATGCTGGTATACTTCATGTGTTCATTTAAACCACACAAGTGTGAGCTTTGGACTTAAAAACAAACAAAGCTAATCAGTTCCATCTTTTGCCCAATTTGTAGGGAAATTAGAATTGGAATTGGCCATAGAAGTTCATAATCGCTGCATCCCTACTTTTCTTTGTATCAAATTCTAAAACTTTTTGTTGTTTGTTTCCAGGTTTAAATGCAAAACATGTTCAGATTTCAATATAGTCTTGGACCCACTGTGGATGTTTATTGATAGTAATGAGTCTAAGTAATGCAAGGATTTAGATCTATATCTTCAGAGTTCATAAATTATTCAAACACAGTTTTGTGAATAGGCTAACTGTAAACAAGTGTATGTTTACATGTGCTCCTAAACAGTGTAATGTCTCCGATATTCTTATTTGGTGGGTTGCGTAAAAACAACTCTAAATCAAAACGTTGAACCCTTGAAAACTTAAGTAAAAAATCTTGGGACACTGTGGGAATTCTCTGCAGGGCTGACTTTGAGGGTAAATGGCAGTGAGGATCAGAAGTTGGCTTTAGGCCTATCCATCTGTGATCTCTCATATATACATACACACAGACACACCACACACACCCACAGTATTGGCTCAGTCAGCAGTGGATGGAGGCGAAGCAGGTCAAACCTTACAGGCTTGTTAATTTAACTTTAACTGCTAAATTAGCATACGCACTTCTGTTGCTTACACCACCCTTACAGTCCCTCTTCCTTAGATAGCAATTATCTGTCTCTTTAAGTGTAGTGCTATATGTCACATGCCTCTTGTAATCTGACATGGGTAATTTAAGCGACGTAACCCTAACTGCTCCAATGATAAGCCTCGAACCAGGCTCTGTAACGAACCGAGTGGTATCTGAAAAGCATCAGAGGGAAATCAAATCAGCCCTCTTCATTAATTTTTACACTCCCCACTGAGCATATAATAGAGCTAGTGGCGTTGGTGGAGTCTCTGATACGAGCGTGGCAGATCTGTTTGAGAGTTAGGTGACAGGCTCTTTAAAGATGCTCTTGCTTGGAGGGGCGTGGGCCTCGAAGTCAGAGTTTGATTGGACAGTGCCTTTAGTCTTAATTAGTTTTTCTCTCAAAGGAGCTGTTGCTTCATGTAGGGGTGGGTGATGTGATGATATGTTTGTGTAATAAATGATATGCTTTCCTGAGTATGTTGTGGCTATAGTCAGTATCTCTGATCACCGATTGTCAGCATGATCGGCTGCTAACCGATACCAATTGACCTAGATGGCACATTTAAAGGCGCAGAAGCGATTCTCAACAGCAAAACAAATACACCTTTCGCTTCAGTGCTAAAAGATCTTTGTGACCATAAAACCTTTTGTAAACATTGTGTGAACAAATGCCATGTTATAACGTTAGAGCGAACAGCAACACGGGAAGTGATGTAACTAACGTTAGCTAGCAAGGCTGTGGAGTTAGCAAGCTGTCACTACATTTGCTAGTGCAAAACTAACCACAAACATTAGCAAATGGGACAATACAACACTGACCCCTTGATTCTGTGAAACAATCAAAATAAGTTCTTGATACCCACCTGTCAAGCAGAAACAACTGTTCCTTTTTAATTCCTTTTCATGCCTTCAGCTTTTTTAACAGCTGTCAGCTTAAATGGTGTAATTGTAAACAATGCTAACTAATGTGTTGTAACTGCATACAAGCTGATTGGATGTCAGATGTATATGCCTTATTGTCTTATTTTATTATTTGTTTTTACCGATGATTTGTTTTATTTATTTTCTCCTGTTCCTTCCTTTTCTAGAAGTTAAAAAAATCTGTAAACTCATAGGGCCAGATGTACTTACCACAAAGTGTGCCTTCATGCTACTGCAGCATGCGCTCACAATTCACCCGAAATTAATGCTTTGAGGGCTCCAGACTAGCTTTTTCAGAACTGTCCTGAAAACAGTCCTGAAAAAACCTTTGTCAGCTGTCCCAAATTAAAAGCTGGCCATTTAAAGGTTTAAAATGCCTTTATATTACATTTCTCCTTTACATTGAACCACCATATTACAGATTCACAAAAGTGAAAAATGTCAGATAGCAATACACTCTTTTTATACAATATTTTTGTTGTCCCTGGGATAACAGGATGGTGTTAGTCTGGAGCCTTCCGTTTTATTTACTTAGGCTGCGGTTAGGACTACAAACTGCACAGAGGACCACCTGCTACGTTTAAAAGACACAGTGAACCTTTAACCAGCTCAAAACAATAGCGGTCTTAATAAATTTTCCTCATCAAATTTTAGTCCATCCTTGCATCGGTGGCTTGTATGGCTGGTTAGTAACATAAAATATTCAGGGTCAGGTCTTGTTTTTTGCCTGGAATACCAGCTTATTTATTTTTCTAACTTGTGGCATGAATGCTGAGTGAGCCAGGTTGCCCGTTTAGTAGTTTTGACTGCGTTACTACATGCACATCAGGTCAGTGTTTGGTTGCTTCTGATTAGCCGGACTCATCTACAGGTAACTCATTATTAGCCCAGATCTCCCCCTAAGACGTTGTTGTTAATCTCTCAGCTCTTTCTTTGAGACAATGGCACAAATTTACTGCTGGTTTTCTAAGGTGGGGAAAATGAGAGAATGCAAAACTGGTCATCGCAAATTATCCAGAATACCCAGAATATGTGCTGTTTGCTCCTGAAAGTGCTGCAAAAGACTTTTTCATATTCAGTTCAATTCAAGATTAATTTGTATAGCGCTTTTTAGAGTGGGCGTTGTCACAAAGCAGCTTTAGAGAAAATCTGGGTCTAAGCCCCAAGATGAGCAAGCAAAGTGTGACAGAGGCAAAAAGAATCTCTCCAAAAGCAAGAGGAACTGAAGAGCCAGAGGGTGAACCCATCCTCCTCTGATCAACAACATATAGCAAAACAATAACACAACTTGTTTCAGCTTGTTCACAAACATCCAGAGAACTAAATGTCTTGATACATACTATGTAACATGAATCATGATGTATTTTTTCGTCTTAGCTCCACACCAACTTGGCAGAGTCAAATGCCGTGGATTGGAGCTAAGGAGATGTTTGAAGTTAGAGCAGATGAGGAGAAACCCAAGAGTTTCTCCTTCTTCTCCAATGTGAGTTGGAGAAGCTCGCTGTCGAACCGAGCCTGTTTTCATGTATTTTGTATGAGGGCAGGAGGAGCTGGCTGTGGGGTTTTTTAGCCCTGGAGTGAGACCAGAGCGGGAAAAGCCTCCAGTATATATATATAGCCTTCTGGGCTTGGAGCAGAGCCCTGAATTCAGAATATAGAAAATGTTCTCCACATAAAATAAATATGAGCAGGCAAGAATCCACAAGAGTGATATGCTTCGTGTTGAAATGAGCACATTTGAACCTGATCATTGTGCATGTTTTTTGCTGTTAGGACCTGCTGCTTATTGTAATTCTCTTCCTACAGTCTATAGTGGTGCGGTTTTTTAGTGTCCGGCTCAGACCATGTTCTGTTGAAACCCGTTCCATCACTGCTCTGCTGCATGGCAACATCTAAAAATAAATTCTTGCCTGCTTTCAAAGAAAAAATATAGTCTGACTTTGAACCTCTCTCTTCTCCATAAGTTGGATTGTTCTCCACAAACTCAGTCTACCAGTACATCAGAGGTTGCACTCACTCAGACTCCAGGGGTAGGTGCAATCAGAGCAGTACAGTTGTTGTCGACAGATGATCGATGACTGACTCTTCAGTGAGTTTTGGCCATTAAGGTCCAGTTGAATTATTGTTGGGCTGAGATTGACTGGCAGGCTTGTGAGTTGGGGGAGGTTCATTACCCAAATCCCTTAGCTCTCAGTATTTTCCTGTGGAATATTGTGCATGGTGGAACATAGTGTTGTTTGTTCTTGGCCTGCAGTAGAGTACTGTGGAAGAAAGTGGTGAAGATGATGCTGACTATGCTTATGTGTGTTGCTGTTATTGAGGTATTTTTACAGTATTTTTTAAATATGTGATCATTAGAACATTTGGCACCATTCCTATGAGCCCCTTGTGTGCAGGAGTGTTTCGACCGTTAATGGTTGTACTTGTTCCACTTAAAGCGAAGCAGGAATTCATTCAGTATGTTTGCCAGAATGCTATGTTGTATGTGTTTTTTATTTTTTCATTAATTATTTTGATGAATTAGAGCTGGCACAATATTGAAACCTTAGTTATCAGCCAGAACATTTTATAACCAATAAACTAATAATTTTTTCATTTAAAAATTAGTAGGCTTTAAAATGAGTTATTTGAAATTGAGGCACTTCACTTAAGTGTCTATCTAAAAGTAGGCTGTCATGCTCAAACTACTCAAACACTCAAGCATAAGGGGTATTTGAGGACAAAGTTTTTTTCTTTTTCATTTGTTCTTTTTTCCTTCTAATGTTCAATCCAGCATTTTCTGCATATCAGCCCTATACCAATACTATATCTGATTGGTGCCTTGGATTTTATTGGATCTCCCCAATTTAGTCGTCACCAATTCCACCCGCTAGTTAGGAGTCCCCCAATCACACAATACTATCAATGCTAGGAGGGCGAAGGCTAACACAGGCTTCCTCCGAGACCTGTGAAGCGCCACCGCTTCTTTTCGAACTGCCGCTCACGCAGCGTCATTGGACAGCTGAACGCGCTCAGAGGAAAGCGCCATCCGCCAGATCTGTTATGTTAGCTAACAGACGCCTGCGCTGACTAGCATCACGTTAAGTGATGGGGGGAGAAGGAGGGGCCATCCCACCCACTCAGAGAGAGCGAGGCCAATTGTCCTCTCTTGGACTACCGGCCACGGATGGCTGTAGCATCACCAGGGATCGAACTCGCGATCTCCTGATGATAGGGCCAACGCTTGCCATGGTGCCATTTCTGTTAGGGATATATTGATATGATCCAACTGAGATAATTTTTTTTTCTCTCTAATTATTTCTGCTCTAATTATGTACCAGGTAGAGTACATAAAGTTTATTTTTCTATTTTAATGTTTTTTGCCTTTTTTTTAACTGTAATTTTCATTAGCGCAGTGTTCACACGTGCAACATTGGCATAACATTATGACCACCTCCTTGTTTCTATGCTCATTTTTATCAACTCCTCTAGTCCTTCATCAGTGGTCACAGGACGCTGCTGAGAATGATCCACCACCCAAATACTACCTGCTCTGTGAGGGTCCATGGAGGTCCTGACTAGTGAAGAACAGGGTGCACCTATATAGTAAGTGGAGCTGATAAAATGGACAGTGAGCGTAGAAACAAGGTCATAATGTTATGCCTGATCAGTGTGTGTATATGTGTGTATATATATATATATATATATATATATTGCCCTCACCAATATTAGCAGGCCTGGTAGTCATGGGCAAAAAAACTGTAAAAAAATCATTAAAAATATTAGCAAACTAAAGCTAACTAAAGTATATTCCTATTCATACTTTATGTTTTTAAGTTCACCTGAGCGATGAGGAACACTTACAATATATACTTATATACCTTCTTGATTCACTGGGGAATGTATATGAGATGAAACACAGGCCAAATTTCCATCCATCACTATGAGAAAGACCAGAGAATACAGCAATGAAGTATGACAAAGGATTGTTAAGCTGCACACATCAGGAAATGGCTACAAGCAAAACAGCTAAACAGTTAAAAAAAAAGGCAAATTTTCACTATCAGGTCAGTAATTGGAGATATTAAGAACCTCCTGGGAAGAGGACGTAGTTCAGTACTGACCTGGTGCACAGTGAGTAGGATGGTTCAAGTTGACAGTCAATCTTCAAGGATCACAGCTGGGGAATTGCAGACATTAGTTAGGTCTTGCGGTCAGAATGTCTCCCAAACTACAATCAAACACCCCCTATATAACTACAAGTTGTTGGGGGACCAAAGAACTGCCAAACGTTACTGGAACTTTCAGTGGGACAGAACTTTTTCAGTGCCTGCCTCACCAGTGCCATCACAAAATTACCCCTCCAAAATCATGACCCTAGGTATTTATAAGTGACTTAGTTGGTCTTAGTTGGCCTAAATTTAGCCTGATTTAAAACATGTGGTTCAGAATAATGTTGGCTGGACCTTTGAAGATATACGTGGACAACACTTTAATCACTCCACTGACTTTCACAAGGAGATTTTAAGACTTCCTTTAGTATCTCCTGTGTGTTGACAGCCTTTTGACACAAAAACAAACAAATGACAAAAAGAGAAACTGCTGCACGAAGAGATATCCTTAAGACATCTGAGATGTCCTTAATATTAAACATTTTGTGAAAATAATCATTAATTATTTAAATAGAAGGAGAAAAAACAATATATCAAACAGTGGAAAAATCCCATTTGTATAAACTGAGGTGAGTAATAAAGGGAGAGGGTTGTCGTTATAAAGTCAGACTATGCAGCCTGCAAGTAAATGGGTTATAGTTTATATATAAATTGATTCGTTTTTTATACAGCTCTTGGTTTCGTCCAGTTTTTAAGACTGAGATATTAGTCTGGCTATTGTCTGCATGTAAACATAGTGAATGAAATAATTCTGTGCACTGTTACAAATTTCTGTTTTTGTTTTTTCAGTCATTAAAGGCTTAGTTGTACAGTTACGTAATATAGATTTTATTGTAAAGGTTTTAACCATATTTGATGATATACAGTAATACCTTTCTATACATATTTTACTATAGATAATGGTGGTGAAGGTATGCTGGAGGAAATGGTTACAGGCAGTGAGAAACTGATGTTTATCATCCAACTGTGGTTTTTGCAGCTTTAGGTGAGCCTGCTGTTCAGCCAGATGTTTCTTAGCATAATAAGACATCTAAATTTCACCTGTTGTGTGTGGCACCTCATTTATTAAGGATGTAATTGCTATTATTTGGGAATACTTCAGAAAACATAGTCTAATTGTTGCTGCAATTTTCAGTTTGTCCAGTGCTTGTGTGTTTTACTTGCAGTGTTTGGTATTGTTTTGTATTTCGTTTGTATTGTATGATAACTCAATTTCATGTTCCTACCTTTAACATACATTATATGGCCAACAGTACATGGAAACCCCTCCTAATTATTGAGTTTCAGCCACACCCATTGCTTGCAGGTCTATAAAAGCATGCATGTAACTATGCAATCTCCATAGACAAACATTGGCAGTAGAAAGGATCATCCCAAATGCAACCTTTGCCACGAGTCAGTTTGTGACATTTCTGCCCTACTAGATCTGCCCTAGTCAACTGTAAGTGCTATTGTTATGAAATGGAAGTATCTAGGAGCAACAACAGCTCAGCCAGGAAGTAGTACACTATGCAAACTCACAGAGCAGGCTTACCAAGTGCTTAAGTACATAGCGTGTAAAATCACCTATCCTCTGTTGCATCACTCACTACAGAGTTCCAAACAGGATAGTATGATTGAGGAGGGATAATGGTCTAAGGCTGTTTTTCAGGACTTGAGTAAGGCTCCCTAGTTCTAGAAAATAGTAATGTTGATGCTGCAGCATACCATGACATGCTTCCAACAGTTTGCGAAAGGTTGGATGAGATTGGTGTGGAGAAACTCCTGTGGCCTGCACAGAGCCCTGCTCTGAGTACCTTTGGGATAAAGTGGATGTCAATTTCAGACCAAGCCTTCTCATCCAACATCAGTGCCTGACCTCACAAATACTCTTTTCCCTGAATGGGCACCAGTTTACAAAGACACACTCCAAGATCTTGTTGAAAGCTCTCCCTGTAAAGTGGGGGCTGTTGTAGGGGGCCAGCTCCATATTAATGCCAATGGTTTTGGAATGGGATATCCAATAAGTTCACATAGATGTGATGGTCAGGTATCCACATACTTTTGGCCATACAGTGTATGTTATGGTAGTATGCCTGACTGAACCTGCAGCTTTTGGTCAAGCAGGCTAGCCGTATTCTTAACACATTTCTGTTCTGTTCCAAAGGGCAATCAGTTTGGAGATTAAGTGAATGCTGGCTTTAAGATCCAATTAATAATGGATTGCGACAGCACCACAGCAAAGTCTGTGCGTTATTAAAAATTGAACATGCTGTGCTGGTTGTGTTGCCAGTTCATTTGGCGCACTTGCCTTCATAAATTTGAAACCCTCTTTTCTTTGCATCCATTAGTTTATGTCATAGGTTCCATGTAAAATATTCATTAGTTATGCTTCTATTTCTGTGCCATTCTGCTGCGGATGCATCTGAAGTTGACTTGGTGCCAGGGTATGTTCTTTCATTAACTGTGTCTGAATGGTCTCGTATTATTAAAATAGTCAGAGTTCATTACTTGCAAGGGCTTTATATGGTTACTAATGTAAATCAAGGTTATTATTCAATGTGTCTTTGTTAAAATGAGTTGATAACTTTAGTAGTTTTGAAGTTGGCTAATTAACTCTGATGTGGGAATACATTTCACATGACATAATTCGCATTTGTCTAAGAGAATATTTTATTTGGGCATACAGTTAAACCAGAAAAACACTTGTTAATACAACTTGCTGCATCAAAGGCAGCAAACAGTGGATAACCTTAATACTCTGTTGGCAAAACTTACCTTAGGCTACCATAGGTCAAAATTAGCACTGTATACTAAAAGATTATGGCTGTTTGCACCTTGATAGTGCACTATAGTCTAATTTTTAATCTGTAGGGAGATGATGCTCTCAGTGTGGTTATAATAGCAAGTAGAACAAACAGCTTTTTTGCTCAAGCTCTTGCCAGGGGCCTTTTTCCACAAGGTCCTTGCAGCTCTGATGAATATTTCACCAGTATTAGTACTGGGACTTGAACATACAAAATGCTCTTTGAGCCAGTTCTCTCTCTCCGCTCGACTCTTTCACATGTCCTCTCCGGCACATACCAACTTGAGAAATAAGCGCTTTATGACTAACCAAGGCAAAACTTGGAAACTTCATTCAGAATGTGATTTTTGTTTGACAACTGAGTGAGTATCGACTGGCAAAGCTTGGACTTTGGCCCTTTGCTATGAAGTTGTTTTGTATTGATGCTTTGGAGCAGAGGTATCTAAAAGTTTTAACCCAGCTGGGCCAAAAGTTGAGTCAGAGGCCATTAAGTAACAAAATCTGTGTGAAGTTTGCTCAGAATGGACTGGCTGAATAAAATTCAAGTCTTTCTAATGGTAGATATGGTCTGGCAGGCCAAATTAGAAGTCTTAAGAGGTCATATTTTGCCCTCAGGCCTCAGTTTGGACAATTTGCTGCTCTGAGAGGAGGACTGTATATGTGCCTCTGCATCCACCTACCCTAGTGCACCACCAGGGAACACTGCCTGCTGCCTGAGTTTTTGCATTTTAAACAGCTTAAACTGATCATAGAAAGAAGTTTGACGTTTGTCATAAGTTTAGCGCATGATTCCAACTGGAATTGGATTTGACTTGGCCTGGAACACAGCGCTCTCCTGCCTTCACTGCTGGTTTCTCTGTCTTTCATCCAATGACTCTGTATACACCCCACTTCCCTTCTTGCCACAGATCTTCATTTTTAGACCAGTTTGATACCATTTCCGATTCTTGAACCTAGTATTGACCGATACTGAGTATCGTTACAGTACCAGTGCTCTTTTTTTCCTTCCTCAGTTAAAATATTTCATATGGGACTATTCTTTTATGTGTAACATGTAACAATGTAACATGAGGCTGTAACTACCTGCTACGTTAAAGGAGCAATATGTAAGATGACAACCTGTCAAATCCACACTCCACTCTCCAAAGAAATAGGGGGCAACATATCATCAAAGTTGTGGTGTCCACCCTTATGATAAGAAACAAGGAAATGCACAGCACCCCCCTTATCAGACTAGAACTCTTGTATTGCTGCTGTTTATGTCACTTTTTTTTTCTCTGCTGCTGAAAGTGTTTTTTGCAGGCGGCAGTGGTTACAATGGTCGCTTGCCAAGAACTTCAGCCATCGTTGCATTTCCTGTTCCTTTTATTGGCTTCCTGTCCTTAAAGCAACATGATGTAACAATCTTACCTTTAAATAATAGCTTTAAAATAATTTTGATGGTACATTGACTAATAACAGGGAGAATCGCAACATAATTGACAAGAGGTTAGAATATGCCATCGGGGCAGTGCTGCTACTTCGTCCTCTCATGTTGGACTGATGGCAGACTTGATGCTACAGTGACGCACTATCGCCTCTTGAGGAACAAAGTGGTATTACAATGGGCCGTGCCTAGCTGGTTAGCATGCTAACTTCAGTAGATACGTATCTCTGCAACACAATACATAGATGTCTTTAACATAACGTCAAAACTGTTATTTCTTCACTTTCTTCACATGAATTGATAATTTTAGTTCATTTTGCTATGTTTTAAACTAAAAATCTTACAAATTGCAGCTTTTATATATAAAAGTAAAATAAAACAAATTACTAATATAATACTATGGATATGGTCATCCATTACCACTGGATCTTATTTCAGCCTAACAGCGTATTTTATCGCAGATGAGTGGCAGCAGCGTCTCCAAACAAGAGCAGTGAATGAGAGACTTCCAGTTCTCTTGCCACATCACTTCCATTTGTTTTATTAATAAAAGATATTGGACATAAATGCATTATGGATCATTACAAATACTTTTTTTTTAAAACTACCAGGTCCTCAGACAGTAAGAAAATAGAAATCATGTATAGAAAAAAAAGATGCATCGAGATTCTTGGCAATTTTTGACTAATAAAACATGTTTTCAAACGTACACCTCTGTTAGCTGCTAAATTTTGGTTTGTAGTACTGTATTTTTTAGCCTGCTACCGCCAGAAAACCACTTTACCATGTTTGTTTATTGTATGTTAATATCCAGCTCATAGCTTTCTTTCTTACCCGAGATGAGCCAATTATCTGAACTCTTATAGACACTTGAATATCAAAGTTAGTCAGAGGGCCCATCCCTCATTAATACACAATGCACTGTTAGAAGTTCATAACGAAAATGGCTAAGAAATAGTTTTGAATGTGGATTGATCCATTTAATAATGTTAAGTAAAGAGGCTTTTCTGGCATCTCCTTGCAGCTCTGCAATGGTATCTGTCTATTTCTACCTCTGTTGGTTGTGTCTGTGATTCATTATGAGGGCAGGTAAAAGCAGGGCTAGAGATCTTGTGCAGTGAGCTGCTGTTTCTGCATGTATACATATTCCCAGAAGGAGCTGAAACCAGGCTGTGTTGCCAAGCATTGGTTTTCTGTACCTATAGAGGATGGGACCATAGACACTGGGAAACCTTCTGACAACCAGTGGTAGCAATGATGCTTCAGCATGTCATCCACCCACATGCGGTCAGTCTCTGGGAGAGACATGGAGTAGCCAGGCTGGAGCCCTGCACCTTATCTTCCCCCAGGGAGCTCTCACTATTCAGCCAAGTGTGAAATCAGGAGTCCTTCCCCGAGATGTTTCCTCCCACGATCATGCCAAGAGAGACGAGGAAAGGGAGGAAAATTGGCTCCAAGCCTGGGAGGTTGGGCTCTTGTCTGTTTTATTCATTTGCTCTTCCACTCTTTCTCAGTCCTTTGTCCTGTCTGCTTTATTGGAAAAACCCATCAGCACTGAAATTGCTTGTGGTGAGGCTTTGATGGCAGCTCTGGTTGATCCTCACACAGACTCCACAGAGCCTACAGAAAGTCATTTTCTTACAATTGCTGAGCAAAAGCACTTCATCTGGAATCGACTTATTTGTTTGTGGCATACTTGGCTCTGAAGATGTTTTTTGGAGCATGTCTTGTTATGTTCAGAGCACAGAGCAAGAATGATGTGAATCAGAGAAAGACAGTAATAATTTGATTTCCCGTGGAGTTCAGATGCCTAATAATTCATGTGAGCTACATGGTAAATGGGGGCTGTTGAACTGACAGTGCAAGGAAGTGTTGATGTAATGAAAGTCTGCTGTAACCCATGTGTCAGTTAAAAATCAATAAATTACATGACAGAGTTGGCAAGAATCCAGGCAGTGGAAGTTAGCTAGCTGCTATCCAACCAGCCATTGAGAGAACGACAGGAATAGACCCAATAATAGAGGACACAAAGGCAGAAAGAGTCCAGTGTAATAAGAGAGATCTTGTGACATAACACAGGGTTAGCAGAATGTGTGAAATGATCTCTTGCAGCACAGATCACCAAACTACACCAAATCATGCTACAGTAACTCTTCCTTAGCCTGATTTGTTGAAAAATTGTCTTTATTGCGTAGAACATCAATATTAAGATGCAGTTAACAAAGCTTTGTCTATAAAAGTGATTTATGATATCAGCAGTACAGTTGTGAGACAATATTTATGAACCCCTTGGAATTATTTAGACTTCTGCATTGATGGCTTCTCTTCATCTGAATCACAATAATTAATATTTTACATTAATTAATTAACATTTTACAAAACTCTTACAGTTTAGGACTTTTATAATGTCTTATGTGACCTGCCTGCTTCTGCAACATTTCAATGAGATTGAAGTCAGGAAAGGTCCAATATAGAATACGGAATTCTTTCTGTTTGAGCCACAGTTTTTATTGACATTTTCTAACAAAACACTAGAATAAATCAAGACAGTCAAGGAAATGGGGGGAGAGAGAAGGGGGCAGATCTCAAATTACAATTTTTCACTAAGTTCATGCGAGCACATCAGTCTTATCACTCAAAAAGAAAAATAGTCCCTTCCACAGTTCAACAGTGGATATTCTGACAATACAAGATTTAGTAGTGATTCAATCCCAAAATCTTTAAATTGGTGTCCAGTTTAAACCCTGGAGAATATATTTTTCCCCAGCTGTAAACCCTGCAAATGCCATACGCTTCTGCAGAGAGTTTAAAACCAGAATAATCATTTAGCAGACAAAGACACGGGTCTAGCTTGAGATTGACACCAATAAGCTTTAATACCGTTTGAGTAACATACTTCCAGAAGTTAGCTATGTATGTAGGGGTCTCCCAGAATGCATGCAGAAAAGTAGTAGTAGTTTAGGCAAAGACTGCAGTGTGGGTTGTGATATATGGTGTAGGCCTAACTCCAGTAATTTTATAACGTATCAAAAGATGAGCAATTGCGGATTTTAAGAGCAGTGGTTTCCTCTGTGCTAAACTCCCGTTATCACTCTTGTTCAGTGTTTATGATAGAATTGTGAATGCAGACGTTATCACTTGTTTGAGAGTTCTGTGATATGCACTTTCACTTATCTTTTTAGGATGGTCTGTCCAAGGGAGAGTAGTGGTGGTTCTGATTTTCTTAAGAATTCCTTTCATCTGACTGCGGGCTAATGGAGGCCAAAGCTTTCACCAATGCACTTGTAACCCTTACAAGTCCTATGAGCTTCAGCACCTTTTCTTCAAGGTTCTCTGAAATCTCTGTTGTTCTGATGAAGCATGTAGCACATGTGGTAACCAAAGTGTGTGGAATTTTGTTTGAAAAGTTAGTTCAAACACACACCAGTGTTGTATGGAACACCTGACTCCAGTTACCCACAAGAGGTAACTATAGTAGAGGCTTTTATACTTTTTTGTATTAGTAACCTTGATTATTTAAACCATTTGGGCAATAAAACATGGTTGATGTCAAAAAAATGTATCTTCATTTTTATTTGTTTTTATTTTTCTTGATTATTTGAAAATGGCAGCTGGTCTTTACATTGTGTGGTTTCATGATGAATGGACTAAAATCACTTGGAATAAAACCTCTTAACATTAACTTACACAAAACCTTAAGAATGTTGTAACAGTCTCCTGTGTAGTTAGTCAACCGTTTTGGAGATGCATGTTTTTCTTCGGGCAGTGGCGATACGTAAAATGATGTATGTATTTGTTAAACAACTTATGTGATTATGTGTTAGATGAAGATCAGGGGCCCATATTGGCCAAATGTCTCAGAATAAACATGAGATCTGAGATCGATTTAGGCCTTTACATAACTTTGAATCAAATCACATGAATTGATGATACCTGATCTCAAATCAGAAGTCTTGCGCGGAGGTATTTGATAAATATGGGCCCAGGTTACATTCCACAAGAACCTTCTAAAGTGTTCGGAGACCTGTTCTTACAGCTGTGTACTACAAACAATACAGATTTATATTACAGAATTCCCCTTCTTTTGTCTCCCGCAGGACGTTTTTCCAAGTTGCTGTCCAGGATTGTCCAGTGGCGAGGTGAGGCAGGGTGAGGCGAGGAGGGGCCACTGACCGGATGCCCTTTGCGGCGGGAGCCGCGTGGCCTTGACCATGAGCCGGCTGATGTTGGGCCGGACGCTGGAGCGGATCTGCAAGGCTGTGCTGCTGCTGTGCCTGGTGCACTTCCTCATCATGATGATCCTCTACTTTGATGTGTATAGTCAGCGCTTTGACATCTTTAGCCGCTTCAACAACGGCCGCGGCGCCAACGCCTCCCGGGGGCCCCACCACTACTATTACAACTACTCCAACGGCAGACCCAACACCACCTTTGCTAGCTACCTGGCTGCTGCTGACCAGCTCTCACCCACCGCCAAGCCTGAGGCCAACCGCACACACCCCACCCCTAAGCCCATTCCTCCATGCCCAGAGGTGCCTCCTGGACTTGGTATGGGATGCTTTCTTTTGCTGTTTTCGCTTTGGGTTTGCATGTTGTTTTTTCAGCATATGCGTTACTGGGTACAGCCATCTAGTCCATACAGGTGTAATGATTTCAATACAGTATCGATAAAAAGAGTGTATAGAAATTTAAAACGGTACTGCAGATACACCCGTTAGTCTTTTCTGAGGGTCTCTCACTTTTTCTTTCATGGAAACCACAAAGCATGAAAAAGTTGAAACAGTGGCTTAGTTGTAGTTAATGCTGTCAGACTTTCCAAATCACTGCCCAGAATTTTGCACTTATTTTAATTATGTTTCTGTGACACATTTATGTTGATATTTCAGTTTTGTGAGGTGGAAATAGAGATTATATAAGGTTTTATGTGAGCTCAGTGCTGAGTTTTCTTGTCTTAGTTTTTATACTTTTCATTAAGGTCCCTATTTTGATATGGCCAATACAGTCATATGCAAAAGTTTAGGTGCTTCTGGTCAAATGAGGTTTCATTGATTAAAGTAGAAATAAGTCAACACATCTACAGAGAACACACTTTTTAATGCACACATTTTAATGCACAATTACTGCTTATTTTCTGAATGTAGCATGTGTGGGGGTAAAAGTATATGTGGCCTGTGCTAGAAGTTATAGAACATTTTTCTTTTCCAGTATGGTAAACTAAATAGTATTTGTGCACAAAAAATTGCAGAAAAATTCCTTATTTAAGTTCTCTGTTGAGAAATATCTTATACCTATAAAACCTATAATTTGTATTCAACTTACATACAACTGTTTTTGTGACATGGTTATGTTGATATTTCAGTCTTGGGAGGTTGAAAATGGAGGCAATAAGAGGTTTTATACAAGCTCAGTTGTGCTCTTTCATAGTTTTCTAGACTATTTTGTCTCTTCTATAGTATTTCTGTTTTTCTATAAGATCACTATTTTGACATGGTCTGTTTGTAGAGATGATCATATGGTCACCGTTTTGCAGAAGGATATACTACTTTATAATCTTGCTTTGAAATAAATAAAATAATTTGTCAATCTTTGTAGTACATAATTAGAGCTTTGTAGAATCAAGACATTTTGAAGACATTAAATATCAAAAATTGTGGCCTCAGAATTGAAAATAAAATCTGAAAACATGTTTATTTTAACATCTCTACTAGTCAGCTGAATTATTTTGCGGCACATGCATTGGTCTCTAACTTGATGTTGCAAAACAGTCAAAACCCTGACCCAGGGAGGGCCCAGGGCCGCTTTCTTCTGACTAAGCGCCGAAGTGGAAAAGAGGGCGAAAGTGGGACAAACTGCGATTCACAAGGCCTCTAATGGCAGCTCTGGGAATGCCCCGTGTCAGAGCATTTTATTGACAGCTAAAGGGGACAGTTTAAAACGCAGTGAGAGAAGAGCCAGATCAGGGTATTAAAAATGGGGAGCCTTGTCTTTATAACAATAAGAATAAAATCTCTTTCATAACTACAGTGTAATAATGCTTGCAGAGCAGATCAAACGGCTAGTTATGCGAGGGAATGCGAGAAAGAAGAGCAAAGGGAGGGGGGTGTATTCATGCCTGGAAACTCTTAATTAGCACTCTCTGAACAGGAGATAAAATGGTAGAAGCAGAATCTGTGTGTGTGTGCGGCAAAATGTAGGCAGCCACTGTGATGCCTCTCCGTGTTGTAATGGATTCTCTGCATACTCCAATTAGTCTAAAAGCTGGTGTCCCGCTCTGTTTTCTAGACTGAGCGGAGAGGCATAACAGATCTGGCGTCAGCCATCTTCCTCAATGTGACGTATTTAATCCTAGACGCTTCACCTATCCAGAATTCTCCTGCTGTGTCGGAAAGCCTCACCTGCATGCGACACTCGTCCTTCTCATAAGTTTGATGGCCTTGGTTGGATATCATCTGCAAGGGTCAGGCTTTGCGTGGGTGATTCTGGTGCAGACACTGCCTAAAACTGTTCAGTCCTAGACTTTGTACAGCTGCCTCACAACATACTACAATATACTATACTAATAACTGTGGTAAACAGTTAAACCAGGTTCGGTGCTTTATCTTTACCTCGTTTTAATTAAAGATGACAATATCACTACAACCACAACTTCTACTGAACTGTGCTTTTATTATTTTCTTTTATTTGACGAAGATAAAACTTCAACTCGTACACCATCACTGTGTTTGTGGTGTTTTGTCAAATAAATAATAAAAGCACAGTTTAGTAGAAGTTGTTGTATACTATCATCTTTAATTTGGCCTTGAAATTGTAAGTGATCTAGTAAGGCAGAATGCAAGTGTCACATGAACATTACCATCCAATGCCATAGTGTCTGTAGCCACTTAGCTTAGCCTGTTTGTATGAGAACTGAGACACGACAGTGTCTGAAACCTGATGCTGATATCTGAGGATGTCCTAAGATGTATACCGTACCATAAAGGCAGCTTTTTGTCCAGGCGTGATATCTGCCACACTGAGTGTGCTAAACCAGCTCAGCTCAATATCCACATCTCTACAACAACTTCATCTTTATTGGGTATTGATAATATGGCATTAATGTAGGATATCCCATCACCCAGCATGTTTAGTTATGTTCAGTTATGTTCACGGATTGGAGTACTAGACCCCATTTGCACCTTCACTTCATGTGACTGGTATCTGGGTTGTGTCCTGATAAGATTTTAGCCACATGCATTCACACTTGGTAGCCAAATGCGTCTCCAGACTCAAATCCAATTGCTGTGTGGAAAAGAATATGCGAATCTGCTCGTTACGTGGTAAACAAAGACCGATTCTTTATCCGTTCAGCCTCGTCTGTAGTACTGCCTGAGGAGGAGTTTTGGTTGTACTGGGAGGGGTTTTGGTGTGTGTCTTGGAGAGACAAATGCCTTTACACTGTTATGGCCTAAATGTGTCTCAGGCCACCTGCTGAAGTGGTTTGTGCAATCAGATTTTTATCTGTTTCAAATGTGTCTTGGGTGTGCATTTTTATGTGGCTTGGTCTTATCCAGATACACTCCTGATACTCAACGCATGATGTGACCAGGTGTTAATGGGGTCTGAGTGTCTTGCTATGAATTGCATGAAATAAATCAATAAATGAACAACCTTTTTTATACCAATGACAAATGAGTTTTTACAGTTGCTGGGGTCTGTTACCGTGGAAACTCTGTTTGCCGCCACTGGCCATGGATTGTATACTTGATCTCATTCTTACATTAGTCATTGGTTTTTATTGGTTAATCTGAGTACTTCTGTATAATGATAATGCTCACTTTGTCTTGTGTTGTGTTGGTTTGTTCCACTGTTGACCTGTTTAGGGGTGGGTGCCCCTTTTGAGTCTTGGTTCCTCTGAAGAGTTTCTTCCTTCCTTCCTCTTGGAACAGGGCTTCTGTAAAACTGCTTTGTGACAACAACTCTTTTTGTGAAAACCGCTATACAAATAAATTAGAATTTAATTTATTTAATTGAATGATGGACTGGCGACCTGTCCAGGGTCCTGCCTTCCGCCCAATGACAGCTGGGATAGGCTCCAGCACCCCACCGCGACCCAGAAGGATAAGCGGTTTAGATGATGTATGTATGTATGTATGTATGTATGTATGAATGATGCCTGCAATAAAAAGCAAATGACCTCTTTAGACACTCAGCACAACTGGCCTTGTTTTTGCTATATTGCTATTCCCAATCTGCTTGCATTCCGCATGGAATAAGCAAGGACAAGAGCGGCCCTAATCCATACACTGGAGGAGGTCTACTGTACTGTGAATGTGACACATCTGTAGCCGTGATTATGCAACTGAACTCAAAGCTCTACTATAGCGAGAGGACCGCCTCTCCCTGAGCAGTGCACCCCATCAGCACGAAGAAAAATGCTCATTAACTACAATGTCATTGTGCTGCATTTTCTTGCTCGTAATGAGGCAACCTTTTGTAATGAATGCGCTGTACCTCCATTTGATATGCCTGCAAGCACTAGGCCTTTGCCACCCATATCCTTCTAATGAGTTTTAAGTGGAGCTCTTGAGGGAGTTGAGAGTTGTGCTGCGTCATGTGAGTCATATGCATTAGACCCACCCCCTGCCAACCTTGCTTATGCTCTGCCCCCCTACACACTCTCCCACATTCTGTTTGTAGTCTCTTTTACCCACTCTCACTGTCATCCTCTTTTTGTACTCTGGGTCCTGCTTTGGTACTGATGAGAGTTCCTAACGTAGCTACCTTATCACTTTTTAGTTGTTTACATCTCCAACCACAAAGCTCCTCCACCCGCCCCACTGCATGACAAAGTAGCTGTAAGTCTGTCCTTAAGCTTTACTGTAGCATGTCAGGGCAAATTTAAGAGTGCTGTTGCCTCGAATGGGAGCAGTATACAAGCGAACATTTTTTATTCTCTGTAGAATCTTTTTCTTGATTTTTGCCTTTCTCTCTACTGGCTGGAAGAGAGGCTAAAAAGAGGCCTCTGTTCTCTGTACAGCTTTGTAGAAGAATGGTGTACTTCAGAGATGTTGTTTTTGAAAGGCAGGAGAAAGCTGTTCATGAGAGCCTCCTTGCGTTTCACAATGGCAGAGCCATGATTCAGTTCCCTGTTGGCAGGATGATTCAGTACTACGAGACGTACAGTATGGCACGTCTATGTAGAGTTTTGAATTTTGACTGCCAAGACAAGGCGAGCTAGTCTACAGTGAATACTTCGGGGTACTGCCAGATGGTGTCGACTACAAACTGCCAAACATTTTTTGGAAAATAATCTTGATTGAGACATAAATAAACACATACAGCAAAGTTACATTGAAAATCTGACAAGCTGCTATCATGTTAAGCAACTTTTCCTCTCCTGACTGACATCCTGTATGTATTATGTTCTTATCACAGGGATGTAAGATCATTTGTCTGTTGTCTATCAGATCATAGCGATTCCCTAGTGAGCATAGCTTGCACTGTGGTATGTTTAACTATGCATGTGGCTTGGAGCTTAGAGAGGCATGTGCATCCTCTGATGGTCACAGGTGCAGACAGGCATGGATCTTATAGCAGGGAAAGGCCCCAGGGAAGACACCAACGCCTGTGCGAGATCCTATCCCAGCTGGCAGGTGCCGAGTGTGGGTGGCGGCACACTGGAGCTTCTCGGCCTTCTTGTGTTTAGATGGAGGTTAATGACGGACAGCTTCCGATACAGAAATGGGGGGAGGGCCCTCCTTGGTCTCATAACTGCCCCCACAAAACAGTCAGCAGCATAACATTGTCAGTCATCCTAAATTGTATTGTTTATTTCTCCCTCTAACACTGTGCTGATGAGAGTTATAGGCTGGATTAGTTACTCTAAATATACATTACTAAAATAGTATGTTCTCTGTTTGGTTGCTTGGCCACTTGCACTGCTACCAAATCAAAAAGCTGTAAAGCTGCGTGTAAGATTTTAAAGATTTTAGTGAAAGAAGTAGCAGTATTGAGTCAGGAGAAAGGAAAAAAAAATGCACTGAAATAGGGTCTGTGTGTGCGCTGCTGCAACCCACCCTGTAAAGCCTGAAATAGTAATTTAAAAGTCAGAGGTGTCTGGTCAGATTTTGTGGTTTTTTGAGTTTTTCGGACCACATCACACATACAGGCTGAAAAAGAAGGTCCGGCACGATGTTTAGGTCTCAGATGCAAAATCAACATTATACTAATGATGATATAATGGCAGTAGTAGATAGTTACTTACATCCTCAGAAGACACATCTGACCAAGTTTTGAATGAGTTCTCTTTAAATGCTCTTTCAACGTGCTTGCCGTCGTCCGATTTATCCGCTCGTGAAGGTTCAAAGCACAACAGATGTTACAAGATGTCCTTCGAATATTGTGTGCAATTACACATTTCCACTAGAGAGGTCTCTAAATCCCCAAATCTGACATTAGTATAGCTTTTGAGGCTAACACTGCCCTGTTCTGCTCTTTTCTCCAAGGCTTCTCTGCCGAAATGAAAAGTTGCATGGTGGCCTGTGGCCAGTGAGCTCATTCGGTAACATAGCTCTGAGCAGCAGGAGAATAGCGCCTGGGTCTGCGAGCAGAGACAGATTATTTTCTTGAGCTGCTGTTTTCATCTTCTGAGAGCAGAGTTGGAAGAAGGAGCTCATTTCAGAGAGAGGGTTGCAGACTCGTGGGCACAGACTCTGTCTAAAAGAAGGAGAGAAGATAAATATTTGGATGCTTTTTATTGTTTTCAGAAAGTTCTAAACTCTTGTGGTCTGTTTTAACATTTTCGTTTACTGAATATTTATTTTGTCTAAGAAGTAGTTCAACCAAAATGCTGGCGTGGCTGATATATGTAAATTGACATGATAAAATGAGTAGTAGATGTGAATTAGCGTGACTTTATTTGCATTATTATTATTAAGGGGAACTTCTCTTACGAATGTTTCGACCAAAACACTGGCATGGCTAAAAGTAAAAACAGAGAGGTTATACATGAGGAGACTGGTCACTGGTTAAAATATGAATGGGAAAGCTTGTAATGCTGAACATGGCGTCTGCAGAGAAAGTGCCGACCTTCATGAAAAGGAGCCAATCAGCTTGCTGGTTACGCAGCGAGCAGAGCAGGGTTGATGATATTTTGGCACTAGCAGGAAAACATTGTGGAAATCTGTGCAAACGCAATAGCCAGAATAGTTTTTTGTGTTATTAAGCCAACGCCACAAATGATAAGGTTTTTGTCAGATTTTACCAGTGATTTCAAATGTTTCTGAGAAGGTCATTTGACCTTTCTCAAAGTTTTGAGTATTTTGGTCTGGTTATTCTAGGAGATAGAAGCCTGGTCTTGTATGGCTGGATATTAAATGCCAGACTGTCCTATAAGGACTTTGGTAAAAGCTGGCATATCCAAATTAGCATGAGTTTATTTGCATTATTGTACATGTTTTTAAGAGGAGCCTCCTCTAAGTATATTTTGACCAAAATACTAACTTAGCTAATATGTAAAAATGGGTATAACCAAAATAACGTGATTTGTATTTTCATTATTCTACATTCTGTTAAATGCTCAGTGGTGATGCATTTCGGCTCGACTTTCTCAACACAGGCTATTCCTTCTTCTTAATTGTAGTCTTTGAAAGAAAAATAAAAACACAAGTCAAGACGTTTTGTTTGTCTTCACCTTTCATGCTGATATAAGGGGCACATAGGGATCTGGACAGTGCCCTTAGAATTGGCTTGTTTGTACTACATTTGAGAATGCATTCAGGAGTCCATCCTTAATTATTCAGGCAATCTTTATTCTTCCGCTTGTTTCACTTTGTGGGATTTCCTGCGGCTGGCTAATGGCAGAAGAGCATTTCTCTGTTTGCTCTTGCAGTCTCTTGTCTTCTTTTGGGCACCCCGGGGTGTGCCGGGCTCTCCGAACTAACAGAGAGTATAAATAGCCCTTTAACTTTGTTTGGCTCCCACCCTATCCTCCTGCTATGCTTCTTCCTCAGCCACCCTGTCTTACACTTCTTTCCTCACTGAATATTTTGTTCGAGAGCTAGAGTACTTAATGCTCCTTGTCTTACAAGTACACTTGTCTTTTCTCTCCTTTTTTCGTGCCATATAGCCGACCATGCAGGAATACTTAATTATGAAACTGATGTATATGGTGGCTTTTTGCACATGGTTGGTGGCATTTGAAAATCTAGAAACTGTTTACAATTCTAACATTTTAAACCTTATTTGGAATAGGTGATAAAACTCTAATACATTACTACCATGTTTCTTAGTTGTTGTTTCTCAGTGTTACTTTGGGTTTTCAGTCCATGTTTAGTAGCAAGTTAGACACAACTGCTAAGCCGCTTGACTTCAAATCTGGACCTTGAATCCATTTTGTGATCACTGTTAGGTATGACACTAGTTGGCCAATCAGTTCCATGAACAGTTCAGTTAACTACCAGTAATTACAAAGTCTAGTAGGACCAGAAACAAGGGCTGCGACAAATATTAAATAATATTTGATTAAATCCGACAATTAAAATGGAAAAAGTCAATAGAATAAACGTCACGTTTACTACTTACCACTTCCCTGTATTGCTAGCTAGCTGGCATGCTATTGCTTATTCTTGATAGTAAACGCAACTTGGAGAAGTAGGGAATTCATTTCTTGTACTACAGTGTATTTTTTAAACCAGTTGTTGGAGAGATCAATGCAGGCCATTGTATGACAAAACTGTCCTCAAAGAAAAGCTAGCTAGCATGCTCTCAGTTGTGTTTACTGTCGAGAATCAACAAAAGTGTGCAGGCTAACTAGCTGAACAGAGCTATAGGAAATTTATTCAGACTGCGCTGACTGTTGAAGCGTGCTTTGGTACAAAGCACTTTTGAGCAGCTAAAAATTTTTCATTACTCCCCTGTGTGAGAGCACCAAAAAGCTTTTTAAGATGTAGAAGATGTAGGTGGAGAAAAAGACACTGTTTCTTCTCTCCGCCAGCGCTCACTGCTGTTCAGAGCCAAGTCAGGTTCGCCAGAGTGAATAGGATCACCATTTTAATGCAGTATGCTATGAAATAATTCTTCAACATTGATTTTTTTCATCATCTTGTATTTCAAAAAATTTTATTAAAAGCAAAATAAATAAATACAATTTGTGCAATAGTGCACAAATTAAGCCAACAATAAGAAAAAAGAATTCTAATCGTTTATTAAAATTAAACATGCGTGTTGTTATTGTTATATAATGACAGAATATTTAAAAAAACGAAAATATTCCAAAGTTGCAGCTATACCAGAAAATACATTCAGAACGCAGATTTGAAACTCTCTACTCTAGTGTAGAAATCACAAAACACTGCAAAAGTACCACTGATCACCCCTCAAACTCTAGCACAAAAAAGCATTTGCTAACATAGCCAGCCATTCATACACTACGCCAGAGCTCTAGTTTCCTGATGAGACATACTAAATGATCCTACCATTGACAGCAAAATGCTCTGGACACGCTGATAGCCACTTTAACGGCATTTAAATGAGTCTGCTTCCTGTGGGGCTGCGTGTTTCCTCTGCAACTGTCCTGTTTTGATGAACTGCTGGGCAGCCTGGCTGCGTAGTGGGTTTTCTAAATACATTTCTCCCCCCTTACCCAATGGTTAATGGGTCGGTGGTATTAAGATTGTCACATCGGGTCAGCGTCTTGTGGAAGATTGTGGGCATGGAATCAATGAATGCCAAACGTGTGCTGCTCAAGGCTCGAGGAGGCGACGAGGCAGGGGAGTGGAGAAAATTGCTTCAATTCCTGCATTTGCACAGGCGGCCATTAAGACATCGGCACCTTAACTAGACCGAACAGCAAACTCCTCCGAATGATAAATGACAAAACAGTACCCTAATATTGTCATCTGGAGAGGAATTACAAAATTGCTAGGTTTTTTTGTGTCCCCTGAGAGAGCTGTGTAAAAAGATGGATATGTCGTTGGACAGATGTGCATGCAGCTGTTGGAAGCACTGCCTCTACAATGCTCCACTTGCTGTTAATGTGGCCAGTATATGAAAGAGCATTAAAGACATTAAAAATATGGGAGCTCTCATTTTTACATTTCTTAGCTTTTTTTTTTCTTCCTGTCGTGACAGTCTACGTATTCAATTTGGTCATTTATGAACAGCATTCATGTATTGTGTTTATTCAACTTACATCAGATGTTCTGATTATGAGAGGAAAAAGAAATGAAGATGCACAGCAGAGGGCCTACAAGATCAAAGGATCTGAGGCGGTCATATTGGATTAGACCAGGGCCAATTAATGCAATAAGCTTAGGCTTGATGGCCATCCTTGCTAATGAATAGGATAAAGTGACCACTCACTGTTAGTCAGTGCATACAGAGCCCCAAGTGCTCCAAGATCAATAAAAGGTCTCGCAACTTAGCATTGCGCTAATAGGATATTCGTGCTTGATCTGACACCAAATGGAGGAGCTGTGTCAAATGAAAGAGCTAGTCTTTTATAGTGAGCATTGTCAGTCATATTGCATGTGCGAGGCATGGTCACCCAACCTGGCATAATAGGATATTTCTGGTTGACGTAGGCTTGTAAATTCTTTATGAAGGCAACGTAGCTACACATCTCAATAATTCATAGATCCGTTTCAGCCGAATATGCACATTAATAGTGTCACAAAATGTGCAAAGAAACGTCTGCAAATCCGAAGTCAGTGGCAGTCTGCAATTAAAAAAAAAGCGCCTGCCAGCTGTGTGGTTTGACCAAAATGGAAGACAGGTTAGCTCACATCCTGACACATCCTGATGTCACGTTTTGTCTTCATCATGCCACAGTAATGATGGCTCTCTCAGTGAGAGTCATGTTCCCTACGGCAGACAGAGCAATAAAGGCTGGGAGAATGTGAGAAAATCAGAGAGCATGGCCTCGATGAGTTGCTTTCCTTTGGGGACATTGAAAGTGGATCACGTGTTTTACAAGGCTGAGGAGCTATAGCTGGACCGAGCTAGCACAGAATGCACTGTCAGGCTAATGACTGCTATCGAGAACAGGAAACATTAGAGCTTTCTTCCATTAAAAGCGTACTCTACTGAAGGTTTTTCTTTGGTGTTTTATAATGCATCCTCTTAATGGACAAAATCAAGACCAGATTGCTTTTGATGTTGGCAAGTTGTTCCCGAAATTGATACAGATGGTATGTTTGTCTGAGTCGCAGTACACAGGCACAACAGTGTACCAGGAGGCCTCACTTTGCATTATCTGACCACTCAAGCAGTCTGTATGTGTATATGTATGTGCGTATAGAGTTGTATAGTTGAATGATATTTCAGGTATTTGAGATAAACATTGCAATATACATATTTACAAATGGAGTCACTTATCACTCTAGGACTGTAAGGTTATGTTAAGAGGGAGGAGTTAAGGCAGTAGTTCAGTATTCTCGATTGGGCAGCATGATATTGAAAAAATACATTATTACAATGATGTTTCTACATATTGCTCTTGCAAGATACATTCCAGTATATATTGACATGACATGGTTAAGGATTGGCTTGCTGTATTTTTTGTTTAGATTTTTACCCATTTTTACCTCAATTTAGAGTGGGGGAAAAATGTTTGGAACTCATTAGCTGAGCTAACAGCTAAGTTAACTAGGAGAGAGGAGCCAGCTAGCATTAGCTACAGCTCCAGACACCACAGAACAGGTTTAATTTCAGGTTTCTGTCTCTCCAACACCAGCTGCCTGGCTTCGCCTCCACCGATTTGAATTATCATCTAAACTTGTGTCAGTAAAGCATTTTTTTGTCAGGAATCAAACCTGTTCTGTGAAAAGCAGAGCTGGCAGCATTCTAGCTAAGTTAATACTAACCAGCTACTTTTTTCTGGTTAGCAGCGCTGTTTAACATTTAGAAATTGGTGAATTGAATGGTGGATTCAAAATTGTGCACTATTTTTATTTGTTTGGCATTTTTATTTGTGCGATCAAACTGAACCTATTTGATTGTTCTGTGTGGAAATGCCACTGGAACAGTTAGCCTCAGAACTGGTTAGCCCTGCAGTGGAAAAGTGGCCTATGTGTTCAGATCTTGGTCTTGACTCAGATTGACTTCTAGTGGTCTTGACGGGAGAGCAGACAAAGGCTACACAGCTGCTGTCATCTCTGCTGTGATGACCCAGTTGATTAGACGGCCTTCGTTGCTGAGATGCATCGGGACTCTTTAGTGTTCATGCTACAAATGTTGAGTCTCTGAGATGTATTGGACCCTGGTCACACCTGTATCTAATGCTGTCCACTTACGGTTGCATCACCAAAGATGCATGCTAATGTAAGGTGTGAACAGGGCCTGTGATTGATCAAGAAGCTTACAGCACAAAATAAACCATTAATTGATTGGTTAGAGACTCTAGTGCATATTGCACACTTCTGTGATATCATTAATGCAAAGGCCTTGATGTAACGATCGGTATTAAGGAACAATATATTGGACAGCCCTACTATGTAAGATAATTGGTGCTGTAATAAAATTTATTTAGCAGAGAACGCTCTCTTGTACATTCTTTATTCAGAAATAGTTATGAGAGAGATCAGAGGACACTGCAGGTCACTAAAGGTTTCTGGAACTCATCTATTCCTACTCCATCGGTTCAGATCAGGTAAGAGACAGGATCGGAGATGCTGTGTTCCTCTCTGCCGCCTCCACTTCTGCCTCCACTGCAGATGGAAATGGCCGCTCTCTTTCTGGAAAGAAAATAAACGCCACACTTGATTTACTAGGCAGAGCTCTTTTTTGTTAAGCTCCCAGCAGTAATAGTATTGCCTTGGACTCCTTTTGGGGTGAAGAAAAATTGACTCAGTGGTTCGGTCCAGCATAGTCTTCTTTACCTTACTGCAAGGTTGCCTACTTGTCCTGTAAATTAAATAGTTTGGTACAGCTCAATAAGGAACTATTATACTTGAGGGTCCACAGAGTGTCAAGGATTGTCATTATTTGAATTTGCAATGCAGCCAGCTTGTGTCTTGTAAAAAACTTTTATGTGCCATTACATTTGTTTTTCTTAGGAGGAGACAATTCTTGTATTAAATGAATGGCTTTGAGTGCCATTCAATAAAAGAATCTGAGAAACAGAGAGATGTGCTAATGGGAACGGACATGATTGTTCTTGTATTCCTTATAGATGCACTGAGGATGACTAGTAATACTGTGCGGTTACATTGCTACTCTGCCAAGAGAGTTCCCATGCTGTAAGCTTTTAATGCAGTTGGAAAAGGTTCTGTAAGTGCCTCATGCTTCACCACAGCACATCCAGATTTGTATAAAAGTGAGCTTGAGCCATTGGTATTGTGCTCACGCATTTTCATTGTTAACTCTAATGTGCATTGGAAGTGATGGTAAAATGGGGAAAAGCCGACAGTGGGTAATGTAAGGTTACATCTAATTTTGGTGCTGCAGAGCTGCATTTATTCTTCCAGTGCAATAGCCCAGTGGCCAGAGAACTCCACTGTGGCTCAGAGGTGTGTGGAATTAATAGCTAGTGCTGTCATGGTCTGAGAGAAAGGAATACTTTGGCCGTAAATCCCATGTACACAGTTTTCACTTATTCCAAGTGTAGTCAGTCAGCCAAGACTTGTTTGGTGTCTAAAGTTTATTTCTTTAGTTTTTCACTGGAGCTACAAGCAAAAAGCTACACAAGTACAAACAAAATTCAGTATGGCGGCTGCTACTTTTTTCTATGGTACTGTTGTCAATTTTTATAAATTGCCATGCCAGAAATAACAAAACAAATCTGTTTGAGATTTCCACCAATTTTTAAAAATTTCTGCATAAATCAACCATTAAGATGTAAACAAAGTCTTCAGAGTGGGGTTATGGGAAATGGTATATTGTACAAAAACAGTAGTGTAGTACAGTAGTATTGTAGTGGTGGTGATAGGAACCAGGGCTTGCAATGTCTAAAACTCAAATATAACCATTTTTTTTACTCACCAAAACCACCAGTGAACCTACATGTATTCTTGAACTTTTACTATGTAATGTTGATAATGGCAAAATAGCAGTAAATCTGAAACTATTAAGTTTTCTTTGGAAACTATCTTGACTTACAACGCCCTGTGTGTACCTCTCCACTGTGAATGCATTTGAAGTACATTTTAGGCCAAAACCTCCTCTCAAAACTATCATAAAACAATGTATATTAAAACCCAGGTATATTAAAGGTATATGTAAACATTTCATGTAACTTTCTGCGAGCGAGCTTTTAAAGGGATTAAACTCTTTAGACACCTGGTTCCTGGCACCACGTGAACAGTTTTGACTCAGCAAGTTTCTCTGCAATGGAGCAGTTCACATCAAAATTGGCAGAATTCATGTTTAAGATTGGATTAGTTTGGGTTTGTTTGGTACCTGTGCAACTTGGCAGCATCATGTCATATGCAACATGATGAAGGTCAGCAGTGCCTTGCTGAAAATATTTCTACAGGTTGAACAAGGAAAAAAACAAAAACTGAACCACTGCTATTTAAAAGAACACATTCTACAATGTGTGTCAAATCTGCATGTGGCTTCCATTTAGTGACACAAAGAATGTGATATTTGGACCAGTCACAGTCAGGAGGAGGTTTCAGAACACGTACTGGTTAGGAGTTCTATTTAGCAGTGCAATCTGTGCCATATGAGTTCAAACCACTGCTTCATTCTGGCACAAAAAAGACATCTTTTTGCATTAAAAAGGCCTTTTCTCCTTTTAAAGTATACTCGGTATACTTTACTTTACTTTATGGTACTGTGGCTGCAGCAGTACTGATCACCATGTTGTTTTTCTCGTGTATGCAGAGTTCTTTACTTACAATCAGTCACCATTGTTTTGCCAGTTTAACTTTGTACCGCCACTATTACAGAAAAGAACATTTATTACTTTTTTTCAGATTTGGTATCGACTTGGCCCTGAAGTACCTTTGACATGGCTGGTTCAAGTTGCTTTGGGTAAGACTGAAATGTAAATATAAGATCAATCTCAAGGACATTTATTTACAGTTTCCATTTTGCCTCTGGAGCGAGTGTAGGACAGCTTAATGAATGCAAGATGTTTCTCTTGAAAAACATGCTTCATTCCACACTCACCAATTTTTAAAGGGTGGAAGGTAATCTTTGAAGAGCTCACGCAGTTCTTTTACTGTTCTTATTCAGCACAGAATGCAGCATGCTGTTCTCTTTTTGACCTGGAAAACAAGGAAATGTGGCGAGATTCCAAAATCTGGCTTGTCAAAATTGCCAGATCTTCTTTTGTACAGCATTTGTTATTCAGAATGATTGTCCGTTTTCGGTTATGTCTGTTTATATATCTCTGTTTCTCTCCATGTTCTGACTAATCTACTGTATGATGATGTCCTAAAATATAATTGCTGACAGTTGTGTCTGACACTTGGGACATTGTCTCCTTTGAAACAAGTCCTTAATATTTTTGACAGATGGTGCTGGCGTCTGATGGGGAAATTCTTAGCTGCAGTATAATCAGAAAAGGGGGGGAGAAAGGTTCTACACTGTGAATGTACAGTGTTCATTTTACACTAATTAAAGTGTCCTGCAGTATGCACATTTGGGGGAAATGACTTTGGAAGACCTTGATTCACAAAGTTTAGTCCTAAGGCAACGTTTTGAAGTGTGTTTGTTTGGTTTCCATCTTGCAAACTTAAAAAGGGCTCCATTTGTCCTTGTTTATTCTCTGTGTTTACTCCGAGAACAAAGGTGTTTGATAAGCAGTGGCTTCTCGTTCCATCAACCCTAACCTCAGATCATACCTCGGCGATATGCTGAGATATTTTAAGTGTTGCCTGCACTGTGAAATTGCCAGAGGTAGTTATTTTCAGCCACAGACGAGCACCTCTAGGTAATTTGATTTGGGCAGAATAGTGAAAGGCATCCACTATTTTCTGACCTGCTCATAAATCACTGGATATTCGGGTGCTGTGTAATGAAGCTGGTGAAGACTGAGCTTTAGTAGTGGCTTGGCATATTAACCAGGTCTGAGTTGAGGTTCTGAAAAGTGGTGGTATGATTTGCTGTCTGATTGGCCGTACTGGGATCATGGCATGAGTGGCAAATCCCAGTTCTAGTGTGCTGGAAACGTCTCGGCCACTGCCATAATTGCTGTCGTGTAGTGTTGATGCTGCAATAATTGCCTTCATATACTGTAACCTAGAAACTGCAGTAATTGCCATCATCTAACTTAGACACTGCCATGATTGCATCACACTGTTTCAGAGCAGAGCAGCACCGCATGCACAAAGCAAATTTGATTAAATTCAGTTAATAAATCAATTATCCAGCAGTTTTCCCTCTTCCAGTGTTGCTAGAAATATACTGAGCTGAAGACTTGCCTTAAAGCCACCATTGATTTGTAAAGGAACTTTCTCTTTCCCTGTCTTGAGCCAGTAGAGGTTTCTAACCCTTGTTTATTTATGTTAAACAATTACAAAGCAGAGAATGTCCTGAAAGTGTCTTCTGTCATTTGTGGATTGTTCTTGGATTTATGGATTGGTGCATTGACCAAAAAATTCAGTGTCTGTTTTCAAACATGTCCAATTTTAATATGCTGACAGGGTAGCATTTTATATACACAGTCAGAAGGGCTTAGAAGCTGAAATCGGAACGACCCCTACGGACTTCATTACAGGAGCACTCAGAGGTAGCTGAGTCCATTTGCTCGCTGAAGCGGGATGGGGCGTAAGGAGTATGTATGGAGGAAGTAGGTCACTCCCCTCATACATCCCAGCAGAACTTACTTCAGCAGCAACAGTATTGATCATGTAGCCACAGCCTCTGGAGACCAGGTTCAAAAGCTTTGTTTTCTTATGCTGAGAAAACCTGAGCTTTTCTGAGCTAGTGCTCTGCTTAGTGTTTCTTCAGCCTGCCTGTCTCAAAAAAGCATTTCGGATGGCATTCGTAGTGAGCTCTTTAAGATTTCTCTTGGTGGGTTATTATTTATCATTACTCTGATGGGTTTTTTCATTGTGCTGTTGACAAGAAAAGTAGCAAATGTGGTGTTATTCCGGGCACTGAATTTGAAAGCGAGAATGGGGTGAACAGATTGTTTGTTTTTCTTTGATGAAGAAAGCATCTCTACAGCCTGGCTCTGTTTTGGTTCGCTTCAGTAGTAGCTAGGACATGACTAATTGCTTAGGCTCCAATCAGCGTAGATTTGGTTCCCCGCTAATTGCTGTTCAAGTTCACTGCAGGTTTGGATGAACCAGCTGTATTGAGATCTAATTATGTTTCCTCTGTCAGCAAAATGGGACTGTTCTGAAATTTTGTCCCTCGTTCAATAACAAACTCGCCATTCTCGCTCAGCCCTCGGTAAAATCCTCTCCTTGGACCCTGATCAGAGCTTCTGCTTGGTACCAAAGGTCTAGTTTGGGGCTTTCAATCAAAATCATCTGCTGGTACAGGCCTTCTGCTCAGATATCCCTCCAGTTGGCAGGAGAGAGCATGTGCATGTGGTTTAGCTAAACCCCAGGCTTTAATACAGCTGCCGAACGATAAGGTCGGGCCATAGAGAGACGAGCCCTCCAACCGCACGGCTCCATCGCCAACTGCACTGGATCCCTAATATGAACCCCAGCCTTTATCTGAGGTAGGACCATAGTGCAGCTTTTCTAACGAGCAAAGTCTAAACCCTGCTGTAAAATGTGCGATAAAAACGGTGTTATTTGTTTGTCACGTTTAGGGCTTGATGTTGTTCAGAATTTTTCAATACCACCACTTTGACTTCAATACTGATTCCTGAGTGACACTTTTTTGATACCTTTTTAAAATTGCAAACTGGAAGTTGGTGCGGCTTAAACAAGAAATATGTTGCTAAAGTGGATACTGACCACAACAGATTACATAACAATAATAATAATAATTATAAAAATAGCACTTTTTCATCTGATAATTCTGAGGCTGTCCCTAATGTAAACACAATGATAGCATTTGAATTTTAAGATAAATCTGTCAAATAAAAGAATAGTGCAGTTCAGTAAAAGTTGTGGTTGTACTATATTGTCATCTTTAATGTGGCCATGAAAGTAATCTAGTAAAAAAGAATTGCTAATGTCCCACGAACCGCATAATATCGATGACTCTTTCAACCAGTGCAGCTCAACAGCCAGATTTCTAGAACAATCTCATCTGTGCTACACACAATAAATAAGGGAACTAATATACAGTAACACATATACATACACACAGACATACATCATATATATATATATATATATATATATATATATATATATAATATATATATAATATATATATATATATATATACACAAACATTTTTTTGGTCAAAAATTAATTTTCTGATTAAAAAAAAATTGGTACACTTGTCTTTGCTCTAGCCATGCTTTCTGTATGTGAATGGTTAAATAAAGGCCACATGTAACATGTATGTGCTTTGCATGCAGCAAAAAGCGGTTGCCGTTTCTGATCTAAAAGGCGGTTGATATAGCTTTAGGGGGTTATAGTAGTGACTTGGACATAACCATGGTCAGCATGCTATTACTGCTGTCTCACGGTGTTGCAGTGATCATAGCATGGCCTAGTATTTTTGCTTTGTTTGTGTTTCACCATTGCTACTGCCGTTTGTAGTTAGGCGTCCTCTTGTGCCTTTCTTCTGTTGGTGGATGTTTAGATGTGTGTGATAGCAGTAGTCATATTCCCTGATCATGGTCCACTGCCAGAACTTTGTCATTTTGCCACATAGGCACTTAATAAACATAGCATTAGGCATTCTAAGGCCACAGAATTTAAGTAACAAACAGAGAAATCTTTCACGATTTGTGGAAAAAAAAAAAAAAAAAAACAGCAACTCCTTGGTTGTGTTGAAAGTGAAAACGTTACTAAAGTTATAGTACTCAACAGATCTCGGTGCTGCTTCCAGGTTTTTAACTAAATCTTGACGACCAATTGATTCCTAACAAGGGTTTAATGGATCATTGCATTTCTGGGTTTTGATTTCCTGTCAGAGGAGCAGAGCTGGTTGATTTCCCAGGAAGTCCAATAAGTCTCTTAAAGAGAACTATGAGCGGAACGCCACCGAGGAGCATGAACACGAGTCTCTGAAAAGAATTAACAGCCCCATTATCCATGGAAAGGACATGCAAAGCAACACACAATGCCAGCTTTCTAGGAAGCCATTACAGTACCTTCTGGGAGCAGAGATTACTGCTGTACATAAAGCTTTGCCAAAGCTAGACTCACTAATTATTAATTATCATCCCAAGCATTTGGCGCGGGGGCATGGCATATTTTTGGGAAATATGTTGTTCTGGGAAGGCAAAGTTTAAAAAAAAAAAATGCTCTGTCTTGATATGAAAACTTGACAGCTTGTCAATTTGTTTTCATCTCCCAGTTTTACAAGTGATGATAACTGTGTTTGTTTCTAAAAGAGCGGCGATAAAGGTGAAAGTACACAGCACACAGTACAATCGAACTCGAAGTATGATTGCTGTTTCATATTCTCAGCCTCTGGAAGGGGTTGTTTATACAAAATAATCTATTGGAACAGTTGCACTTGCACAACAGCACTGTGAGATGAGTAGCTAGCTTATGGGATCACTGACTTTAAAATGCCCATCAAAAGCCAAGAGCTAGCTGGAGAGAACCTTATGTTTTTGTTTCTGAAAAGTTAATAAGGCAAAAAGCCAGTTTTCTGATTTTGAACAGTCGCAGTCATTTTAGTACTGCGTTCCGCCCATCATCATGCATTAGGTATAGCTTTCTGTAGTTGCTGGGAGCTTGAATGCTAGTGCTGCTTGATTTGCAACAGAGGAGCACCCTTACTTTTCCTCTTGTTGAAGAAGCCTCCACACAGCTATTGTTCGAATGCTGTTTAAGATGTTAAAGGACTTGAAGGTCCTTGAGCTGAAAAACAAACTTAAACTGACCCTCTCCTAACTATTAGTCAAGTCGCAATGCCCAAAAAGCAGACCACCGCAGTCAAGAACTAACAAAAGGTTTTGAAAAATCCATAATTGGCTTGTTTAGGGTGATTGTTAAGGATCGAAAGAGGCTTTTCAACTTGAAGTTTTCTCTGGGAACAACAGGGAGGGTATTGATGGAATATGTAAAGGCCTAGTGCCACTGCGTTGAAAGAGGAAGCAAAAAAAAAACACCCCTCCTCAGCTTTGATTAAAGATGCTTTTTGTGTCTACAGTGAGTGCCTTTATTGTGATCAAACAGAATAGATACTTACTTGCTATTTATTGCATGGAACGAACTCTGATAATGGCCGTCTGCGAGCTGCTGTATTTAAGGTGTTAATCAATTATTGATTCTCTTGTTTCCTTACACCTTCAGCTTTGAAATAGCCTAATGCTAAATACCGTACGGTGATTCAGACAGTCAATGTCAAGTTTGCCAAATTTACCAAGGACTCAAAGTTATTTCTGAGTGTCTGTGAAATAAAGATTGTTAAATATGAGTAGAAAGTAGAGCTGTTGTCAAGACCGTCTTTGAGTCCACGACAAGTCTTAGAACTTGGCTAGTCAAAATCAAGTCACAACCAAGTCTAAAAGGGGCCAAAACTGAGTCAAGACTGAGTCTTAACTAAGTCCAATGAAAGAGAGACCAGTCAAGACAGAGTCCAAATAAAAAGCGAAACCGGCTCAAGATCAAAATCCAAAAAATGGAGTCCTCTTCAAAACCAAGCCTTCATTAGTCTTCATTTCCTTCCAGTACAACATACTGGAAAATATAATGGTAGGATTTTCTTTCCACAAAAAAGTATATACAAAAACACCTCCTCTTCTTCTTACAAACACAAATGTGATATGGACTGAAAGTTTCCTGCATTCAGCAAACAGTCTAAATGAATGCAACTGATGCTTTGAATGAATCCAACCAATGGTGCAAAATTATATCAAGATATCTTCTGAATTTTATCTTTTCTGAATTATTAAAGCTTTTAGACTAGCAAAATGGTTTCAATGATGCCACTCATATGACATCAAGAACCCTTCCTGTCCTTTTTAACTGTATGCTCAGAGCAGCTGCCTCCTGTTTTAAGACACTGGCAGTAAAAAAACAACATATTTTACCCACGAATGATTCACATCTGTACAACACTTTATCAAGTGTTCAGTGCCAATCAATCAGGTTTGCATGCTGCTCAATCTACTGAAGTACTTACATTCTTCCTATCTAGCATAACTAACCAATTTTACTCTGATTAGAGTAAAACTCTGATATTAATCAACAAGCACTGTTAGCTACATTGCTAGGAGGAAAATATGTGCCATAGAGTACATTTAGCAACACTGATTTAGGAAAACAGTAGATTACAGGACACAGAGTTGTGCAAAACAGGATGTAACATACTATAACATTTTAGCAAATAGCCTAGCATATATGAACACAGCAGTCACTGAGGTAGCAACCAGAACAACAGCTATATGGTTGACCAGCTATATGAGTTTTATTAAGTATTTCAGTGTTATTATATTTAATTAAAGTATCTCTGACATAATCTGGAATTGCAAAAAGTTGTCAGTTCAGTCAGTTCTGTCAGTTCAGTCTGTGGGAGTTGAGGAATCTGATTGCTTTTGCAAAGAAACTGTTGCACAGTCTGGCTGTGAGGGCCCGAATGCTACGGTACCTTCTTCCAGATGGCAGACGAAGAGAGCAATTTATGTGAGGGGTGTGCAGGGTCATGATTTAGCTTCAGCAGTGGACATCTGTAAGTTATGTGGCTTTGCAAACTGTTACATATCTGTGCTATTTGTTGAGGTGTTTAAACAAATCTATTTACCATGTTTAAACATCATTAAATTGCATTAATCCATATGTACTTCCTTGATTGTGAAAATCAGCAAAAGCTATGAGGAGGTTATTTCTCCATGTGACTTAACACATAGTTAAAATGATTTTGCAAAGATTTTGTAACGTCTTTCAAATAGCAGTACCGGTGCTCGGGTCTTTTTGTCTTCAGCATTCCTAAAGCTCCTGAAGCTCAGCTTTGTCTCAGTTTAACCCTTTAGCTGCTTAAGTGTGAGTCAGCGCGCACTGGAGACAGTTAAAGAAAGACAATTTTTTAACGGTAGCTGGACTCTAGCCCAGAAAATAAATTTGGTTGCATTGATGGCCAAGACTGAAACAAATCTGAGTACAAAAAATACAGAGACAGGACAGGTCTGAGATGATGAAAATGTCTATACAGCTCTAGTAGAAACAATCTTTAAAAATTCTGCATAGTTTACTCCTTTAGATGTAAACACAGTTTGATGTGAAATGGTGCATTGTTACTGTGATTTTATTTTTTTTTTTTTAACTTTAGTGAACTACGGCTCTCTTCTAAGCTTTTGTAAGCTTTTCTAAGTATTGCTAATAATGGTAAAAAAGTGATAAGCCAAAAAAAAAAAGTTTTCTTTGAGAATTTTTCTGCCTCACAATACCTTGCATTTACTTCTCCGCGATGAATGGATTAAAAGGTTTTAGGCTAGAACTTGCCCTCAAAACTATAGTAGAACAGTGTCACAGACAGCTTATTCATAATCATTTAATGTTATAACTTTGTGTGAGGGAGCTTTTAGAAGCGATTCAGACGTCTGGTTCCCATCACCATCACTGTGAACAGTTCTGAGTCTGTTTCTCTAGAATGGAGCATTTCATAGCAAGCCACTCTGAATGACTTTGTTTACATCGTAACTGTTAAATTATAAAGAAGTATTGAAATTCTGTGGAATTTCCTTTTAATACTAAGGTATGTGTGTGTTTATCTGCAGGGAAGATGGTACTTGAGCAGAACTGAAACAGCTCATCCAGGAATCTACTGAAGTATGTATAAACTAGTGGGTTTTTAAAAGGTGCAAAAATGTTTCTGCCAGAATCAGCACATGGAGGCTAACTATCGGGAGACTAAAAAGTGGTTCTATTTTTGAAATGATGGGTGGGTGTTATTATGGGCAATAAGAAATAGTCAACCTACACAAAATTGTTTTGGAGCACTAAGAATGCCAAATGAGGTGTAAATAAGCAGACAAATCATGAAAAAAAGAAATAGAGGGGTTAAAAAATATTTTGTTTCCTCAGCAATTCAGATAAAAGCACAGAACTGTTTTATAAAAATCCTTGAAAAAGTAGGTCAGGAACCATGAAATATATTCAAGGACAGTAACTAATATTACTTTCTGCCACGTTCCATTAAGGTTAGTTACAGCAGTCAGTTGTTTGAGTGGTTGATATTTGAAGAGCGTAATTTGGAGAGGCTGTCGTCAGTGCTCGTTCCTGCAGACATCTTTTTCGTAAACAACTTTTTCCATGATGTTATTCCTGCGTCTGCTTCTGCCCTTGAGGTATGAAGAAAGGAGGATGGCGTTGGCGAGAGGCGATCCAGAAGCAGCCAGAGGAAACTGCCCAATTTCACAGCACTTTGCCCACGGTCTGTGCAGGAGCACGGTGGAGAGAGCTTGCGGGCGTGGGGCTGGATTGTTTAATAGCCTTAAACTACCCAGCCATAGATAGACCAGATACCGGAGCGGATGTGCGGCCCTATCAGTGTGCCGTGGTAGTCTCAGATAACTCTTGTTGAACTGATGCTGTGGGAGAGTTGTTCTCCATCAGTCTGCTTAGGGCCAGGTTTGTGCTGACACTTATTTTGCATCTGAGGCCTAGGGCTGCATGTTGACCCTTAAGGCTTCAGCATGCTTCTTGCAGAGATGACATTCGCCTGGCTTTAGCGAACAACATGACGTAATTGCAGAGAAAACAAACAACCGCAGACGTTGCGTCGAGTCTTCATTTGCCGCGTCGCGCACATGGCAGCTAGGCGGACAAAGGCGCTATGCGACAAAGCCTGTGATTGTTTCATCTTTGCCATGCAACAAAGATGGACAACTTTGAGGAGCTTTGGCTTTGGCAGACACACTAATATTTCGCTGTGAGATGCGCATGTGTTAAATAAACAATGAATATCTCCTAAATGTAAGATGCTAAGCCTGTCATTCAGTAATACTAACTAGTAGTAAGCACCAAAACATACAGGTTATTTTATATTTAGGTTCACAAAAGGACGGGGCAGAAGTTGGCTTTCTATTCACCAGCTTCTACTTCCACCTTTAATGGTGTCAGTATTCTGAACTCAAATGTCACCATAGTTAGAACAGTTAAAGAATCGTTTTCCAGCTGTGATGAAACTTATCATAAAATGTCACAGCTTGGAGCATCCACAACAGGCAACGCGAAACCGCAGAAAGTATGCGAGCCTGTAAGCTCGCGAAGGCGCTTTCGGCTTCACACAACCCTCGAGAATTTTGTTTCGCAAGAAGTATGCTGAGGCCTTTATTCATCAAAGAGATTTGACCGCCTCAAGATGTACAAACTTCTCTGCATCTGATTCATAAACCTTTATTTGTATAACCTTTAAGTGGAGATTGAAGTGCGAATGATGAATCAGCTTCAATGCGTGAAATCAAGCGCCACCTTATCATTACCTCATTTACATATCGTTTACATGAATCACGCCCTAATTCATGCAGATGTTTTGATAGGGAGCCAATAAAAAGACAGCATTTAGCAGCTCATGAGCAAATAGCTGTGCTTGTTGGTAGCGAGTTTGATGTTGAGCAGTGAGTGTAATGCTCCCTCCTACTGACCGAATGTTATAGTGGTAAAATGACCAACGACTGGAAAGAATAAAATGTGAAATAAACAGAACGTCTTAGTTTGTTCAAAAACTAAATGTGATTGTGTAGAGTGATTAATTTAAATAACATTTGTAAATGCTGTATTATTGCAATGTCTGAGATGCTTCTGCACAAGCTGTGTTTTGTATGTGTTTATTTTTTGAGCGTTATCAGTAGTATAAAACTATAGCACAGTGTAATATGTCTTTAATTGGTAAACTTGGGACTTGGGTTGGAAGGGTTGGAAGGGTCATTTATTCTTTCGCTTTATCTTTTATATTTTCACTTCCACCAAATATTTGCACGCTATTTTCCGGTAATTTTGAGACAGTTGCAAACAAAGTGTAAGTGTGAGTGTTAAAGCTGAATCTTTTTGAATTAACATAATAAACATAATATAAGCAAGGTTCAGTAAAAGTTGTGGTTGCAGTATGCCGACATCTCTAAACTAAAACTACGAAAGAGTGGGATGTCACACAAACTTAACTGTTTGAGGCTGTTTAGCCTGATGTCTTTTTGTCAGAGACTGTTTTGCTTCATGTCCAGTTGTTTGATGGCTGAGACATGACAGCATTTTTCTTGAGATCTGTTTCTGATGTGTGAAACCTGACACTTCGGTCTGAGGTTGTTCTAAAATCACATCACCCTATTTGTTTACATGTTATGTTCATTTGTAGGAATATAGTGTCTTGATATAGTTTGCATGAAATAAATTAATACCTTAAGTGTTTAATTTTTAAACTGTTTTTTTTTTTTATTTTACTCCAGCAACTATCACCAGGCACGGGCTTATGTTATTGCAATACTGGCTTTCATATGTCGTTGTATTACAGAAAGTTGCAATATACAAATGATCCCTCAAACGAATCACTAATTCTTTAATTGTCCTGATCAATCAACCTTCTAAAATCAAGGCCTTTATCCGGTCTAACAAACAAATAAATTTAGCTAAAAGCCTTTAGGCCTAACTTTAATCACATCAAGCATTAACTGATTGTTATATATTGCAAAGTGTCTTGCAATCACAATATATAGCAATATGACTGCAACATAGTATTGTGTCCATATCATACAGAGCAACCGAGAGTCCAGTGTGTTTCCAGTGTGGCTGATTCAGAGCTCAGAGGAGTGGCAGTGTAAGTGGTACTTGGCAGTGGCACACTAGTCCTGTTTCAGGCTGCTGCTTCCGGCTCCTGTTTTGTTACATTTTCGTGGGGGGTAGGGGGGATAGGAGGCTGGTGGGGTTGGGTTGGTGGTGAGCATGAGGAAGGGCATCGTGGCCTCCCCTCTCTTTCCCTCAATTTGGCTGGGCTTCCGTGGCTCCACATGAAAGGCTCGGTTTGACCGGGGGAGATGGCAGCTGGCGGCTCCAGACAAAAGGAGCCTTTCTATCTCCCCTCTGACTCGCTTTCAGCTGTTCCTTTTGTGTGCCGGCACTCTGGCCTGCTCAGGAATCGAATCCGTTGTGGAGCGCCATGGAGAAGATGGAATCCGGTTGCCTCGGCTTTGGAAGGGAGCAAGGCAAAAACGCCCTGCCTGAGGACAGAGGCGGAGGGCTGAATGGATACTACTTCCAAAACCTCCCCAGAATGCACCTGACACCCTTCGCTGCTCCACGCTTTTGTCTGCTTTTGGCCAGTTAATCCTTCCTCACATCTCCGCAGATCCATTCAAGCCTGCAGCTGCTTAATAGCCGAGCTGTTTGTTTCAATAGGCTTTTGTCGAACAGGTTGCTGTGGCGTTCATGCTGCAGCCCACGGATTCAGGGGATATCTATGAGAGCTTATCTTTAGATGTTTGAGTCTCATTATGTTTGATAAGGCTGAGAGGTATGATTAGAACGTGACATTGACCTTCATTCGTCTTGTTTTGAAACGTGAGCGCTCTCGCCCCCCCCCTTGTTCCAGTTTTTCCACTAATAAAGCTGCATTATGTAAGTTTGGGAATTTGGAGATCTTCCGGGTGGAAATGTATAATTGCACAAAACGTGTGAAAGACCATTTTGAAATGTCAGCTGTGCTGCAGAACCCTTTCCCGAGCGGGCGAATCTGATTGAGAGCGCGTTCATAGTGAAGGAACATTCAGAGAGAACTCAGTCAAAACTTGGTGGAGGATGTCGGAAAATTATCTACGGTGGTCATCATATCCCTATAAGTATAAAGTTGTATATGTATTTGCACCTAAGCATCAAGCAGCACCTTCTTTTTGAGCCTGTGCGAGTTCACATTAACATTAACATGAAGACTTATGACATGGTCAGAAAAAAATGATCTGGCTTGAAACAAAAAATGACGGATTCTGTTTGGTCTGCTTTGTGTTCATACTTCAAACACTACACCAGAGTTTAGTGTGAAGCAGAAAGAGACTGACCTCCTCTCAGTCCGTTTATTCGGTGCCCACCAGGTTTCTATTGTCAGCGTTTACAGTTTTGATGAACTGCTTGAGAGGCTCAGGACTCACCAAGCTGAGTGTCAGCAGTTGGATGGCGTCAGGCTGTTGGTGAGCGGATTGTCATCCGTAGTCTGTGCGGTCTGTACAGCACTGTTGGCTCTAGTCGCTCCTTGTCAGCACTGTTTTGCCTGATTGAGCATGTTAAATCGGCGTCAGCGGTCAGCCATGAGAGAGGGCCAATAAGAACAGAAACAAAAGCAAGAAAGAGTAACACAAGGAAATGGTTCTCAAGAGGACACAGAGAATAGCCTAATTTTTCAATATCAGCAAAGTTTTAGCTGAAAGACTGGCCATTACAACTATTTTGCTATTTGAGCATCCAAACATTTAAATGAATAATATATGATTATCACATTCCCAATGAGAAAAAATTACTGTTGTTATGAATACACACTGATGCATAAGAAGTTTAAAGATGCTTTGAGAACAAACTAACATAAGATGTGTTTTTTTTTTTTGTTTTTTTTTACTTTTTATCGCATGATTATGAACGTGACCATGCATTTTAATTCACTGTTCAATGTAGAAATACTCACTTTTAAGTATCCTTTTTACCCACCCAGTGCTGCTAAAGGTGGTTTACTTTCATTTTCCCACATTACATTTAGCTTAAACAGACATTTGAAGTTTATAATACATTCAAACAATATATTCTTTACTCAGTCCAGGCTCAGTCTCAGTCCAGCATCGCATTTTTGCTGCTAGAGGGAACTGCAAATTTATATTTTGCTGTTTGTCTGATTATATGTCATTTGATCGATTGCTTCCATGTGCAGCAGTGATTTCTAATTGAAGTTTTATGTTTAAATGGAATTTAGACACTCACGTGGTGCAATCAAGCCAACACAGCACAGTATGACTGCGTTCTAATAAGCTCACTCTCCAACTGCTGAAATCAGTCACTGCTCAAAATTCTCAGCATTTCGCTGCAGTCCTCAAAAGTCATTTATTTCATCAGGCTCTCAGCAGTAGGATGAGGATCCTCAGGCTGTGGGCTGAGAGTGAAGGACTTGAATCATAAGAGTGCCAGCATCCCTGATAATCATGACTTCAGGAAGACCTCACACTCTCTGTCTCTCTCTCTCCTTTCTTTCTCCCTTCATCTTGCTATCATTCTCTTATTTGTGATCTCACTAAATCCCTACTACAATTTTCTTTTTCACTCTCTCTCTTTCCTTTCTTCTCCTTCTCCTTCCCTTTCTCGCTCTCTTATCAGTCTCTCTTTTTTCCCCTTCCCAAGGTACAGCAGCCAGGCTCACAGGAAATGGGAGTGAATCAACAGTTATGATTGGGTGCCAGGATGTTTCATTTATATCCTCCCCCGTTATTCCATTGCTCTCATTTGCCTGCTGCTCATGGCCAATCAATCCAATGTATTCATTTCTTCTCAGTGCTGTAGTTCTAGTTCTGGCCTTCAGCTTTCTGAGCTCGGCCTTCCAATTCACAATGTACAATGTCTCAAAATGGCAGGACGCTTATCGTGCCTGAAAAACCTTGTTATCGTTTGCCCAGCATGAAATGGCACAGGTGAGAGCAAATGGTCTGAGATCACTGACAAGAGTTTCACAATGCTCTGCAATTAATTGCGTGAATAAAGCCTCTTGCGATTGAATAGGTGGGTATAACTTGGCTTTTTGGCTGAATTGCACACAGCTTTGAGTGATTGGTTGGTGGGGAGCAGAGCCAGAAAGAGCCCAGAGACAGCTTCCCACGAGCACGCCAATATTGCCTCATTTTTCAGTCGTGTCCATGCTGCGCCACAGGGCATCCACTGTTCCGGAGAGCCTTGAGTTTTGATAAGTGAAAATGCTATTGACATCAGCAAGCACGTCTCAATTGTAATCGCTTCTTGCTATTCCTGTGTTTTTATCAGATATTTTCCTCCTGACTTTGGTAGGGGCGGGCAAAAAATCACAATTCTTAAATACAGTTTCAAGATATACAATAGGTGTCACAATTTTTTGATTCAGTTGGAACTGAAAAAATCCATGAGTAGTTTTTATGAATTTCATTAATCATTTATTTGTTTCCAAATAATTCACTGCTTGCAAAAGTCTGAGAAAGTCTTTTTTCCCCTAGTTATTGTTGGTACGTCTGTCAGACTTTTAGCTCAGGCTAGCTGGTAGCATTTGTAGCACTAGTACTAACAAACTAAAAAGTTCAGTAGAAAGTACAGAAAAATTTTTGGAAGCATTTTCATTCAAAAATAAACTGATATGATGTTCAGTGAGTGTCCAAAGTAAGTTCTAGTTCTAGTAATCAAACTAGAGAAACCATCTCTCAGTCATTTAGCAGTATATACCAGTTTTCATGTCTAATAAGGATGAGGTTTCGGAATAGACACTACCCCTTCAGATAAGTTAACACTAAAGCTAACACAAGCTAATCCAGGTTTCGTACGGGTTCTGAAAAACCTGGAAAGTCATGAAAAAAAAAAAGTGCCAAAATCCAGTACTGAATTCTCCTTAAAAAGTAATAAAATAGAAAAATGTACTTCAAACTCATGGAAAATATGATGAGTTTCTGTAATCATTTTTATTTCATAAAATGCATTAATGCATGTTATGTGATGTTAAATGTTACACCCTCTAGCAGGATGGCCTGGTGTGAGCAACGCTGCAGTGTGACTGATACATACAGTGTTTGCGCTGCAGAGCAGCAAGAAATGTATGCGTGTCGTCCCTTATCCAAAAGAATAAATAGTCAAATCAGCCACTCTGCTCAATAAAACCATAATTTATAAAAAATCTGTTTACCCCTGATAGCATCGTGGCAAAAGTTTCAAGCCTGGTAGACCAGCTGGGAAATCTGTATGCAGCATGAAATGTTTAAATAGTATTTCATTCAAATATATATAGTCATGTCAGTACACAAAAATGAAAATGTAATATGTGAAATGGCAATGTATTTGTATGTTTGCATTTAAATTTCCCACTCATATATGTATAGTTATGCCTTGCGTGATTATGCAATAATTGTGTCAAAATGATAATTAAAATGTAATTTATCGTATACGCATTTTCACTCTCTAATAAGACATTTAAATTGCATTATCAAAGACAACACCAAGCTAGAAGGAGGGCAAAATTCTAATTTAAATAGAAAACCATGCGCCTCTCCTCTTTGCAATTACATATTCTCGCCTACTACGCTCATTCAGTGTCGAATTGCCTGTGAAAATGCAGTTGACCACATTGCATTTTCATTTCCGTGGTCTTCCCAACCTGTCAGTCATCTCATCAGGGCAGGGTCAACTGCCACTCGGCAAAAAAGGCTTCCATTGAAAACATGGTGGCTGATCTTTCAAAGGATCTTTAACTGAACATATATTGCTGTGTTCTACTTGATCTGTTGCCAGAAAGTTGCTGCTATAACATTTGGGCGCATTGAGGCACCGTAAATAAAACTTCTAGGTATGATATTTCGATAGCCTAAAACTCATTATCAACAATACTACCAGTGTTAAAACTATGAAGCTGAATTTAGCTTTTTTCTTCTTTCGCCAGCTACTTGTTTGAGTTTCTCCGCTCCACCTTAAATGGTGCAGCAGTCGTGATTAGCTACCACAAACATTAGCAAACGGGTCAAAACAGAACTGACCTGTTGGTTCTGTGAAACAGCAAAAATAAGTTAATGTTACTCAGCTGTCAAGCAGAAATAGAGCAGCCTGCTCATATCATACCTTTCTATTCTCCAAGAAGCTGAAGTCAGCTTCTTTTTCGCCAGCTGCTTATTTGAATTTTACCATTCCACCTTATATGTACAGAATGTAACTGCTGCACCATTCAAGGTGGAACAGGTAAGTTCAAACAAGAAGCTGGTGAATATCCTGAGAAAATGTCCTCAGAAAATGTTACCAGCATTAAAATAATGATTAGGATATTTTGAGAGCCTAAATCAGCTCATCAGGCTGTAAGCAGTAGTATTAAACCAAGTCTGTTTACATGTAGCAATATTCATAATTCAACTCATAACGACCTCATAATACAGAGGATCCAGTGATATTTGAGAGAAGAATATTTATAGAATAAAATGTACCAGTTTTGGAGCATTTTTGATTATCACAGGATGAGACAGAAGCAATTTTTGAAAACTCCATTTATTCTGCTCTTAGAGAAATTCCTTTTAGAGTTTCTTGTATGTGCAGAAGAGTCTGATGCTGACAACATGACTACAGTGGTCTATGTATGGCTTGAAAATTTAGAAAAAGAAGCGAAAATTATGCCAAGTTCAGCCTCGTTTTTCTCAGATTTTCTAGATTGCATAAACCAGAAAACTTTTGAACAATATAATACAAAGACATTAAGCATCTCAAGTGGCTATATTTCTCTTCTTCACCTCATCTGCTAATGTAAGAGTAACTATTAAACTATTCAGCTGCTACGTTTTGGATAAAGCCTTTTCTGCTGGGTGGCTTTTGGCCCTGCCCGGATGGGATGATTGACAGGTTGAGAAGATCATGAAAATGAAAATGCAATGTGGTTGAATGCATTTTGAAAAGCATGTTGACACACAATGAGTGCAGTAGGTGAGAATAAGTAATCATGCAACATTGCATATATGAAATTTAAATGCAAATGTAAAAATACATTACATTTTCATTTTAATTTTGATATTGATATGCTTTCATATAAATAACATTCATGAATTAAATTAAAGATTTGAAAAATAAATACATATATCTTTAAAATATATTTTTTATATTAGCCTAGTGTCACAGTTTGTCCGATCTGCCAAAGGGAAACAATCAGATCTTATTTGTACTGTTTGTTTTGTGCATCATTTGGTGTGGAGCACTCACAAGCTCCTGAATGAAACTCTCCGTTTTCCTCACGCTTTTCCACAATGGAAACCACCCTGCAGTGTCACAGTTTATTCGTGCCTTAATGGCCAAAGGAGATACTTGATATATCCTGCACGTTTTTTTCGCTGCCTGAATAATTTGGCTAAGTTCCAAAAAAATCAGGCCGAGTCTGGTGTGTAGAATTTTGATGCAGAAAAATCGCGTCCAAATATACCGATCGTGTTCAGTGTGTAATGGAATTTACTTTCATAGCACACACTTCTCCAGGGACGCGGGAAGGTGTTTTAGGTTGGGGGTGCTAAAATTTTAAACAGTGAGTATATCACGTGACCGATGACGTGATGAAAATTGATTTGCTTTTTTTCTCATTTCCATCAGAGGGTGTCATACAGTGCTATAATGAGGCGAGAAATGACAATATACACAAATAACTGACACATCAGGCCCCTGCTTTACGTCCTCTCTGCTCTCTCATTCTAGACAAACTTCATTCAAATGAGCTGAGTGGTGACCAGATTGTTGATTTGTGGTGCAGTAACCGATTGTTAGCCTAATCTTAGGATGATAATGAACAATGGAACACTTAACTTGATGGAACAGTGTAATAAAATAAATTCAGTTTGTAGGCCTTTTTTCAAGCTTATAAATTAGATTACAGACAAGCAAACATTAACACATTTATTTAGCCCGCCACCACCCCCCCTCTTTGGAGGACCAATTTTTCTTTATTACTTTTATTACAAATTTCTTTTAGTATATGCTAGAGCTGGGCGATATGGCCAAAAATGTTAACACGATAAACAAAATTCATATTGTTCGATATCGATACATATCGCGATAAATGTCAAATCATTATTTCTTTCAAGTTTGAAGGCTGATTTTTTGCTCCTGGGTGGTTAATTGCTGTTTTAAACTATCCTTTATGGTCAGAACACAACAAACACTCGCCAAACAGTGGAACATTTCACAAATCTGTCATGGGAGAGTGGGAGAAAGTGTCTGGTGAGCTGTTTTTACCAGCTGGAAAAGCATGGCTATTTCGTAATAGTCATCATTTAAGAAAGAAAACAGATTATTTTTAGCTGGTGACGAGCGCTCGGCTACCCCGTTACAAATGACATCACAGTATTCAGACACCAGCTAGCGACGACTGGATATTCAAGTGTAGTAGTTTAAGGGGTGAACCGCAAAATATCAATACCAGACAAATGGTGTCCTCTTTTTAGGTACGTTTAAACTGAAAGCGGTGCTTTTGTGTCATGTTTGATCTACAGTATCATTAATTCGCCGTGTCGTGTAGTGACGAAGCGCTACTTTAAGTTAGTCAGCTGCTAAAAACAGATAGCCTGGAAAGCTACCGCTCTCCAATGCCTCACAGCTTCAGTTTACTTTTGTTTACATCAGGGCCGTAACTGCAAGAACCCACTTCTTTCTTTCACTTTCGTTGCTGGTGAATGCACTCATACTTAAATATGACTATCCGAGCGCTGTAACAGCGCTATAGTTGTGAAGATTTTGATTTAACGCTGCTAAAGCTGGTTAGGATGTACAGAAAGAGGTGAGTTTGCTGTAGGACAGTACAGTTACACCACTGACCTCGTCACCCACACTCGGTCACAGGAGAACAGAATGCCTGTCGCTCCGCCCAAACAGGGAATGTATAACTCCGCGTTTCAGCCGTTGCTAAAGACTCATCTTCCTCGTGGCCCCCTCCCTCTCTAAACTCGGAAGTGCGCCCTCTCCTGGCGACAGCACAGTAGTGTTGCTTTCCTTGCAGTAGAAAACGCCACCAAGGCTTTCGCTGAACGTGGAAGTGTGAGAATGGTGTATTATATCGAACATTTATCGAACATGTCGTATCGCTCTATCGAGGAAAAGTTATAATTATCGTTATCGTTTTATCGCCCAGCCCTAGTATATGCTATCATCATGTAGAGGGAGGATAACAAATTGCAAACATACAAGCAAACAAAAATCGCAAGGGGGAATAAAGGAGAAAAAAAAAGGATAGAAATTGGGAGAAAAAAAACAAGCATATAGAACATGTAAAACAGAGAAAACAAAAAAAAAAATTGAAAAAAGGGGAAAGAAAAGAAAACAGTAATTATAAATTAACACATTGTTCTGATGTGGACAAAAGTAGATTGCATAGCTAAAAGCAGTAAAAGCCATCTTGAGTTTTCTCTGTACTTGTTTTTTAAGATTGTCTTTTTTTGACAGAACTTATGATTATGAACTCTGTAGATTCTGTGGCGATTATATAAATAATTGATTGTATCAGGCCTACTAGTAGTGCCACATTTAAAATGCTGCCACTGGCGATACTAAATTGCTTCTAGGTTTGACTGGTGTGTGTGTGTGTATGTATATATCTGTGTGTCTGCCCTGTGATGGACTGGTGTTTCCTGCCTTCAACCCTATGACTGCTGGGATGCACAACCCAGGAGGATAAGCGGCTTAGATATCATGTACTGCAAAGCTCTTTATCCAGTTAAGCAGGGCCAGTTATACTTTCATAACTCCTAGCATTATTGTGATTCAATCTCATGAACTCCTGATGAAACCTTAGACAGCTCTGCCACTTGGGAGCCTCTTTTAAACTTCTTTTTAAAGAAACATTGATCTTCAAAAAAAAAATGTTGTTCAGTCTTCTAGGAGATGACACCCGCAATATGTTCAGGGAAGCTTATCACTATAACAGTAACATGTTGGATTGTCAAGCATCTTTTCAAAGCCCTACTCGTGGTGCATGTTAACTTGCGTCACCCGCTATGAACCAGTGTGTCTGCTGTATTTATGACCAGCTGGCACCAATGATGATGAGCTGCTCCATCAGAGGCCTCCAGTACCCATCAGAAACTTCATTTCCTGTTCTTGGATAATGAATGGCACACTCTGTTCTCTGCTCTGTCCCCTAGCCTCAGCGTCAGAGCTGGTGAGCGTGAAACCCAATCGCCTCGCCTTCGTCCTCGCCTTTTGAAAGCAGTGTCCTGCGAAACAATGTACCGTTGTAATGCTAGCTGCCCGTGGGCTGCCTCCAAATACAGAGGCTCTGAATTATTGAGTCCTCCCAATGATAGGTGAGTTTGGTTGCCTGTGGGTATTGCTCTGTGTGAGATTTACATTGCTATGGCCTGGGGAGTAGAGTTTTGGTGAGTAAGTGAAACTTGAGTGTCTCAAATTGATGGAGAGCAGGAGAGGCAGTTCTCTCTGGTGCCGTGCAAAAGGGTGAATCTCGCAGCTCGCTCTTGACTGGGTAAGAAAAAGGCCACTTCAGCATGTTGCAGAAATCCAAACCTTCTGTTCTGGGGAATAGCTTCACAGATTGGCACCCCAGCGTCCCTCGTATCCTCTTAAGCCCTGTACAAACTGTGATGACAGAGGTCTTAAGTTTATTGCATGTCACACTGTGTGGGATGATGCTAATAAATTATGATGATGCTACAAATTATGTAGCAGATATCACTTGTGTTCACATGTGATGCATACCAGATTATACGAAAAAGATTCTTTGGCAAGAAGCAATGCAAGATAATGTCATAACTGTCAGTGCTGTGCTTCTTTTGGTGGTCCTTTTTTGAGGCACATTCTGAGATCTTGGTCCAAAGGTTCAAACGCTGCCAGAACATTGACAAGGGCTTTGGTCGCAAAGGCACTTAAAAAGCTCCCAGAGAAAACGTCCCGTTAACTGTTCTAAAAATGTTCATCTACTGGTTATTTTTAATCAGTTAACCTAACTAGTGGAAGTTTCTCTTCTTTTGCTGCCTCCATCATTTGGTGTTCTGGTCTTTTATGGTGCAGCTGATAGACGTATTAGGGGTATTTAGCACCCACTGTATTGCAGAGCATTGCAGTCTGTCTGAATGAGGGCTGTCTCCCTAGAAATAAATATTTGTAGCTCATTCTAGAGAGTACGTCGACATTTTTTTCAGAATCCATATCAATTGTGTGTACTAATGGTGCAGCCCTCGTTTGGAAGGCCATGTTACACCAGGCATGATAGGCATTGTTGTGCCGCACACAATGTGTGTATTACAGAGTTCTCTGGCGGTAATGTGTACTGGAATACAAACGCATGCTTTCATTCTTCATTCATTTTTGCCGCTTGTCACAGACAACAGCAGTTCTTATGAAAAACAGTACAAAATTCAGTGTTTTTGTTATATCGTGCAGTCTAGGCCATGTTCAAAACAACAAGACAGCTATATTTTAAAGCAGCACTATGTAATATTTTTTGTTAAAAGCGAAGAAGTAGCATTACTGTGCTTTTTTCTCTATGGAGATGGAGTATGTAGACAAATATATAACCAAAACACTAATCACAACAGGCTGGAAACGAATAAGTCAATACAACCGTGCGCTAAACTAGGTTTGTAAAAGTAAAACTAACTCAAATAAGTTAACAAGGATCATGAACACCTTAAACACACTTAAAAAGATCTTCACCTTTTCCTTGCAAACAACAGCAGATGATAAACTAATGAATGAACTCGCTTATCCATAATATCCTGCTGTATCGATATTTTGAACACAGTGCATGTATAAACCCTTCTTTACCATGGAGGGAGAGATTCTATAAGCGTATGCTATCATGTTTAAGCATAACCTCCCCTCCAGCGTTCTACCAGGAGGAGAGTCAGCCAGAGCAGCTCAACAAGCCTGCAGTAGGAAGTTGTGGTAGAACGTGGCTGTTGTTTTCAGGACTGGATGCATGGTGAGGGGGCAGCTGCTGGCCTCTGGGCGCACTGGCCTGCAGTGACCCAGGACTGGGCTGAAGGGCAGATTAAGAGGTGATAAACTGGTCCCAGTGGTTGCTGGCTGTAGCGCTGCAGCTCATTGTTCTGAGCTGCGCTTCCACTTGCAGCCTCAGCTGAGCTAAAACCACACATTCATCACGCCTCAGCATGCTCTGCCTCTCTCTCTCTCTCTCTCTCTCTCTCTCTCTCTCTCTCTCTCTCTCCCTCCCTCCCTCCCTCTCCTTCACTTGCTCCCTCTGAATTATGCTGTCTCCATCTGTTTTGCTAAATTTCCACCACTCCCTTTCCTCTGTCACTCACCGTCTCCCTCTCTTTTTCTCTCCTCCTACTCTTTCTGTCTCTCTCTCTTTCACGCTTTTGTTGCTCCCGCCCTCTTCTCTCCCTTGCTTTTTCATGGAGCTTGGGGTGCAGCATTGTGTTCCAGCCCTCTTTCATCTGCTCATCCCCTTGTTTTCTTTCACACTCTCTCTCTTTGCTGCTTCAGTGGACAGACTCGCCGCCACATACGGCTCTACATCGCATTACAGAGCTCCACCCCTCGTATTGGAATGAGTAAAGTGGACGTGGCTCATTATTCCAGTTCTGGAATTATGCCTCAAACTCTTGCCACAGAATGTTAAGGGTTAATTGCTTTGGTTCGAGTCATGTTGCTGCTACTGAAGTGCCTGTGCTGTGCAGGTGTATGCACCACCTAACTGATGTAAACAAGACAATTGCCATATTGCTTTCAGCGAACAATCTGGCTCAGCCTCCATGATACCATCACATACTTTTTCAAGTGGATGCATTTAGTGACCCACGCTCTATTGGGATGATTTGAAGAAGGATAATTTGCACCATGTTTTAATCCCATGGGTCAGCTGCCAAAAAAAAAATGTTCAAATACATTTTTTTGTGTGTTTTTGTTTTATTTGTTTAACTTGGTTCTCTTTCTATGGTTATGAGTTAAATAAAGATCTGATCATATTTTATGTTCCATTTATTGAGAAATTCACAAAATGATAAAGGGTTCACCAAATTTCAAGCAGCATTGTATATATACCCACAAAGCATTTTATTAGAAGCACTGTACTACTGATGTATAGGGCCTCCCTTCGCTCTCAAAACAGCCTGAATTTTGTGTGGCATGGATTCCATAAGATGTTAGAAACATTCATTTGAGATTCTGGTCCATGTTGACATGATTGCATCATGCAGTTCCTGCAGATTTTTCAAGCGGATTCAGATCCAGTGACTGGGAAGGCCACTGACGAACAATGAGCTCGTTATCATGTTCATGAAACCAGTTTGAGACAGCTCATTCAGGCTGACTCTGTGGTTTAACCGCTCATTACCCTTAGCTGTTTTCCACTGTTAAACACAGCATTAGCTAGCTTTGTGGGTAACCTAATCTTTAAACAGCATTATAAGCTGCTGTAAGCAATGTTGCCAAAGAATTTTTAGAAGTGACGAGCTAGGAAGAAAAGATAGGACTGTTGTTTGTTGACTTGCTAGAACTGACACACTGTTTCATAAATAAATCTACAATCAAATTTGTCAACAGCTTAGCCCACACCACTCAACTACCGTAGGGTTAAACGTAGGCTAATTTTGATGTTTACCTGACAGCACCGGCTTTCATGTTACTGCAGCAACAGCAGGCATGACATAAATGTTCAGAAGTGATGGGGATATTTTTACTATTATTTAAATAAGGTATTTACTCTGCTCAACTTTGGTCAGCTGGCTGTTGTGATTTGTGGTGTTCCAAACACATGTTGTCAACTTCTGTTGATGTGTTGTCAACAGAAGTCGCAGAGTCTAAGGACAGACTTTGCAACGACAACACTCCTTACATGGTTGGAAGGATCTGTCTTCCACCACTCCATTTCTTTTTAAATTGTCATTCATCAGCTGTTATAAATGCTGCTAACAATTTATCCGAAATTAGCTCATATCGGCCATTAATACCGACACACCGATTTATCGGTCGGGCTCTAGTTAATGCTCTCTAAGTGTGCTGATGTTGCATAAGTGGCAGTTTGAAAAGCCTGTTAGCCTTCAGCCTCCCAGCTTGGTAGTGTTGTGTGACGGGAGAAATCTAGCTAGCGGATGAGAATTGGCCATGACTAAATTACGAGGGAAGATTACTTTGCTTGATTACGAATATGATCAGTAATGACAGCCCTTACATTATTATCTATTTACCCAGAAACCCCAGAGCCATTTTCTTAGAACTCAGCATCTGGTCAGCGGTAAAGGTCAGGTCCAGGTGAGAGCTTTACTCACTTTTTGGATTTAAACAACGCTCCAGGCTTTTAACATGGGGCCAGATGATTGGATTGGGCTTGTCCTCCACTTTGAGTTAAGTAGATTTTCAGATACTACTAATCTCCCCCTGGAGCTGGAGACCTGCTCTGTGCTCTTGCTAGAATGCGTGCGAGCCACGTTGAACTAGTGTAGTGTTTTGACAGGATTTGTCTGTTCTTATGCACTCCCTCTATACAGTATGTTAATCTCCCTCTCTTGTGCTTTCTCTCCCTCTCTTGTGCTCTCTCTCTCTCTCTTTCCACCCCCCCTTGCTCTCCATCATTTGTATTGCTCTTGCGTAACCCGCTGGCTCGTGGACAGAGACAGTGGGAGTTCTCAGGTAGCCATAAGGCACAGGTAATAAACATTTTTGGTAATGAACGCCTGTTCCCTTGACTACAGCGCTCCAGTCCAGCACAATGCTGACTTCTCCCTCAGGTACTTGGATATTATTACAGCAGCACATCGAACATCAAAACCATAGCAGAGCTCAGAAGTTCTATTTTTAAACCCTCATGCTGATGGAGCTTCAGTAATAAGTTGTTGGCATGACACGCGTGCGCCGGCAGCTGAATGACTGCAGGCAGCTGTTTGTCTACCCCCTCCACCCCCACCCCCTCCTCTCCTGCTTTCATCAATGGCTTCTTTCTGTGCAGAGTGAGCTGATAGAACGCTGTGTTCAGGAACACGCACACCGCAAGCAGGTGTTTTTAGAAGCTGGACTGTGTGTTTCCAGCTCCTCAGAGGAGGATCAGCTGGTCCTGGATCAGCTCCCCTGTATGTACAGTACAAGATGAAAGTCTAGTCTACATCTACTCATAGACATCAGAGCTTTGAAAGAGCATATATGGATTTGTTACAGTCAAAAATAAGGCTAATAGACCCACGCTACTTTACTAGCTTACATAGCTAATGCTACATACAGGCTATTATTGAGCTAACACTCCTGTGCACTGACTGAAATGACATCGCATGAAATTGTGAGTTCTGTTAAAATTCAACTTATAAACTAACATTAGCTACTTAAACTGTAGGCTACTCCAACCAAATCAACTTCACTAATATATTTGACAAAGCTGGTTTGTGTGGGGTATTTTGGTGAGGTTCTTATGATGGCAGCTCAGTGTGCAGCAGTTAGCAGTTAGCTTTGTAGCAATATTTGAATTTTGGCTCCATAATGACCTCGTAATTCCTAAGACCCAGCAAAATTTGGGGAAAAGATATCTGTATGGCAAATATCTAAGCTGTAGAACCTTATTGTTTACCACAGAGCATGATAACGTTGATTTTTGAAAATGCCATTCTCTTTTCATTCAAAGAGAAAACCTGCTTAGACTTGGAGTTCCTGGTTAGGCGATATAACATTAATAAATTATACCACAGTATTTAAAAATGATGCCAGTATTTTAAAATGATGACACAATTTCAAAATGATGACATGTCAGATTTCCACGTCTGAACGGCCAAATAAACACATTCCACCTATTTATATTTTAGAGGGGTTCACTGGTGCTGTAGAAGTTCACTGATGGCTGACACTAATAGAAGGGGAGAAATCAGAGCCAGAAAAACTAAGCATGTTAGCCATTCTCGAAACGGGTGTCATTTTAGTTGGAACCAAGCCTGTATTGTGATGTAGGCAGGTTTAGTCTGCTAACTAAGGTATCTTTGGCTTAGCCAAAATGCTACAGCCCCAAACACCACAGAACAGTTTAGATGTTGGCTTTCTGTCACTCCAGCACCAAACACTCAACGTTTCCTGTCTCAGACATTAGTTTTTATCATCTACACTTGATTCAGCAGTGCACCAGTTAGTCAGAATCAAACCTGTACTGTGTGTGGCACTGTTTGGGTCTGTAGCCTGCTCGCTAAGCTAAAGTTAGCCGATCAAGCTAGGTTGCTCAATTTCAGTTTGTCAAATTTGAATCATTATCATCTTGTGTGTTTAAATTTAAACATTTTGTTTGGAAATGTATGTATAGAATGGTATATATTATGACTGTTTTCTCTGCCGTAGAAACCAGTTTTGAGCATGGCTTTAATGTAAGAAACATGCAGTGCTGTGCAAAAGTCTTAGGCAGCCAAGAAAATTGTTCAAAAACTTTTTATCTTGGCAAAACATTCTAATGGCAGTATTGTTTTCAAGCACATTTCTGCCTAGATAGATTTCCATATCTTTTCTTTAGATGACTAAGACTGTACATCCAATCAGGTCTTAGTGTCTAAGCCTTTGACTTTCTACTGTACAATCTGTCATTAACATATGGCTGTTAAGATATCTGATCTAAGATTAGCTTTCTATGATGCATCAGTTCCCCCTCCTGCCATCTCTTGACTCTAAAGCTTTTCTTTTTTTTTATTTAATCCAATGCCGCTAATTAAAACTGGCCAGATCCATCAGCCTTTGTGGAGAGATCACTTCAAAGGGACCTTTGGAGAGATAGGGGACGGAGCTGCACGCTCAATTTATTGAGAGAGGGAGGAAAGGCTTGTAATTAGGTTGGCTACTGCCACATCTCATAAAAAGTGTACACAACAGTCCCCTTCCTGTACAATCTTGCCGGGTCTGCGAGGAACAAGCAATTACATCATATTTATGGAAGTGCTCAGTAGAGGCTGAGATAGACAGTGGTGGAACATAAAGGCAAGTAATGTGATTATGAACATGAGACTGTGAACATTGTCATGGTGAGAGAGAGAGACAGAGAGAGAGACAGAGAGAGAGAGAAAGAGAGAGAAAAGCTTGGCTGAAGAAAGGTCCTCTCAGGAGAAGCTGCTTTATCTCAGGGCCAGACAGTGAAAAAGGGAAAGAAAAAAGAAACTCAATTACATCCACAAGCTGTCTCCTGCATACTGACCTGACTGCCCTGGTGCTGCTTATTTTAATGATGTGGGCGAGGAGCAAACAGAAGCTCGTATGCCAAACCACTCTTCGCACAGGCAACTCCATTAAGGAATTTTTTACCCAACCTGCGCTCATCAAGTTGTGCTCTGATAGCGTGCAAGTATGTGTCTGTCGTGCTGAGGCCTGGTTGTCCTGTCTGCTGTCCTCAGATCAATAGCGCTGGGATGGTGGTGGAGTTGCTGCTTCGGTGTGTTGGACGGGTTTCAGTCAGGTTGTCGTTGATTGGCACAGAGGTGCTTTATTTCAGAGCGGGGGATTGTGTAACGTCTGAATATGAACTAATCCCTGCAGAGTGCCAATCTACTACATAATGAGGAGCTACTCTGTGTTTGATCATTTGTCAGAGCTAAAACGTATTAAGCTCCTACAACTGTCTGTCATTAGAAGGTATACGTTTAGTGGGCCAGTGGGTCAGCTGATAGGACTTTATGGTAGGCCTAAAACATTTATGGAAAATATCTAATTGTGATTTTTCAGACTGATTGCAATTTCAATTGTGATTTTTTTTTTTCTTTCTATAAATTAAGCTATAAGCCCATGTTGCTGGTCAGACATTTAACACACATACCTACAAGTGTAATTTGTTCGATAGCTCATCTGCTGCTGCTGCACAATTTAGGTTGGTTATCCTTTAGTCCTTCATCAGTGGTCACAGGACGCTGCCCACAGGACGCTGTTGGATGGATATTTTTGGTTGGTGGACTATTCTCAGTCCAGCAGTGACACTGAGGTGTTTAAAAACTCCAGCAGCACTTCTGTGTCTGATCCACTCGGACCAGCGCAACACACACTAACACACCACCACCACATCAGTGTTACTGCAGTGCTGAGAATGATCCACCACCCAAATAGTACCTGCTCTGTGAGGGTCCACGGGGGTCCTGACCACTGAAGAACAGGGTAAAAGGGGGCTAACAAAGTATGCAGAGAAACGGATGGACTACAGTCTGTAATTGTAGAACTACAAATTGCACCTATATAGTAAGTGGAGTTGATAAAATGGACAATGAGCATAGAAACAAGGATGGTGGTCATAATGTTATGCCTGATCGGTGTATGTATATATGTGTGTAAATTTCATGATGAATGGACTCAAGGAAATGACCCAAAATGACTGGTTCCATTGACTTTAAACATTAAAAGTAAAGTAGGTTTTTCCTTCTCCTGTAAAGTTAGCGTTTCAGAGATACGAGATTTTCTTCCGACAACAGCGATACTTATATGTGTGTGTGTGTGTGTGTGTGTGTAAGTATATATACTTCAGGTTTATTTACTGTACATAATTAGTAATACCAATAACTATATTTAACAACTGAAGAAAATGCAGTACTGAACAATACATACATAATCCTGTGGTGTGAACATGTAAGCACACAGCAGCTTCTCTGGCTTGGCAAAAATGGTGCTGAATGTTGTTTCACTTCCAAATCTCTCAAGTCATTTGTCTCATACATATGTCCCATTCACTTGCGCTTACATCTCAGAGTCTGCTGGAGTTTAGTAAAAATTAGTCATTCACACTAATGCTAGCAGTGGCTGAGCTGCGGATTTCTTGACTTGGTTGAAGCAAAAGGCCATGAGACCACAGTGCTGTGGTGGACTGCAGTCGTGGCTAGTGGGCACACAGGCTGGGCTAGCGGGCTGATATGCTACAGGCTAAACCAAGCCTACAGGCTATCATTACCCCAAGAAACCAGCGGTATGTCTCTCCAAACGTTCACTCTCTCAATAACAGCCTGGACTCAGCTTTCCTCAGACTGTAACTGAATACGCAGTGGGAGATGAGGGATTACTGAAAGAAGCCTGGCTCAGCTGTTGAGGTAAAGGTCTCCTGCTGATGTGTTTTACACTGTATAGACACTACGTTATCTGGTGTATTTGGGTCCACCTTGCTGGTGTATGCAGAGAAAATACTGGCAGAATTTGGCCATGTAACTATTGATGTAATGTGATGTAACATTCGATGGGAAGCACAAGCACTAAGTCAACTAATTGATAAAAAAAAAAAAGATTTGTTGCCATCCTCTGGCCCAGAGGTCTTCAAATCCAGACCTTTTAATCTAGTTATCACTGTGTTTTGCAGTCACTGGTAAGTATGACACTAGCTGGCCAACTAGTTACATCAACAGGTTATTTAAGCAGTGATTACAAAATATATGACTGGAAAGTGAAAAGACCTCTGCTTTAGCCCCTCATCAATCCGTTTCTGACCACAGAACTGCTCTTGGTTGGGGTTTCCAGGTGTTGGTCCACTCTCAACCTAGCAATGACACAGAGGCGTTGAAAACCTGAAGTGGTGCCATGCTCGATTCACTTGTACTACCATCACACATATTATCATGCATTTGCCAAATCAGTGTCTGATCAACAGTGGTGCTGTGATCAGAAACTGACTAATGATAGAGGATACTGAGTGACTGACAAATTGTGCATGACAGAAGGTGGGCTGCAGTCTGTATAAGTACCTTTAAAGTAAGTGAACCTTCCAAAGTGACCAGTGAGTGAAAAGCTAGTTGTTTCTGATAAAGTGGACAGTAAGCTTCACATCTTTATCCTTAATGAATCTACTCTGTAGTTATAGTTGCTGCTATATATATTCCTCCAAGCGTTTATCAATTGATGTGGTTTTTTTTAGCTCTGCCCCTTCCCTTGTTAAGAAATTATGTTTATAGAAAAGGCTAAGAACAAGATCCCATTACCATCTCAGCACAGCCATGCAGCTCTGACCTGTCTTCTCTATGAATATTTAATGGCTTAGACACCTCCACTAATGAGAACATGAGAAGCCCAGTGGTATTCTGGGTGTTGTAGGGCAAATTAGGAATGGGTTTTAAGTTCACAGTTTCTGATTTAGCTGACACTTTTTTGTCCAAAAGTATCTTATGTTTGCCTAATGCAGGAACAGCACCCCTTGCAGCATATTTTTAACAGCACAACATTGATCACCTGTAAATCAAACCCATGACATTTTGACTTTGCTGACAACTCCTCAACCAGTACCAGTGAGATAGTGGTGAATATTGTGAGACTTATGCAAAGTGAGTGTGGACATATAATCAAGTTGTAATCAATTATACCTATGGCTTAAGCTCTATTGATTGGTTGTCCCTGCAAGATCCATGGATCAACCATAAGCCAGTGACTAGGGGGAAGGAAAGTAACTTTCCTTCTATTGGTCACATCAGCATTAAGGTCAGACTGTCATACTGTTTTCTTATCAGTGCTGTTGTTTGAAAACACCAGCTGCCCTTTAGATTGTTTATTGTATGAGGCTTGTAGAAGCATTTTATGAGCAATAGAAATGGTCCATAATTATTTGGAATTAAATCATATGTCATACATCATTAATGTATGTTCAAGTTTAGGACGTTTTTATCTTTTATTTAGTTACTGTTTTGAAGATACAAGGATGTGAAATGATGACGGCAGTATATTGCAGTTATAACTGGTGTTTGGTGTTACTAATGATAATAATAGTTATGTATTTTTAAATGAGTTTCAGTTAAAATTTTATTTATTGTCTATATATAAGGTTTCTATATAATGTTTATATAATGTATATGAAAGCAATAGATTGCTTGAGAGATTTTATCACAGGTATGGGGTAATATTAGGCATAACACAAAACTTTCATAAAATGGCACCAAGCTTGTATAAAATGGTGATGACATAAATTTCTAATAGTTTGTTCAGAGTAGGTTATTGTTGCCAAGCAGCCATGGACTGCTAAACCAGGACAAGAACTTAGTCATCCATCACTGTGTATTGCAGTCATTTCATTTACTTTTTGAATTTTTGTCATATAATTATGAACATGTTACAGTATGGCTGTGCTTAACACCAAAACGCCACATTTTAAGTAGCTTTCTGTTAGTGGACTACCACCACAAGTATAATGCTGATATCTGCCTTCACCTGTGTGGGATTTCATGTGTTCTGTTAGCATCAAGCTAACAGTGCCACACTTTTGCACTTATGGCAGATCTACCAACGACGCGAATGTTTGAAGCTTGTAAGTAGGGGTGTAACAGTACGTGTATTCGTCCCGAACCATCACGGTATGGACGTTACAGTTGTTATGCAGTCGTATCAAGTATCAAGAATTTGCGGTATGTGTGAAGCTTGATGAACATAGTACAGAACCAAACTTCACAAGCGTGAGTTCCACCTGGAAGCTGTTGATAGCAAGTTAGCAGCGGTCGTCCGTGGAGGACCCTTTCTCTGCAGCTAGTGCCAAATGATTCAGTCTATCGAGGGTTCATAACTGCAGCAGAGCTGAAACTCCTGACTTCCAATCAGCTGTGAGGCTGAGTTTAATGTGTTTGAACAGAGAGTGAGAGTTGAGGAAGGTAGCTATTGAGGTAAATAAAAAGAGAGGGGATTTAAAAAAACATAAGCTGAAATTAGATGAATGAAACAAGACTCATCCCTAACCACAGCCTGCAGTATTCTTGCCCCTATAAAGAGTTTCAGCACAAAGCCTTTTGTCTGCTGCTAACTTCAAAATCACAACTGAAGTTGAACTATTGCTGTACAGATTAGTTAATGTTAGTGGCTTTTCCCGTTGACTGCAAATGACCCACACTACAGGCTGTAGCAACTACCTCAGGGTTAGGGTTATTAGACGGAACAAATTGTGACTCGACCTACTGTGTATTCAAAATCAATGAAAAGGAATCTATCCTTATGCATTTGGGTGTTTTGGTGGCTTTTTTCCGTTGTATCATACTCAGAACTGTGATGTGAAAACCGCCACTTCTGCGACCGTTACACCCCTACTTAAAAGACATTCAAGTAAGATATTTTTACTTTATGTTGTAGCGTAGGGGGTTCACAGAAGAAGTGCAGACACCTCAAAGTTTGTGCCAATAGCGCAGCTTTGTTTGGAATTGACTCAGCAATCAAAGTACAAGAAAGGAAAATCGCTCTTATTTCCAGAGGGAGGAAAGATGCTTTTGTAAATCTCTAGCATGGCCATATCTGCTACAGCTTCCCGCCAGGGGTTGTGAATGAGGATCCAAACCTGGATGATGGTAACTAATGCTCCCAAACACAGTACCTATCTGAACTGCTCCAGTATTCACATAACCTGTAAGCATTAACATCACATACTTGAAAATGCAAATGAAAACCTTTACTTACTGTTTTTAGAGCTAAATACAGCCCGGCTAAGCATAAAGCATCATAGGAACCAGAGCATGCTTGGACAGTATGTTGTAGTTTCAAGAAAAAAAAAAATCATTTCAAAGCTTAACCCTGAATAATAACTCAGGACACTGTTGGCTATCAGCCAGGTTGATCAGCCTTTTTCTAATGCAGGGGTGCTCAATCCTGGTCTTGGAGATCTACCACCCTGGAGAGTTCAGATCCAAGACACCTGGCTCTGATATGTTCCTGAAGGCCTTCATTATCTGAATCAAGTGTGTTAGATTAGGGGTGGAGCTAAACTCTCAGGGTAGTAGATCCCCAGGACCAGGTTTGGGCACCCCTGTTCCAATGGATAAGAAAATAAGTCTAAACAAACTGGGTTCTTGTGTAGGGTATGTTGAGGACCATTTCGGCCTTTTAATTTCATATACGTGCTGATGCCCTTGTCCCTAAGTTGCGTTGGCAGTAACAGAGTACATTAAGAGTAGCTTTTGTCATTATGTAATAATGTTGAAGTTTAATAGTAGACTCACTTTCAAGCATCATTTTCTTTCAGTGTGATTTAGCATGGATGTAGCAAGTATGCCTTTGACTCCTTAACAACCTCATAATTTAGAGGATCCAGTCACATTCAAGGAAAAATGTGTGCTGGACAAAATGTATCGGGTTTGGAACCTTAAGGTGCGAAAGAGGCAATTTTCAAAAAAAGCCCATTAATTTTTGTCATAAAGAAATCCAGCTTTTGCCCGGAGTTCCTAATATGGACATGACGCCAACTGGAGAATGATGCACGACTTAAGAGGTCGATAGTCTGAAAGGTTATTTCGAATACCCAACACTGGCCTTTGACATAAGTGTTTTAAATTGCTGTTTTTTTTATAATTTCCTTCAGCATGAATGAGTACAGTGAGGCCTCGTTAACCGTATATGTTCCCTCTGCAGTGGGCCGTCTCCTGATCGAATTCAGCTCTCAGATGACCATGGAGAAGGTACAGAGAGAGAATCCTAACGTGACTGAGGGGGGTAAGTACACGCCCCTGGACTGTCGACCCAAGCAGAAGGTGGCCATCATCATCCCATTCCGGCACAGAGACCACCATCTGAAATACTGGCTGCACTATCTACACCCCATCTTGCGGCGGCAGAAGATTGACTATGGCATCTATATCATCAACCAGGTGTGTGTGTGTGTGTGTGAATAAGTGTACATGTCTTTGATGCTGCATTTTTGCGAAGTGTGGCCCTGAAAGCTTCTGACCAAGAGGGATGGCAATATCTTGCCTTACTAAAAGGCTGGAGAGCTCGTTAGCCTGGCAAATGCAAAGCTGTCCAAGGAGCAAAACATCATCAGTCAAAAGTTTGTTACTATTTGTCTTAATCTGGAGTAATAATGTGCTCAGTGAGGCTGGAGGATCTGAGGGCTCTATCAGCAAAGTGCAAACAGGGCCAAAGAGTTTCTGATTGATGTAACTTGCAGAGTGAACTGTATGCTAGACAACATCTCTCTCAGCTTCAAGTGCAGGGCCAGGGCACTGAAAGTAGGCCAGCACTGAGTCAGTGTTTTATTTTATATATATATTTTTATTTTTTTAGCCAGCGCCAGTTCCACTCGCTAACTAGATCTCCCCCAATCACACAATGCTACCAGGCTGGGAGGGTGAATGTCATTTCTGTTATGTTAGCTAAGCGACTGCATTAGCTGGTATCGCGCTGAGAGATGGGGGGCAACCCAGAGAGAGCAAGGCCGATCATGCTGTCTTGGACATCTGGCCATGGAAGGCTGTGGCATCCTCAAAATCACGATCTCCCGGTGATAGGGCCAGCAAGTTAGCAAAGTCTCTAAACTTAACTTCCAGGTGAAGATGAAGAAAGAGCACAAGGATGGAAGCTAGAACGGAATGTTGATGTATCGATTGCTATATACAGAATTTGTCCTTTGCAAAGAGTTTGCTAAGGTGGCATAAACTAGCAAGACAGTTAACACTATTAGTGTGTATGCTAACTTCCAGAGAATGAGTGTTTTTGCTTGATTTTTCACTGTCTGGAAATGATGCATGACACCTCCACAGGTGGTTCAAAGATACATAGCCTTGTTACTATACATCTACGGTGTTGTCTGTGTGAGTGTGTGAGCGCAGAAAAGTGCACAGTATTATTTCATAGTAAGCAGGATAGCTAATTAGCCAAATTAGGTGCTTTAGACTTGTATGTAAAAATGACCAAAAAGACTATTGAATGTTAATTGCAGTTATTGTGACTTTTCCAGCTGTCTCTCAAGCAGGGGGAGGGGAATGAAATAGAACTGCAAATTCCATTGATTCCCCTTTGGGTCAGTTTTTTTTTTCATATGCACCGTGGAAAAACAACCTGGATGTCATTGATGATAATACATGTTATACATATTACATAAATGCAATAAATGCATTGATGAATTTAAAGAAATTGATCTTGTCTATAGTTTTTACCTGTGTACAGATGAGGAAAGGCAGCCGTCATTTAGGAGGGTTTTTATTTACCGCAGCTGCACAGTGTGTAAAAATTTCCTGAAATGAGCATGTTTCCTTTACCGCACCGCACAAATTGTGTTAAGCAGTGTTCGGATGCATTTTATCCATTGGCATGGAATACAGATGATAATTTCCTGTCAGTCTGTAACCCGGCCTCTCTAATGAGGAGCTGTCAGATACCAGCTGGGAGCCACTTTTTAAATACAGGGCATCTTCAGAAAGGTTTTGTTCAAGTGTTGTTTTTGTTTTCAAACATTTCCAAACAAGCATTCTTTAAGGATTCACAAAATGTGATTTTTCCATACCTGTCTGAAGCATTTGATATAACATATAAGATAGGTAATGATACTGTGCTATTTTTGATTTGCTTATTGAGTCACTGAATGTATTCACAGGCATTTAATAATCTGATCATAATCAGATTTCTGCAGTTATCTGATTTTTCACATTGCATTTCACCTCATACCTTTTACCTAGAAAACAGCAAGTTTGTGAAGAGTTAGTTATCTGATACCAGAAGTGATTTTGAAAGTTTTATCTATTAATTCTACATGATTAGAGTGTAAAATGAACTTCAGCTCAGTTAACAGCGCTTTTATGCGGTGCTTTTGGCAGTGATGAGACCCCCTAGTGATGTGGCGCAGCGATTCTCGTCCGGGATCCAGTAACCTTTTGTTGGCTTCAGTGGTCTTTTTATGCTTTCTGTCAGTAATTGATGAGAAAATCCGAACAAAACTATGCAGACTCTTCAGTGACCTCTGGTGGAGTTCAGACCTCTCATGAGTCTTTATGTGAATGTATAACATTTATAGACAAGCTCATTTGCATATCGAAAATCTAATTTTGTGTTAGATTTTTTTTTTTCTTTTAAAATATTAAAAAATTCTGACTCATCCTCAGTATGTGTGTGTGGACTATTTCAGAGCACTGGGCTTGTCTGTGGTAGTTAATGAGCTGTGATTAGTAGTGTCCATCCCTCTAGTGTGTGCCTTGTCTCGTCTTAATCACTCCCTCCTCAGAGCCCTAGTCACTTCTTACACACACACACAGACTCACTCACATCCAATCAGATGGCTCTCAGACTGATACGGATGTCCTCCGTCTCCAACCAGCTGGCCCACTGCGTCATTATCTGTGTGACAGAGAGTGAGAGAGAGGGAGTAAGAGAGATGGAGAGAACCATTAGCATTGTGCTTCCTCTCAGTTTTCCATGCCAGTCATTAGGACGAACCAGCAGAGGAGCCACACTGGTGCACACACTCTGGAGCTGTGAGGCAGGAACCCCATACATCACACCACAGCACTCCATTCAGCTCCAGAGAGCAAAACGGGGCCGTTACAACTGCATCATATTTCCCTTACGATCTGAAGTTTTTCTTCTTGAAAAATGCTCCTCATTTGCTCCTCAGTAGCTCCTAATCCCATCCCAGCTCAGCACAGCGTTGCACAATATGGACAGAAGAGCATATTGGGATTATATTGCGACATCGCACTGCCTTGCAATATCATACTGGACCCATATAGAGGAAAGCCAGTCGGAATAGTAATTATTTGCATATCTTAAAGGCACAGAAACAAAATAGCCTGCTTCATTCTAAGGGATAAATGAAGGATTTCATTATCGAATGCATTAAAAGCTGCTTTCATGAGTTATTTTTCCATGAAATACGTTGAGTGGAGTGGGTTTTACACATACAAGAAAGATCAGTGCTAGTAATCATAAAACATCATTGATGTGTGATTAGTCATGTGTTTGCTTGTTCAAAAAAGTAGTTGAATTACAAACTAAATAAAATCTACAAATGTTCGGGTTTGTCAGATGTTCTTTGCAAATCATATGAATTCAACAACAGCAATGAAACGACAGAAGTAAACACTTTTTTGCATCGTCTCAAAGAATTAAAGTAGTTGCAAAATGTTCTGTACAAATTAATTATGGTTAGTATGTAGGGCCGCACAAATGTAATAAATGGCACTGGCAACATTAAATTAAATAGAAAAATTAATAAAACTTGTCTTATTTTGACAAAAACCATTTGCATTTTTTGGATGTCTTGATTGATCCAAAGCATTGCAAGAACATTTTTGACTGGTCACAGCACAGTATGAAAAGTGATTTGATTAGAGTGCTCTTTTGCATATTGCAGCATTCTGTAATATCAGTATTGTGAAGGCAGTAACATGATAAAGATCAGGAAGTGATGTATTGTGTAGCCCTAGTTGAGCAGTTTCTATAGTGTGGGTACAGACAGCCTCATCTAGCATGCAAATCATTGCCGATAGTTGTTTGAGCTCTTGAAGGCAGGCAGCCTGGATCGTCAGCCAACTGCATATTCACACCCTGTTTGCAACGCTGTGCTGTGGAATTATGCAAGCAACTTTCCCCTTGCGAACAGCGAGGAGGTAAACTCCCTCAGCTCAGCTCATTTTACAGCTTCATGTATGCCACTGGCAGCAGGCCCCAGTTTTCAACCCCTTTTCTCTTCCAATTAGAGCTCTTCTCCTAGTTTGTTCACGGAATGTGTCCCCAGGTTTATTGTTGTGTTTCGAGGGAGATAATGAGGAATCTCATTTGATTAGATAATAGGCTAATGCTAGAATTATTGTCTAATTCTTAGCAGTATTCTCTGCTAATCTGTGCCTCTTACAACCACATATCTTATAGATTGTGTGAGTTTCTCTCTGTAGTGCACAGAAGAACTAACATTGCAGTTTGTTTATACTGAGAGCAAGTCACTAAATCATGAGCATGCTCCAATCACAGGAATGTTTAATGCAGAAACATTGTAATTTACTTTGTAAGTTGTTCTTGTTTAACCATTTACCATGAATATGTTCATGCTTATTCCTCTTAGCATCCTAATGGGTTTTCCAGTGTTATGTTAGCAATGTTATCAATGTACATTTACATTTTATAGCAGCTCTATAGCTGAAACACACACATTTTAAGCTTATAACAGACATTCAGGTAGCATATTCTCTACTTTGAATGTTGCAATATGGATGCTGACTACTTCATTTAGGATTTAAACTCAAAGCCTGTCTGTGAATATTTTTTGAGCCTGTTAGCTTTGTGGTAGACCTATTCTAGTGAAGACAGAATATGGTGCAGTTAGCCCACAGAACACCTGTTAACATCCACAAAAAGAGTCAGCTGAATCTGTCACTCAGAAGCTTTGTATTGGTGATATATGACATTGCTGTTTTACACTGTCCTGTCCATCATAAAGCGCCATATATGAAAAGGAAACTGCAGCACTGAAAGTATGAAGGCTTGCTGAGTAAAAGTGTTTATTAAAGTGGACAGGACATCAAGCAGCAGAGCATAACTGCTTGAAGAACCACATTTTCTGTAAAAGGGAAATACAAGATGGCCAAGACACATTACACAATTTCTTGGATGGTAGCTACAATGATAAGTAACGTAAATGTGAACGGGCAAGGAAAATACAGTTTTGTTTACCGTGTTTCATTTAATGGCTGTTAAAAAGGGCTAATATTTCACTTCCATAGTGGGTGTTATATATGACATGACCTGACAGCTAAACCCCACAGTCATATGCTAACTCTGTGAATGACGGCTGAATTCATATCTGAGGACTGATTCAGACGGGATTAAAGTCTTTGGGTAATTTGGGTAATCTACAATTGCTACTCTGTGATATTTTTCCATCTTAATCAGCCATGTCAGTGTTTTTTATAGTGCTTTTCCCCTGAAAAGCACTATACATCTCTGTGATTTTGTTTGAAATGAGAGCCATTGTCTCTTGTCTTGTCCAGTGCCTGTTCCTTGACTATTTGAATGCCAATGTGATGCAAACTTCCAGGTCAGTAGAAAATATAACCCTCTGAAAACTCACTAGTCCTGCAGTAATTTTACTGCCATACGAATTTGAGAGTTTTATCGCTGATGAGACATAGAAAAAAATTATTACAGTCACCTCCCTGATAAACTAATCCAATTAGGATAGGTTAAGTCTGACCCAAAGTCAGAGGGAAAGTCTGTCCACTCAATGACCATCTTGGCAACTTCCTGGGCAATTATTTACAGTCATATAAGACCAGGCTCTTATCTCTTTGAATGCAGAGAGTTCCTTATTAATGTTTCAAAAACTTTTGAAAGTGCTATAAAATTGAACAAAAACAGAAATAGTTTGTAGTTTAGCTCAAATAAGCCATAAAAACATATTGTTTTCAGCTTGTTCAACTACTGCACACATCTCCACAATGAGGAAGAGCTTTTACTGCTTGCTTCTTTACCAGCAAGCTGATCGACTGTTATTAAACGGCAGGACTTTACTTGTAAACAGATGTTGAGCGTTACGAGCTTCCCCATTCATTTTCCCAACAGTGAAATGTCTCCTCCTCCTTTATAATGTCTCCCCTCTACCTAGTAGTTCTATATTTTGTAATCTGTGGCAGAGTTTGGAGGACTGTTGGCTCAAAAGTAGGCGATATGGCAAAAATCAAAAATTCAACATACTGTAACTCTCATGAAGCATGAGATCTATCACACTTCTTGTTTTTCTTAGCTCAGGCAAGTTTGAACTGATAAAATTGTTTGTTTTTACCAGTTTTCTGTAATTGGTCTGCATTTGTTTTTTTTATAATACATGGAGTTACCCACAATCAGAAAAGAGAAAAGTGCATTGTAATATAATTTATCACAGAAATGATAACAGATAATTGTGTTGCCCAACCCTAGACTATGGTCTCTCATAAGAGCAAGAGCACAGCAATATGCACCATTAGTGTCCTGTCCTTTAGTCACCGAGTGCATCAGCAGGGTTTTAACTGTCCTCAGACCCCAGATGTACTCAGATTCTTGCTGTGTGTGTGTGTGTGTGTGTGTGTGTGTGTGTGTGTGTGTGTGTGTGTGTGTGTGTTTGATAGGCCCTCAGCTCCTTTAAGAGCATTAGACCACTTATATCAAATCACAGCCCAGCACTTTCCCAAATACACAAACCAAGTGCTTTGAAAACGATGCGATGTGGCAGATGCCGAACAACATACGTCAGAAAACCTCTGTCCCAAACAAGTCTCAGAGCATGAAAGTGCCATCCTCCCACCCCGGAATTTAAATCTCTCTCTCTCTCTCTCTCCCCGTCTCTTTCTCTCTCTCCTAAGTTGGGAGCACTTTTTATGTACCATGCTCACTAGAGTGTTAAATGATTTTAAGTGAGGGCCTTTTACCCACAGCAGAGAGAGAGAGAGAGAGAGAGAGAGAGAGAGAGAGGATATGTGATAATTCCTTCAGTTTTTCAGCTGTTGAATAGTTGCATGTCCACATGATGTTGAGACAGGTGCTGTGCTCCCAGTGGTGTACTAAACACTGTAGGATGCTACAGTAGACTGAACACTAGCTCCAAAATAGCCCACAAACCCAGCTTGATATGACGTACACTGGCATAGCAACAGCTAAGGATGTCCTTTTCCAGTTTTTTGTCCCAATCAAACAGACCTTTCACAGTGACTGTTGTCCAAGGCTGGTCTGATCCTGTATTTTTATTTTCATAGATGATTAGATGTGTGCTGATGTACAGTAGCTGTTTCATTGTGTTGTCTGAGCACCTTCACAGATCTCTTTAACCTCTATAACTCTGTGGAACCACCGGTGGTTCCAAAACGCACTTTGTCATATTCTTTACTTCATGACTTTCATATTTCCTAAGCTGCATTCAAAAGGTGGGTGTCCTATGAGAACTGCTACTGTCTTCTTTCCAGTCAAATAGATGGGTAATGTAATTTTAATACTTTATAATAAAAGAAGCTGAACTCACTTTTTTTTCCTACTGAAAGTTGACTCATTTTTCCACAAATCTGAGCTATAAACTGGATCTCAGATGGTATCTCGTCAGTGATCTGCTCTGTAAAAATTCTTATAAAAAAAATACAAAGACCGTCTAAGATTTTTGGTTTTCAGCAGTAAATTGTAAGCATATAGCTTTATGTTTATGATCATAAAACACATGTTCTGTTAATTTGTGGGGAGATTTTACAATAAAAAACAAAACTTTACATTTATTTCATGCAGTTACTGAATAATTTGCCTTACGATTTGGGCATGTAAATTCAGATGGAAAAAACAAAATATACCCATGAGCAAAAGAGGTCTCAGTACTTTCCTTTCATACAGTGTTATAAATATAGTACCAAGCAGGGGTGCCAATTTGATCTGACAAGTGGGGGGACCAGCGTCAAGAGGCTACAGCTTACATATAGCAATTCAAACATAAAAACGGGTAAATAAAGTACACCTACAATTTCCCTTATTGTATTGATTTCTAAAGCTTTATATGTCATAACTAAAACACAAATCAAAGTACTAGAAGTATCATACACATTCAGTATGGGGATTCAGTTTTTTTGCTTATCACAATGGTCTTTCCATTGTGTCACTTATATTCTGATCTGCATTACACATATTTCAACAAAATAGCAACAGTAATGATACATATAATTAAGAAAGCAACAAAATATGTTTTGGCTTTATTTAGAGTTTTACACTGCAGACATTTAGACCACTTACTGACGTCTGTAAATATGCCTCTCTTTAAGTGCCTGTTTATGGGACCTCTAGAAGAGCTAGGACAGTAACATAACTAGAGCACAAACAATATAACAGTGGATCAGACATGGATTTGGCTTAATATGGAAAAATTAAAATTAGCCTGGAAATGGATAAGAACATCCATAGCAACATCACTTCACTTCCTTGTATTACAGAACAATGCAGTGTGTTAATGTTACTTTTTACTAACCTGCCAAACTCTTACACTATTAATATTAGTTACCTTACAGTATTAGTGTTTACTGTGCAACTGGGACAGAGCAGGGTTTTTTTTCCCAAATGGGTGTAGGGGGGAGGTCCCTCCCTCACCTCTGAAAAGCTCCTGTGGTTTGACATGCCCTGTTGCTGCTGGTTGAATGTGTGGAGTACCTGTTCCTGGTGTCCAACCGCTTCCCCACAGAGGCGGTTCCCTGCTGGTGCACAGGTAGAAACTTCTTTTCCACACTGCCTTTGCCAAAGCCCTTTTGTTCTGATGTCTGAAAGTCTCTCTATCCTGCTAGCCTGGGAGAAGGATCTCATACATTTGTCCCCAGTGATCCATTAGCTGGTGGTAAGGCAGTGGTCTTGAGGGCAAACCACTCTCAGTGTTTGTGCCAGTAACCCTGCCAGCCAGAGACATGGCTGTGGAAATGAAGTTAGAGGGAGAGCTGCTGAGCAAAAAGACCCAGTGATCCCTGCACGTCTGTTCTCTGCATAGGCGGGGCCATAGCAGTGCTTTCAACAACAGCCAAGCTCAGCCTTAAAGGAACAGTTTGATGAAAAAAAATAATAATAATTTTCCCAAGTTTATCCCATGTGCAGTCACCCAGTCAAGACATGTTTGGTGTCTGAAGTTTGCTTCTTCACTTTTGCACTGGAGCTTTGAGGCTAATTTAACTAACATGTAATGGAACTAGGGATGCACAATGATATCAGAATCATATCAGTATCAGTGGTTGTTCTCCAGAAAGAGCAGGATGTTTAGTTGATGCTGTGCAAACATGACTGCATTTTATTTTTTTTACTTCATTTGTGACAATATAGAAATGCTATATTTCCCTGTAATCTATGTGAATTTAGTTGTCATTTTAATATTTTCTAAATGTTTATTTATTGGTGTTAGCAGATATGTCCACGAAAAATACTGAATATTGACATCAGCCCACAACTCCAATATCAGTGCATCCCTATATGAAATTTTACCCACTATTTCACACTGTGAATGCAAACTGCATGCGTAACCTCTATATGATATATGATACCCAGTTTCGAGCTGATGTCTTCAGAAAATGCTGGATCTATTAGATATCATTGTGAGAAAGGAATGAATTTGATCCAATGCAGTCACTAATCTAGCCTGAAAATAGCTCAGAATTGCTCACAGTGAAGTAGGTTATTTGATAACATCAGTAACAATATTATAATGTCACATGTTAACAGTAGAGAGGTAAAGCATTCTCCTCTCCTAACTTCGTGAATTTTAATTACTCTGTCTTTTGTAGCTAGTATCTTTGATCTGTATAAAAAGCTGAAAAACTGCTAAGTTTTCAGTTAGCTTGTTAGCTGCAAGAGCTAATACTGATACTGAGCCATCTCTAGTGTGTATGATGCTAATTGCTGGGTTATAAGCTTCCATTCCACTGGTAGCTCCAGTGTAAAACTAATGAAGCAAACTTCACACACCAAACCTGTCTTGGATGGTTGACTACATTTGAAGTAAGGACAAAATTGTGCAATGTGATTTTGCCAGAAAGTGTCCCCCTCCAGACCTGAAAACGCCAAGCTGTTCCACAAGCCGCTCAGCAGGGAGTATGTGGCCCGCCTCCTCTCCTGGCCGCATGAGAGCATATAGGCAGCGCTGGCCTAGCCGCCAGGAACGTGGCCAATGTTTTCCCTGTCCCCCATCATGCTCATCATGTTGGCTGGCCCGTGGCCCAGCCACAAAAACTAAAGCAGGGGCCCGGTTAATGTGTGGTACAGTGAACCTGCGCTGCTAATTAGCCCTGTGCGGGGGTCCAGCCTCTTCCTCCGGAGCCCATGATTTAAGCATTGATGATGTTATATCAATATTTGCCTGTCATCTGTCCTGCTAATGTATGTAGTAGTGGTGTCCAGACACCACGAAACATTTACAATAAAACTGCAATGTATGTATTAAAATCTTATCTTTCTTGACACAGTGTGGAGACAAACAAGTTGATTTGCTTGCACAGCATAAAGCCCTGGTCTGGTGTAGTCTATTGGTCTGGCTGTTCATAGCCTCTTTCCATTGCACCAAGAATCTCTGGTTGACAAAAATATCTCATTTGTACTGCTTTCTTTGTACACCAGCCATAAACTAGAAGCCTGTGAAAAGACTTTTAAAAGACTAAGAGAAAAGGCTGGCACCCTCTCACACCTAAAGACACTGTCACAGAGGTTTTAGTCACAGACCATGATTTTGCAAAGGCTGGAGATCTTGCAGGGTCACTATTTGCAAGACTGCAACTAGATGTTTGAGATTATTTCCCATCATGCACCTGGTGGAAATTTACAAGAAGAGAAAGCTTTACAGTGGTCCAAATGGGGAGAAATGTTGGCTGGGCATGCTCAGCCCAGTTCACTGTAGAATTCAATATTGTGGCATCTCATCACCCAGCATTTTTTTTTTTATTAACCTGTGAAATGTGCAGTTACTTTTTTATTTAATATAAGGATTTACACATCCACAAAACATGCAGTGATTCAGCATTGTTGATTTGTATGTTATATATTATACCACAAAAAAACAAACAAAATAAGAAACCACTGTAACAGAAAGTAAAAAAATGTGAAAAAAAAACAGAGAAGCTTCTTCAGTAATGCCATTCTTAAAAGTCCTCTGCACATTTCCGTACATTACTATTACATACTCAGCGAACCTGAAATGTAAAAATAAAGCTAGTTTACATTTTTAAGTTAATATGATAATTGTTTTAAAGTGGCGTACATTAACTGATCGAGGTGACGCGAGAGAGCTCAAAGAGAACCACAAAACTTTGTAGGATCGTAGAGCCTAAATAATATGCTTGTGCCTTTCGGGATCGATTGCATGTGCAGTTTTTGTTCAGAGTTTATTTAAACACTCTTAGGAAATGAAAGAGCAGATGTTAGGAAAATTCAATCTAACTCCCACAAATGATGTCAAAGGGCATCTCTTATGCTGCACATACACAGCGCACATACACATATTAAAGCAATAAGCCACGAGAGGCCGTAGGTTACTGTGATTCTATCCCTTCCTGTGATATAATCGCGGTAACGCACAGCCTCAAGTGACTTATTGCTTAAAAAAAACGCAGCCAACAAAATGTGATAAAATACACAACTTTACAGAGAATCATTTTAAGTTATTAATTATTATTATAATAATAGTTGACATAAGAATTCCGCCAAGAAATGTAGTTCCTTTAGAGTACGGTACTGAATGAGGAGAACGTTTGGTCACCCATCGCTGTATAATGCAATGGATGTGACTGAGTCCCAAATGACCATTTCTTAGCACTATTTAAGGAGCAGGGAGCTGTTTGAGCTTCATGATGTAATGCGATGGGGGTCACCCATTGCATTATACAGCGATGGGTGACCCCCATCGCATTACATCATGAAGCTCAAACAGCTCCCTGCTCCTTAAATAGTGCTAAGAAATGGTCATTTGGGACTCAGTCACATCCATACTCGATAAATGATGCACTATTTGGCTGTAGAGGCTAGAATTTCTAAACGTTCATAGCTAGCACACTATTTAATGAGTATAATAATAAAACTATCCTTTTTATAAACACCTATTAGCAATAACCTAACAATATCTTAGCAACCACCTAGGATACCATAACACCTTAAGTCTTATCACCATAGCAACCACCACCTGGTATTCCACAGCAATGGCCTAGCAATACCCTTGCAACTACTTAGGATAACATAGCAACAGCATAGCAATTCCTTAGCATGGCCTGGGATTCCATAGCAGTGGCCTAGCAACATCTTGGCAACTACCTGGAATAATATAGGAACCACCTGGGATACTATAGCAATGGCCTAGCAACACCTTAGCAACCACTTGGGACTCAAAGTTCATTCACAAACTTTCCCCTTCTCATTTTGTCTGTACCTTTGTCCGTTTTTAGAGTTTGCAAAATTGTGTCTGCTGGGTTGACTTTTTTGCAAAGTGCAACATTCTATTTATAGATTACGCAAGGCTGATGTGTTTGGTCAAATCAAATTGATCCTGTTCTAGGCTTTTGGGCAAGTTTGCTCAAATATTTCAAAATACAGAAGTACACTACAGTGCAAGAAGACAATCAGAGAGCTAATAACAAACAGCCACTTTGTACAGGCTGACAGCTGTACTTAACAGGAACAAAATTTGAGGTGAAATCTATAATATTGATACAAGCAATTATAGAATCCATGAAGAACTGTAGCGAAGGCAGATTTTAAGAAACAACTAAAGAAAAGGCAGCTGGAGGAAACTGTAGCAAGACTGAAGAACGAGAGAAATAGAGAGGAAAAAACAGTTGAGCTGAAACTGGAGAGTGCAGTGCTGCAGATTGGAGTGAAATAGGAAGAGGGTGATGGAGAAGAGGCAAGGCTGGCAGAGAGCAGACATGGAACAGGTCGGGGGGAATATCTCAGCGCTTGTGTGCAACTGTCAATCATTGGGCCCCCAAGTGACTTCTCTTGCAGAGAGCCTTCGAGCTTTTCTTGTGAAAAACCCTGAACATTCAGTGGAAGGCCACACACTGTGACACTGGCCACGGTATGTTCTCCATGGTAATCTCTTTCAGAAAAAAGCCTTCTCTTTTCCACTGTTCCTTCAGTCATCATTACCTCTATGTCCTTCTAAATGAGTCAGCAGATCATACTTAATATCAATTGTAATATTATGGTAATATTCATACATAATGCATGAAGACCGAAGCAATAAAAACGTAGCAGGAATTACGCTTGATGTGATAAGAAAAGTGTCACCCAATATTAAAACTCTTAATAAATGGAAGATTAATCCCTCCTAGGTGAAAATCATCATTTCTAGGCTGTGTATAGCCTCTTAGCCTAGCACCTTGTATGGCCTCATGAAGATTCCAGATGCCAAGTCCAATCCAATAGTGATAACAAATAATAGAGCCACAGGGTTAGTAAAACAAGTCCAATTCATGTAAGATATGCTAGGCTGCCAAAGACTTTAAAAACAAATCTTGTTAAAAACAAACCTCAAGCAAGTACATGAGCACAAATGCTTTGAACTATGCAAGCTTGATTTTGCACATTGATGCATTTAAGACTCAGTTCAAACAAAATGTAAGTCCACGCTGCATTGTGTGTATTGCAGCAAGGGCCGCTGTGGTTACATTAAACAGAAACTTTGTAAAAGTTTTGCTCAGGGCCAATTTAATAAAGGCTTAGTAAAGTTAGTAAATGTCAGTTGCAATATTTTTTACTGCTACCTAAACTAGCATTTGATGTTTCTTAGAGAGGTTAACTATCTGAGCAAAGCCAGGTGAACTGTGCTGGGTCAAAACGAACAGCACTTATGGTGTTAATGAACAGGTTTTTTTTTGAAACATTACATTATAGGTGTGATCTGGCTATATGTATTGCTGGAGCGTCCTCTTTTGCATTTGTATAGTCGTGTGAGGTCTGTTTCTGGCCTGTGGTCACACCAAATGCAAGTAAAATCTGCCTGATGACAAAGCCAACGGGAAAGGACACGAACACACAAAAAAAATGAACGTGTCTGGTAGCATTAAATTTTGCTTAATGCAGGTGAACTTTAACCACACAAATTCGCAAACCTCGCAACTATTAGCCAATAGAAAACAAGAAGGTGAGCTGTGGCGTCTTCTTTCTGAAAAACACTAAACGAAGAATTGTCATCCACAGTTAACATAATGTCACTTGTCACCAGCTAATGTTCACTGTTTACTAAACTATATGTTCCCTCCAAAACCACCTCAAATCAGGACCACCCGTACTCGCCTGACTTTTGCACTGCCCCCATGAAGAAAACAGCTAGTGTGACAGTGGCTAAAGACAGTGGTGATGGATTCGTACTCTGCTGTAGCAAGGCCTGGTGCAGACGCTCCATGCCACTGTGGCTTACGCTGCAAGGATTTACAACACGTGCTGCTGCAGCTGACCTTTACTTATGATGTCATTACACCAGCACCACATCAGCCCCACTGTCGTCAGTGCATCACTCCTCCGCCTCTCCTCCAGCTTCTCTGACTCAGAGGAAGGAAGGATGAGAGAATCACACATCCCCTTTACCCTCTTATTTGTTTGCCATTTTGTGTGGGGGTTAAGCTCGAGCTAAGTGGACTTTCAGACTTCTGTTAAACAGGACACACCGCACAAACCTGATGGCTTCCTACAGCTAAAAGTGGGCTTGGTGTGTCAGAGCTGTAAAGAGGCATTCCACCTTTTTTTTAATTCATTTAATTTTTATTTATTTATTTATTTTTTTCCAAATTTTCTGCATAAGTAACCAGTTAAAAGGCAAAGTCTTTCATAGTGCACACATTTTCCACACTAAAAACTAGGCGTTTTCCATCATTACAGCAGCATTTTTATAATTCCGGGACACTTAATATGTACAGAAAATACTACACTCCGGCCATAGACAAGGATCAGAGGAACTTTCTCTTCAGGTTAGAGGTAACTTAGCTACTCTACGCTAACTTGGTCATTTTGGCTCCTTATTTTCACTGTAGTGAGTCACTTTGAGGCGAGCTGAAGTTCCAAAGCACGTCAGTATTCATTTCGATTCAGTTCACGTTAATTAAGGGGAATCCGTGCGGTAAAGCTAGCATTACAGTGCACAACAGAGAGAAACACAGGCACTTTCTTACAAACCCTTTAGTCTCTCTCTCTCTCTCTACTGGTGTGCGAGGCCGCACACTTCATTAAATTAGTCCTCTCTGATTCTTTCTGTTCTTTTACCAAAAACGTCGATTATCGTCTTTTATACATCACCGTCGGGTTACTTGTCAATCATCGACAATATACTATTACATTGCCCTATCGCCCAGACCTAGTGTGAAATGATCTGTTCTAGAGCAGCTGACTGACAGTTGTTCACAGTGGTGATGATAGGAGCCAAACGTCTAAAGCCTTTAAGACCTCAAAAAGCTACTTCAGAAGACTATTACATGAAATTATTATGAAGGCACTGCCTGATACCTGAGACTTTGTTTTACTTTAGTTTTGGCTGTTTTATGGTGGAGAGGTAGATGCAGGGAAAATAGTTTCCAAAGAAAACGTTATTTCCCCCCTTAGATTTTCCACTATTTAATAATCACTGGTGTACACATAAGAACAACACGTGTGAAGGTTCACTGGTGGTTTTGGATAGTAAATAATATGGCTGTGTTTGTGTTGTCCACAAGGTGACTTCTGAATTATGCAGAATTTTTAAATTGACAGGTAGACAGCAGGGGTCGCATGTGTGTATTTGTGTATTACGGCTGCATGATATTGACATAAAATATGATGTTCTCTAAAGCTGTTGGTTACCACAATGACAATGTGAGACATGATATTAAAATAATCTGCCTCTTACTTAAGTATGATGATATGTGTGTAAACAGAAACCTAACTAAACTCTATTTTAAGCAAATAGCTAAAAAAAACATTACAAAAGCACCATTAATCATTGCGCAAAATAAAATTATGAAAAACTAACACCTACTTACATCAGAACTGCAAGCACATTTTTTATGCACTAAAAAGGTGAGAAACAGTCAGCACTCCTTGAACAGTTTTTCCAAACAGCACTTCCTGAACAGTCCTATATAGGCTCCCATAACAAAAATACATACATTTTTTTATTTTTTACATGGGTTGTTCTACTGAGAGGGTTCAGAGTCAGAGCTGAAAATCCGTTTTGGACTTTTAACTGATTTGGAGTGACCCTATACCTTAATTATGTTTATTGAACATGATTGAACATTTCATTTTGTCACTTCCAATACAATAATGCTTCCATTTGAGTCATGACAATTTTAGCTAATTTTTAGCATAGCTCAAAAACGCTAGCCAGTACATGACTAGCAAACACAGTGTGTTTGTTGTGTTGTACACACATATAATCATTACAGTTTTCATTAAAACACCAAAAAAGTTTACTTACTTGTAGAAAATGTAGGACATCTTAAGGTTACACACTGATCTGCATGAGGCCATAAGGGTCAGGGATGCAGTATCACTTCCTGCTCTAAAATGCAGAGGTGTGAACTAAGGGTTTGAAAACTTGGGAGAGCATTTTTTGAATAAAGTTTTATTTAACACTCAAACTCATGATAAATTTAAATCTTTCAACTTCACCTCGAAAGGAAAAAAAAAGAGAAAAAAAACAGTGTTAGGGTTTGGGAAAGCCACCTCCCAACAGAAAATCATTTAAATTGATCACAGCATAATCCTTGTAAATATCTAAGGTCGGAATACTTAACTATTTTTTATTTAGTTATCTATTTAATCTTTTATTTTAACTATGGTCTATATAGGCCCACAAAAATGAATAAATACGTGTTTAAATCCCTAAAAAGCTACTAATAGTGATGCAGATTTGTTGTGACAGTAGCCATTATTGCTGCGCACATTTTGCAGACAGCTCTGGAACTAAGAACAGTCATCATGGTTAAAGCATTTTTACAGGCTGATAGTTCAAGAGAGTAGTTTTTGAGCATGGTTCAAGCCCAGCCCAGCTCAGGGAAACACTTGTTGGGCCTCAATTTCTATGTTCCCGGCAACCTATCACGTCACATTGGCGCTACAGTGTGATCTGTTCTGTCATCACTGCACTTAACAGTGTGTTTATCACGGAGACTCATATTACAATAACGATACAACGGATAACGATACAAATACGATTTATTGTGCACCTCTACTGTATATCCTCGATTTATAGGCAACTGTATTGGCCAGTTTTATTGCACCACCAAAATGGAATCAGCCATCCAATATGAGGCAGGGGCAGTGCGTTTTGAATGTAAGCGAATCGTTTTTGCTCTAGCAAATCAAATCACAGTGGCGTGATGAGGGGGAATTTACCACAGTTACTCCAGCCTTTCTCCAGCTCTCATGCCGAGCGCCACCAGTCAGATTCGATCCACTCTGTTCCACAATGAACCCGCACCACGTCCAGGCAGTTTCATTCAAATCCAGACAGCTGCAACGGAGGCTGGTGTGTTTATAGGAGAGAGTATGCATGTTCTAGTATTAAGGTTAGAAAGAAATCCGCAGCTTGTGTGTCAAACCAGTCATTAACAAGAGGCAGATCCTGTTTCTTCATGTATATTATAAAATAAAACCCTGCTGTATGACATGTCAGGTCTAATCATTCTGTGATTGCTGTCTAGTGATCATGACCACACTTTTGCACGCACAATCAACACAGCTACCCCCGGCTAATCTAAGAGAGGGGAGATGCTCTACTGAGCTTGGAATTGGAATTTGTTACATTGAAGTTTATCTGTTGTCCTTTATTTATGCATGAACCTCTTTTCAGAACGCTAGACTGCTGAAAGATTTCTTTCCAATGTCCGTCTCCCTGGCGAGGCCATTCTGTCGAGCATGTCTAGCGGCTCACGTCAGCAGTCATTGTCTCTGCCTGTCGTTGATGAGAGAGATTGGTGTGCAGGATGGTCAAAGCCCTCCAGCCACAATTCTGATAATGATCAATATCTGTGGAGAGTAGGACTGGATGATATGGCCAAAAGTCTTATTGAAATATAGTTCTCTTTTCAGAGAGAACCGCATAAGTACAGCATAGAATAAGATACTAGTACCTGCACTGTACCAACATACAAATGGCATATCCTGCACTGTATCATAGAATTATCATGTACATGCTTGGCCACTCATTATGTAACAGTGGAAACCATTACTTTATTTGCCACTTCTGTTTATCAAAAACCACCCATGATGGTAATGCTAATTTCTGCTGGCAGAAATAAGAGATTTTCCATTATATGGTAGCATCGAGCTAAAGCAGTGAAATTGTACACTTAAAAAATCAACAAAATATGTCATTTGACTACTCAGTTAAAAGTCATTAATGTGAGACCCTTAAAGGATTGCGAAGGCAGTGCTGCTTAGCCCTGCTTGACCGTAGTGTCCACTGATGTTGCTCTGAGTCTGAGCATGTGTGAGGAGTGAGCAGGGAGGCTCGTAGCTTTCACCCAGAGTGCGCTCCCTTCATAAGGCAGCTTTCTGCAGAGCCTCCGCAGGGGCTGTATTCATGTTTCAGCAGCCGTTTTAACCAGCAAGGTCGAACCACTGTGCTGAGAGAGACAGATGACGGAGCGAGAGAAAGGGGGGTGGGGGTGGGGGGAGTGTTGGAGAGAGAGAAAGTTCTCATTTGGAGCCTTTATTCATTTTTCATCCCAACTGAAGGAATCACCATCCCTGCAGTGGCTCTAATAGGGCTAGAAGTGGTCAAAAGAGAGCAATGAAGCGCACCAGCCTGTTACAGCCCCAACACACTCAGACACACGCAGCAGATGGCCTGCTAAACACATTCCTCAAAAGGTTACAACAGGGTGAGGAAAGGGCTTGTGCTCTCTACCCACAAGCTCCTCGCTGCCATCTTCCTCAACAGTTCTGCTCCCATGCTCCCTCACCCACTGACGCAAAAGCATAAAAAAGCCACAACAGTTCTGTATGTCCGCTGCTTCCCTCCCAACGCTTCGTATGCAAAATTGATAATATTTATCAACTTTTTTCAATATCAGTATTGCGCTTTTGAGAACATTTGAATGTATAATTGATTCATGATTATGTTGTTTCCATCAGTCTTACTGCTGTTAGAACAAAACCTTGTACCTCCAAAAATGTAGATTTGCAGGACAAGGAAAAATGTTAAATGGAGAAATTTCTTTCCAAGTAATTTTGGACCATTTCTGTTGGTCCGTTCATCATGAAATTTTGACACAACAGAAAGGGCAGCTGCCTTTTTCAAATAATGTCAAAATAAAAAAAATCTGCAAAAATATATATTGGTACCCCTGGTAATCATGCGCAAAATGGGCTGTGAAAAACATTCTTTATTGCTCATCCCTTGACTCTTTCATTAAAAATATTAACAAAAATCTAACTTTTATTTGAAGTACAATGATTGTTTTATTTGTGCCACAATTGCTGGCATGCCCTCATTTAATACCTTGTGCAGTGTCCCTTTGCAAAGTTCTGAATCTTCTTATAGTCTTCCTATAAAGCTTAATGAGACTGGAGAACACATGGCTAAGGATCTGAGAGCATTCCTCCATACAGAACCTCTCCAGATCCTTTAGATTCTGAGGTCCATGCTAAAGGAGTCCCCTATTCAGCTCATCCCACTGGTTTTCTATGTAGTTTAGGTCGGGGGACTGGGATGGCCATGGCAAAATACCACCACCAAAAAACCAACACACACAAATAACGTAAAACACACAGTACCTTTCTGAAATTTAACCATAATAAAGTGTCTTCTCTTCAACTTAAGAATGCAAATCTACACTTTTGAGAGAATTTCTCCATAAGGTGATTGAACTCAAAGTACTCCTTTTTTTTAATGCCGGTGATAACGGCGACTTCCAAGGGTGAGATACCTGATTTCATATTGTGAAAGCAATTTCATGTCATATCATCCAGGCCTAGAGGAATAGTGTAGGTGAGAAGGGCCGGCGCTGATCTATTTTGGGTGGCAGCGCTCTGAGCTGATGGAAGGCGGTGTGTTTGAACAGATTGGAGGGCTCAGTGGGAGGAAGCTCCTGTAGAGGTGCAGGGTACACAGTCTTTGTTTGTTTTCCTACCTTGCTGGACAGCATGAAGCACAGTGCTTCTTCATTCAGTCTTCTGCACAGGATTTCTTGTCTATATTTCATGCCGTGATAGATGCTATGCTGAATTTTTGGAAGGTTGTGCCATTTGGAGCTGCAGAGCCTTCATTTTTCTTTTAGCTTGAAGCCTGTTTTGAAAAATACATAGGCGTCATTTACAATGCTGTCACGGCATTGTTTTGCTGCCAGTGAAAACGTGACACATTAAGGGCATCGCAAAGACATGTTCACCCTCATGAATATGTTTAATACAGTACCAGTCACATCTTTGGACACACTTTCTCTCTTATTAGAATTTCCCTTATTGTGACTGTTTTCCACAGTTGAACAGTAGTGGAGAAATCTGTAAAATCAAACATTTACAACAAAAGAAAATAGTGGCCTTCCACCAGGTAAAGCTATTTATGTCTCTCTGCTTTCTTTACATAATTAGCTCAAAAAATGCATTAACAGACAGTCTGTAGATTATCTTATAGGGAATTGGAGTGATGTAATGATTGTGACCTTTATAAAATAAAATTATTGTTTTGGGAAAAACAAAACATACCCAGGCATCAACTAAGTGTAAATGTTATGCAGTCTTTTGACAGATACTGTTGCTCTCCAGATACATTATCTAATGCTTATAATTTGTTCTGCTGTTTAGTAGGGGTCGGAATCTCTAGGCACCTCACGATTCGATTACGATTCAGAGGGCTGCAATTATAGAACGATTATTGAGGCATCCTGATGCATCCTTTTCTTACTATACAGGATTTTTTTTCTCTCTCTCTGTGTGACGACTTGCTACTTTTAAAGCAAAGTATTTGTAATGATTCACAATGAATTTACTTCCAATATCTTTTATTAAGAAGCACTCTGGCTTCTGTGAAGTTGAAGGAAAAAAGGACCTGGTCAAAAGCCATACTATACATACATACGGAAACGATGAGGCAAGTGAGCTGGAAGGCTCTCATTCACTGCTCTTGTTTGGCGCACATGAGACGCAGGCTGCCGCTCATCTCCGATAAAATGCGCAGTTACGGTGAAATAAGATTCTGTGGCGATGGATTTCCACGCATCATGTGTTACAGCTATCCTACCCGTTTTCTTCAGTGATTCCATGACTTCGGTTTTGGTCTCGTTTAGAATTTTACATGTACCACATTTAGCAGACGCTCTTATCCAGAGCGATTTACAAAAAGTGCTTTGTCTACCTAGAAAAAGTATCTTTGCTAGTTACAAATAAGTTAGTCCTCAGCTCAGATATTGCTAGAAACAAAAGCTCATGTTGATACCCAGAGAAAAATGAAAAGAATTAAACACAGCGCAGTGCAATACATTTCACTGTTGTAGTGTGCGGGGATCGCTGTGTCAGTAAAATATCTTCGAGACGGGATGCTGTATCTCGGCTCCATCTCGGGTATGCTGTATCTCGGCTCGCAGCATAGCGCGAAAGTACGGATGCAAATCCTTGGCAATAAAAGTTGCAGTAGAGTTTGTAGTTCGCTTCCGAGTTGGGTGGAAGCTTTGACATCACTTGCTCAATGGTCATCTGGTTGGCAGCAAATACAACTGGACGGAAAGCGGGTGGAAACGTGTAATATGGTTTCTCACGTTTATTGTTGCCAAAATAGTTTAGTGAGACGCAACTTGCATATAGTATGGCTTTTGTCCAGGTCCTTTTTTCCTTCAACTTCATAGAAGCCAGAGTGCTTCTGTACGCTAGCTCAGGGGTCGGCAACATGTGGCTCTTGTACTGCCCTGGTGCGTCTCCACAGCAGAATTATATTTTAGGTAAAAATAAAATGATCCTCCTTTGCAGTAAAATAATTCTGTGCTGATCGTTCTAACACCGTTTCAACAATAGATGGTCTTAAACGCTGCTAGTTCACCACCCTATAACCGTGAAGGCTGGCATGCAGACTGCAGGTCACATAGCAACGCAATCTTGTCTAGCTATAAACGTTACGAAACGGCAGAGAGAATGAATTGAAGACGAACATTTGGAGACAGATGCACTTATTTGCATTTATTAGCACTGCAGTTGCTTTCCTGATACGTTAAATCTGCAACGAGAAACTGTCAAACACTTAAAAGTTGTGAAGCAGCTTCTCTTTCTAATTTTCCCGTTCCACCTTAAATGGTGCCGCATTTACATTCTGGTGCCTCAGGCAGAATTTAAAAATTCAAACAAAAAGCTGGAGAATAAGAAGCGACTTCAGCCTCATAAACAGTCGAACGTCGAGAGACATTTTACAAGAAACTGTTCTACTTTTGAGGAAGCGTTTCCTCGCGGAGATGGGAGGAAAGTGGCTATAGTTAAAGCTTAAAGCAGAGCAAAGTAAGTCTGTGTTTTCATTCATATATTTAGCCTATACTACAACATTATCACATACTGAGACATATTGGACATTAAATGTTGTGGCTCCCAAGGTGGTTTGATTTTTGTTGAAAGGACAAAATGGCTCTTCTTAACATTTGGGTTGTCGACTCCTGACCGAACCTAGCTTTTAATACAGAGGGTGCTGGTCGGATTTCTCACCGGTTGTGTTTTTGTTATGTGCCGCCACAGGCTGTCCGGGCGCTGCACTTCCAAGTTCTGCCTTTTGCGTTCTGTCAACATTACGTTATCAATTAAAATTTCGATTTTTGACATTTGTGAATCGATACAGAATCGTCCACATTCGCATCACGATGCATCTAAGAAACGATTTTTTCCCCACCCCTACTATTTAGTGCATCGCTTGCTCAATTGTTTTTTTTATAGATCAGTTTTCATTCATCATCTATGTTGGCGAAATAAGGAGTGATGATTTAGACATGAATCCTTTGGCTCATGTAGGTTGTATATGGACTCTTATCTCCTAGTGTAATGTAACACTCCTAGTGGAGTGTTTGTTGAGTGGCATATTTTGCTAGCTGGTGTTGTGGTGAATCTGGGAATAAATAATGCATGATGGTACAGTCAAAAATGACATGATAATGCAAACCATGAAAGTGGAAAGGTCTTAATGTACTCTGTTTACGGTACTAGTACTGTAATTAGTTCTACAATTGTATAACACAGAGGAGCATTTTTCTTGTTTTACGCCACAGTCTCATTTTACTCTAAATTACAGCGTCTTTGCAAGTGTGCATGCTTCAGCATGGTGCGTTATGTAAATGTACAAATGCATTACGCCCAGTAGAAATATGTTCCTTCACAGTCCTTTCTGAATTACTAGTTCTTCGTCATTTGTCAAAGTTTGAAGTTGACAGCAGCTTATGAGTGGCAGTCTGTGTTACAGAGTGGATCAATGGCACTGGTTTTTACATGTGATCATATGTGTTGTGTTTTAAATTAACTTCAACTGGGGATTGATCGATTTTTGTCTTGTTTTACCAGAAGCGTAAGCTAGGTGAGAGTAGAGCAAGATGTTATGCTCCTAGTAGAGATTCGATCCAGCTTCTTTGCCACCTGATTCGATCCAAGTCCTTCAGTACTGAGCGTCTGCTGAGACTGAACATGTTTTGTATTTTCATAAATAATACAACCAGTAAAATTACTTCATTTTTAGCATGTGCGTAATGCAGTCCTCTGGATTGGCACATTTTGTGTACTACTGTTCTAAGCCAGATGAACTGGAAAGAAAAGAAAACCGTTCATTAAAATCTGCCACAAGAGGGGTAATGTGTGCACATCACTGTTGGTGACAGTAAAATTATTTTTCAGTTTCAGTGTGTAGAACCAGAGCTTTGTGTTACTCTGTTTTCTATCTCTGTGCATTAGGCTTAATTTCTTGTAAACTTTGCACTGTGGGAAGCGCAGTTCAGACCAGTAAATGCATATTATTGATTTGTTTTATCAGACTATTGATAAAATGTGACTGATGCAACTTATATTCTTATTTATGTATTTTCTTGATCAAAATTATTGTTTGTTACACAAACTGACAAAAAATCTCCATATTTTCTGCTGTGTCACATTTTTAACATATCAGATACACACAGCAACAGCATTCCAAAATGTCATTTTTTAAAGGAGAAAAATAGATAAAGCAACAGAAATGGCCAGTCTTTTTTTTTGCACCGGCATTAAAGTGTGGTTAAGAATTTGACAGAATGCCTAGTATTGACTTATGATCCAATTTGATGAACAGATTTGGCTTAAGTTACTTTTAAATGCTACAGCAGAATCACCTTCTCTTAGGTGCTCTTAGTCGGTAGTTCCACACTGTGGACATTTAAACCACTTCGTTAGCTTCTGAAAACGGCTCCTCACTGCCAGAGATTATGGATAAGATCCCTTTCTTGTGCCTCTACGACAGTGCCGTAAAAAGTGCCAGAAAAAAACAAGATTGGAAGTGTATCGGCCTCAATATAGTAGGGATGAATTGGATTTTTTTTTAAAGTCCCGATAGTTAATTAGGATTTTGATAAGCAGATTTTCCTCTTTCCAAAGGCTACTGCACACGGGATGAAAAGCTCCATGCCACATAGTATCACATAGCATCATGTAGCAGACAGTTCAAAACGCAGCCATATCACATAGGACGCGTCACGGAAAAGTGCCAGTAAACATCAAGACTAGCCGCATTTTACATTTGCCCTACACATTTAATGGAATAAAACATAACCTAATTTACTACATATATCACATTTGCTATCAACACATTAACTCTTCACAACTGCACCGTTTTCAAGATATGGGAATAAAGTGAAATAAAGTATGATGAACCTAGCAATGTTAGGTAACAGACGTTTTGCATTTGCACGTTTATCAAAAAGGGCCTTAGACTGACTGCTGTGCTCTGTCTAGATTTCACTGACTCTGGCTTTTTGTGGTTATTTTGGATGTAATGAAATGCAGTAATATGAGATCATAAACTGAGAGATGATGAGCAGAGCTGGAAGTTGCTGATTGGCGGTGCGTGTCAGCAGCAGTGTGTGTAGCTTCATTAAGGGCAATGTTTTCTAATGGTTGCTGACTGGATTGATCAGAACATCCCTAGTTTGGAGTTTTTGGCAATATTTTAGAATGATCTGATACAGTTATCTGAGTGTGTTTGTGTGCAGTGTTGGTGGAGGAAGCGTTTTCTCAAACAGGACTCTGCATTTTGCTTTTGGCCTTGCACCTGTGGTGGGTGAGCCTCTAAACACCTTCCATTGCTGAGTGACTTGAAGTCAAACGTACAAATTTGGGAGTGGAAAAAAAAGTAAGATTGAACGTTTTATATTTGCTCTTGGTAAATTGCTACCCTTGGTCATCTTGGGCAAACTAAAGCAAAAACTTGCCCTATAGCCTCTGTTACCTGGGCCATTAGACTACTCCTTTCATCCTGCTGTGTTAAAATCCATCATTAGGATAAAATCGCTGGGTGGCATTCGGCTCTTTCTCTGTAGAACGTTCTTCAGTGAGAGGTCGAAATGCCACTGCTTTCACACAGTGCCTTTTGTGCTGCTTTCGATTGTTAGTACCTGTTCTGGTTGAGTGAGAAAGGGAGATGAGGAGGGAAAAAAAAACAGGAGTACAATAGATCAATTTGCATGACATTGACAAACTCCAGTTAAATGTAGTGAAAAAAAAAGTCTTCATTTTCCGTGGCTGTTTGTACCTCCTGACTCCAATTTTTGATATTAATGTAATTTAGACCTGGGTGCTGTCGCAGAGGATGAGGGGCCAGTGAGGGACAGCTGCGCACTAGATCACACTGATGTTTTTGTCGGCACTTTGTATCTGCTCTGGGATTCAGCTAATGGGTTTTGTAATAAGCCTCCAACCCTCAGTGCTTTCTCTGCACTTGTTTCACAAAAAGCCCATGAATTCCCCAGCCATGTTCTTTCATTATGGCGTCTCAAAACAGAATTCAGGACTCTGAGATAGAGAGAGAGAAGCGGCCGAGACAGGACATCGGCTGTAATTGGCGCCGCAACGATGGCCGGATTCTACTTAATTCTACTTAAAAAGCTCATGCTCAACATTTTTCTCATATTTTATTTTTTCTGATATATAATATATGTCTGATATATAATAAGTGAAAATAAATAACACATCTACTACAGAGATCCCACTTCTGCACATTTTAAAGCACAATTACTGTTTACTTTGTTGCCTTTCATATACTGGAAAATTTTCCTAATGTTCCCAATATGTTTAGCTCAGCAAATAAATACAAACTATACACTAAAATTAGCAGAAAAAATGTTGTTTTTAAGGTTGTATACCGAATTGTCCTGTATGCACTGAGGGTTGAATAATACGTTTGGACACTTTAACAATGTTTACATACTACGTCAAGTTCTTTGAAAAAGAAAAACAAAAAACAAAACAACAACAAAAAAAACCCCCAGAAAAATTTGTATTTTCATGATATCGAACCGTTACTGTGTAGACGTCAGTTTGTACCTGTGTCGTGTTGGGCATTTTGTTTGAGTATGTCATGACTATAAAAGACTTTAAATTATTTAAAGACTTAAAGTAAAAAAAGACTTAAAGACTTAAAGTAAATAATCACTGATATTGGTATTCAGTTAAGTCCCATTCATATTCCTGTTTGTCCTGTTACTGATGCTATTTGCTCAGTATTGCAGTACTTGCTGTACGTGGAGCATCTAATCACAAATCACAGATGGTGCAAGTAACCATTAACACGTCCAGTCTTCAAGCTGCTTCACTCTCAGTGGTGACCCAGGGAGAGCCCGTTTCTGGGGGAACTGGACTCGTTGTATTGATCGAGCCGCTATAGGATGTTGTTCCTCTCAAGGACATTTCGCTCTGTGTCACTCTGTAAAGCTGAAAAAAACCTGCAGCTCTTACACAAAATAAAACCCACACAAAGCCCCGCACACTGAGCCTGTTCTCAAAAGCGCAAGTTTTATTTAGTTATTTATTTTTTGGAGAATTCCTCCCTGTTTTTCTTTATGCTTTTATACTTATGAAACACACCCATAGCACATCATTTGGAGGAAGAAGGATGTAAACATCTACTAAACAAGACATCTGACCCTCTCCTGAGAAAAAAAAGAAAGAGGGGAATGATTTTGGTGCCTGGCTGAACGAAGGGGACCCTGCAGTTTTGAACAGTTGGAGTGTTGGTCAGCTGCTGGTGTGCTGGCCGGTCCTGGTGCCTTTACCTCCTGCAGCCGGTTCAGCGAGGCTGCCAGTGTGTTCGGCCATGCAGAGTCAGCACAGTCCCATTGCTTCATACAAACACACGCTTGCACACTTGGCAGGCCAGCACTCTTCAACCCTGGCCATGTAATAGTTTGTCCTTCAGGGAGGAAATGACCCAGGGGAGCTACTGTGACACAGAGAGGGGGTGGAGGGTACAGAATAGCAGGAGAGAAAGGAGAGAACATTCAGAAGAGTGGTGTATAAACAGTACCAGTTGTTTGTACCCACCTGACTGAGTGTATGTTTTTCTTGATCTAAAAGACATTTAGATCTAAAGGATTGTGCTTAAATATAGTCATTCGGAGAGGTTCAGTATGAAATGCAGGAGATTTTCACAGTGGTGGTGATAGGAACCAGATGTCTGAGATGTTTAATGTTGCTAAAAGTTACCTCACAGAAAGTTATACATGAAATTGTTTTGAATGCCTCAGTCATTGTTTACTGATAGTTTTGAGAAAGTTTTTGTCTGAAACATATTTTTAGAAATACATTAAGTGCAGAGAGGTACATTATGGCATTATGAGGCAAAATAGTTGGGAAATAATCCTTTTCTTCAGGTTTACCACTATTTTACCATTATCAACATTACATATAAAAACAGAGAAGACACGTGTAGGTTCACTTGTCATTTTGGATTGGAAATAAAATTTGTGTTGTAGACATACCATATAGCAGATGTTACTGCTAGGAAGCCAAATGTCGTCATCATCATCATCATTATCGTTTGACATAACATGTCATCATATAACATATGAAACTCTAATTTTAGACTGGAATGTGTCTTTAATACACAGAAATCTTTTGACTAGGTGTTTCCACACTTTTGACTGGTATGTGCATGTTGATGAGCACAGGAAAAAGAGATGACAGAAGAGTGAGATGATGGACAGATTAGCTCTTTGCCTCTGGACACTGCTGTGTGGCAGGTCTAATCCATCATTCAGACTGAGAGACCCTTATTCCACTCTCCGTGCTCATCAGCTCCTGGGCTGCATACGTTGCATCTATTCAATAAAAGTCAGTAAGTAGATTTTTTTCATTAAAAACAGATGAAATATTAAGAAAAAATGAATATTGCATAACAATAAAAGGCTTGTGGCATTAAATGCTGAGGGGAAAAAAAGAGTTTTCATAATGTGTGTGAGCCACGAACTGCCATTCTTTTCTGTGGTGGGTGGAGCAATTAAGGAAGTAACATGTTGTGTAGCCATGTAAAATGCCAGTGTTAAACATGATATATGTACTTTTTAAACATTTTTTCTGCGACTTTAGCTAAATCTTTAGGCCTACGTGGGACGAAATTGGATCATTCTTTGGCTCGTGTTCTGTATTTTATGTATGTATGTATGTATGTATGTATGTATGTATGTTCTTTTCACCGTTATTTATCCTTCCTTGCTGTTAACCAGATATCTGTTTGTGAACTATATGGCATGAGGACGTCATGTCATGACGTAGGGTGATCCACCATCGTGGCAGGGTTAGCTGGTCCAGGCTGGATCTAAATAGTTGAATGACTCTAACCTTCCTATCTAATTTCCCTGATTTTGACTGATCTATATTTTATTGCCACATCACTAAAGCAAAATCAAGGAAAGCTGATCAGAAAGGATGGTTCATTAACAACATATAGGAAGCATCGTAGTGAGAGTGTAGATAAATATCAAGCTCAAGCTAATTTTATAGATCTAGTTGTATAGGTTTAAATAAATAAAACTTTCAGCATAATTTAGTGGATTTATCACATTTGGAATCAGCTAACTAACTATTCACAAATGCCTCATGGGCACTGGCAGTTGTACCCGTTAATGTGGAATGTAAAAATACTGGTAAGTTATAAAAACATAAGTGAAAAAATGAATAACTTAATAATTAAAAATCTAAGAATTAAACGTTTTCACAGTATAACCAGTAAGTATTAATGTTGATGTACAAATCAAAACATTGCAGTAGTGGACTAATTAAACATCATCAGTCTGAGACAACGCAGCCGCGGCCACGCAGTGCAGACAGGTAGTCAGAGATGGAGAGGTTTCTCAGGGCGCTTTGTTTGGTTTGGACTTCATGTTTCATGTTTTTTTTTAACATACCTGCAAATTTTGCAAATCTACTGACAGCCAGAATGGCCAGTCTGATCTTTTTCAGGACCTAATTTTCAGTTTCAGTATCATCATTTAAGAAAAGGAAAATAAAGTTGTATTTAAAAAAGTTGATTTTAGTTTTCCTGTGGGCCGCTATGCTTTGTGGAAAAGGTTGAGAACCTCTGAAGTAAGTTATACTGTGACTGGGCTAGTAACATTAGCTGAGGTGCCACACGATTAGCAGTGACTGACTCCTCCTTCAGTGTAAACTTGGGTCATGTGTGATGTGATATGGATTTTTGTGGCGTTTAACAGTACAGTTATAGTGTAATTTGCTAACTAACTGGGCAAGCGGTGTTTGCTAAAAGGCTACATACAGTGGAATATACCAGTGGCTATTGAAATATGCCAGTAACTTAGTGAAATGTGCCAGTGGCTGAGTGAAATATGGCAGTAACTGAGTTAACCTCTTCAAATCCCAGGCTTTTTACATACTATGGCTTATTAGCCCATAGCTAGATGGACTTTAATGCAAACTAGCTGAGCTATTTTTAGCTTGTAGAAGTGTGTAATAAAACTTTGGGCCCTGACCACTTTAGGGTCATATCAATCCTCTCTGGTTAAATCTGCCAGTGGCTGAGTTAAATACAGCAGTAAGTTAAGTGAGTTAAATCTGCCAGTGGCTAAGTGGAATAACCAGTTGTAAACTGTACACAGGCTTTGAGTCAGTTTTATGGAAGTGTCTGGAAATGGAAGAGGAAGTAACCTTAATATCTCCAGATCATCACTTCACTCTTGAGTTTGTATGGATCCATGTAATCAATAAAGCAATAAAGCTTTTAATCATGACAAGTCTGAAAAACTGTAATTAAGCAGCAGTCTCTTTAAGCGCATGCACTGTGTGAGTATTTGCAGCAAGTAACCAAAGAATAAACCCTGCCAATATGGCGGAATGATTCTACAGTGCAGCGTGACTTGATATCAATTCTTGAGGCCTGTTATGGATTCCCAAATGTGAAAATTAGCCTGAATGCACATCGCTGTTTTACCAACTATTCCCATAAGAAATTAGAAATAGCTTTAAATTCATTATCATACTTTTCAAATGTGTATATGATAGACAAATGGCTGATTCAACAATAATGAAGGTAGTTATAACAGCCTACAACACTGCTTTAAATCAGAAATGGATTTATGTTTTTAAAAAGTGCTTTTAAAACAAAATCTTTCTGATGGACAGAATTCTTATGTGTAATGTAAAGTTTTAGTTCACTTTCATGACTTTTAGTCTACTTGTCAGTGTGAATTCACATCTCAGCAACTAGATGCTAGTGATATATATTTATCAGCTCTGTTAATTAATGCTGTTGTTTTTCAGTGGCTATAAACAATGGAGTAGACTTTGACAAATCTATAGGATTATGTGGGGTTATGTTATTGATTTGGCGTCTCCTCCACAGTCTGACCACAAAGAACTGAAAAACATTCCATGGGGGTGACCACAAATTACAGGCTCTTTCTCTGCGCTACTGTATTTGCATTCTTCTTCTCTCAGAGAGAGTTTAATCAAAAGTTGCTAGTATCCGATAACCTAAAGATCCAAAGAAAGAGAAGCTTGTTTCATGATTAGGAGTTTTGCAAACTGATTACAAGAAGAAGCTGCTGTTGTCTGTGTTTAATCAATCCTGAACATGTTCCTTCTGATCAATGTTCCCTGGACACTGTTGTGTGCTATATTTATATTCACCCCAATAGTGGGTCATCAGTACTTAAAGAAAACTCACCAACTGCATGTTTCATTAACATTAGAGGAATAGAATGCTTTCATGTGGTTGAGCTGCTATGGTTCGGTATACATAACTGTTGCCCTTACTTAAAAAACAAACCCTGAAGAACTCAACCGCTTCTTTTTCTTCTTCTTCTTCTTCTTCTTCTTCTTCTTCTTCTTCTCCTTCTTCTCCTTCTTATGATTATTATTATTTGTACATAAAAGTATAAGAGATCTACCGTTTCTGAGTGATCCTGCAGAAAAAAAAAAAGCTTTCTGATCTGAATACATTTTTGAATACAAGATAGAAGAGTACATTTTATCTACATGACATCTATAGAATGTTTTTGATGAAAATGAACTATTTTAAATTTACATGTACAATCATAAGCAAAAGTTTAGCGGCCGCTGACCAAGTGACACGTTTTGTTGATTTTCTAAGTGAAAATAAGTTACACTTAAGCACATTTTAATGCACAGTTACTGTTTATAATTTAATGTAAAATGTGGCCTGTGTGAAAGTGTAAGTGCACAATTTTTACTGTAATAATAATAATAAATAATAATAATTAATAATAATAATCATAATGTTTAAGTTTGTTCTCTGTAGAGAATGTTTACGTGATTTCAAACTTCTTTGTTTAAAAAAAAAGTGAGAATTTTTTTTCCCCGTGATATAGGGCCAGCAAATATACAGTAATTCTGCATTAAAATGTGCAGAAGTGTGTTCTCTGTAGAGGATGTATCTGTAAGTCTGTAGACTTATTTTCACTTAGGAAATCAACAAAACGTCACTTGACTGGGGAGCCCAAAACTTTTGTATACAACTGTGAATGGAATTATGTTGTAGTTTTACTTTTGTGTCTTCATGAATCTGGTACCTGAAACTTTTCTCGAACTGGCAAAGCCTAAATACAAATCGAAGAAGTTGCTCGGAGGCATATTGCTCATTTTTTGTTTTTGTTGTAATCTCTCTGTTCATCAAATTGTGTTCATCCAGTCTCATCAATAGTAGTGTGGCATGTCCTGAAGGTACCTGCGCCACTCTGCAGAAAAACGAATGAACATTTCTGCATTGTTTACAGTGTGTCTGCAGCTCTTGGTGCAGTGTTTTTTGGATGTACTTATATAACTTTTAAGTTCCTGAACTTCATCAATAATGTATACTTTGGGTGCCAGGCCACGTAAAGAAATACAAAATCACAGAACGAGCTTTCTTATCATTGACGTCTCCAAATTTTTTATTTTTTTTTGCTGTACAGCAAAGCAGCTCCCATCAGCGCATATGGTGTGAATATAGAATAAAGCTGTTGCTGCTGTGAACTCAAGGACGAGCAGCTGAATGATCAAAGATCCATTTGCTAATGTGCTCGCTTCTGAAGGGCCACAGCTCTAAAACCGAAGGTAATGATGTTTTGCACATTCAGAGTGGAGTGGTTGGGTAGATGAGGAGTCATGCCATCTGTTTATCAAATTACTGGTGTAATTCACTGTTTTTAAGACTAATGGGATTGGTAATTAAAGTTCAGCGAGAAGGCAATGCAAACTGTAAATCCTTCTTCAAAAAAACCACATACCAGGGTTTAAATACAATCCTATTAGAAACATCAGACGGAGGACCATTTAAAAAATTAAAGCCTAATTCCTTAATTGTTCGCCCTTTCCTGTCTGCAGTCCTTACGGCAGCGGACGTTTAGCCTGTAATATATAAAGAAGGTTAAATGGAGAGAAAAAGGAGAGAAATAAAAACGCCACATTTCCTGAGAACAGTTTTATGCTGGGGAAGTATGAGTCATATTTACTGGAGGTATTTATTGCCAGTCTCATATCCTTCACTTGTAATGGACTTGCACTTTTGGAAAGCACGCTTTATGTCTTTACAAGAGGTCCTCAAAAATTCTCTCTTATCAGAGTTGCATAGATAAATAGGTCTCCCGATGGCTGTGAAGGTCAATAGAACCATTCAGATATTGGAAGCCCTTCATTTGTGTTGAGGTATCTTGAATTAAATCAGTTAATCCAGTTTCCATGTGGAAAGATAAATAACAGGGTAATGTATTTAAGTGTGGACAAAAGTGGCAAAAATACAAAAATACTTGGCGTTTTCACACTCCATAATATGTATATGTACTGTGTAGTTTATATAAAACAAAAAAAATCCATAGCTATATTTGTACATCCTTCTACTGTGAGAACTCGGTGCCTGACAGGATATGTAACTCATTACTGTGAAAAGTTAACATACAAAAAGAAAAGCATTTTCAAATCAAACAAAGAAGCTGCAGATATATGTACAATACATATAATCCTAACATGATGCTAATATTTTATAGGTTACAGAAAGGTGTAAAACAAGTGAACATTGTGAGAAATTAGTATAAATAGATAATTAATTTTTTTTTTAATTTAATGTCATTTTCAGGTTTTACCAGGCCATAATTTCTTGTTGTTCCAAAAAGAACTTTAAATTGTGAATCAACAGTCAGTTTATGTTTTGCTGTCTAGTTTAAAACATTTCTGTCTACACTCAATAATATACTATTGAAAAACAAGCATATATACTGACAGTGAATATGCTGACATGTTGCCCACCACCTAAATTTAATCAGTTTCTTATATGAAATGACAAACAACATCGAGTGGCATCTGACACTGACTCCAAGTAAACAATAATACACCTACAGAGTCAGTGGAATGAGCCAGTCAACTGAAAAAGTGTAACCGCTTCTCTGTTTAGCTTAACAATTACCCAAAGGCTGCCCTTGTTCTGCTGCATAAAGACTATTTTCTTATTAACTAAATGTGAACGTATAATTGATTTCGCCAACCCTCCCAAGGCTGCGCTTTGGCCCTGGCTGGGCTCTGCAGATAGCCATGGAGAGACTAGGGCACTAAGAGGAAGCTGCCTCCTCCTTGGTGCTTGACCTTTTAAGTAGTGAGAAATTGAGGTCAGCTACTGTGGCAGTCCAATTATGCCCTAGCGCTAGTTAGATTAGCCGCAAAAGGTCTACCAGTGCATTGAAGAATCTCATTCTAGCTGAATCTGATTTTAACTTCAGAGGAGAGCAAATTGACACACTTCAGCTGAAATCAATTATGCCGCAAAAACCTGACCAATTCCTTGCATTAATACTAAGGAAATGCATCGACAGTTTCATGCTCCATTTGGAATGCAGAAATATATGCCCAGTGAAGATGGGCCGAATATTTTAAGATGTTGCTAATCAGCGCTTCTCGCAAAGTTGTGCACAATAACATTGACATTTTTGACTTCATAGCGCTCTCATTTAATGCCAATGAGCTGCTCCTTCTCCAGCAATGTGGCAAAGAGAGGGCCTTGAATATTTGCTGCATTAGCATATTTATTAATGCTGGCCTTATTGGCGAATGGCATCCACCCGCATTAGCATTCTGTCACATTAGCGTTCTGTCTCTCTTCCAGGTAGTTTTCCTCCTCGGGGCTGACTTTGCAGACTCTGTGATTTGCATTGCGCCAGGCTCAGGCCCAAGCACGGGCCAACCAAACAGACCACTGCGGTTCATTATGCCGTGAACCAGGCCAGCTGCTGCTGGCCAGCATGGCCCATGCTTCAGGAGACCCACTCTGAATCATTAATCAAACGATTCTCATTTTGGAGTTGCACAGTTTCGTGGCGGCGGGTTGGGACAGATGTTTGGGAGATAATAAGTTGGGAATGCGCTTGATCACATTCCAGCACAGAGCTCTGCAGGGCCACAAGCGCATTTGCATGGAACGAATACTTATTTTGCTTAGTCCCTTTAACGCTGACTGCCAAAACAACACTCGAGATGGCCAAATACTTTGTATGGTGAGCAAGTCCATAAAAACAACACACTAACTGCTGCATGAATTGGTTACACTGGAGGCTCACTGTGTTACTCTGCCTTACCAGTGAAAAGTTTGGAACCGTGATTAAAAAGGTATTGTGAATGTAATGGTCAGTACTTGTTTACTGGGGGAAAAAAAAGGTTACAAGCATGTACAGTGGGGTCCAAAAGTCTGACTTTTGGTAACTTTTGGTAAGTTTTTTTTTATTTGATCCAGGAAATAAACAGCAAAAAGTTTTTATTTAAAAAAAGGACATTTAAAACAAAGAAAAGTTATGATGAGAAAAATAATTATTTTGATTATTTAATTAAAATGTCTGTCACTTCAAATTTAAGGAAATTAATGACATTCAACATTTTAAAGCCTTAGTACAAAAATAGTGGATGCTCTTCCCTTGAAAGTCTGTCTGACTCTCAGCTGGAATGCTGTCATTAAAGCAAAATTAAATCCTGAAATTCGTAAAATAAAATTTAGAAGATTCTACTTTTTTACTTAAATTATGTTAATATAATTTGTAATAAAATACTTGCATTTAGTTAGAAAAGAAAGCAAAATAGATGCATTTTCTCTTTATTAGTAGTATTAGACTTTTGTACCCCACTGTAAAGAACCCATATTTTAATACTTCTGTCGTTAGTTTATAGAAATAGAGCATAAATTCACACAAGAAAGATCACCTTTGTTTTATAGACATTTATGTGTATTTTGATGGTTGTTGTTGTTTTTTATTAATATAATAAAATACTGTATGTCTTAATAACTGGTTGATCTAGTAAATCTGTTGAATTGCAGTAGAATTTGAGTGACTGTAAATTTACAGATTTTTACCATCGACAAAACATACTTTAACCATTAATTTTCTGTTTTTTTTGCTGCTGGACTTTTTACTGTTTTTTCCTTTTCTTTTTTTAGTCTTAAAGACATTTTTATCCAAAGGCTTAGGCTTAAATGCTTGAAATTAATTTCTAAGACAGATATATTTAGTAAAGTTGATGTATATGTACAGTCAGAAGCAAAAGTTTGGGTGCACTCAAATGACGTGTTTTGTTGATTTTCTGTGTGAAAATAAGTTGACACATCCTCTACAGAAGACACACTTCTGCGTGTTTTAATGCACAATAACTGTTTATCAAAGGCCCTGTATCATGGAAAAGCAATTTTTCTCACTTTTTCACACACTTTTTTCACAACATTTCACACTGAACGTCTTAGAATATGTCATATGTAATATCTCATATCAGTCTTAAAGGCACGGTAACAACAACAGCGTGTTTAATTTTAAGGGGTAAAGACAGGCTGGAATATGGTCACAAGGAAATGAATTATTATACCATTTTTGATTTATAAAATCACATGAATGTTGTAAGTGGATCTCAAGGGAAAAATGCAACACAACAAAAATGTAAAAAAAAAAAAGTTACAGCACAGTTTATACTGTATGCTTTGTTTTGCCCATGTTGAATCCATCCACATGTTGAAACATCAAGAAAATGTCATCTGAGTGGGGTGTTCCAGTGTTTTTGCATACGATTGTATGAACTTATTTACAAAACGCCCCCCCATTTCCTTAACAAGTAGTTTTCTTTCAGAACTTTAGTGAAATTTAAATGTCAGATAATGTTGAACCAAAAGCACATCATCCTATGATGTTGTTACTATTATTACTATTACTATTAATTACTATGTGCTCCTCATTAAATGTTAATTTGTGGAATGTCTGAGCTTGTTAATGTGAATGAGCCAATCAGCTGTGTTAGCCATATTTGTCAGAAGGCTAACATGTCTTCACTATTATTGTAAAAAATAAAATAGTAAAAATAAAAATACCCTTCTGTTAGTGTCCAGAATTTTAACTGGTACTGAATATCTCTCTCTGCTCCTGGCTTCTTCTGTCTTAGTTTGATGGGGCTGGTTTAGGTTGACTCTTACAGTAGTACGTGCATGGTTTTGTTTTTTTTTTTAAATTATTTTTATATTTTTTGGACTGTATGCACTGTGCATATGGAGAGCCATTTGCTGAGAGTTGCGTTGACAGAATCAATGGCTCATGAAAAACATACTGTAACTCACTTTACAGACCTGACAGCTAGTTCACTTCAAAAACCACTGATGTTGTTAACCCATTTGTATGGATGCACACAGGCTGCACACAGAGTGCGGGATGCTTTCTATCTCTGTAGACCGTCCACAGCCTGGATGCTGTATAGAGATAGAAATACACAAGCTTTTGCTTTTATTCTGCTCCATGGATTTGGTCTGGCGCTGACCCGGTCTGGCACAGAGAAAACGTTTGTGCACATAGCCATCACCACACAAGTACATCAAGCTCTTTCTAAACCCAGACTCTCAGTCTGATCAAGAGGATAAAACATCTCCTTTAAGAAAAGCCTTCAAAGCTGATTCCTTTTTTTCCTCACTCAAGATTAAGTGGCTCCAACAGATTTCCACAAAAAATGTCAGTTAGAAATACTGTACTTGAAAGTACTCGCAATGTATTTATTTATTTAAATGTTCTATTTTTTTTTTTAGGCTCTAATCAGACGTGGAGACTTGAGTCAGCAACTGCGACTCAATTCAGACTTGCCCTTGACTGACTCGTGATTTCCAACCTTACTTGTTTGACTTTGCCTGTCAGTTTTGCTATGGTAATGTGCAGTCATTACTGGAGTGTCGTTCTCCTGCAGCTCACAGCGGTGTTGGGTTTGATACAACTTCAAATAACAGGCTGCTGGCTAGTGCAAGAGCTGATTTAGCTGAAGTTTTAGTAAGTTACATGGCTTGTTTAATTTCAGAGTCTTACTGGCTCTTAGTCAGATTGTGGAGGTTTCAGAATCATTCTGGTTGATTAGCTTAACTGCTGTTGCTGAGGTGAAACTCTTAGATCTAATGAAGATGTAAAAGTTATTACATGTGCATCTCAGTAGCTACTGTGCTGGGAAACCTGCACTCACTGAGCACTTTATTAGGTACACCAACCTTGTATCTACATTTTTTGCCCATTTTGACACCTCCACTTACCATATAGGTGCACTTTGTAGTCTGTAATCCATCTTTGCATAATCTTTGCGTTTCTTGCATACTTTGTTATCCCACCTTTACCCTGTTTATCAGAGGTCTGGACCCTCACAGGACCACCAGAGAGCAGGTATTATTTGGGTAGTGGATCATTCTCAGCACTGCAGTGATGTGTCGGTGGTGTGTTAGTGTGAGTTGCGCTGATACGAGTGGATCAGACACAGCAGTGTTGCTGGAGTTTTTGAACACTGTGTCCAATCTATTAGACACACCTACCTTTGTTGGTCCACCTTGTTGATGTAAAGTCAGAGACAGTAGCTCATCTGTTACTGCACAGTTTGTGTTGGTCATCCTCTAGTCCTTCATCAGTGGTCACAGGATGCTGCTCACAGCATGCTATTGGGTGGATATTTTTGGGGTTTTTTCTTTTTAGTCCAGCAGTGACACTGAAGTGTTTAAAAAAGTGTTTAAAGTGTTCAGCAGTACTGCTGTGTCTGATTGACTCGTACCAGCACAACACACACTAACAAAGTATGCAGAGAAACAGATGCATTTACAAACTAGACTTACCTACCATTTTAAGTCAGTCGAGAATGGACGCTCCTGAATTGAGGAGGTTTTGGATGGAACGTAGGAACGTATAGTTCAGTAAACCCGTTAATGTTAGCTGGGTGACTAATTGATTTTTTGCAAGTGTGAGTGACAGGTGATATTTCAACAAGGAACATTTCTCTGTTTAGCATTTTTCAGAAAGAAGACGCCACAGCTCGCTCTTTGTTTTCTGTTGGCTGATGCTTCTGAGATTCACAAATTCTCAGGGTTGAAGTTCACCTAAATGAACTCGGTGCTCCTGTGTCTTTTTCCATTCAAGTGAATTTGGCTTTTTCACCAGACAGATATCGATTGTGTCAAGTGTGACCGCGGCTAAATGTGAAATATTCTGATAGTTTTTTCGTATCAAAACTATACACACCTCTCGCGACAGTTTGTGCCCTGTTTAAGCTGCTTTTGTAGATGCTGACAGTATCCTTGAGGAAGCAGAGGACAAACGAATACTTCTGACATTTTGTTTAAAAAAAAAAAGTCTAGGTTGCTTGGATGCAGCTGCTCTGTCAGCTTGGTTGTTGCCATGCCAACAGCAGAGATGACTGTGATTGGTCAGCGAGTTCCTTTTCGCTAGCGAAAGTTCACAAAATTTGAACCCAAAGTGAATGTCTTGTTTTCGTTATTTAAGATATCGTTATTTATACACATGCATAAATTAATTTACTGTTCTCCAAAAAACTCACACAAATTACAAATAAATTACAAAAAAATAAATTACATTTGGTATGTAAATGTTGCTTTCTCCTGTTTAATACTTCAATACCGTGCCACTGTTTGTTCGTAATTCATGATGGCCATGTTTTATCTTGTATAATATCAGTATGGCAGTAATGTAATCGCATAACAGGTAGCCAAAAGCTCATGCTAAGTTTTTGTACAGTGGAGCAATGTCTTTCTGACTTTAATAGCTTTCTTTGTCACCCATACACACACACACATACACACACACGCACACAGAAAAAGCTTGATTACCAGCAGGCTTATTGGATGTATGAGAGGCGATTACAGCGTTCCTCACTGTTGGACAACATGTTATGGAAAAAAAAGCATGTCAAGAGTGTCTCCAGGGAAACCAGCACCTGGAGCCTAGCCAACAGTACACATGATGAACGGGTCTCATGCAAGCACAGGGAATCATACAGTTGACTGGGCAGACAGCGAAGATTCTTAACAGTCCAGTAGAACAAGTTATGTGACCCGCACTGCTTGGGGAAGCAGAGGTCTAGGAGCTTTTGGAAAGTAAAGTTTTATGTCTGGATTCAGTGCCAGCATTTCATGCTTCTGTCCAAGTTTATAACCATCTTGAAACTAGAATTTTGTCCATTGTTTCGTCTTTGTTTGGCCATAACTTGCATGTTCCAATTTCCTTTATGTCCTCCATAGATACCACTCTACTTGAGATTACTAAGCAACACAACATGGTTTGAGGCATTGTGTGATGATTTAGGCATGCACTTTGGTGGGGTTATAAGCTTCCATTACTTGTTAGATATATTCACCTCTTAGCTCCAGTGCAGAACTAAAGATCGACTGCATTTGGAGTAAAAACTTTGTGTAAATTTGATTATTAGATTATTGCTTTAGCTGTCCAATGAAAGAAGCTATTTGTCACCCACTGCTTGGGAAGGAGGGTTCCATAAGCTGTTGAAAACTGCAGCTTTATGACTGGATTCAGCACTAGCGATACTTTAATATCAGTAGACACTTGTTTTGTAAGTTAATCTGCTTTTCTCCTTATATGCGAGAGTCCCACTGGGGCTTTTATACCTGGTATTAAAAAGTAAATATCAGTGTCTGGAGAGACATGATTGCATAGCCATCAGATACCTCTTGCACATTTACACCTGAAATTAGAAAGCGTCCCAAATATGTCTCCATTGTCTGCAGCGTGAGCAGATTTCTTGTTTTGCTGGCGGTGCATCCTCAGGTGCCTCAGGACATCTGCCTAACTCGAGATCAGGGGTGCATCTCAATCCCAGCCATAAACAGAATAGAAGAAGATATGAATGGCAGTCGCTCGTGTAGAGACAGGTAGCAGGAGTGCTTTAGGAGACAGCTGGAGATCAGGGTGTTGCAGGTGAGAATGAACGAGTCTCAAACATGATCTTACTCCTTCTCTTTCTCCTTTGGTCAGGGAGCCTGCAAACTTTGTCTCTACTCACCATCTCGACAATTCCTATGAGGGTCTAACGGTTTAAATCACATCAACTTGTGTCTGCCTGGTTCTCACAGGGACAAATTAAGACTAGCTCTCAGCAACCAACTCAAGTTACTCTTCCAAACTTGTGTTTTAATTGTGGAAACTTCAAGTCTGAGACTACCCTGGGATGATAGGCTTGCTGGTCTTCCGTGACTGTTGAGTAGCGACAGAACCTTGGAGGATTGTTGTTCTGGCCTTGAAGGCACAGATATCCTAGCATGCTGTTAAAAGTTGAGAATTCACACTGTGACGACAAGAAAACAATAAAGCAGACTGTTGCATCACAGGAGGCTCTCTGGCACCACATCAGCACTTTTGCCTAGGTGATACCTTTCATATTGGCATAAGGCTTTTCACCTTATCACGTACTGCGCGCTAAAGTCATCTCCCGTGACATTTCCCCCCTAATGGTTGAATTCTGGCTGCTATTTCAATAACACCCCGTGACCCTGTTAGACAGCGCAGAAAGCTTGGCTTTCACCCTAATACATCACGCTCCTATCTCCCGCCGTGTTATACCTGGAGCATGTCTGTCGCAGGAAAGGCTTATTTATGGGGCCTCTTTATGCAGTGAGGCTCTTATCTTGAATCCCCACCAGTTGACGGCTGAGTGGGGGTTAATCAGGCGCTGATGAGACGCAGCCTCCACTCATCTCAACGCTACCTGTATGGATTAGACCAAAAGGAGGACAGCCGCCTAATTACTCTGCATTAGCATTCCTCTCCTGCCTCTTCCAGCTACCGCAGTTCACTTCCAGCCTAGTTAAGGCATGCTGCTTTGCCTCTAGTTTTTAAGTTTATTTATTCCCCCCTGACATGTTTGCATCGTTTTTTTAATGTAGAGTGTCCATTTAGTTCTCTATTTTCAAATTAAGGGAATAATTAGTGTAAATCAAAAATATTATTTTAAGGTGGCACTGAATTTAAGGTATCAGTAAATTTAAGGTGGCATTGAACTTAAGGTGCCTAAAATATAATATTGCTTTTTTTCAATATGTGGTGTGTCCACCCTTCCACTTGCTTTCAGTTTTTCTAATAAATCTGCTGGGATCTTTTTCCACACCTCCAAAAGTCAGTCTTAGAAGTTGGTTGCATTGTCTGCTATTTACAATCCAATCTATCCCAGTTACAAATTGAGATTCATCAGTCCATAAAACCTTTCTCCACATATCAGATGTGTGTTTGCTTTCATACTTAATATTGGAGGCTTTTGTGTAATGTTCTATTAAATATGTTTTTTCAGACACTGAAAAAAAATAACTGGAAAATGAGAAGTTTCTGACTTTGGCATAGTACTGTACATAACTCACTTATAAGAGGGGTGTTATTTATGAATGTTCGATGCTAGCTATAATTTCCTACACAAGCATATGTAAACTGTATATGATTTATAAGCATGTTATGTAGATATTTTAAATGTTTTATGGTGTAGGGAGCATAAACTAGTGTTTCTGACTGCTTGTGCACATCAGAATGCTGTAAACCGCTCTAGTCTGAAATAATGCAGACACTTTTCAATTTGTGCATTCCATCCCAGTCAGTGATTCAATTGACTCTCATAACTTGAACTGTTTTCAAACTTAATACGGCACGTAAAGCCTACAAGTGCTAGGAGACCTCAGATTGCTTTTCTTGTTCAGCCTCTCTAGGCAAAGTGCTGTATCCCTAAGGGAAATCTATCGTGCATTCTCATATCTAACATGATAGCCATTGTTACTCATTAAAGAATTGAGAAGTACGTTTAAATGGGAGTTGGAGAAACCGAGTGTTTGATGGAATAGAGCAGATGTTCAGTAGATAGGCCTCACATTGCTGTGTTGTATTGCAAGTTTATCTGGTCTCTTGAGGCTCTTTTGTATAAAGTTACATGTCTCTTTTTTTGGAATGATGGACAGCTTTTCACAGGACTGGCCAGATATTTCAAATAAGAGTTGCCTTATGTGGGTGTCTTAGTGGAGCAAACCATAGTGTGTGCATTCTTGGCCTTGTGTCTTGCTGCCGCAAAGTCAGAATGAAATTAACAGGGCCTTGTCCTCGCTTCTCCTGTGTTGTGTAGAGTGCATAGCCTCATTCACAAGAAGCAAGAAGTTTCTCTCTCTTGCCGTGAGCAGCCTGGGCCGGTGCAGTAACTCACTCTGACAGGGTGACATGGAGGATCCTCCGCTCTGGATTTTAGCTAGGCAATGAGTGTTCAGTCGCCCTTAATTCAACCTGATTGCAGCAACACTGCACATGATTCATTCCAGCAGCCTCTGCAGGGCTCTAAAGCTCTCCTGGTGCCAGCTTCATCCGGACCAGCCAGCCTCTGCCGCTAAGGTGGTAGCGTTGAAGAAGCATAGAAAGCTGCCATTCCCTTGATACTACTCTTCAGACTGGTCAAAGGGATGCAAACTGGCAGCCTGCACCTGCTCCCGAAGCGCTTAGAGCTGTCTGTCCTGTTGCCGTGTGGTGCAGGATCTATCGGCAGAGGCAGAGAAGCCTGGGCCTCCATTGCTGAGCTTGATTGATAGATGACACATCTCGATGCGATGGATATGATCAAAATCAAGCTTTCTGCGAGGCGACTTTGACCTAGGCCATCGCTCCTGCACAGTTGACATTGCCATATTGTACAAGTTGCTTGAAAAGCTTGAGCATGCAAGAGAATCGCTTCTCTGAAGTGCTTTCTGGGTCAGCCTGGGATACTATCTCTGCTTCTGCATACAGCTTTGCATATAGCCTTACATCTATATGGCAAGCAGATCAGCCTCTAAGAGCCCTAATCTTCCCCTAACGAATCCAGATGATATCGTGCGCTCTCCTCTATGGCTCATTTTTCCCAGTCCTTCTTTCGGTAATCTCCTGTGGTGTCAAGCGGTTGATGAAACAGAGGAAAAAGTCCAATTGAAATCTCAGCAGTGGCCAGGGGTTTTATGATGGCTTTGTGCTGCTCTCAGATAGCTACCTTTCATTACTGTAAATTGGTTCCCTTGGCCTGGTGCCAGTGCCGCCTCATCTGTGCGCTCTCAATGTCCCGTATACCCATTGATGAACCATAAAGGGCCCACGTGAACGCAGCTTTTTAATTGAGCTTCTCAGAAATTACAGAGGCTGTCAAGCAGTAGCAAGCAAGGAGGCAATTCTCTCCTGAGTCAAATAAACCTTCACAACAGCTCACAGTAATGGCACGACTTTGAGCAATCCGATAACCGTGATGCTTGGCCCCCTTTCAGCTGCTGTGCTTGGTGAGCGCGTATCACAATTGTTTTTAGGTTGGTGCTTGACACGGACTTTCTTTGCCGAGAGTTGTTATTTCCTCTGAGTGTTTTAGCAGTCCCGATGGTTCAACTTTAATACAGTAATGAGTACGGAACTAGGGCACTCTACTAAACACACAATACTGCGGAGCCCATTAAAAATACAAATCAGGAAATCCTCCTGCACAGCGGTGGGGTGTTTTTTTGGCTTTTATGTGTGCACCACATATGGTGGCCTCATTTAAGTGCTGTAATACATCATTCTCAACTTTATGTATTGTTGCTTCCTTCATTTGAAAAGCAATTGCTCATCTTTCTTCTGTTTTTTTTAGCATTTTAAAGACTAAGCCTGGGACATATGTTATTTTTAACAAATGTACAATACACTGTCTGCAAGTGTTTATCATCTGATTCAGTACAAACTCACCTTTTCAGTAATACCAGTTTTAAACACAGACATATTGCAAATTTTAAAGAACAAAATTATAAAAATCTCACATTTTTACTGAATAAAACAACAAAAACATACATGATTAGCCAATTTGAATGAATATCTGAACAGTTAACCAATTTATGAACTTATAAAGGCCACTTGAAGTCTTTACTCTGTATATTTACAGGTCATTTGTCTCAGCACTATCCGTAGGCATATTGTTTGTGCTCTTATTAGTGCTATGTATTGCTATGTAACTGTATAGAGCCACATCACATTCCCTACATTTTTATGTGTCTCCAGCTTCGTTGCTGTCCTCCAAATGCATTTGTAATTTTTCAGAAGAAGATCTTTTTTGAAAGTCGGAAGTCAAATGTTTTTGCAAAAAAGTATGTAGGTCTTTCCAAAGTTGCGCTGGACTTGCTAGCACTCTATAATGCTATGTCAGCAGTCAGTTGTTGAAATGCAGTGTGGAAGGGTCTCTAAACTAAATCCCTGCTCTGATTGGATCTGCTGGATGGGCGTATTTAATCATTTGATTGGCTACCAAGCAGTGATTTAAAATAAAGAAATGTGTAGAAATCTGATTTAGTTGGTGGTATGCAGTATAGACGACTCTGCAGACGTAATGTAGATATAGTCTGGGTTTTCACAGGATATATGATGCACAGTACATACATACGATGTGCTGTCGGAATGCTTCACTTCTCTAGGTTAATGTGGATTTTTAAGTTTGTTGACGTCACAAACAGTTTTAACGTTAGCTGGAGCCATCTGACAATGGCATCTATTCCAATAGCTGTCGAGTTGGACAAATTAGAGTTAGCTGTCTGTAACTTTAAGATGCACAAAAAGAAAGCATGTGTGTCTCGTAATCCTTGTTTTCTTTTGATATGTAGTCCATGTCTATGTTAGTCCTGATAGGTTGTCTGGTTCAGAACATTTTAAAGTAGTATGAGGCAGCACTTATTTTTAATTTGACGTTCGTGGTTGTGGTTGCTGAGCAAGTAAAGCCATGCTGCAGCCTTCGACACAGAATTTGGCTTATCTAACTGATATTATGGTACCATCAAAGAAAAAAGCTTTGTAAGGCTAATAACAATAATAAGCCACATTAACAACTGCCTATAGGCTAACACAGCGAGCTGTAGGCATTTTAACAAGAAGATTTATGGGCTATGAAAGTTTAGTTTTACCGAACCGTACTAAACAAAGTTCAGGAGAAAGGTGTCTCAAATCTCAACTTCTCGGTAGGATAAATTGCAGTCTCTAAGACTTTGTGGCAGGTTTTTCCTATGTGCACTGAAAATGCATATTTTTCTTTTTTGGAAATGACTCAAGCCTGCCACGATACTGTAGTCAAGAAGGTGCGATTGGACAGTGTAGGACTGCACATGATCTCACAGGCCTATCATGAATGAATCACCCATACAACGTTTGTCATTAATGGGTTAAAGTGTATATTTGTAGTCTTATATTTAAAATCTTTCTCCTTGACTTATGGTCTCTCAAGCTCACTTTGTGAGTTTGCCTGCTCTGTGATTATGGGAGACTTACAGCTCCATTTGCCTGAGCTGACTGGTGCCTCATGAGGAGAACGTCTTACTGAAGCGCTATGAATGAGTCCAGTATTGGTTAATAAGCATGTCAGCTGCAGAAAAAGCAATTTACCTCTTTTAATATGTTGCTTTATCTGCCCTCTTTCCTCTTTCCCCCTCTGTCGAACTGTGTCTCTTCGATAAGGGTGCATATTGAAGGCTCTTACTTTCTTGTCTTTGTATCTCTGAGGTAATGCAAATTATTACCAGAATTGAAAAGGAGGCTCACCATGATATTCTCATGGTACTCTTGTTTAATGTACAGAACAAATTTTCTTGTCAGCGCTTAGATTTTCCATGATGTCAGGATTAAGCTTTTGCCTCCATATCCAGTTACTGCTTCATCAATTCTCAGGTTGGATCAGCTTCCCCAAATCAGCTTCTACCTCTTTCTGTAAAGATTTATAAGTATCTGTAGAGCTGATCTACACTTTTAAAAATAAGTGCCTAGAATGGTTCTTTCTGTGATGCCACAGGGGGACCACTTTTGGTTCCTTAAAAAAAAACTTTTAATGGATGTGTCTTTAGAGAAGAAGCTTTTTAAAGTTTAAAAACCCTCGGCATAATGTAAAGGATCCAGGAAGAACACTTAAATTGCTATAGAACATTTATATCATGTGAAAATTCTTTAAAAAACAGTCATTCAGAGTGGTGTGATTCTAGAGAAACTTTTGGAGTCAGAATTGCTCACAGTGGTGGTGATATACACAGCCTGATGCCAAAGACATTGTTTTAAGGCAGTTGTGAGAGGGTTTTGGCCTGAATTGTATTTTTAAAAATCCATTCATGTTAAGCGGTACATGCAGGGCATTGAAAGGCAAAATAGTCCCAAAAATGCATTTATCCTTGAAATGTTTTTTTTTACCGTTCGATTTAGCACTTCATTTACAATTATCAGCATTACATACATGTGTGTGATTTTGGGTCAAAAATAAAATGCCCATTTTTTCACTGGGGACATTGCAATTCCTGGTTCTTATCCCTACCACTGTTCACTAGGTTTCTCTATAATGTCCCATTTCACATCAAAGTCTGACTTTGATAACATTTCAACAATAGAACTAAACTGGAATTTGAAACATTGAGAAAATGTTTAAAAACCTTTAAAAGGTTATTCACACTGGCAAATCTATTTCAGACATGGCTGTTTGGTAAGGATGCACAGCCAAGATCGGAATCAACAGATTTTTGCTGAAATCACAAAATTGGCACGCAGCCAATTTATTACTTTTGTTTTGCCAGATCTGTGTTGCAACAATTTTTTGAGGTAAATAACATGAGAAAGGTGAGTGCACTCATGCTGTATTTGAGTGCAGTTGCCGCACCTGTACCAAAATGATGTAGCGTAATTACTCATTGTGCTAAAAAGCAAGTTGATGTAGCACTTTATTAGGTTAGTATTATTAGGCAACTAAAAATTTTTAAAAGGCAGTTTGGCCCATTAAAGAGCAAATAATGTTGTTTGTGTTGCGTGTTAACACAAAGTTGTGGAAATCTGCTAGTGTATTTCATGTGTTCATTTACTCTGAACAGTGTAAGTTTTCGAATTTTCAGGTAAAAAAGGCTAATACAGTCGGCCAGAAAAAAATTGTCTATAAAGAAATCAGAATTGCAATTGGACATACAAATTCATGAATGATATGTCCCTTTTCTTTAGGTGGTTATTTTATAGTATTGCACAAGAAACTCTTTCTGACTTTTTTTTTAAATAGTGTACGAGTCTCTACAGAGTTTCCATTTTGAGGGTTTCGAAACCCTTTGTGCATGCGGCCCCTGATGTTCCTGTCAATGCCTGATATTATCACTCAGTCATTAAATCCTCAAGACCAAACTTCAGTCCGATAATGGGCTTGAACTGCACAGCACACAATTTAATGACCTGCCTAAAGAAAATTATGGCATACTAAAATACTAACTATTGATTTCGTTGGTCTTGCTGTTTGTTGAATAGGCTCGGGCTTATTTGCAAAAGCTAATGAGTGGGGTCGTGTTATTTTTTTCTGTTGGTTGTGCGTTGAAAAGTCCAGAAGGAGAGGATCGTGAAACTGTGCTGTTAGTGAGTCTTCTGTACAGCACTTTTCTGGTGTGGATCAGGTGGGCTTGCATTCCTCTTCAAAATCACAGTGGATTTGTGACGGTAGTTCTCAGCATCAAATTATTCGGTCAAATCTCTGGTATTACAGGATTACATGGGATTATTGTCACACTGGATTATTAGTTCAGACGTAGTCTATGGCGTTACCTCTGCAGGGTGTAAATAGAGTTTCGGCTTTAAATCCTAGCTAATGAGTCTCATTTAAATAGGCCTAAAATCGAAACAGCTAACAAGAGCGTTTGTCTCACATTGTTCCCTATTCTGTTCATTTAGGAAAGGTTAACAGCTTTCCTTTGTGGTTAAAGTATTAATCTCCACTTAGGAGACACCTCAAGTAGATGAGGTGAATACTGATCGGTCATCATGCAAATGCTCATTGTATTCACAGACAATGTGGATGGAAGAAACGAGTTTAGTTGCATTGTTTAATTTAGTTGCAAAGGCTTTTGCTTTTGTCCAGAGAGGCTTGTGTTAAAAGCTTTGCTGAAGAGCCCAGTGGCATCAGCCATCAGCTGGGATCAAACCAATGACCTTGTGGGTCATGGCAAAGTGTAAAGCTCTCTACAGTCATCTATTACCTTCTTTGTGTTTTCCCCCCAGTAAGGAATCTCCAAAGGTGAATGTGAGTTTAGCTCATAATGCCCAGAACAAATTTTCTTGTTAGCTCTTAGATTTTCCCTGATACTAGGATTAAGCTTTTGCCTCTACGTCCAATTACTATGCTGGGCTGCTGCATCAATTCTCAGTTTAGGTCAGAGTACCCAAAATGGCCTTGTTCATAAGAGTTATGAGAAGTTGGAGAGCTGATCTATGATCAGAGCTGAACAGTGCTGCTGTTTTGCTTTATATGGCCACAAATGTTCTTGTCATTGGCTAATGCCCTCTCACAATCTCACAATTACTCCATAAGACCACTCCTCCAGACCAGCTTCAGTCAGACTATGGGACTAACTGCAAACATACCATTTAATGGCCATCCTAAATATAATGGCATTTATTTTTTAAATTCTCTTTTTGGCCAGTTTACATGTTTTTGCTTTTTAAGGGAAAAAAATTTTGAACACATCAAAAACATTAAATGTGGGCTGTTCGAAAGTTATGGCACATTTTATATTTTGTGTATTATTATACAAAAAAAGAAGAACTTTTAAATCGTCATTTATTTATTGCATGCATCTAGCTTACGAGGTGATTCGTACCAGATTTTGTACCAGTTTGTTTATTTAGTGATTTTTTTTTTGTGTTTTATGCATATATGATTTTATGTACCACTATAACTGTTATTGTTGGTGTCATCCTTTAGCTTGGCGAAGACACGTTCAACCGGGCCAAGCTGTTGAATGTGGGCTACACGGAGGCTCTAAAGGACGCTGAGTATGACTGCTTCATCTTCAGTGACGTTGACCTCATCCCCATGGACGACCGCAACCTGTACCACTGCTACGACCAGCCGCGCCACTTCGCCATTGCCATGGACAAGTTTGGCTTCAGGTAACCCTGGCTGACGTGAAAGTACCATGTGGAGACCAGGCAGGGGGTGCTGCTGCAGTGGGCGATGGAGCCTAATTTATTTTCCCACTTCCATGATCTGGAGTATGTAAACTAATTAGAGACTCCATCCTGAATTTATCTGCTTGGAGTTGCAAAGAAGCAGACTTAAGGCTGTACGTTAGTGTGTATAATGTTTAGCGGCAGTGGTTTTGTCCGAGTTTCTTACAAGGATTGTGGCATTCGTTGGTATTTACATATTAATAGAGGCCGGGTCTGCCTTTGTGCCGTCTCTATTTCAGGGATGTGTAATCAAACAGAATAGAGACGCCTATTCAGACAAGTATTCAGTAAGCGCTGGAGGCTTGTCTGTCTGAAGCCTGTCCTTCATATAGGTAATTGCTTTTTTTTTTTTTTAACAAGTGGAGATACAGCTTATAGCTCTTAACTGTTGTATTGTGTGGAGTTGTTGAATGTGGTTCACTTATGCATTTGTTCGATATCAAAACTTCATTTGATGAATTGTGTCAGTCTAGACAGGCTGTAGCCTTGACAGACGTATGCATTTAGTTATGGTGCTGCAGCAATGGATGAAAGTTATTAACTTAGAGATAACATGGCTATCTGCAAGCCTTAATAGCCAAGGATATTAAAGTGCTTGCAAAGGTTCTCTGAAGTTGGCTGCCATAGAGCTAAACTTAAAATGAATTTTTTGCCATCTGGCGGCACCATGATGTTTAATTCCCCCCGTCCGTTCAGGGACCAAAGGTGTAGGCCCGGCCTCTACCGTTAACCCCAGAGGACAGACTTTTCTTGTTAGAGACAATCTGGATCTTTCAAGGTACCATATGAGACATCTCCTCTCTCCTTCTCCATTATTACACAACTGAGTTGACTCGAACTCTGTAACCCGCTGTTCCACTTCTGCTTCCACTTGTCTGTCTCTGATATGTCGGCAGCCGTCAGTGGTTCAGGTTTTTGTTCGTTTCCTCTCATAGGGCCAATGTTCTTCCCAGCAGCAATTGCCAAAGTACATAATCATTCTTAATGAGAGTACAGGTGCAGATCCAGGTACAGATTCCTGCTGCATGTATAGATGGTCAAAAGTCTAATCACAATATATTTTTCCTAATCACTCGACATTGATAATTATCACTGATTAATATACACATTTCCTAATGCTTAGTTTTGAAAATAGTGCAGCTAATTGTCTGTCAAAAAAAGGACTTTTATCAAAGCATAACAACTGATCTTCTGCACTGCCCTTAAATACACTACTAAAACTACTCAGTGTGCACAAATAATAAAAGAACAAAGCATGGACAAATTTTACATAGAAGTCCAAACACTACTATGGAGGTAATTTAATTCTACAAAAACTTCACATAGCTATTTATATTGCTATTTACATTGCTCACTCTCCTGATGGTGATGATGCTGCTGCTGCATAAACTCAAACTGTCTAGTTAACCATTGCTCCACTTGTTTTCCCCCATTTTGTATTCTAATATTTTATACTAACGCTGTTTGCTGTCTGGTGTTGACCAGAGGAGGATGGGTTCCCCTTTTGAGTCTTGGTTCTTCTCAAGGTTTCTTCCTCTTGCTTTTAGGGAGTTTTTCCTTGCCACTGTCGCCATTGGCGACGCTCATGTTGGCTTGGACCCGGATTTTTCTGTAAAGCTGCTTTGTGACAACACCTGTTGTAAAAATCGCTATATAAATAAACTTTGACTTGACTTGACTATTCAAATGATTTCTCCTGTAATAATAAAGTAATTGAAAATGAATTAGTTTGTTGGTCCATACCATTATTTCAAATCTGATGTTGCCAAGTAAGCAGAATAAGCCACGTCAGACACACAGTATCCTAAAGCGTCATCACAAGTAAAACAGCAATAAACATGCATGAAAGGTCAGCATTTTCAAAAACATCCAACCACATAAAAACACATGATAATGATGATGATGATGATAATAGTAATAATAACAATAATAATAATAAGAATTTTCTATGAGCTATTTTAATGACCTAAAACACCATTTTCATGCAGACAGGAGCCAAAAACGCAAAGAAACAAATACATTTTCAAAAATATATCCATATCCATATCCTTGTGGACATGCAGGTCTGCATGCATTAGTGCACAAACGCTCTGATAACAGGTAAACATAGTTAGCTGTGCAGTTCAGATGCAAATGCCAAAAGTGTTTATTATGTTCAAAGAAAACAGAGATGTATGAAAAGCAGACAGTGAGAGGCTGTTTTTAATGTTTGACTCATCTTTTTAGATGATAGTGTTCTTGTGCTTTTTTTTTTTTCAAACTATGTGAGTCATGCATCGCCCTGTACTGTAGTCTCTGCCATCTGTATTTTCCCTCTTTCAGTGAGGTGACTGAGAGGTGATCTCTGTTTCAACACACCTGATTCATGCTATCAGTTACAGGTCAAATAAATGTGTGCTAGAGCAAGAAAACTAAAAAAGCGCAAACATCATCAAGGCAACTAATTGATAGATTTGTTGCTACCATTTTTTTGATTATTGACATTATTGATATTGTTGATTAGTTGTTGCAGCCCTATTGAATAGTGACAACTAAGAAGCAAGATAGCTGATCAGACACTTCACCAATTTAGCCACTTTATGCTTGCGTTTTTATACATTTTTATTGTCTTTCTAGAGAAGATTAAAAAGTTTAATTGCTAATCACAGATATTTATTTATGACAATTAGTCATCAGCTAAAACTTCATGATCATGACCAGTCGTGTACCATTACATAGTTTTGTGTTAGCTCTTTTTCAAGCTATCAGTCACAAGTCAAATCAATGTGTGCTAGAGCGAGAAAACCAAAAAAAAGAGAATAAAACAAAAAGAGCAGTGCTGTAGAATTTGAGAGCCCTTGCCAATGGTGATCATAGATCAGCACTCCTAACCCTCTGCTTTGTGAGAAACCAGTCTAGGCACCTGTGATCATCTGGTTGAAAGCACAGTAGACAGAACAGCCCACAGAGAATGCCGATCCATGACAGCTCACCTGTCTGCCTCCACAATGCTGCCATTGTTATTGAACAAAATGAGCATTTCCCACCTGTATTGTACTGTACTCTGTATCAAATCTATGCACCTGCTCCAGGCTCCAGTGCACTGGCTGCAGTGTTTACAGAGAGAGGAGAGAGTGAATGGCTCAGTCAGATGATTTCATCTCTCCTCAGTGCGTGAGTCACTCCAGAGGCCTGTGTGTGTGACCCAGCAAGGTTGGATCGTGGCAGTCTTTAATAAGTGGGGCACCTTTAGACATGCCCACTCGCACAGGCTGAGCGTGTGCCACTCCCGAGCCCCAACTGCGCTGTTCTACCGCTGCAGCAGATGGGCTCATTAATTTCAGCTTGTTGTCTTTGGGTCTGAAAGGTGTGTGCATGCACGGTTTTGTGCTTTTTGTCCTTGCCTTATGTTATGGATTGTTTTGCGTGGGTGGATATGTTTTGCTGTCATTTGCTCTCTCACATGCGCACATACACACTCATGCTTGCGCGCAGAGTGTGTAGTAGCCCGGGGCAAACCCCAGGCATCTACCCATGACTACCCTCAGTGGGCATCTTCAGCTCAGTTCATGTTTTCCAAGCTGCTGCAGCGTGCAGCCATCATTCAGCATCCTCTCTGCTGTGGAGCTAGACAGCTGGCATTCATAAATGTGCAAGGACTTTGTTTAAGCCTTCATACGCAGCCATCCATGCAAAAAAAGTGAAGTGTTACCAGTCCAGTTACATGCTACAGTCATATGTAAGTAAAATTACATGTTTTGTTGATTTGCTAAGTGAAAATATGTCAAATATGGCATTTTTCAGTAACATTTTAACTTTTACATAAGCCACTTTTTTTTTTTTCCCATGTTAAATCAGTGATGTTATAAGGGAGGAGACGGGTCACTACTTAAAAAATGACTGGGAAAGCTTGTAAGACTCAGCATGGCTTCTGTTTACAGTTGAACTCCCACTCTTAGAAAGAGCTGACTGGCTTGCAGTCAAAGCCACAAGTGGCAAAAGCCCTTCCTTATTGTGGAGATATGTATGGGCAGTAGCCAGACTAAGCTGAAAAAACACATTTTCTTCCAATCGCTACAAACTATGGTGTTTTGTCAGATTTCAACAGTTATTTCACATATGTTTTTGAAACATTAATGTGGCTTTCAGTTTCAAGTTTATAGGTAGGACTCTCCACATTCAATGAGAATGAGGAGTTTGGTCTTGCATGGAAATGACTGCCCAGGAGTTTTGCCAAGATGGACACCAAGTAGACAGACTTTCCAATAAGTATTTCTTATAAGGTTCTTGTCAGCAAATAAACAGTAATTGTGCAGTAAATGTGCATAAGCACTTAGAAAATCAACAAGTACTGGTCTGGTGCTGGTTTAGCTGGTCACCCTGCTTGGTCATGCTGGTTGACCAGCATACCAGCATCCAAAACACAGCATAAGCTGGTTTTCCTGGTTACCAGCCAGCATGGTCTATGTTGTTTCTTCAGCAGCATGGGTGCTAAAACAAGGGGTGTGCACAGGTACTTAGTTTACTCATATTTTTCAGTACGTATACTGTATTATGCTTTGCTATTCTGAAACTCCAAAAATGCCTTAAAGTGCTTTAAGCACATTGCCAAGGACTTGCTGTTAAGGCTGTGATTGAGAAGGCAGATATAGCATGGCTTCATTGCTAACTAGGCTAACTAGTCTAGCTGATGTTAACTAGGTCCAGAAACAGTAAAAATATATTTCCATATATCGTCCACTAAGGAAAAAATACCACCTGTAAGTCTTTATCAGCATCAAGTGCTGTATCAGTTAGCTGGAGTTCTAGCTCATTAGCTCGTCTGAGGCATGAAAGCCTGCTGATTTTCCTTGGCTATTACTGAACATTAAAATAAGTTTTCAAATGTATGCTTCTATGTAGTGCTAAATGTTTGTACAGCTCCAGTGCTGTCACCTATAAAGGTAAGCCTTCAGGTGTAATGCACTGTTTTTTATTACTGCGGTCAACCAGTTATCTGCTCATTAATTCTTATTGATAATTGAGTGTGAGTTATTTATTTTCAAATTAGTTGAAATGCAGTTTCTTTGTGTTCACGATAAGATGGAGAAAATATCCAGGCTAACAATTTGCTGAAATGCCAATTTAATGTTTTAACAGGACTGTGAAATGTGGCAAGTTTGTGTATGTATATACTATTGCACTTTGCTACTCAAACATGAGTGCATTAATGAGAAGGCAGGGATAGTGCTTCCAGCTGTGGTGATGATAAGTCTAACTACTCTAAATGTACTTCTCTGACGAACTAACAAGATGGCACAAAATGTACTTCTGTAAATGTAAATGTACTTCTCTGACAAACTAACAAGACCTTGTGTAAAAGACGAGTCCTCATCAGCATACAATGTTGAAGCCGTTCATTAGCTCACCTGAAGAGGCAGCCTCCAGTACTCATCTGACAGGAAAACCAACTCATTTCACTGCGCTATTTCTGAATAATAAAGTATTTTTTCAAATGGATTCTTCTGCGTGCTGATACATTTTGTTGCAACACTAGCACTGCCATCTAGGAAAGTAAGCCCTACGTTATTTTGGTCAAAATGTCGCAGATTAGTCTCATGTTTTTCTTGCTATTAACTGAATATCTCTAATGAATACACAAATATTAAAATCAGTTAGAATGCACATCACTAGATCAAACACTAACAATGTTTTGATAATGATAATGTACATTTGAGGTATTTTTTGATAAAATACTTGTGCTGTTCTATTCCTTAGTCCAATATTAGTACACTTAGCACCTAGTAGTCTAGACCCTTTTACTCACCAGACGAGAAAGGAGAAGAAGTTGAGCCACTTACTTAAAAGAGTAATAGTTAAGAGAGTTTGCTAGCCATTTTCACTGTTGAAATCATGATTAGTGTTATGGAGAGCAGAAAAGGTCATGAGTTTGAAGGAAATGTCTCAGAACAAGAGGAGATTTTCGCAATAAAGGACTAAAAAAGTGATTTGTAGCAAAATTATATTTCTTTTGATTTTTTTTTTATCATAATTCGTTTAATTCAAATAGCGGCTTTCATATACCCAAGACGGTTTACAATTGGGTAAGAGTATCGATACACAGAATTGTACAAACATACAAGGTAGAAAGAATAGCAGAAAACAGAAGATGCCAAGTATACATGATCAGACATGGGAAGGAAAGAGTGACACAGTGGAACGTGCTGGACTTTGAAGGAAGAACAGGAAGAGCAAAGTCAGAGAGATAGAGCAAGAGTGTTCCGTGACTTGTGGGCCACTGAAGGATCTGCCCCCAAAAGCTGATTGTTCAAAGGGAGGGACCACCAAGAGACCAATACCAGCAGACCTCAGTGAACAGGCAGGAGTAGAGGGGAGAAGTTCAGCTATATAGGGGGGCGCCAGGCCATTTAGGGCTTTGTAGATCAAAAGCAAAAACTAGAACTGAATATGCAATGAAATTAATTATCGATGTTGAATAATCTGGGAAAGTAATATTTTGTTTCTGACCATACTGAACATCCCTAATGTGCCATCAGTGGTTAAAGTGTTAAGGCTATAGGCCTTTCTCAGCACCTGGAAATATCACCCAGCCTTTTTCTTCCACCCCTGGACCTCACCTCACATTTGTAATTGACATCACTCCAAGGGTTTTCAGATGACTCCTCAAGTTTGATCTGGTGTTCCTCCTCCCTGCACTCCCTGTACTGTTTGAATTCCATGGTTGAAAAGCCCCTTGGATCTGTGTGGAAGGATTCTATGGTAATAGCACACTTCAGCTTTCTGGAGGCCATGTCAGACAAACCGTAGGATCTGTGAGAGAGAGAGGGAGAAGGAGGGAAGAAGCGAAGCACAGGATGAAATAGGGTCAGGAGGGGGATCAGATATCATTTCAGACGTCAGGTTCCCCTATGGGAAGATTCAACCTCTCTCCCGGCTCACTCATGCAAGACGGAGCTGTGTCAGATTTGAACCCCTGAGTTGACTGGCTCACCCCACTGAAGGACTTAACTACTGAGAAACACAGTGAAAATGTTTCAGCACCTTTGCGTTCCTCCTTTGTTTTTGAAAGATGGAAAAGAAATCTAAAGCTTATTGCCTCAGATCCTAAATCAACTCAGTGACAGAGTTTGGCTTAGCCTCAAGGAGTCTCTGAGAGGTTGAGCAATCAGTGATCAGCAGGTGGGACCGACTTGCATTTCCCATGTTGTCCTGTGTCCTATGAATATCTTTTACTCCGGGCTGCCTACCTTTACGTTTTTTTAGAGTTGGGAGTATTGGGGGTTGAGGAGGGTTGGTCCACAGCATTTTGTTTTTTTGGAATATAGCTATTTTTAGATGTCTATATACAGAGCCACTGAAATTCCATTTCAAATATTACTGTTCCCACATCAGCACTACATATATTAAATTAATATAAAACAAATAATTTTAATACATTTTAATATATAAAATATTATTTAATATTTAATAAAAATGCAGTTTGAATTTTACTTAACTGACACATAAAATAACATTCTTTCACAGTGTCTTGATTGATATAGTGATACCATTTAAATCTTTAGAGGAACAATGTCTGCTGGTAAGTTCTGCTTTTGGGCAGAATACAGAGAATATAGACCAGTTAAAAAGAGTTAAACAAACACAGTAACTACAATGATTATCCAGCGTAGCACTATTACAAGGCTTAAATTCTTGAAATCACAAGCATTTGTGGTTTAACCTTCCATTTCTGTCCCCTAAACCATGAATGAATAGTTACACCACTGCTGTTTTTATTTTCTTCCAGGCTACCGTATGCAGGGTACTTTGGAGGCGTCTCTGGCTTAAGCAAAAAGCAGTTCCTCAAAATCAATGGCTTCCCTAATGAGTACTGGGGCTGGGGAGGAGAGGATGATGACATCTATAACAGGTGAGGCAATAGTTAAAATTACTAACATGACATTCTCTTTGCATGCCCGACACACACACACACACACACACACACACACACACACACACACACACACACACACACACACACATCATCTAAACCGCTTATCCTTCTGGGTCGCATTGGGATGCTGGAGCCTATCCCAGCTGTCAGTGGGCAGAAGGCAGGATACACCCTGGACAGGTATGCCCAACACAATACCTGTGAAATGTTTAGACACACCTAATTAAATGTATGTTTTTCACAATCCTAAATACGTGATTTAAAGCATAGGTTCCCGAAGTCAGTCCTGGGGACCCCATGCTTCGCACATTTTTGTGTTTTTCCTACTCTATACACTTGACCCAGCACATGGGGAGCTTTTCAATTAGTTAATGAGTTTAATTAGGTGTGTATCTTCACTCTCATTTTAACATGTATAAATAAATAGTATGTGAAGTCATATGCAACTAGTGCATACGACTGCAATTGCAAAGTGTTTTTTGCATATGTATCCTCTACGGAGAACACACTGCATTTTCTGCAGATATTTGGGGGAAAAATAAAACCTTGACAAATTATTTTTGATGATGAATTTTTTCCCCAATATGTTAAATTCAGCAAATAAACAGTAGTCGTACATTAAGATGTGCAGAATTGTGTTCTCTGTAGAGGATGTATTAACACATTTTCACATGGAGAATCAATAAAATATGTAATTTGACCAGGGGAGCAGAAGGTTTTGTATACGACTGTTTGAATAAATGTATAAATAACTAATATAAATATGGAAAAAAACAACCACAGAGCCTCTCTCTCTTTCCCTGTCTGCATCTCTCTCCTCCAGTGATTTGTAATGTGCGTTCACATCCGTCATCAATGTTTTGAAGGGTTTTAGAGAAAATTATAGTGGTCTGAGTCTGGATTTGCTGTGCAAGACTGAACATCAGGTTCCATTAGACAGATCAAGTGCACTTAATAGTTAATTCAGCAGGAGGAAACTGTGAGTGTATCAACATGTGGCACCTTTCATCGAACTAAACATAGCAGCTGGCTCTCAGTCAACCCTGTTGAACTCCATTGGTCGTAATTTCAGACCCTCCAAACCAAACGGCGCACTATCAGTGTGTGATTTCAGACACCTGACACTGTATTTTTGACTGCTACATCAAGGAAATTCCAGGAAGTGTCCATGATTATTTTGAGGTACGTGCATGCTGCCTAGCCTTAAAAATCATATGACTAAGCATGAATCATCTGGAACAATCGCCTGAGCTTTAAACAATGCCCTTCCTCTTTGGCTTAGCTTCCACTTCTGCATGGGGTTTTGGTGCTCTTGTAGCACCACCTGCAGACATCTGATGCTCTCTAGCATGGGCTTGTTTTGGGCAGGAGAGGAACAGGCAGACTGTAGTGCCTCGGCCCTTATTCACCAAAGCTGCTTGCACTCAAATCTGATTGTAAAATGAGTGTGCACAAATTTTACCAAGAGTTTTGTTATATAACTGTAACAATAAGAAGAAAATAACTATGGGCTTCATTCACCAGCCGTTTTAACCCCTTTATGCAGATCCAAGTTCAAGCTCATTTTTAAATGATTTGTACTACTACACTATAACACTAGTTATCTTAAGTTGTACAAATAGCACAATGATTGTTCAGGGCTTAAACTGACGTAGACACTTGGACCAGGACATTCATTCTCCAGGCTTTTATTTCCAACATTTAGGTTCCATTTGAGAACATCAAATACAGAAGAAAATGTCAAAACAAAACAAAAAATGCCTGTTATTTTGAGGGTTTATAATGCATGTATGGATGCTTGGGATGAAAAATCAGTCATGTTCTACTTTTCTTGAAGAACAGACAAATGTAAGTCAACTTCAGAGCAATATTGATATTTCTTCCAAGAAAATGATTACCCTATCCAAAATGTATAAATGCACCCCACACCTCTGCAACAGCACATATTGGACTTTAACGTCTTTTAGAGTTAACAGCTGAACTCCTGGGTTCCTCCTGGGGAAAGAAAAGATAAGACAACATGACTAAATATAATACATGGATAAAATAGGCAACATGAAAACAAATATACAAAAAATACAAGTTGTCATGCTAAATAAGGCTAAATATTTAATGCTAAATTATAATAAATAAATGTGCATGTTATATTTATGCCATTCGTGCCATGTTTTACACTGCATTGCATAATGGACAATGTTCAATAAATTGCTAAACTACATTATCTTAAAAGGCTACAAGATTATGTTGATACATACAGCATGACATGCTATATTTTACACAGCGTAGTACGTAATGTCCAACCATATTAAACCATAGGAGATCCATTTCTAATAGGCTAAAAGATGGTGAAATACATACTGTAAATATTAGGGGTGGGAATCTCTAGGCACCTCACGATTTGATTCGATTACGATTCAGAGGGCTGCGATGCGATTATAAAATGACTATCGATTAATCTTTTTTCTATACAGGATTTCTTTTTTCTCACTGTGTGACAACTTGGAACTTTTAAACCAAAGTATCTGTAATGATCCATAATGAATTTACTTACAATATCTTTTATTAATAAATCAAATGGAAGCGATATGGCAAGTCAACTGGAAGGCTCTCATTCACTGCTCTTGTTTGGAGCACATGAGACTCATCTGCAATAAAATGCACAGTTACGGTGAAATAAGATCCTGTGGTAATGGGTGTCCACGCAGCAGATTACAGTTATTCTACTTGTTATCTTCAGTGATTTCATAACTTCGGTTTTGGTCTCAACGGACGCAAATCCTTGGCAATAAAAGTTTTGATAGAGTTTGTAGTTCGCTTTGTCCTTTTCGATTTAGTTGGAAGTTTTGACATCGCTTGATCGATGGTCCTCTGGTTGGCAGCAACTACAACCGGGCGGAAAATGGGCGGAAACGTAATATGCTCCACAGAAGTCATAGTGCTTCCATACGCCAGCTCAGGGATCGGCAACCTGTGGCTCTTTTACTGGCCTGGTGTGGCTCCATGTTAGATTTCTAGGTAAAAATAAAATAATCCTCATTTGCAGTAAAATAAAGCTCTGCTGATCATTCAAACACAGTTTCAACAATAAATGATCTTAAATGCTGGAATTAATGTAGTCTATAACTGCTAGTTCACCTAGCTAGTAGCTAACAAAAAGGCAAAGAGAAAGATTTAAGACGAACATCCATAATTTGGAGGCGAATAGACTTATTTGCATTTATAATCAGTCAGCTGGTTTCCTGATACATTTAATCTGCAACGAGAAACTGTCAAACACTAAAAAACGTGAAACTGAAGTTAGTTTCTCGTTCTCCAGCTTCTCGTTCGAATTGTCCCATTCCACCTTAAATAGTGCCTGAGGCACCAGAATGTAACTGCTGAACCATTTAAGGTGGAACGGGACAATTTGAATGAGAAGCGACTTTAGCCTTGTAAAAAGTAGAACATTGAGAAATGTTTTACAAGAAACTGTTCTACTTTTGTGTAAAAGTTTCCAGCTGGCGATGCAAGAAAAGTAGCTACAGCTGAGCTAAAGCTGAAAGCTGAGCAAAGTAAGTCTGCGTTTTTGTTTGTATTATATTTTTACACTAGGACATTAGCATGTACTGAGACACGTACAGCCAAGATGGTAAAATGGACTCAAAATGTTGTGGCTCCCAAGGTGGTTTGATTTTTTGTTGAAAAAAAAATGACTCATTGACATTTGGGTTGCGACCCCTGCACTAGCTTTTAATGTAGTGTGCACACCACAGACTGTCCGTGCGCTGCACTTCCGCACTTTGCAAAGTTCCACTTTTTGCATTCCGTCAACATTACGTTAAGTTAAAATTTAGATTTTTTTTACATTTGTGAATTGATTCGGAATCATCCACGTCCACATCGCGGTGCATCTAAGAATCGATTTTTCCCCCCACCCTAGTAAATGTATAATATGCATTCTCTCATGCACAAGCATGAATTTAGAGGTATGTAGTCAACTTGCTTGTCGCGCACAGCATCAGCTCCATGCACAAATGCATTGTGTATGCGTTCAACATTCTGTTATAATTGTAAATTTGTGCTCCTTGCCCAGAATCTAGCTAGTCCATAATGAGCAGTATATTTTGTCTGTAGTACATAGTTTATTTTGATCAATAGAGGGAAAGCCCTGAATAAGCCTACATACCCTGTAAGCCCATTTCAAGTCTAATGTAGCCCAAGTCTAATGTAAAATATTTTATAAAATTTGAAGTAGTTTTAAAATACTGTACATCTCATCTAATAAACAAACAGCTCTTTTTGAGGTCTGTTACTGCGAGTAATTCTTTTAATTTGAGATACTTATGTCCACATTGAGGGTCCGTGAACAGGTCAGAGCCACCATGAAAACCGTGCTTAAAAATTAATCCAGGAATTCTGAATTCAGAATTTTGCGGGACAAATAAGATTAGTTTTCTGCCGCAGGGGTCTATGCCTCCAAGTGCCCACATGCTCCCCCCACGTTGCCTTTTCGGGCTGAGCCAGGTACTTGCTAAGGAACACTACCCCCAGGCCTGGCTCCAGGGGCGGGTCCCGATAACCCTTTCCCGGGCAGGATACACGGTTTTCTGCGTCCCTTTGTCAAGGAGGATTTTTGGATTTTTTAGTTAATATCTCCAGGTTGGCCTGGGAGCAGCTGGGGGTCTCCGGGAATGAGCTGGAGGAGGTTGCGGGGGACAGGGTCGTCTGGGATCCTCTGCTCTCCCAACTGCTACAGCGACCCTATCTGGATTAAGCGGTTAATGATGATGATGATGATGATGAATAAGATTAGTGATGTGCTGAAATTTTGCCCACCATAAGTTTATTAATCATCAAAATGAATCATATTTCTAAAAATAAACTAATTACTGGGCTTATTGGGAACACAGGTGAGCTTAAAGAGCTCCTGCACTCAAAAATGTGTTTTTTAAATGATTAGTTTTGTAAGTACTTCTGAAAAAGCGGTTTGTGAGGTGCTACATATCAGCTTAGCTTTGTATGCCTCAGATGAATGTTCACCCACTTCCTCCCTGATCCCACATGGGGGTTGTTAGAGATTTTGAGGCAAGAAAGTCAATTTTTGACCAAGAATAAATTTGTTTAGTGCTTTTGCAGGTCCTATTGCAGATAAAATCAAATGACGTATATAAGATTAAATTATAATTTCTCAGGCTAAATGTGATGCCAGACAAATTGAAGAACTTTTTGCATCTATGTACTCAGGTTTTCTATTTATTTATTTTTTTAGGTGAGAAAGCTTGCATATCAGCTGGCAGTAATATATATAACATCAAACAAATACAGACACAGAATGAGAAGCATTGTTCTGGATTGTTCTTTTATTTCAATAAACCTCTTTTTATAGCATTATTGCATGATGAGGCCTTGTTTTTGCTTCTTTTGTCTACAGTTTACCCCAACATGTGATCACAACGTGGGGAAACTTGCTGACAGCTACAGAACATACCTGCACTAACCTAGCTGACTTGTTTGAAATGTTTGGCTGTGCAGTAAGCTGTTAGCTGAAACAGATAAATGATCTATTATTTAAAATTGTGTTGAATTAGACTTTGTTAAATTTCTATTCTAACAAACTGTCAAATGTGATGTGTAGAGCTTTTCTAGAAGCAGGTAGCATGCTACAGGTTCATTCTGGCTCACTGAAGCTTCATTGATGCAAGTTTAGAGGTAAAAGATTCAAATCTGTGCAAGTAAACCTGTGTATTAGTGTGTGGTGCTGTAAGCCAGAGTTACTTTTAATTCATATCCTCGTTAGCAGTAGACACTAGGGTGGCATAGGGGGTGTAGTAGCATAAAAAGAACCTAACAAGAGAATAAAATCATTAAACACAATTATTTGTTTGATCTCACAATTGTGACAGACTTCACTGAGGTGAGCAGTTTCAAAAATGGGCCGTATTCCTGCTGTTATGGTTTTGAGCATTTTTCTCTGTATTGATTGGTGCAAGGTAGAGAATGTGGTAAAATAAATTCTCTCTCTTTCCTTGCTGAATCGAGAGCTTTGTGTAAAAAAGCTTGTATAAAAGGATAGCAGCACCAGCTTCAATGCATTAAGGCATCCAGATTTCCCTTGAGATTCTTCCTCCACAAGGGCTATTTTTATTGCTGAGAACTTGAGAAGGGCTGCGTGGCCGACTGTTTAAAGTCTTTATTGGGGATGCTTTAATTGTGCATGAGTGCACACTGTGGCCTGGAGGTCTGCTTGATTTGGCTTCCTTTCTGTTTAACACTTGGTGGATGTTGTTTCTTTGACAAAAAGAAAGAGTTCCAGCTGCTAGACTTTTGCTTCGAATCTTTTCTCAAAAATAAATCTGAAATGTATATTGATAGCAACATGAAAACAGATTTTTTTTTTTTTAATACAATAGAAATACCTTATAAATAATGACTTTGTATATATTTAACTTGTGAATATCTTCAATTACACAGGAAACTACTGCAAAAATCAGAAAGATTTATACAGGACAGTTATACAAGCTTACAACTTCTTACTGAATTCTCCTTTGGGGACCCACTACTGGCCAATGATGGACATATGGGTGAAGCTGTCATTCCTTCCCCAGCACCCTCAGCTGCTTGGAGACACATCACTTCTTCAGAGCGGTCAGCTGGAGACACTTCACTTCTCCAGAGTGTTCAAGAGCAGTGAGCTCAGACTCCAGGGAGTGAGTTCAGTCCCTTTCGGCACTGCAATCTCCATCCCTCTCCATGCTTTCCCCCACTCCCTCACTACTATTCTGTCCACCGTCCCCTCACCCCCACCACTTTCCTTTAGAGGGCCGCCGGTCTGACAGCTCAGGGTTGAGAATCAAGTTCATCTGTCATTCCGAGCAGCGTCTCTGCCTCTGAAAAGCTTTCGCCCTCACTCCACCCATCCCAGCTGCCACCGCATCCTGGCAGCTCAGCCCTGCTATGAGTGAACTGAATCCCAAACGCCCATATGGACACATAGTCCAGTGTCTGTGTCTGGCTGGAAGGCAGGCTGACCACAACCCTAAGGAGTCATGACCCTGACAGGCACTGCGGCACACTCTCCTACAGGTGTACCGTGACCAGCTCTGCTCTGTTAGCAGTGTCCTGCTATCATGTCCAGCAGAGGGATGAGCTTGACGTTTGTAGAATCTTTGCTAGCTTTTTGAACACTGTTTTCTTTAAATACTCTGATCTGCAATCAAGCATTAGAATATGCATATAATAATTAGCAAGAGTTCTCCTGGAGTGACAGGTACAGAACAACTAGTCCTTCTTCACTAGCAACACGCGAAGGGCAGAGCTTGATGTCTGTAAGATCTCTGCTAGCATGTGAATTTATTTTAATATTTCCATTATAGTGTTTCCCAATTTTTTTTATTGCTAAAATTGAATTAAGTAGCATTACTGAGTCAGGAGGCAGATGTGAAATGCTAAAATATGATGTGTGTACTGCTGCAAGTCACCCTGTAAAGCTGGAAAGAGGCATCAGGTCAGATATTACATATGTCTTTACATATTAATGTCACATGCACAGGCTCAAAAAGAAGGTCTAGCTCAATGTTTAGGTCTCAAATGCAATATCAACATTATACTGATGAAGATATGATGACAACAGTAGTTACTTCACTTACATCCTTAGGAGGCATGTTGTTCGCCAAGTTTTGACTGAATTCTCTTTGAATAGTCCTTCAGTACAGTCACAATTATCAGATTCGTCCATATGGGGAAGGGGTCCGAAGCCCAGCTGACATTACAAAATACAGGTTATGTGCAGTTACTCATTTCCACCAGAGAGGTCTTCAAATCCCCAAAGCTCACACTAAAAAACTTAAAACTAAGTTACACTTTATTAATACGTTTTTCAATGGCAATTTCAATAAAATAATAATTTTGCTGCTCATCCATGCTCAGTATAGGAGCAGCACAGTGTCACCAGTAAAAGCGGCTTAAATGTTGTGCTGTTTCTGACTGTCAGGAAGCAAATGCATCATGACAGCCTCCCAAAGGATCCAGACATCCAAAATGAGTGACTGAAGTCTGTGTTTTTCTGATGTCCCAGCACATAACAGTTTGTGTACATTTTATGCCTGACTGCTTTTTTTTAAATAAAGCACAATTCAGGGCAGCCAGTCAAAACAAAGATAATTTACATATCTCAGTCTTAAAGGTTATAACAAAACAGCCTGTTTAATTCTGAAGGATGAAAGGATGGAAATGGCAGGTCAAGTCAAGAGGCTTTTATTGTCATTCCATCTATGTTCAAGTACACAGTGGAGCAAAATTCCATTCCTCCAGGAACACGGTGCAACATGGAACAAAATAGACAGTACAAAGTGCAGATGTGTAGAACATTAAGCTCGAAACAATACAATAAACATGATAATTAAAACAGACATTAGACACAGTAAACAGACAGGACAGTGCAGCGCCAACACAGCACTCAAAGTTATAAGTTGACTCCAGGGGGTAAATTAAATATACAAAGATGTAAAATATGGGCTCATTAACATTTCACCCATTTCATTTGTCTTATTTGGCTTCATCTCTGGACTGCTGCCACTGTTGATCCTCTTTTGTGAAGAAACCCCTGTTGTTTGTTTGGTGGCTGCCATGACTTTGTGAACTGTGCCAAAGAAACCGTCCCCTTCTGCCCCTGTACACAATGATTTTTAAAAGGAATGAGAGCAAGTCTTCTCCCTAAAGGCAGATGTAGTGCCCTGGGGCTGATTTATCCCTTCACATGCATAATGGAAGATGGCGCCTCCCCCTGCCCCATGCCATCCGCCTTCAAAGCCACAGGCCCTCTGGAAGGTCAACTCCGTGCACGTTTGCTGACTGAAGACATTGTGGACAGCAATAGCCCGGGGAGAGGTGTGCATGTGTGCTGGTGTGTGTGTGTGTGTGTGTTGATGTTTGTGAGTGTGTGTGTAGGACGCAGATGACTGCCCTGCCCTGATGCACAGCAAATGTTCCTTCAGAATCGCTTAGAAAAGCAAAGTGCAGAAGTGTGGAGTTCAGTTCTTCCCCGCGGTCAAGTGCAGCAGGAAGCAGCAGTAGCCTCAGATGTGGACGGAGGCCCTGGAGGGACTATTCCCCACTCCTTTTTGCAGGCAGGTAGTGGAAGTGGAAGCTGGCAGGTGCGCTCCAGAGTTGACTGTAACGTTTAAACTAAGTGGCAGGGGACGAGACACGAAAGATTTTGCCAGAAATTGGTAGCTGTCAGCACAAAGGATGAAATTTTCCTGCAATACTCTGCTCAAATCCACAGAGGATTTGTTATCGTAAGTTGGTGTAAGGTACTGTAATTGAGGCTCTGTTAGTTCAGCTTCAGTGGCCTTGCCAGTTTGCTTTGTCCACTCAAACAAGCTCATCCATGATTTCAGTTTGTAAGCGCTGGACTGTGGAGAGAACAGCAAGAGCTAGACTCATCAGACTTGCTTTATTTTTGTTTGAGTGGCTCTCAGCGAGGGTTGTCACAGTCAATCAATTAAACTTAATTACTCAGTTTTTTAAAAATCATTGATGAATAGTCATCTCGAATTGGCAATGACTGAGTATCAGTTTGCATAATTAAGTAGTATTTTACATTCTCACATCACACTTAAAAAGGTTGGTTCTTCAAGAGTGGGGATGGTACCATTTAACCAAAAACCATTTAAGCAAGAAATGTTTCTATGTAGAACCCTTGAAGAACCTTGAAGAAGTGTATGAGTGTGTACTGTTCTCTCTCTCGTATCGCGGCTGTTGCGGAACAAAACATTGTATCTTTATTTTTGTCATTTTTAAGTTTTTGACATGATTTGAAAATACCTGCTGCCTTTTATGTTGTGTGTAAGTTTAATGATGATTAACCAAAAGAAATGGCCCAAAATGACTTGGATAAAAGTCTGGTTCCATTGACTTTCAATAAATGTAAAGTATGTTTTTCCTTCTCCTGTAAAGTTACTATATTGCAAATAAGAGGTTTTGTTCCAACAGCAGTTTTTTATTTTTTAGTGTCATTTTTGATAGTCTGTGTTACTTTTAAGAAAAACAGTAAGAAATAAAGTGCTGCTTGATCAGAATCTGCCAAGATTGGAATTGGCAGATTCATTGTTTTGATTTTGGCTGATCTGTCTTGGAATTTTGATGTAAATAAGGTGAGGCAGGTAAATGTGCTTGCGCTGTATTTAATTGCTGCTGCTGCACCTAAAGCAAAATGACATAATTGATGTACATAAGCATTAATCATTGTACAAAAAAATCACTTTCTAAGTAGCACTTTATTTGATTCATGATATCTACATAGACCAAATGCCCATCTTAGGAACTCCAGGTGTAAGCTTGTTTTTTCTATGAGAAAAATTAATGAAGTTCTCGAAAATCGCTGATACATGCCCTTTGGTAAACTAAAATGTTTCAAAGCTGATAAAGTTTGCCGTGCTGACATTCTTTCTCAGAACGTCACCTCTGAGTTACGAGGTCACTAAGCAGCAGAAATACAAGTATTGCTACTTGCAAGCTAACACAGTTGCGTGTTAAACTGACCTCAAGCTTTGTTAAGTGTGTTAAGTTGCTTTAGCAGTGGTAGCTACAGTGTGAGTAGCTAGTGTTGGTATATAACAGTGCTTAAGTTTAATAGTAAATTTATTTCCATGCAGCGTCATTTCATTATAGAAGAATGTTAACATGCTTATATATGTAAAATTATTCATATTTTGACTGCTAAACAACCTCGTAATTCAGAAGATCCAGTGTCATTTTGGCGGGTGATCTTAATCAGCCATCAAAAATTTAGGATCATGCAACACTTGGGACAAAAAACATTAGCAGTGTTTTCTAAACTATAAAAAAGCACATAGTGAAAAGCTTCTGGTCTGAAGGAGATTTGAACAGCTGAACGCTGTTCTGACATTACAACAATTTGTCAGATGTTGATTTGTCACTTAGCGTCTATCAGCTGTATAATACAAGCCCTGATTTCTATGCAAGACAGCTCATAGCAACCTTTACAGGGGTAGGTCTGCTGTTAAGAAAGTTCAGGTCAAGGCTTTCAGAAGAGGGCAGTGGAGTTACTGACCAGGGCAATGAGCTCATCTACTGTGATGTATGAGAGAGCGAGAAGGGGTAAAGATTTCATGCAGTCAGCACCGTGCCCAAAGAGGAGTGGCTCAATTTAACCTGATTCAACCTATTTCTCTCTCTCTCTCTCTCTCTCTTTCTCTCTCTCTCTCTCTCTCTCTCTCTCTCTCTCTCTCTCTCTCTCTCACTCTCTCTGTTCTCCCACTCCACTTTCATTTCGGCTCTGGTCGAGGAGACATGAAGCAGTACTAATGATTCCAATTCCCTCCGACTCCACGGGTCTAATGCAATTAACTGAACTTGTGGAGAGGGAGGGAGGGAGAGGGTCTGGAGAAATTCACCCTTAATCCAATCAGAGCGAGAGAGAGAGTGGTTATATGTATGTGCTGAGCCAAAATGAGCATCCAGTCAAGAGTTTTAATTATAACCCTCACTATATAGAGGAAATCTTTCCTAATCACAGCTCGTCTCATTTGCTAAATGAGTTATCTTGAGTTATTCAGCCCCAAATAATGCAGTTACGTTCAGTGTGGGCATACAATAATTGCTGGTTTGTCATTTTCCTTCCTTCAACTTCTTCTGGTCAAACCTCTCTCAACACGCATATACAGGAGTGTGTGTGTGTGTGTGTGTGTGTGTGTGTGTGTACATGCCTTAGAAGAAAGATTCAGATGCTTAAACCACACCAATGTCCAACTCCATGTACAGCAGTTGAGTTAACTGATAGGTTTGAATCTGACCTGACTGTAAATCTCTGAGTGGAGATGTCACTGATCTGATCCCCAGTAGTCGGAATCAGGCTGGTATCAGTCTTTGTTTGGTGGTGTGTGAGGCAGTGACCAATGAGCAGTTCTGGTCCGCACACAAAGATGGATTAGCATTGTTATGGCCAGTTCATTTCACAGTGATAAGAATTTGGTCAGACTTTTTAATAAAAAAGCACTCTTCCACAATCCCATTTGTCTGAATAGGCAAATAAATTCACATGAATTTTACTGAATTGCAAGAGAAAAGGAGAAAAATCTGGTCTTTGAGATATGAAGGTCTGAATGAAATTGTAAGCAGTAAAAGGGATGTTTTTTCTATTGGAAATGTCATTGAATAAAACAAGTATTCAGTTCCGATGGTACTTGAGTAAAGTGCAGATCTTCCAAAACAATACCTAAGTAGTAACTAAGTACAATTAGTATTCTCCACCCTTGCATAAGTGTGTGTGTGTCTGTGTTGGTTTGCTGGTCAGATTCACTCTCAGTACTCAGGCTGCTTGCTAATCAGGTCAGCAGCTGCAGGTGTTTAGAACTTGAGCCAAATGCTAATTAGCATCATGAACACAGTTGATGTGCGTGTTTTTGGTTTGAGCTGCTTCTCGGTTTGGACATCCGAGATGGGAGCATCTCCAGCTCAACACAGACGTTAACAGCTACTGAAACTCGCTCTAAGAGTGATTAAGAACACACAGCTTTATTCAGCAGCGTTACAGCAACACATCAACACCCTGAACAGCTGTGCTTAGCATTTCATAGCATGTCCCTGCCTTACTGTTTACTCTCTCTGTCTCTGTCTCTCACTCTCTCTGTTTCTCTCCATCTTTTTCTCGCTCTTTCTTTCTTTTTCTTTCCATCTCTTTATCTCTCTGCGTGTCTCTTTTTCACTCCTTTCCTCCCTTTCTTTATCTCTCTCTGTTTCTCTCATCTTTCTTTCTCTCTTCCACTCTCTTTCTCTCCACCTCACTTACTCTTTCTCTTTTTCATTCCTCTCATCCCTCTTTTTTCTCTTTCTGTTGCTCTCTCTGCCTATCTCTTTCTCTCCATCTCTCTCTTTCTTTCTCTCTCTTTCTCTCCATCTGTTCCTCACTTTCTTTTTCTTTCCATCTCTTTATCCGTCTCTATGCCTCTCTTTTTCTCTTAATTCCTCTCCATCCCTCTCTTTTTCTCTCTCTCTGTTTCTATCCATCTCTTTCTTTCTCTCTCTTGCACTCTTTCTCTCCACCTCACTCACTCATTATTTTTCTCCATTCCTCATCCCTCTTTTTCACTCTTTCTATAGCTCTCTCTCTGCCTATCTGTATTTCTCTCCATCTCTCTTTGTCTCTCTTTCTCAGCATGCCCCCCCCACCTCTATCTTGCATTTTCATCATAATCTCAGCGCTGCTCCTGTGAAATCTCCACAGTTTCTAGGTCAAGAATACACAGAGATTAAAAACAAACCCCCCCTCATGCTGAATAATTTATGACGAGGGTCTCGGTCTTGTTTTATTAGGGGGGACAAAACCTCTCGCGCAAACATGCACACGCGTCCTCACACAAATTGGAGGGATTTCCATATAATCAAGCGCTTTAAGAAAAACATCCGATCTTTAGAAACACAACAACGTGACGATCACATGACAAAGAAAGATGCGCTGTAATGCCTGAAGACGGAGCTCAGCCAGGAGATTAGAGCAGCGCAGATTGTTCCAGCAGGCTTCACTCGGTCTAAGCTTATTCAGGAAAATGGAGCTGTGGAAGAGTGGAAGAGTCCTGAGTTGGCCGGTGTCTCCAGGAAAAAGAGCCAGCTCTAATTATTTTACCCAGTTTTCATTCTGTTCACTTCACTCGCTTCTGCATGTGTTTGTGCTCAGGTGCTAACGAGGTTTGGATGAGGGAAAGCTGATTCTTCTTTATTGTTAATCAGTGAAGCTCCTGAAACACAACAAATAATGATGTCAAGCTTGACTACGTTTAAGAGACTGGAACACAAAAACATGGAGATCAGTCAGACGAGTTGCTCTCTGATCTTCACTCCACACTGTAGAGGCTGAACAGCCTCAGTCTGCACTGATTTACTGCCATAAACTAACTCTAGAACCAACTCTTTCTTTCTTTCTTTGTGTATTTCTGTATTTTTGTCTATTGGTTTTCTTTTTTCAATTTCTTTGTTTTTGGTTGTTCTTTTCTTTATTTCTTTTTTTTCTTTCATTCATTAATTCTGTCTGTATTTTCTTTCATTGTTTTTGTTTATTTCTCTCTCTCTCTCTCTCTCTCTCGCTCTCTCTCTCTCTCTCTCTCTCTCTCTCTCTCTCTCTCTCGCTCTCTCTCTCTCTCTCTCTTTCAGGATTACTCTGAATGGTATGAAGGTCTCTCGGCCGGATGTGCGGATTGGTCGGTACAGGATGATAAAGCATGAGAGGGATAAGCACAATGAACCAAACCCCCAGAGGTGAGCCCCCTGCCTCCCGCTGCATCATTAACACTCACACTCACAGCACACTCTCTGGTCTATATAAATAACAGAGTTTACTTGCATTGAGCTGCAGCACTCTGCTGTAGAGGCACTATATTCACTCCCACTCTGTGGCTTTTGATACATTGATCTGAAATGTACAAGAGCAATTTAAGATCACGTTGCTCACAAATGTGTGTGCTTGAACACTGGCAGGCCAGCGTGCTTTTCTCAGGCTCGTACGAAGAAGAAATGTGTAGGAGGAGGTGCTTCTTTCAGCGCCTTTATATTGAATGAACAATGTCAGTGTACTCAGTGATGCTCCATAGTGAAAATTCTTGGCTAAAACCAAACTTGAAATTCAGGACGTGAGGGTTTATTTATTTCCCTTTTAACCCTTTTGTGCTGTTACATCAATTTATCTGTATTAGTTTATTTAGCTTCTTGTTCATGAATGAAACTTTATAAAAAAAAAAACTACAAGCACTTTTGTTGATGGGCTATCCAGAGGGCTAGCCTAAGGGAGTTGATGTCTCTTATTGAGTCACTGACTGATGTATCCCTGACTGACACTCATTATTCAAACAAGCATGCTCAAGTGTCTCTCAAGAAAGCAGCAGGTGGTGCTATACACCTTTCAATGCCACCTTCATGTTCTCCCAACACTACCAAAATAAGGCCAACAAATAATGCAAGAAAGCAGAAACATGTTCATTAAAACACATCATGGGTCTTACTATAATGATGACCTAAGACAGGTAAAATAACGTGAGAACATGTATTTAAGGTAAAGCTATGTCTGACTTCAGTTGGAATTTTCCCATTATCTTGCAGTTTAAGCAGCCTTATTTAGCTTTTTTTGGTTGTTCCAGGTGAAGATAAAGTCATCAAGCACTAGTACATGACCACTAAGTGCAATAGTATGTAAACTTTAATAGTAATTTAATGTGTCGATTGCTATTTTTGGAATTATTCCTTTTAAAGAGTTCGTCAAGTTAACATTAGCTAGCTCCAAATCTGTACTACTATGCTAGTGCTGCTGCATAGTAGGTACATTACTGTGCTAAATTAGGCCTAGCTGGAGAGCTAGCTAAATCTCTGTCTTCGGATTCACTCAGGACATAGCAGTAGACACATCCTGTCAAAATTATGAAATTAATTATGAAATAAGACCACTTTCGTTTTGAGGCACAAGGTGAGGATTGCCAGCATGGGACGCATAGACCATGTGCCTTCAGGCAGGAATGGCACTGCTGTCATAAGGCGTCCAATATTATTGTACTGCATTCCACTTATTATTATTATTATTATTACTATTACTCTTAATATTAATATTATTATGTACATTTGTGTATTGAGGCCACTCCGTATATGTCATGAAGAAGTAAGTCTACACCAAAAGTTTTGACTTTTTCAACATGTTTGGAGATACAGATATCAAGTCCTTATGTATAACAGTGCTGATAGATAAAGGAGATATAATTTAACAAGTGACACTTAGAATTATTATTTTTGTCATCCTTTATATCATTGAAATGAACAGTAAAGCAATGTGGAAAAGGTAAGTAGAGCCCTACATATATCACTACTCTAAATGTGTCAAGATAAAATCAGATGTTAATCATTAGCACACTTTTAAAGAATATTGTGGAGGAACTTGTCTTATTTAAACCTCAGATATCTGGTCTGGTTTGCTCTTTATTATTGGAATGTGTGGTACTATCATGTCTAGATCAAAAGAGCTCTCGGAGGCCTCCCTGAGAATCTGGGAGGGGGTTTAAGCAGATATCCAAAGTATTGGAAATCAATCATTCTACTGTTCAGAAGATTTAAAACCACTGCCAACTTGTCCCGGGCACGCTGCCTCAGCAAATTTAACCCAAGAACAGTCCGTAAGATGCTAAAGGAAGTCTCTAAGAACCCTAATCACAAGATCTACAGGTAGCTCTTCCCACTGTAGATATAAAAGTGCTATTGTTAGAAAAACATTGCACAAATTTACCTACATGAGAGGAAGCCTTTGCTGTCTAAAAAGAACATTGTGGCAAGACTAAAGTTTGCTAAGAAACATCTAGGTAAGGATCGGGACTTCTGGAACAATGTGCTATGGATAGACAAGTCAAAGATAGTTATTTGGCCACAATACCAGAATCCATATTTGGCAAAAACCAGCATTTGATCAGCAGAACCTCATACCAACTGTAAGGCTTGGTTGTGGAAATGTTATGGTTTGGGGCTCTTCTGTGCTGCCTCAGGGCCTGGCCAACTTGCAGTCATCAAATTGACTATGAATTCTCTTTAACACCAGAGAGTGCTTGAGGAGACTGTGATCTGTAAAAAGTTGAAGCTGAAGAATTGGACCTTCCAACAGGATAATGATTCTAAACATATAAATAAATCTTACAAGGAATGGCCTAGTTAAGGCCCAGAGCTGAATCCCATTGAAATGCTATGGGGGGATTTGAAATGAGCTGTACATGCAAGAAACCCCTGAAACATTGCACAGCAAAAATGTCTCGCAGTAGATGTCAGAAACTCGTAAACAGTTACGTAAATGTCTACATAAAGTTGTTTCTGCCAAAAAGGGCAGTACTAGTTACTGAAGCCAGGGGTGTACTTCCTTTTTCAACACACAAAATGACTTCTCAGGTTTTTTTTAATAAATGATTGCAAAAAGTCAAATTTCCATGTTTTTTTTTAGTTCTATAAGATAGCATGTATCTGTGCATACTGTTTAACTGAAGATTAAGTACTGATATGTCTACATTTCAGAAAAAGATAAACATTTCTTATAGACTTATTTATTTTTGCCCATTTATGGCTGGACATTTTTGTGGCCAAAACTAGTGCCTTCCTAGTAGAACTTGCAAAGTGAGCTCTGTGTAGAATTTTGTAAAGCATCCCGTGATTGGGATCGAATCCTAGTGGTGCCGTTGCACCGTCCATGACTGGGAGACCACAGGAACGTAATTGGCTGCCGTGGAGAATGGAGGAATGAATGATTGCCTCTTTCTGTCCAGTCTGGGTGTCTGTTTGTTTAGTCACCTGATGGGCATCTAAATGTGTCTTGGAGTATGAAAATATGAGGATCAGGCTTCACAAGCTTCTCTTTCAGATTGCACATTGGTAGCATGGTCATGCAGTATGAGAATAGAGATACGTATGAATTGTGCATTAGAGATGACTGAACTGGAGGAAAATAATACGAAAGTACAAAGGAGTTTTAAATAAAGAATGTGCGCTTTGTAAAGGCCGCTTGTATGAGTCATACAGCATGCTGGAGAGTAGCAGCGTCCTCATGTGAACTGATGTTCAACTTTTCCTTTTCACACTCCAAGTGCAGTTAGAGTTGTGCACCTCTGCTTTTTCCATGGATTTGATCATATGAACTCATGTTGAGTTAGAGTTTATTCGGAGTTTGAAAAGTCCTGGTATCAGTGGGTGTCACTGAATGAAAAAAGCCCAATCAGAGGCCCCATCTCTTGTATGTTGGGTTGTGAAGATGGATTGTTCTCAGGCAAAGAGAATGCAGTGAAGAGCAACAAATTGCAAAACAATTCCAGCAGCTGACACAGGCAGTGAGAGGTTAGCTCGCTCTTTATCAGTCGTAGATGGGGCTCATGGTGAGACAGCGAGACAGAAGAGCAGGACAGCCATTAAAAGTTGGCGATGGTCTTTTCTCTGGCGTGAGCTGCAGCTCATCTCATCTCAGCACTGAGTGGATCTGAGTGAAGTGCACTTTCTTTCTCTGCATCTCTCTCGCTCCCCGCTCTGCCTACATGTCGGCCTTTTCCATCTTTCTCTCTCTATATCTCATTCCCTCCCTTTCTTTCTCTATCACTTTTTCACTTTTAATGCCCTGACCACCTTCTTAAGTCTCTCTCCCTCTATTGCTGTCTATCTCTTTCTTTATCTTCTCTCTCTCGCTCTTTCTCTCTGCTATATCTGCCCCACCTTCTCCCTCTATTACTCTTTCTTTCTGTTTCTCTCTCTCTGCTTTATCTGCCCACCTTCTTAGCCTCTTGTGTTCATCTCTCCCTCGCTCTTTACCTCTCTCTATCCCTCTTTCCCCTTCTCTCTGCTCTGTCTGCCTACTTTTCTTTCTTTTCTTTCTCTCCCTCTCCTTTTTCTTTACCTCCCTCTCTCCCTCTTCCTCTCTCTCTCTCCCTCTCCCTTTGTCTTTCTCTCTCTGCTCTCTGTCAATCTATTCTTTCTTTTTCTTTCATTCTTTCTTGCTTTTTTTCTTTCTTTTTCTTTCTTTCCCTCATCTATCTGCCCATCATCTCTCTATCTCTGTCTGTCTCTCTCTCTGCTGTCTGTCTTTCCTTTCTTTCTTTCTTTCTTTTTCTTTCTTTCTTTCTTTCTTTCCCTTTTCCATCATCTGTCTGCCCATCATCTCTCTATCTGTCTCTCTCTGCTCTTCTTTCTTTCTTTGTTTCTTTCTTTGTTTCTTTGCTTTCTTTCTTTCTTTCTTTCTTTCTTTCTTTCTTTCTTTCTTTCTTTCCCCCATCTATCTGCCCATCATCTCTCTCTCACTCTCTCTCTGCTTTGTCTGTCCCATCTTTTCTTTCTTTCTTTCTTTCTTTCTTTCTGCCTATCTGCTCTGTCTGCACCCCCCTCTCTGTCTTTCTTTCTCTCAACGACTGATTCTGATAATGGAGATAATGAGCTCTCCTCTCTCCTTTAGCTGCACGCTACATGCTAAATTTCTCTCCACTGGAGGGAAGGAGGAGTGGAGGAGAGCTGCGCATCTGCGCTGACAGTAATGAACCCCATCCAGTGGTGCTGAAGTGGGCCTTCTGTCACAGGCAGGCGGTTTGTTTGGGTTCTGTCATGCATCGGAATAATCGGCTACCTGCGGCCCCTCCCTCTGCTCCCACCCATACGGACTCAGAACTTTGCCGTGGAGTGTTTTTATAGGCTTCAGTTAACCCAGAGCAATTCCTTTGAGAAGGTCTCTGCTGGAAGAATGCACACGAATGGGGGAAGTGATGGGTTAAGTGCTTTATTTATGAACACTATAGATGCTGCCCTCTGGTAATACGGGCCTTTGTACATGTTAACGCCACCACTTTCATTCCCCAAGACAAGTGTAACACGTTCAGTTTTAGACTAGCCTGTATTAGCCAAATGTCACCTTACAAATGAGCAGGATAGACAAGCGCTTTAATTATTGCTCGTCAGAGATAATAGTCAATGGAAATTGCTCATCAAAGAGTGTAATTGTAATTTTCATTATGCTTCCACTTTGCATAACTGTATTGATGGTCAATTAAAGCACTTTACTGTTCTGCTGTTCTCACTCAAACAGTGGGTGATGAAATTCAGCCCTGCCTGGTGTTATGTTTTGCCTGTTCTATATTTACAGTTTGAGGATTGCATTCTCTTGCAGTAAGGACAGTAGATGCTTAAATGGGACCTAAATCTGGATTCATATGGTAGCAGTAGGGCTGGTATATTGACAGGTACTGCACTTCATAATACGGTATGTGTCACATTGAGTTGCAGTACAATCTGAGACAGCAGTGGGCAATGTATCACTTCAACCTATACACCTGCTTAATTCTTCTAAAAGTATTAGTCACAGCCTCTGTACAAGTATTCCACAAATAAGTGTACAAAACAGAATGTACAAACATTACAACAAGCTAATGTTAACCCATTTAGCTGAATAAAAAAAAAGTTGTGCACCACTTTGTGGAAAGGAGTGAACATTAGTGAGAAATATGTAAAAAAAAAAAGGCCTTTAGCTTAGCATGCACACCAGCCCACTTGCCGCTCTTCTGTCTCTTTTGTACTGCCTCCCTCCATCAGACAACACAGCAGTCTCTAGGCCTTGTCCTCACTGCTAGTGATAGTGTGAATTACTTGAAATATTTACCAGACCCCAGCAGTGTCTGATGGTTGTAGATCTAAGCATGAGTGTCTTGAACGCACAGATGGAACAAATCACTTGAGAAATTTGTATGTAAAAACAACATTTGGCACCATTTTGCTAGGCCCAGAAAAACTGCTGCATGATTCAATGTATGCCTCAAAGGTTTATCTATATACTGCTCAGTTGTGGTGTCACTATTTTACACAATAAAAATATTTTGCATTTACTCCAGTTGTTAAATATGGTTATTGTTAAAATGAAGGGACATCCCACAATAATAAGCCATTGCTAGCCTATAAAATAGGTTTACTTAGGCATTTTAAATGGTATTATTTTAAAAATATGTATATAAACACACTATTCCATGATATAGAGAGACCAGCAGAAATTTTTGCCATACTGTGATATACATTTTTTTTTTACTGCCCACTACTGCTCTTATAAGATATACAATATATGTATAAGAAAATAACTTTTTTTTTTAGTGAAAAAAAAAATCTCAAAGGAAGATGGTTTTGTGCTTTTAGGTAGAAGAATTAACACCAAAGGACGCTTTAAATAAGAAACACACACAAAAACTTATAAAGCAATACATTTTTGAATTACTACTAATACAAATGTCATTGTATTGCAAGTTTAAGTTTGCTATGCCCCACTAATACATTTAACTGATGGTTTCAATGAAGTTAGGCCAATGTAAAAGGGGAAATCCACCAGTTAAAAAAAAAACCTGCATAATTAAATGGTTAAGATGTAAACAAAATCATATAGAGTAGTTACAGAAACTCACAGAGTCGGAACTGCTCACAGTGGTGATGATAGAAACCAGAGGCCTGAAGAGTTTAATGATTCTAAAAGCTCCCTTACAGAAAGTTATCCGAAGAAATGATTATGAAAAATCATGCCTGAGACATTGTTTTACATTTTCACAGTTTGAGATCTGAGATTTTTTTTGATTTATCACCATTTCACCATTGTCAATATTACATATTGAAAACTCAGAAGACATGTAGATTTACTAGTTGTTTTTAACCATAAATAAAATGGCTGTATTTGTATGCTAGACATCGCAACCCCTGTCACCACCATCGTAAAGAATTAATTCAGTGAGTTAATCTACAGTGGACCATGTCAAGCTATCAGTGACGGAATTTTAGAGAATTTTTTTTTTAATACGTCAAATTACCCTTTAAGTTACATTTGGTTTAGCTCAACTCATTACTACTGAAAGTTCATCTCCAAAGCTAGTCCAGCATCCTTTTCTCTGAGTCATAAAATACCTGCTTCTGTCAAACTAGCAAACTAGCAAAGTTTCACTCTATCACTTTTTATGAAGTGCCAGGTTGTCAGCTGGTCCCTAGTTGGAGGATAAACTAGCTGTTTATATGACACAAATGAAGATCCGTAGTCTAAGTGGGACTGGGATGCTGAATTAGAGCCACTGTGTTCGACCCTGTCCTCTATTTCTTTGATAGATTTCTTCATCACTCTCTGTCTCACTCTGCTTAGACTGGATTAAGGTGCAGGTAGCTAGAAACAGCTCATTTTAACTTCTGATTCATACATGACAACTTGCATTACAGAGAAGGGGAGAGATTCTTCTGCAAGACAATCTCAGTCACCCTTGATTTTTGGGGGGATTATTTCAAGATGGCTCATTGTGCGTAATAAGAGGTTTAGTCTTAGCTTAAAAGGTTTCTTGAAATTTCAGAAGGTTGAAGAGCCCTTAGATAATGACGGCTGTCTATTTAAGCAGCTCGTATTGATGCCATGTGTGTGTTCCTGGCTTTCTATGTTTAGGAGCGCATGGTTGGCCTCCTGTTTGATTAAACGTGTAAGGACCTTAGCTTTGCTCCATTAGGGTTGATTAAGCAGGAGTCTGTCATATCTTAATCATGAACTAATTTTGAGGGCAGTCTTCTACATAAACAAACAGCTTGTAGTATCCTTAAAGGGTAATTCCACCAATTGTTCAAAATTATATCAATAAGATTTAAACAAAGTCATTCAGAGTGGTTTGATGTGAGGTTGCCATGTCTGTAACACAAATATACTCATTTTATTTTCTATCTAAAATCACCAGTCAACCTGCTTGTATATTTTTCCATGTTTTATATGTTTTTACATGATGATGAAATAATGGTAAATCTGGGAAAAATATGTTTCTTTGGGTGCTGTTTTGCCATTTTATTTATCTATTTTTTTAATCCCTGCATGTACCTGTCTGTAATTTAAAAAAAATAGCCAAAAAGCTTATTTCATAACTACTGGAAAACAACGTCTCACACATCAGGTGATGTGTTTGTAACCATTTTGTGTAATAACTTGCTGTGAGGGAGCTTTTAGGGGCATTAAACTCTTCAGACCTCTCGTTCCTATCAACACCACTGTGAACAGTTCTGACTGTTCAGTTTCTCTAGAACTGAGCAGTTCATATCAAACCACTCTGAATGACTTTGTCTACATGTTAAGGATTTAATTAGACAGAAATTTAGAAAACCTGGTGGAATTCCCCTTTAACCACAGACTGAAGGCCTGCTTTTGGAAAATACCACTCCTGCTATAAAATGCAAGATTGCATCTAAACACCCAACAAAGTTCCTGCCTGGTTTAATAGTGTCCTAACTTAGGCTCCCTGAAAATGGATGAGTTTGCCTCAAGCAAGTGAACTCCACTCTGACCCCTGAATGTGTTTAATGTTAGTGTCCAGCCGGGCTTCTATCTGCCTTTATAATACTGCATGCTAGTGGTTCTTCCTGTAGATAAAGGCCAGTGAGAAAGAGAACGAGAGAGAGAGAGGAAGGTGGAGAGAAGGTGCTTACGTTCTGCAGGCATGACTGTTGTTTACCCAGACGGTTTGTTTCTGTTGATGAATGTTTACCCTCTCTACCACTCTGTCACTGCCATAGGCGCCTTTGTTTGGTCACTTTAGCGAAAGAGCTTCAGCCTTAGTAATGAGACAGCACACTTGCCAGAGGAAGGCAGTGCACTATTCATCAACATTCCGCTGATTAGTTAGCACTTCCGCACACCAGCCTTCATGAATATTAACTCCAGTCCAATATGAGCCCTCTCATACTCGCTAATGTCATTCAACCTGTGGACATAAATCATCGGCTTTGGACAGTCTAGCGGCACTAATAGGCTTTGCAGGCTTGCCCGATGATATGGAAGCTGATAGCTGGGTATAAATCACGCCAGGCTTTAGGAGGACTCATTTAACGGTGTTCTCTTTTGTTGTGGCTTCTACAGGAGAAGTTCAGGTTGTCGAGTTCCAAGTCAATTAAGCAGAAAATCTTCAGACGGATGTCATTTTTTAAAGAACTTTTCTGGCACTGAATAATATGGGGGCTTAGGTACTGGTCCATATTGTCAATCCTGGCTGATAAGGAAGCAGGCTTCAGTTGTGATTCAGACCTTATGGTTGGGAACTGAAGGGTTGCAGGGTCAATCGCAAGGAAATGGAGTCCGGGACAGATGTAGGTTCTAAGGTCCCTGAGGACTGTCATTGTGGTCTGGAACAAAACACTTAATCCCAAGTGCAGACCCTGGTTACCCTGTTGTGTTCTGAAAACACTGGTTTTAAATGTTCTCACTGTACGAAAATAAAGAAAACACAGACCTTAATATCAGGAAAGTAGGACTACAAATTGGCTAAAATGATGCGTGGCTAGAATTGGCTACAATGATCTAGTGGGTGTTAAGCTAACACCCACTAGAAACATCCAGTGAGCTCCAGAGCTAAAACTCTGAAATCTTGATTGATAAGATTGCTGTAGGTCTGTGTTTACTAGTTCAGTCCTTGAGAACCCTTGAACAGTTTATATTCATGCCTTATCCCAGCTCCCAGCATAGCTGTACTTGGTTGCTTTGTTCAGGTGTGTTGGTAGCTGCCATAAGGCAGTGTGGACTGTTTGGGAGTCCCAGAGGTCTGGATTGGGAAACACTGTTACAGACCAATGAACATTGTGTCCAAGGTTGTAGAAAAAGTACATCCCTAGACAGATGGTTAGAAAATCTTAGTGCATGATTTTATATAGCTTGCAGTTTGTTTAGACAAGACTGCTCTCCTCTACCCTGATTATTGTATCTAGATTACATCAACTACATTTAGCACTCATGGCCACTGGGTTTTGCTATGCAAACTGAAAGGTATCAATATAAAAAAAACTGTATTATCGTGTCTAAGGTGTACAATAAGGTTGGAACACTATCAGAGCAAAGATAATTTGTGGGGTGCCTCAGGGTTCTGTCCTAAGACCTAGTACCTGTTGTACCTCATGTACATCAATAACAGGGAGTCAGCTTGTTCTTGGCCACTGTTTTTATAAGCCGTTGGCTCTGGCAGGTTGGTTGTAGATAAAAGTAAGGAAATAGACACAAACCTGAGAAAAGATGAATGAATGTTTGGTTGATAAATGATCATAGCACAGTTATATAAAGCATTTTATTTGGCATTAGATACAAAGAGTTTGCAGTTTGTTTCTTCAATAAATAACAATGTTCCAGTGAAAAGTAGGTGTTCTGTATGAATTACATCAAGACTGTGGAATGCACAGCTGCAGAAAGATTGTACAAAGAAAGAGCTGTTAGCCAGGAAAAGGAGGCATTTAGATTTAGATACCTTGAGCACTTTGGCCATACTCAGGCTGTGCCTCATGGTGCAGTATCAGTACAAAAAGTTGAAGGTCAGGTTACAGAAAGTACAGTGCAAAGATTTTTTTTTCCATCTATACTATATATAAGCATATATCTATATCTATATATAAGCAGTATAATGCATTGCCAATGCCAGCAAAAATCTACCAGTTAATTAATTATTGCAATTCTACTCCCAGTTATTGAAAATGTAGAATATATAGCTGTAATATTCGTTGAAGGTATATCATTAAGCCTGTTGTTTACTTGTGAGCTTTGCTAATTGCCTAATTTAGCCACAATTCAGAGATGTCTTGGGACATGTTATCCAGGTGGTTATTATGCTGTAAATCCTTTATGATTTCTTTTATTAATTAGCCTCACTTGTCAATGTGAATTCAAATTGAAGTGAAAATGCCCCTCTGCTGTGAACACTTGGAGCACTTGCGTATGAAAGTGGCAAAACCGCTAGGTCAGATGTGTGAAATTATGCAAAGAGGTGCAATTTGTGTAACACTCTTTAACTCTGTCCCCTCAGACAAGGAGGCCATGTTGTTCAGAACTACAGGACATGTATGTTGTGGACATGTCAGTTACACTCAGAAGAGAATACGTCTGATGCAAATCTACAACATGACAAAGGCACAGTTGGTATTTAACGTCCATTTACCTTCAAAAAGGGTTATTAGGGCAGCCTGCACTGACGAGGAATGTTAGCTACACAGTAAGATCATTTAGAGGTTGTTGGCGTCTGATGGATCTTAATGCGTACGTATTGCACTGTTCAGTAAGTCTGTTTCATTTAAATATCCTCCCATTAGACTGAAACTAGAGTCTCTCTCTCTCTTTCACTCTCTCTTTGTCCTTTCTTATTCTCTTTATCTGACAGAGCCGTAGGCTTAAGGCTCATTTCATTTGCATTCAGTGTGGTGGTGTGAGACTTTATTCATTCTCTAAGATCAGTGCTGGAGGATGTTACGTGGAGTCGATGTATTTGATGTCCAAGTTAATAAGAGAGACATCTTGCGAAAGCCATGGGCTGCTCTTTGAAGATGAAACCACTGTTTCAAGGGAAACGTCTTGTTTCAGCTGTGCGCTTCGAATAGGAGAAGAATGAGAATAGTTTGGAATGTTGCTCTGCTGCACCTGAGACTGCAGGAGGAGGCTTGGTGGATGGAGGTGCTGAAGAGGCATCAACGGCTTTTTCACTGCTTTGGCAGTTCTGCCATCTGCTGGCTGTCAGTGGTACAGCAATCTAGAAGAGGTTCTTTACCATTTTTCAGTATCTGTCAGTGTTTTGGAAAAAAAAAAAGGCAGTTAAATGGAAATGAAGACTGACTTTTATTCCAGCACATTCTTCAACACAAGCTGGCATGTTGATTGACTTAAATATATTTATTAATTTCTCAGAAAATCCAGCTCTTTAACAAAAGTAGAGATGCTAAGCTTGCCAGACGAGACTATGCCACGCCCCCACTAAGCTGAAACAGTGCAGATGAACTCTAGGAGATGCAGGAATGAAGCTTTATGGGTTCTGGTGTTGGTAATACTTTGTTTATTACTTGTTATGAAAGCTTTATATTCTGTCTAGCACTGACTTATATAACCATTATAAGTAACCATTTTATAGTGTTGTGAATTCATATTGCTGTAACAGAAAACAACAATAGCTGTAAACTACTAGGGATCAAGCTGGGGCTTAAACCTGACTTTGCCAATGCTAAATACTAGACATGTGCTTTGTAACACAGCTGGTCATGTTTCTTTTTTCTTCATCTCTTCTAACAGATTCAATAAAATCCAGAACACAAAGAACACCATGAGGAAGGATGGAATCAGCTCGCTGACGTATCGCCTGGTCTCCATTAAAAAGTATCCGCTCTACACCAACATCTCCGTGGAAATCGGCAAACCCCCTCCCAGACCCATCAAAGGATAGACTGAGGCCAGGTCTCTCCAGCTCAGCAAACACACATACACACACAGACAAACATGTGCACACATAAACTGACCTGGGCGTCCGCCTCTAACTGCAGCACTGACATGCTGAACAGGTTAGTTCTCAGGAATACACACGGGGCCCTCCAGCAGCAGGCCTGATGTGGATCTATAATCAGAAATCCAAATCCACACAGAAATTCGAAGAAGTGGACTATGAATATGGTCTGTGGTCTGTCTACAAGCAGATAATATTTTGCTAAAGGGACTCACTTATGGAGCACAGTAAGCCATAGCACATATGGATGAATCCCTGCTCCAATAAACGTTCTTCTGAAAACTGGAGGACACAAACTGAACAGTGTTTCTGGAGGAGGATTGTTGCTTTTGAGGAGATTAGGTTCGTCAAACCGAATTACAAGAAAGGAGCGCCCTGTTCACTTGATGTAAATCAGTCAGAATCTACTGTACATTGCAGAAAATGAATGTCTTTGTACCTGCAGCTATTGCAGCGTCCAACTCTTTCTCTTCATATCTCTGAAGCTGAAGTTGCTTAACCGGTGCTTGAAGAAGGCTTTGTGGATCATCTTTCTCTTTTTTTTTCTCTCTGGATTTCCCACCTTTTCTTATTTTGTATGGTTTCTATTTTCCTGCTTTATGACTTCAACCAGGGAACTACATACACTCCTAAAGAGAAACACTGGGGATATTAAAAGCTGAGTGAACTGGATGGTCCTGGATAAGCTTAAACGAATACACAAGTGTCTCCAATACATGCTCTGCCTGGACCCCTGTCTTTGGTGGGGTTTGAAGCACTGATGGTTTCTCCTGGAGAAAGCAGGATACGTTGGAAACACTTGCTTAGAAAGAAAAAGGGATTGTGAGGAAGCTGCTGACGGTCACTTCTCCACAACTCCAAACAAAGGAAGACTCTCCATTGCAAGCTGTTATTTTAATTGATTGTTCACTTCTGCCTCAAACAATTATGTTCTCATGCTATCATACATCGGACATAGCCAGTGGCACTTCATCTAACACCTGTGCTGTTTCAGCTTAAGGAGGTCAGAACCATCTTGGCTGATGTTAGTTGGCTACTATGAGGGTGTGATCATGCTCATTCCAGAGCCTCAAAACCGGATTATAAATCACTGGAGGTAAAGATTTATTTGAACTGCAGTATTTTGTTGGTTTTACAGTTATTTTGCAAGCCTGTTGTATGTTTTGGTTTGATCTTATATTGCTCCCTTTTTCTGTTACTGCCTACAAACACCAAACTGATGCCTTCAGACTTTTTTGTGAGGAGACAAATGAGGGAATGCTGGATTTGTGTTGGGTTTTCTGTGTTAAGTGAGATTTAGTCATATTTTTTCATGTTTGCTCAATTCAGCCTTGAGGAGGAGGTCACTGTGGATGTCCTGGCAACTCTCCCTTCCCTTTTAAAAAGCCTTTTCAAAAAATTTTTTTCCTGCCCTTTCTTTTCCATTGCCTACCTTCACGTTGACTCCTTGCCATGTCTCTTTATGTGCCGTGTGTGTGTTGCCTCTCTGTCTCTGCATTACTTATTTTTTGTGCTCTGCTTACACTGGGAAGACTCAAAAGCCCTAGCTTATTTCATCAAATCTGGCTCAACTTTCCAGGCATGCTCTACTTTCTAAATGGCCTTACAGATGCATTGTGGTTCAAAAGCTTATTTCTACTGCAGTAGACATTACTATAGGCAGACTTTGTGGACATATTATCGTCATACATATATTCAGAGGCTGGTGAGGTCAATTCAGTATTTTATTATCAGTATACAAGTGTACAGTACAACAAAGATCATATCTAGTCTACAGTGGTGCAAATGTAGTAGACATACAATTTGTGACCATACAGTTCACATGCAACAAACGTATGTAGTGCAGCATATCAAACATAGGACAGTGAGCATTCAACATAAAAAGTATCGTAATGTAAGCAAGTATGACAACAGTATAACAGTGGATGACAATAGATATTAATGGAAAAGATTGTGTAAAGTTAAATTTTCTCATACATGTTATACTCAAGAACATGCAGACCTTCAATCTGTATCGAAATTTAGAGAAATTATAGTCTCCCAAATGTTTAGCTCATTCAGCCTAATCTCTATCTTTAGCACCTGTATTGTACAGCTGATTAGCGCAGACAGTAATTTCAGTGAGATTCACTGACTGTAAACGCACTCATAAAAGAAACTATTGGGCAGTTACTGAATTCTGTCAGTAAACATTGGTGCAAAGTATGTGTTTTTGTAAAACATTTGCATTATGTGGGCAGAATTTTCACATCTGATCTCACAGAAGAGCTAAAGCAACTGGAGCTACTTCAATTTTTCACTGTCTTGCTCCAGTGTTCAAAAGTTGGATAAAACTTCATTAAATAAGACATTCTGTCATGTCTGTCTCATCCTAAGACCTGTATATTTAGAGTGCGGTGGATTTAGTATTTCAAGCGCTTATTCATAGAATTCAGCAACTGCCCACTGAGTTTCAAGTTAATAGGTTTTCTTTCACAACATGTGAAACATGTTGAAATTATTTTCTGTGGTAATTGACTGTACGCTACAGATGTGGCAAATAGAGATTAGGATGAAAGGGGCTGGAATTTTCCTTTAAAACTGAAAAAAAGGGATCCAGTTTTAACAGAATGTGAGCACATTGTTCCTGTTTAAAGCTGGTGTCACATTCTGAGGATGGTCCATAGAGCATATCATTGTTTTATTTTCATTTCTCATAAGAGCCATGTGTTCTTTAGGGTTCATGAGATGTGAAAGGCGTTTCCTTCCATTGAGGCTGTGTTATAAAGCGCAGCCTGCTGTATGCCCTGCTCTACTTTGGGGTTGGGATTCTTTCCTTTATCTTTAAGAAGTGCCGCTTAGGCCTTTTTTCAGATTGCTGTGTTTTTGTACATATCCGACAGCAGGGGCAGTGATGAGATCTATTTATGTAGGTTAATAAGGTGGCCATACTAGGTCACTCAGTGTATCTGTGCAAAAAAGTAAGGAAATGCACTCTTTCTTTAAATGAAAAGAAAAGGATGGTTTGAGGTGAAATACAAGCTTGTGGCAGTTTTTAGTTTGTTGTTATATCATCCATTGGTTTTGCTCTTTGGCTGTTTCATCCCACATACGTAGCACTGCTCCTGTTTCATAAAGCTAGAAATCCAATCAAAAACTCGCACAAGTCTCGTTATAAATGTTGCACAATACAAAACGCTGCTTATCAGGCAAAGGTGGATCAGTCATTGTATAATTTCAGAATAATCTCCAATTCTATGAGTCTCTCCATACACTCAGCTGAAGCACAGCCATAATAGAGTGGCAGTTTTTTGTTTGCTTTTTGTTGGGATATAGTATTTTCTCCAGAGGTCAGTAAGCCCTCGTCTAAAGCACTAGCGCACTGTGTGTAGCTCCCTCTCTCCCCTCCATCTCCTCTTGGCATGTGTGCCTCTCCCCTGCTCTCCTTCTCACCCATCCCACCCTGCCATCGCCTGTAGGCTTCTCCATCTGCATCGGGCCGAGAGCCATAAGAGAGGAAGGCAGAGGGGCTGGCTGAAATCTGCTACAGGACGACATACATAAGAAACAAAACTACTACTGACTGCCTCCGGTCTTCAGGTCTGGAGTGGCTTTTTAAAGACTTACTGTATCTATCTAGGTTTTTTTGTACATTGAATGTCAAAAAATGTTATATCTTATATATAGAATGCATTATGTCATATCATACTTTTTGTATACAATCAATAAAACAGATGCTAAAAGAGCTGTCTCTTTGAAATTGTCTAGGGGTGGGAAAGTTGAATGTCTATAAGCACTCGCTGGCCGCTTTATTAGAAATCTTGTAGCTCCACCTTGCTGGTGCACAGTCTATAGTCCACCTGTTGATGTGCAGTTTGTATTACCTGTCCTCTAGCCTGTCATCAGTGGTCAGTTTTTTACCACAGAGCCCCACTTGGCTGGATAGGCTCTAGTTGTAAACCTACAAAGTGTGTCTGTATAGTATTTATTTCTGATAAACTGGGCACATTGTGGTAAAGTGACAACTCCGTATATACAGTACTGTGCAAAAGTCAGAGACCACCTTTCATTTATTTAATTTTTAGTCAAAATTGCTATGAAGTACAAATTCATTTTCAGGAGATATTTCTGAGGAGATATAAGATAATTCACTTGCATAAGTGGAAAATTAAAGGAAAATGAATGAAAAAAAAACAGTTCCCAAAGCTATAATTTAAAAAATTATTAAAAGATAATAAGACTCCTAACAACCTTAGACTTGACAGACCACCAAAACTGTCCCCATTCATCTTTGAGAGAGAGATCAAGCTCCACTTTTGCTTCAGATCGGAAAATATTCCCAGGTGTTTCTGTCCATCCTTCCACTGTGAGAAGACCACGCAGCGCTATGAGTCTGAAAGGATGTGTAGCTGTCAAGAAGCCATGAGAAAAAGAAAACAGAAGGAGGAGAAGAGAATTTGCAAATCAAAGAAGCTGTTGGTGTTCTTAGAACAATGGACTGACCACCATCCAGACCTCTACATCACTAAATGTGTTTGAGATTACTTACTTGTGAGAGAACAGAAGCTGTAATAAAGGCAAAACGTGGACACAATATATAAAATCTTTGAGTATTTTGTGTTATTGAGGCTTCTGTGTAATCTTATGAAATATGTATTCTACCTTTTTCCTGAAGATAACTTGTATTAACTCTGTTAATAAAATAAATGAAGCATTGCATCTGACTTTTGCACAGCACTGTATGTGTGTAAGAGAGCAAGTAAAAGAGTAAGAGAGCAAGATTGAGAATTTAATGTAGCTCAGGCTGTCACAGCCATGACACTACATCACTTCAGGGAGGACTTGTTAAAAGTGACAAGCTGCCAAAAGCCATTATGTTTACAGAGCGTATCAAAGCGGGAGGCATATCGTTCTGAAGTACAAAGACTCTTATTTACTCCCAATAACTTTTAAGGGGGGAAACATGAACTCACCACTCGGGCTAAACAGCTACATCAACAAGGGGCAAGTCATCCCCAAACTGCATCACAGCCAGAATACTTATGGATTTACTGTAAATAGGTGAGGCTTTTCTTAAAGATTAGAAATCAGTTCAAAATGCAGTGTTAAAGTACTCCAGAGAAAGCACGGCATTTACTAAATATTGTTTATTTAAGTTTGTGTACCTACAAAACAATGCTTAAAGAATGCCACCCCCCAGCAAAGCTGGTTTACAATACTATCAAAAAGAATAGATCGCTGGGTAAAGACGTCATGTAGTCATGCACTATATATACTTCCAAATGACCGACAGTAGAGAATGAGGATGAGTGAGTAAATTATTATCACTGCTTACTGCTACATAAACTATTTCCATGCCTGCATGGGTCTGTTTTAAGTCTTACACAGGGTGCCGACACCTGCATTTCGTTTTGGTTTTCAGGTTTTGGTCCTCTGAGAGAAAAGAGAAAAGGAATCAATCCTAAAGTATGAGATCTACAGAACTTGTCTACAGCTTGAGTGTACAGGCATGAAACCAGGTTGTTTTGATTATCTTTTTAGTTTGGACTAATAATATCGTATTTCAGTATATGTAGTTATATGAGCATGTAATCATAAGCAAAAATTCTATTCAAAACACAATAAAATGAAATCTAGCATGTTTCAATGGTCACCCAAAGATATGACCAAATCGGTTAAAAGACTGCAAAGTCATGTTGGGTGATTTCCTGCTGTAACATGTTGACTAAATGCCTTGATTTTGCAGCAGTTATAAGGCAAAAGGTGGATTTAATGACAAAAATTCAATTCTCCTGATTTGATGTTCGTTATATTTTGATCTATATACTCTTTAAAGAGGGGGACAGCACAGTGGCACAGGGGGTAGCGCTGTTGCCTCACAGCGAGAATGGCCTGGGTTTGATTCCCGGCTGGGCGACCAGGGTCATTTCTGTGTGGAGTTTGCATGTTCTCCCTGTGTCTACGTGGGTTTCCTCCCACAGTCCAAAAACATGCAGTTAAGCTAATTGGACATGCTAAATTGCCCCTAGGTGTGAGAGTGTGTGTGATTGTGTGTGTGTGTATGTCTGTCTGTCTGCGCCCTGCGATGGACTGGCGACCTGTCCAGGGTGTATCCTGCCTTCCGCCCAATGACAGCTGGGATAGGCTCCAGCACCCCACTGCGACCCAGAAGGATAAGCAGTTTAGATGATGTATGTATGTACTCTTTAAAAATCAAAAGGGCCAAATGGAACCAAAAAGTGTTTTTTGAAGTGCTGTCACAGAAAAAACACTTTTCAACCTGCTTTGTTTTTGTGAAGAACCTTTGTAAAGTTTAAATTGCCTCAACATAATGTAAAGGCTCTATAATACTGGTCACCAACCTTCCTCTTGGAAATCTAATTTCCCGCAGACTTTGCCATTACCTACCTTGTTTCATCTCATCTAGCCAATCAAGGGCCTTCTGTGGGGCAGAACTGCATCCATTAGCCTAAATTTTGACAAAATTCATGATTCTGTATCCGTCCATCGGTGTTCTCTCGCTACCCAGCATGCATTATGCAAATATGTCATACAACCACTGGGAATCACCCCACTGTAATAAAGCAGGTGTAGAGGATAATAAATACAGTTTTTTGGCTTCCTGACAGCAGCATTAGCTATCTGCCTATTGCTGCTACTAGCCACCTAGCAGAGAACACAACCAAACAATATATTAAAAATAGCCTGACCCCAACAATCAACCCCAGAGTTTTTTAGACATTTTTTTATCTAGTCTTTACACTGTGACATCTCATTCTAGAGCATAATTCTGGACATCAAATACAGTTTTCAGTTCTGGATTTTGTAATTGCTGGTAGGTGCCAATCAGTTACATCAATATTTCATTTAACTTCCAGCGATTACAAAATCCAGGCCTAGAAACTGGATTAAAGGGCCGGATCTGAAGAACTCTGCTCTAGAGAGTACTGTGATACCGCTGTAAGAGGCGGGTAAGCATGTTTACAACAGATGTAGCAACGGTTAAATGTTCAATTTTGGTTAGAGTGTAACTTTAATGGAGCAGGTGTGGCAGATGGCAGTTGGAATAAAGGACAAGGGTTGATGACCACTGTTCTTCACCAGTTAAATGTTTTCTTAGAACTGTACATCCAAGCAAAGAACCATTTAGGAGCTTTTTTATGTTTCTAAACTACATGAAATTGTGTTCCACACATATTTGAAAACAAGCTAAGATGTAAAACTGTTTCTAGCATATGTACTAAAGTATCTGATGATAGTATCTGTCCCACCACCAGCAGCTAGTATACCTGTATGCAGACTGCAAGAATCAACTCTTATTGCTGGAAATTTAGTACATTACATTACAGTATACAAACCGTTCATAACTCTAATCTCCTACAAGACATTTCACTAAGAGGTGTGAACTTTTTTGTCTGATGACAGCAATGAATGTCTTAAAGAAAATGTATCCATATAATTATGACCCATGTTTGTGTCTCTTGAATGACAACTCCAATATAGGGCTAAAGGTTATACAGAGTAAACTATTGTTTTCTGGATTTACTGCTGCTAAAAAGACAATCCTACAAAACTGGATTACCCCTGGACTTTACTTGGAATCATTCTGGGCTGTTAATTTACTTAACATAGCAAAACTTGAATGTACGGCTGCGCGACTTAACCATGCTAAGCACATGACTGTTGAAACATGGCAAACTTTTGTGTTACGTATTTTGGATTTCCTGCAAGGTATACGTTGAATATGGACATTTCATCCCTTATTTAATTTTGTGATGTTGTACCTATGATCATTGTTGCTGTCTATGTCTCTCTTTCTTTTTGACTGTCTGTTGCCCCCTATCCCTTGTTGTTTGTTGTTTGTGAAATAAAAATTCTTGATCACAAAAAAAAAAAGAAAATGTATCCAGAAAAAGAGGAAACAATACGTAAGAACAACAGAGAGACTCCTTGAAATTATCTGAACTGCTTACTCTTTCAAAATGCAGTTAATTCATGGAGTGTCTCTCATACTTACTTCTCATACACATTATCAGATTTCTACCACCTAGCTTGCATTCTAGGGCTTAAATAGGGAATATCCCTTACAAGGCCAAAGCAATATTCAGCTGAGTCATTTAACCTCAATGATAGGCACGTTATACAAGAATATAATTCTTAATCACTAAGGCTACAAAAGAATAAAGCTATAACCACAAGCAACCTTCAGCTTATGTGGAAGTCTTAGAGCAATAGTTCCATGAGAAATCAATTGCACACTATTTTCCCTTTGCTTAAATAGTCTTGCACTGGAGCTACCAGGATAATGTAGTTAGGTAATGAAAGTTTATAGCTGCCAATTAGCATTGAATAAATCAGGGGTATTCAGCTGGTCCTGGAGGGCTTATGTCCACTGGTGACTGGTGAGTTCCCTGCTCAAACACACCTGATTCTCATCTTCTCATTGCCAGGGTTTGTTTGAGAGGGAAACTGTCAAACTTGTGGACACCGGCCCTCCTGGATCCCAGGTAAAAGCCCCTGTCTCAAGAGGACAAAAAATGCTTTAAGAGGATAGCTACTTCTGTTTTAACAATGCAAAGTACTGTCCAGTTTTACAGATAACAGCGTCATATAAAAAGTCTTTTTGAGATTTGAACTTTATAAGATTAGCAACTTGACCATTTGAGGCAACTGGGTTTGCAGGTAAACATTTATCATTTGTTAGCTACATTAGCTCCAATGTAAAACTAAAGAAACAAATTTCATTTGGACGTCAAATATGTCTTGTCAAATATTGTTTGCTAAACTATCACTTTAACACTGTTGGGCTTGGTGGGCTTTACTCTGCTATCTGCTGGGAAACTTGCTGGATCAGTTGAGCCTGCTGCTCGGCGTGCAGTTGCGGAGACGGGTGCAGGTGGCAAGTCGGTTGCCCTCCCAGTAGCCTGCATCCTGACCATCATGGCAGCGGCACTTGGTGCAGGAATCCACCCACACTGGCTCTCCTCCAGGGATTATCTTGGTCCTAGAGGCATCCACATAGCAGTTGGGACCTGAGGATCCACAGAATATCTAATAAATGTCATTGTTTCACTGTTCCACAATGAAAGTGATTAATAAAGAGTTAGGACTGTGTATTAGCATTATTATGATGACTGATTTGTTTAATAACTAGTGGACTTTCCATGTTTGGTGGGTACATTTTATTGGGTGGGTACAGTGTTTTGCTATTTTCCTGCAATTTCCTAATGTTTTATAGCATGTCAAGTAATGAACCTTTTTGGACTCTTCTTGGCTGTTTACACCTTGCATTAATATGCATTTTTGGTGATCAGATAATGCTCTAATTTTACTTGACTGAATGAAAAGCCAGGTGTAAACAGCCCCAGGACGCGCTGTAGGCAGATTTGTCTTATCAGTCACATTCTGAGGTGTTCAGTGACTGAGCTTGACCGCGTTTATCACAAGTGTAAACGGAATACGTTTTTGTTATCTGTACACAATTACATGAGCGGAAATGTCTACTGAGTGCTGACTAGCGGGTGAAAGGATAAACAAGGAAACGAAGGTGCGAGGCTGGAGTTTCCCCAAACCAAGCGCCTTCATGAACTCCAGGCAGAGGAAATCGTCAAAGCCAAGCTTGTCCACTTGTATTATAACAGGGAAAACAAAAGTAAAATGGAAATGATGTACGTGTTGACATGCTTTTTTAAGCAGGAAAAGTAAAATCAGATCTCATCTGGTCATACTGGGAACACTTTTGATATTTTTCCATTTATTTCATGCATGTTGCAACTTGCATACCTTTTGGCCTCCCTGACTTCCACAAAACCAACTAAGAAGGAATTTTGTTTTATTTATTTATTTATTATTTGTTTTATTTAGACTGCATGTGAAAGTGGCTCAAATTTGATTTACTGCTCAAATCTGATTTTGTTGTCTGGACGTTCTAAATATATCTGACGTACACCTAATTCTGAAACACGATTCCGCTCATTAGAAAGCGCTGCTTGTGCATATTAGTTTACACTGACAGCGCTTGTCTTGCTAGTCTGTCAATACGAAAGAAAGGAACATTTTGGCCGCTTTTCCACTGTCCAGCCAAGCGGTTCTCGGGGGCTTACCGGGCCGTTCTGCGCTGGTTAATATCAAGCTAATTAGCTACGTATCACCCACCACAAAACACGTTTAGTTCCGGCTGTCATTCGAACACCAGGCGTGCTCTGTTGTAATCGGGTGTCATTTTGGCATCAGTTACTGAAACTGAACCTGTAATTTACTGTGCTGGGTTTCACATGTAGTCGGCTAACTACACTAGCATTAACGTCGGCCAGTAGGACGCAGCTCAAAGCACCAGAGAACATTTTTTTATATTTCTATCACTTCAACGCCAAGTCTTATGAATTTGCGCGCTCAAGTGAGTCTGCATCCTCTAAACCGGTTTTTTTTTTCAGCAGCTGTTTGCTGGAACCAAGTCTGTACTGGCGTGGGAGACACTGTACGCTTGCGTTAGCCTCGCAGGCTACTCAGTATTTTAAAATACTGAGTTACAGAATATATTTGATTTCGGCTTTCTGTCCCTGCAGCACCAGTCAGTCGACTGTGATTTTGCTGAAATAAGTTTTTATTGTCTGTACTGGTGATAGCAGAAAGAAGCCAGTTAACATTAGCTTAGCTTGAAAGCTACAGCTCTGAACACTATAGAACAGGTTCAGCTTTCCATCCCTCTATCACCAACCACTCGACTTCATTTCCTCAGGTTTGAGTCATTTTCATCTAAATCTGCGTCAGTAAATCGTTTGTTAATCAGAACCTGCGGTGAGCCGTGCTGACAGCATACTAGCTAACCAAGCTAGTTAAACCAGTACCAACCAGCCACTCTCCTGATTATCAGTGCCATTTAATATTTAGAAATTGGCGTTAGATTAAAGCTTTGACGTTTTAGTGTTTGATTTAAAATTCTGCACTGCTTTCTTTTCTTTGGCGTCCGTGTAAGTGAACCTATTTGATTGTTTTCGGCTTTGAAATAACGCAGCAGGATGCTGTGGCAAAATACCGACAGAAACAAAGAACTAATCAGCGAATAGCTTCATCGTTTTATCATCCCATCCGAACAGTTCACTGAGCCAATAATATATGTCTGCAGAGCCACAGTTTCACACCAGCCGTTTCACTTACGCAGGTTCAAGCCACTGGGATTTAGCACACGTGCCGACACTTGGTTTTTCTTAACGCGTTTTAGGCTAATCAATATTTCGGTTGTTTTATGGGGGTTTACAAAAAAGTTCAAAAGTGCTCAAAAATATAAGTGTTGTTAAAATGTTTTGTGCTGTTTTATATTCAGAAAATATAAAATATAAAACGTTTAAGCATTTACAGACTCACCCGGGAGCATCTTCTAGCGTCTGGGAAACCCGGAAGACATTATTGATTTGGAATTGTATTGGAAGACAATATTGACATTATTGAAGACTTTATTAAGACTCGTCTCTACAAGTTCTCTGGTTCAGACAGTTACAATGTGTTTAATTTTTAAATCATTTGGCAAATTTGGTTCTTATCCTAAGCAACGTCTCCATGCAAACAGAAAATGGCAAAGTGATACAAGTACATAGATAATATGTAATGGTTCATTACTGCAAAGAGTCCTGTCATAGCTTGTTACTTTGAAAATCCTATTCAAATCTGAACTTTAATCCTGACCCTAAATAATTTCAACCCCAAGATACAGTGTATTAGCTTATTATGCTGCCCCCATAATAAATCAGACCTCAAAGTATCATACAAAATTACCATGCTCTGTTTTATTTATATATATTTTTCCTTATAAGAAGGCTTTATCCAACCTATGTATTGTAGTCACCCCCCCCACCCCCCCATATGGGAGAGATGTTGTATGCTGATTAGCTCCCCAGAGTTGCCTTCCTTTTTCTGTGCTGGGGTAAATACTATAATTACCTCTGTATATTATAGCATAGAGAGCTGACGGCACTACTGGAATGAATTTCATGAGAAGCATTATCACATTTCTTGGCAATAAATTGGAGAGTGTGCTGCCCAAAACAGTACGTGCTCCTGCATTTTATCCTTTATTGCAAATCTCAGATTACGTGAGGATATTACATGTGGGGTTATTACCAGCTGAAGCTCACAGACGTGCACCTGGAATGCAGATAGAAGATTTTGCTGCCTCTCTGCAATAATGGGGTTCTGTTTGTGTAGGCTTTTGGTAGCCAAATTATTTGAGTATTTGAGAAATAGTAGGATTACTGATACACTGGTAAGTTACTGTTTGCCCAAAAGACTTTTTCTGTTTGAAGAAGCTTACCATCTTTGCAGTCTGGGCAACATTTTCCAGGTTGAAAGACAGGGTTTACACAGGGTGGAGGGGCGCAGTCTGCTACCAGGCACCTGGCAATGCCATCACTGTCACAGGTACACTGCTCACATTCTGATGGCTGTAAAACACACACATTATTGAGTGTAATATAGGATAACAAGGCCTGGCTTGTAAGCTAAAAAACAGCAAAGGGGATTTCACTCAGGAGATCACTTAGGACAACCATAATTAGATTACTTCATATTTATTATGTGTAAATTTGTATTCCTGAGAGTCTTTTTTCCTTTTGTGTTTGTAAGTAATGACTATGTATGCAAGGCAGATATCTATTAGGGCTGCACAATATATTTTTATTTATTGTTATACCTCCAGCTTCCTCCAGGGTCAACATGCCTTTGCCATCCTTAAATTGTCATTAAACGTTTCTAAGACCAAGATCATGCGGTTCCACAAACTCCCCTCACTTTCAAATTCACCACCACTGAGGGGGCAATCCTGGAGCAGGTTATGACATAAAAATATCTGGACATTTAGTTAGTTCATTATCTTTATCTCACCATGTTACCAAGCCAGAATCAAAGGTTAAGTCCTCCTTTCACATTCAACTGAAAGTCCCTAAAACAAACACTACATTTGGCTCCTCATCATTTTAGTCTGTTGCTGCAAATGAGTGGAACACATTATAAAAAAACATTAAAACTGAAATAATTTCTCTCAATTTCTTAGTTAAAGAATGATATAAAGCACATTTTTGGCCATTTGTCTGCCACAGTTGTCAACTTTTTTACTTTCTTCTTTTATTTTAATGATCATATTATTTGTTGCTTTTCCATTATTCCACCATTTTTTGTGTTTCCTTCTTCCTCATGTAGAATCTGCTGCTTACCAGGCTGTCACTGTAAATAAGAATATGTTCTTAATGACTTGCCTGGTTTCAAATCTTAAAACTTTTATCTCAAAAAACCTAAATGTCACTTTTCACAGTATAATTCAGTCCTACTATCTGTACATTTTCATTATGTTTCTGACTATAGGTTGTTCTGGCAATGTCACTTTTTCATATTTGTGAGTTCTCTGGGAACTCCTTCATGGTCTCCACTTTCTTGGCTTAAAGCCAGAGACTGAACCAGGTTGGTTCAGGTTGCTGCGACACAGCACGCCATTTTAGCACAATATCACCGGGGTCAAGTGACAAGTCAACAGTTTGGGCCATTCTCACTGAACATACTATAATTCAGATCCTCCAGGAGAAACACAACAAATTCTCTTAGGACTCCTGCCACCCCCTCACCCCACACACCCCTCCACCCAGGCAGCGGTGCCACCTGGGGCTCAGATGCGGAGGTGCTCGTTAAATGGGCTGGAAGAAAACAGCATGAACTCGGGAATATGTCTGCCCTCAAACCTGTCAGAGAACTCAGATTACCCCCTCAGGGTTCCTCCATTAGCCATTATAACTGAATCAGAGAGACAACGAAGCGTGCCTAAGACTGATCTCCATTGTGCACCTCCTGGGCCACAGCTCTCCAGAGATATTTCATTCTACATTTCCCCACGCTGTGTAGCGGAATGCTCCAGTGATGCCACGCTACATGGAACCATTTAATTTTTTTATCCATGTGGGTAACAAAAGGGCATATACAGTAATATGTAAAAGTTTGGGCGTCACTGGTTAAATGATGTTTTGTTAATTTGCTTACTGAAAAAAAATTAACATCCTCTATACAGCACATACTTCTGCCCATTTTAATATACGATTACTATTTATCTGCTGAATTTAACATACTGGGGGAAAAATAAACCATAAAATGTGGCCTGTGTAAAAGTTATGGTAGATGTTATGTTTTCTGATTTTTATCCAATATGTTAAACTCAGCAAAAAAAATTGAAGTTGTGAGCTAAAATTGCAAGGGAGGGGGGGTTGACTGGGGTGTTCAAACTTGCATACGACTAAATATTACACATTGTCAGGTATTGTCAGTATAAATGGTTTGACACAAATACGGATAATGTAGCTGATGTTTAATACATTATTTTACACTATTAAAGATTTGATTTATCACAGTGAATAAATAAAATATTTTACCTTTCACTGAATGTTATTTATAGACTTGTGGTTCTCAAACTGAATTTCTTGAGCCAGTGCAAGGGGAAGAAGAGAAAGGGAGTGCAAAGAGCAAAATCTTCTACACTTTTATTAAAAAAGAAAAATGTTTACTCCATTTGGTAACAATTACACTATAAATGTAATGCTTGCATTAAACCAATCAAACCCACTTCTGTTCCAAAAATGTAGCAATTTTGTTCATAGACAACTGTAGTATGAGGAATAAAGAGTAAAAAGAGGAACATGAGGTTCCATCTGCAGGTTAGGCTACAGTGTATATCCTCTGTCTCTACACCACTGTAAATGAAAATGGAGAAGAATTAGTTGGGTCATTACTGTCTATGCTAATATAATGTTTAGAAATACATTAATGCCACACAAACAATATGACACATTTTTGTGATTTAGGTGTAGTCTGAGTTTATGTTTTGATGTATTGCTCATAATCAGTTAAACTACCTTTTGGGTCATGAGGTTGGTGGAGAAGTGCCATTCCAAAGCTGAACAACATAACGATACTTTCTTCTTCTTTCTTTTACAAATGTATGTTTTATTTCACATTTCAAACCATAATATTTTCGGAGTGTCACTGGTGTTGCACTTTCTAAAACCCCAGTATGCAATAGGCCTACAGCTTTTTCAAATCCAAATTGATAGGTTTGTTTTTACTTTTTCTACCATGGGCCTCATTCACCAACTTATATAATTTTCACGAAGATTCTAACGTTCAACAGTATTTTCTTATTTGGGATTTGTTCTTAGATAAGAACAGAATGTACACACACTCAAAGGTATAAACAGTTCTGTGATTTAAGAACATGTCATGAATCTGACATAGACTTTTTCTTAGGACCACATTTAAGAAATGACTTTGGAAGATATTGGTGAATGAAGCTGAGTGTTTTCATCATTATAATAAAAGAATGAGACATGGGAATCATGTGACATGGGACATCCTATTAAAGCACTTTAAGGCCGTATTTTGGTTGCATACCTTTTTTAACTGAATAACAAAAATGAATCAGTCACTATTGTTTCATTCAGTGGATTCACAAAAATGATTTTAATAACATATATTTCAGATTTGACAAAAAAAACAATTTTCAGTGTAATATCAGTGATATGAATACTGTTTTCTTCAGTAAACTATCCAAAAATATATCGCACCTTAAGCTCTGTTTTTGTTAAAGGAGTTAACAGATGGACATGCTAAACCACAATAAAGATATGTAGTTTCAAGAATTAATTTGTCTGCTTTTCTCTATTCCAAATGCCTCCCTGTTCAGAGAATGACTCTGTTATGTTTTGCATGCACTTGCGTAACATTTTGATGAATTTCTACTTTTCTTAGTATTTAAAAATTTCTGCTCTACATATCTTGGTGAGGCAAGGAATCTTCTTTTTGCTTAATTTACTTCCATAATAATAATGTTCTGTTCTGTTTGTGACAACTTTTAGATTGTTCCAGAAAGAGGAACACAACCTAATAAACTTCAGTTTCTGTGCTATTTGGTTGCTGGATGAACTAATGAATTGCAGCTCTTACAGGGTTCCCAGAGTTTTTCTGACCTGGTACTTCTTACTAGTTGTTCTTGGTGGCTACATTTACTTATACTTGAGTCATTATATCGTTACAGTATTAATACGTACACTTGTGGCCGTGTTTCATTCTTCTCTACACAGCTCTGACCATAAACAAGTGATCCAATCAGCGCCGTGTATTTCAGTCTCAGTGTAACGCTGCCCTCTTGTGGCCGTCGTTAACAGCGCAGATGTAAATTAGCATTTTGCCTCACCGCACTTTGGACGAAAAGCTCATAGCTCATTAGCTGTCATGCTTAAGCTTATCACCAAGACGTTGAGGCTACAAAATGTTAATGAACACGACTACATCGTGTCTGTATGATCCAGCTCCTCTTTGGGGAGAAACAGTGTAATAACTATTAGAAACTACCAACTACGTGGTGGCGCTGCACGTCTAATAAAATTCCCGAAATATCTACACTTGCGTTCATACAGAAGACACACGATGTATAGTTTTCTGGAAATACGAACTTCAAAAACTGAACTTGAATGAAAAAGGTGGCTGGATAAAAAAACCACTGGGTGCAAGCAATGAGCACTGTGATGAAAGGACTCCACTTCATACTCACACATTTACATTCATACTCTACATACATTCACATTTACATTCCTACGTCCTTTGTGAGTTTAATTCCATTCTGTTCTGTTGATGACAACTTAAATGGGAATTTCACAGTTTTTTATATTTTATGCATAACTAAATCTTCAACATGTGAACACAGTCACTTAGAGTGCTTTGGTGTGAAATGCTCCGTTCTGGAGAAACTTACTGAAGTCAGTATTGTTTACAGTGGTGGTGATAGGAACCAGACATCTGAAGCTCCCTAACAGAAACATATTACATTAAATGTCACAAATGTCTATGAAAATAGCTGAGACATTGCTTTACAATAGTTTTGATAAGATTTTGGCCTAAAACAAATCCATTCATGGTGGAAAAGTACATGCAGAGCATTGTAAGGCACAATAGCACCCAAAGAAAACCTTTTTTTCACTACTATTTTACCATTAAAAACAATGCACTGAGAAGACATGTAGGCTTACTGGTCATTTTGGATAGTTAATTTGTGTTGTATGCATTGCAAGCCGTAGTTCCCATCACCACCACTGTAAAGAAATATGAGGTAATAAGTTTGTCCAAAATGAACCATCTCACATCAAGATAGTTATTCTGTTTAAATGTAAAGGACTGAATGCAAAAAAATAATATTGTCACATTATAGCACAATTATGTCTTAATAATAAACAACCAATACAGGTAGCAACCTGGCTCACGTATAAAATATATGTAAATATAGTTCCTAAGAATGTGGATTGAGAAACGAACTGTCCCTTTTTTAATAAAAAAGTTTAATGTATTCTGTAAACAGTGTTAAAGTGTCAAAGTGTAGCACTCCGTACATACAGTCTGTATATGGAAACTAAGCTTCAAACAAAGCCCACTGGGCTTATATCAGCCTACAGTAGCTTAGCCCCGCCCATTCACACTGACATAAATTATAGTTATAAGTTATGAGGACTATTTCGGATTGTTTTTGAATGAGACTCATTTTGTAGATATAACAGTCTTATTGACGCAGAACAAAAACAGCCTGGTCCCAGTTTTCCCAAAGATCAACCTGATATTTTTGCTTTCTAATGGGAATTGGCTAAATCGCTACACACTGGTAGGACACCTTTAGATCCCATTAGGAAACTATCACCTGCATCTGAAATCAGTCCCAGGACACCTGTTAACCATAAGAATGCTTTACAATGATATCAATACCGTTAGTGACTAGTAGAACCAACGGAAACATTTAATGGTTTCTACGAAACCAGCAGGGTATTGTTTTGCTGCTCCAGAACCCCTGATTCACCTAAAAAAGTAATTGATAATTACCTATCGAAGGGTTTCATGGGAGGGGAAAGAATAGAGCCTGTGGGCTGCACTGCATGCTGCCTTACATAAGTTACTACGTAAGTGTCTGTGTGCAAGTTACCTGGAAGGTCTGGCCCAGCTCGTACACTTCTCCCCGGTACTCGCAGCCTATCCTCTCGCAGCGCGGGCAGCAGTCGCTTGGGTAATGGCTCACGTGGATGCAGGCGGCGGGCAGAGCCGTGCACTCCGTCCGCGAGCACACCGAGCCCAGAGCCGTGCACTCGCACTGACTGCAGTGGTCAGAGTCCAGAAAGTACCACTCACCCACATAGTACACCGAGCCGTTCGCCTCACACGTCTCCTCCTGACCGGCCACGGGGAAGGGAGAGGAAAACGAGCCCCGGACACTCAGCAGAAACAGTAGAAGGGCACTGAACCCAGCCATGACCAACCAAGAAGGCAGAGACTGAGACCGAGTCAGGAGTTCAGAGACTCAGAGCTGGAGGCGCCTCTGCCGTCTGTTCCACTGTTAGAAGTGCAAAAGCGCAGAGCTACATCTCAGACCGCCTGAGCCTCAGCTTTCTCCTCACACTCACTCTCTCACACCCCTGCTCTGCTCGCAGCAGCGCCACTCTCACACTCTCACACTCAGAAAAGTTTTCCGCCTCTCGGATTATCTTTCACTTTTACACGTGACGGGCTGGTTTGGGGGTCAAGTAGACTTGCGTATCGATGATATGAACACTTTGATAGACGTCACTGTTGTTGCTATTATTATTATTATGATTATGATTATTATTATTATTAGTAGTAGTAGTAGTAGTAGGCTAGTTAGCTCTGGATTTTTCTAACGAGAAAATGAGGCAGTGAGTGTAAACATATTATGGCACCACCTCATGCCAAAGCAACCTCTGCTTTTAAGTTACAACTGCTTTTTAACATAAAATAACAACAACAAAAATAATAATAATAATAATGCCGTGTAAAATCTAAAACTAATAAAATGTGCAAAAGTTCTGATAATTTTCGTAATGAGTAGAGGTCGTCGCCTGTAATCTCGCGATGTTTTCTCCATGGCAACAAGACTGTTTACACTAGATACAGGAAGCGCACAGAGGAGCTGGTAGGTAAAAAACATGCACGAATTTTATAAAAACGGTTAGAAACGGGTTAACTGCTTTACAGCACAGCTTCTGCTTCCATTTTTGGGGTTGTTGCATTTGAGTAACAGTGAGCAATAAAAAGTTTAGCACCGTGAGTCTAAATTTGAGGTGTGTGTTGCTACCTTACCGAACAGATCTAAATGGTAATTCCACCCAGTTCTTCTTTATTTAGTTGATACGATGTAAACAAAGTCATTCGGAGTGGTTTTATGTGAAATAGTACATTGAGAAATAAGAAACCTTCAGATTTCTTTACAGTGGTGGTGATAGGAACCAGGGGTTAAATACAGCGTTTTTTATTTACTACACAAAACCACCAGTGGACCTACACGTGTCGTGTTTTTATATGCAATGTTGATAAAGGTAAAATAGCGGTAAATCCAAAATAAGTTTTTTGGGGGAGTTACGTTTTTTCCCTATGATGTCATGCATGTATTGTAAAAAACACATTCCAGGCTAAACCTTCTGGTGCTGATTTAACTGGTCCAGTTAAACTAGCACTGGTGAAGCTGGCTGACCATCATTCCAGCATTAAAAAAGCAACATCATACTGGTTTTGTTGGTGATCAGCCTAAAATCTCCCATCATCTCAAACCTATCAGAAATCAATGTCTCAGGCATCTTAGACAATATTGTGTGGTGGGAGCTTTTAGAAGCATCAAATGTTTTAGATGTTCTGTTACCACCACTGTGAAAAGTTCAGACTTGCTAAGTTTCTCTAAAACAGACCATTTCACAATAAACCATTGTGAATTTACATCTTCATGATTTAATTATGAAGAAATTTTCCATTTTAGCAATCTCACCACATCACTAAAATGTGTTTCTTTTACTGGAAGACATGTTTTATTCATTTGCTGAGAGGGAGAGAGAGAAAAAGAGAGTGAAAGAAAGAAGTGTTAGGGCCACATCACTGTACACACCTACATGGAGGTAGCAAAGGGTCATTTTCCTACACAAAATATGCCAGAATAATAATGAGCATGAATTCCATTCTGATATGAGATAGTTTGTGGTGGTCTGTTGCTGGTTTAACTGCTCCCCCAGCATTCCAGCATCCAAAACACATCTTTCATTGTTGTTGATCACCGTGCTAGCATCCAAAATGCAATATGTGCTGTTTTCCTAACAACATCAGCAGCTTCCTATAACTGGGACTATTTTCTCATTAGAAAAAATGTCAGAAAAGTGTCAAAATGTTTAGAGACAGCAAGACACTTTTCAGACCTTTATCAGCCAGCTTCTACGTGGTAGTTTTGACTGAGATTTTTTTGTCATAATTTTCTTGTTTTATGATTATGTATAAACCAGCAGGACAACATTCGTTTTCAGTTACTCATGCAGATGTCTACTGGATGTTGGTGAGACTTGTGGCTTCATGGAGAGTTTCCAGCCCCAGCAGTCTGTATGGGACCTGGTAAAGGATTGCGTGCCTGACTCTGAGCTTTCAGAGATAAGGACTGTACTTGGAGAAGGACTGATAGACATGTACACTGAAATATATTCTGAGGTAAGGAGAACTGTGGTTTACAATAAAGTCAACAGAGTCTGTTAAAGACTTACAGATTTTTAGGCTTTCTGAAGATCTTAGCAGGCTACTTTGAAAAATGGCATTGTGCCACAAATTAATTAAAAAGGAAAGCTTGGAATCACTGAACTTGGCCAAACTAAACCTAAAACTGTTCTTTTGTTGAAGTTAAGAAGCTGTGTTACTCTGTAAAATACAAGTTGTGGTTTGGCACAAATGTGGTGAGACTCTCTGGCTCATGTTTACTTATCACTAGTTCAAACCTTAAAACCTTTTGCAAAGCACAATGTATTTCAACAGGACTACTAGATTTGAATGTTGGATATCATGCATGTCTGCAATAACAGCTTATATCTTCATATCTACAACTTCAGACACAAACTCTCTCTGCAAACTCTCTCTGTCTCTCTAGGATGATATGAGCACTGAATGTCCTGCATTTTATTTCTATATCACCCCCTTTCATCTAATGCCCTGATGCTTTTAGTCAAACCTAATACACAAGTGAAGCACTACTGAGAACTTTCTAGTATGTAAAACAGATGCCTAGATACTTCATTTTATAACGTTTTACAAGATTAAACTCTTCTAATATAGACCATTCAAGTAGTAATGTTTTGTGATTTATATGATGGATCTGAATGTTATTCGCTGGTTTATAAGAAAGTAGTAATGTAAGATGTGGTGTGTAGAAGCATAAGCTGCCATGTGCTTTGCTGCAAATGAGCTAAACAAGTCAGGAGGCAAACATGAGCTTTAAATGCTCTAATTCCATCCTGTAGTTAAGAATATTAAGGCCTAAAATGACGTGCTGCTTGTTATAATGCTAAAGTTTCCGGCTGTAGGGTAAACAAGGGGGAAAAATAAGCTGGAGGATTTCTGTTCATTCAGCCTGAGTTCACACTGGTGGCAGGGCATATCATAAACACCTGGGTGTGGGATAAGAATGGGAGAGAGAAGCAGCTCGCATAGTCTTTGCTGGGGCAGTTTTAGATGGCCTGGTTTGAAAGAGCACAGCGGGAATAAAGAGCTGGTTTAATGTTCCCCTCCCTACGAGTGCTTTGAAGTTCACTTCAGGAGAAGGGGGGTGGGGGGCGCAGGGCAAGTTTGGGGCCAGGTGTGGAGAGCTATAATTGAGTTCAGACTGTGTGCCCCAGTGTGATTATTCCTGCTGTTTGCTTTCCCTCTTTCTGTTTTTTTCCCATGTCTGCTGGCTGGCAGTCTTATGCATGTGGATTTCTTCCAGCTCCTGAAAATTTCCTGGTCCCTCAGTACATTGTGAGTGTTTACCTTGGGTAGGAATTCCAACCAACTGACAGCACATATGGTCTATATCTAGTATAGTAGTGACTACTGTCAAGATTTCAGGGAATATAAGGCTCTTGGTGGTTCAATACCTGGCATTCTGCATTCAGAATGATTCTTGGCACAGATGCTTTATGTGGGTCAGTTTGTCTTTGTAGTGTATAGAGACTCAAGCTTGCTGCAGACTGTGCGATTACAGCAGTCTTATAAGACTGAGAGGGTGCCAGTATAATCATGGCCACATTATGTGGCAGACTATGTGTGCTGCACGCCCAAATCAACACATTCTGCTTGAGTTACCATCAGCTCTACCCACTTGTAGTTGTTCTGAGTTGTGCATCATCCCATGCCATTTTCCTATTAGTGGCTTTGTAGCTTTATACAATAGTTAATTCCAATGGCACAATCTGATTGGCTGAGAAGTATTCTAGCCGTTATTTCTGATAACAACATGTTTTTTTGGTTTTACATCAACTGTATCTTTCAGCTGAGCACTGGTTGCTAAGTAACAACTGCTTTTCAGCTAACTGTTAGTATGTTTCTACTTTACCACATACAAAACCAAAAAAATTAATTTGCTCAGATTCTGACAGTGGAACAATTAAATAAACTGCAATTAGCTGGAGAAGAACAGAAGACAATTCAGCAAACAAGATAGGCGGTGAACTGCCTTACAGACTAATGGGAACAAGATGACGTTCAGGTTTATCTGACTAGTACTGAAGTACTACAAAAAAGCTGAGCTGAACCTGAGACTGTGACCTTTTTATGGTTGTATGCATGACAGTAAAGTTGGGCTTGTATTGGACATTTCATTGGACATTCGACTTTCTTCCTTCAATTTCTGATTAAATAAATGTCCGAAATAGATCAAACCTATATTTTCTCACTCCTGAGAAGACAGCGAACAGACTATAATCAAATATAAAAATGTCTGTCATTAATTTTGCTGAACATAATAGAATCCGCAGACGACTGGTGTGTTAGTTGTATACAGTGTGCAAAATACCCCCTGGAGTCCCATGTTGGCTGGCTACTTCAGCCAACTCACTAACCATAGCAGTGCTGATGCTAGCTTCACTGGTTTGGTTTAACAATTCTTCTTCTGGAAATGCTCTTTTTTAGTTTGGTAATGTTGTCTTCCATACATCAACTCCTCTTCTGCCTTTGGTTTGAGAAATGAGTAACAATTCACTATTTCCACCAGTCTTTTGGGAAATTGGGCAAGTGTTCAGATTTACATATACTCTGCAGCATATTACAAAGTTTTTCAGAGGCATCCCAGGCATAGTTACAGTTGCTAGGCTATGAAGTACCAACCGTTGGAACCAGTTGACTACAGTGCCGCCCTCAGGCAGACCAGTACTGCATCTCTAGTTAGTTAAGAATGCCAAAGACAGAAGCTTGCTAATTATAGGTAAAACTTTTTGAAACATTTAGGGCATCTAAGAGGTTAATTAAGGGGTCTCAAACCCTCAGGAGCCCCTGTATTTCACACCTTGGTCTAATAGCCCTCTTGCTATCTTTAAACGTACTAGAATCTTTTATCCTTGGGGTCAGTTTGACCCCAGCGATTGAAACCTTCGAGAAATATCAAAGTTCTGGTGGGAATTATGATGTGTGAACTATCAGTGGTTCTCACACTACTGCAGGTATGGTTATGTTAGGTTATTGCCCTAGAGCAGAGAGAAGTTTTTTGAAGATTATAAAATTACATGTTACATTGACCTCAATGTCATCCAAAAAAGTGTGTAAAATGTTGATATTTCTTATGGTTTATGCTGCTGAAACAGCCTGGGGTTCAACGGCCCCACTATGTGATCATGTTAATGTTATGCAGTAGTACACAGTAGTACACAAAAATATGGTTCTTTAAAGGTTCTTTAGTAAACAAAATTGTTCTATATAGAACCATAAACACTCAAAGAACCCTTAGCATGACTAAAGAGTTCTTTGCATCATGAAATGGTTCTTCAGATTGATAGAGAATGTGTTGTAGATGGTTCTATAAAGAACGTTTTTGAAAAGGGTTCTTCTATTGTTACGATGTTAACAATTGTAACAATGGAAGAACCCTTTTGGGTGCTATAGAGAACCCTTTGAACTCTTAGAACAGCTAGGAGAGGACAGGAATTGGCCATTCAAGTAAGAGAAACAGTAGAGCAGGTGAGAGCTGGCACAAAAAGACAGAGGAAGACAGGACAATATAATGTAATATGCATATTAATTATTAGATTTTTTACTTGTTATAATTTTTTCACAGAATTTGATAATGACACAACAGAAATGCTCCAAAAGTGCTTGGAAAATAATATAGTTCCATTAACTTCCATTCAAAGTTAAGAATGTGTTTTCCTCCTCCTGTATAGTTTTGGAGATATGAGGTTTTGGTCCGACAGCAGCATTTTTTAATATCACCTGTTAATTATACAAGCAGTTAATTATTTTTAGATAAAGGTTTAACATTACCAAACTAAAAATGTTTAGATAAAGTTTTGGGAGTAGGCACAATACAGAACAGCCAGTTAGAACAGAGGTAGTTTACATATACCAGTCTTAAAGGCACAGTAACAAAAACAGCCTGTTTTATAAAGAGAGATTGGAAAATGGCAGTGTAGAATGAAGGATGACCGTTTTTGGTCCATAACAAATGTCATAAGTAGACAGATAAGTAAGAGAAGATATAAAATGTAAGAAAAATGCAGATTAACGCCTCTTTACCACTTCTAGTTGTATTCAAGTGACTTGTCACCACAGTAGCAGTGCTCTTACTTAAAAAAAAGCTACATTGTGTTTTGGGGTTTCGGGGATATGTAATTGAATGCGACGTGCAGAAAAACGTTTTGTAATGTCAGTTGGCCTTCGGACCTCATCCCTGAGTGGATGAATCTGATGATTGACTTCTTTTTGAGCTTGTGCGAATCATTAAAAGACGTATAACGTGATCCTACAGTTTTTTCACAATTTGTATAAAAAACAATCAAACATAGTGCTTTAAGCAGGTGTTTCAGTACTCTTTTTGCCCTGCTTAAAACCAGGTCAGATCGTCTGGTCCTAGGTCAGCTGTACTGGACTGTTGTACTAATACCCTGTCTTCCTGTGTGTTCTGCTTTTCTCTGTTGACTCATTGTAGGTGCAGATGTGGGAGCAGATTTGGCAAGAAGCTCAGAGTGAGAAGTGCAGGTCCCATATCCCCAGACCCTGCATGCTTCTGACTGACCCCCCAGCCATCAAAGAACTGCTACGGGCTGAGCTACAGCTACTGCTGCTCACTTTGCGAGAGAAAGCAGCCAGGCGGGGCAGGTAAGGAGAACGCCGCAAGTAAAGGTTATAGGGCTGTTTCAGAAAGCAGGATTTTAAAGTTTTGAAGCCAGATAACTTAATCTCACAACCTATTCCAGTAGTAAAAGAGGTCAGGGACATTTCTTCTGGACAATCTTCATTTTTGGCTTGGGTTATCCAGTTCACTGAAAAATCCTTATTTGTGACATAACCCAAAGCCAGTACTACACAACAACAGCACTGAAAAATGAAGGAAATGGCAAATTAACTTTTAGCAGCTGCATGCGGACATGAACTTGGGATCTGAGCTGGAGATGGCACAATAGTTCTGAAACCTTGGGTAGTTCCAGTCTATATATATATATATATATATACACACATGTATTTATGTATGTATGTATGTATCAGGCATAACATTATGACCACCTCCTTGTTTCTACGCTCATTGTCCATTTTTTTCGGCTCCACTTACTATATGTGCACTTTGTAGTTCAACAATTACAGACTGTAGTCCATCTGTTTCTCTGCATACTTCGTTAGCCCCCTTTTACCCTGTTCTTTAGTGGTCAGGCCCCCATGGACCCTCATAGAGCAGGTACTATTTGGGTGGTGGATCATTCTCAGCACTGCAGTAACACTGATGTGGTGGTGGTGTGTTAGTGTGTGTGGTGCTGGTCTGAGTGGATCAGACACAGCAGTGCTGCTGGAGTTTTTAAACACCTCAGTGTCACTGCTGGACTGAGAATAGTCCACCAACCAAAAATATCCAGCGTCCTGTGACCACTGATGAAGGACTAGAGGATGACCAACACAAACTGTGCAGCAGCAGATGAGCTATTGTCTCTGACTTTACATCTACAAGGTGGACTGACAAGGTAGGAGTGTCTAACAGAGTGGACTGTGAATGGACACAGTGTTTAAAAACTCCAGCAGCACTGCTGTGTCTGATCCACTCAGACCAGCACAACACACACTAACACACCACCACCACGTCAGTGTTACTGCAGTGCTGAGAATGATCCACCACCCAAATAAGTACCTGCTCTGTGAGGGTCCATGGGGGTCCTGACCACTGAAGAACAGGGTAAATAGGGGCTAACAAAGTATGCAGAGAAACAGATGGACTACAGTCTGTAATTGTCAAACTACAGCTAATTGTAGAAGTGCACCTATATAGTAAGTGGAGCTGATAAAATGGACAATGAGCGTAGAAACAAGGAGGTGGTCATAATGTTATGCCTGTGTATATATATATATATATATATATATATATATATATATATATATATATATATATATATATATATGTGTGGTGTGTGTGTGAGTGTGTGTGTATACTTGGTTTGCTTTGAACAGTTTAATAGCCCCAGTTTCAGCCTTTATATGAATGAGATAAAAGGAAATCATTTGTCCTGCTGCTGCACTCAGTTCAATACTAAAGCCCCATGAGTTTTTTCTGTTGTTCTTGATGTGGGTTTGCTTATTTTATTTAATAAAGTTAACTCATTGCACAGATAATGTGGTTACATGACTAACTTAATAAAGTTGGTCTCAGCCAGTCTCCTTGGCATCGGCTTTTCAGGCTCACATATGGAGTCACACTGCTTGTTATTCAGTCAAACTAGCTCATATTACCAACTATAAATGTAATCAAAATGACTTGACAACAGAGGTTTACCACACAGACTAATCGAATTATGACATTTTAAAGTTTTACTTGTGACTTTTTTCAAAATTCACCAGGCATGTTGCTAAAGACCTGACCTGAAAAACTGATGAAAATTGGGTAGCAAAGGAGGCTAAGCAGTGATTGGAGAGCTGAGGAAAATGGGGCAGGTGCTGATTGGTTCAATCCCAAATGTTGGCAGTCTAGTTGCACCCCTGCCTTGTAGTATGGCACGCGGCTTTTGTCATACACTGGATACTGTACTGTATTCTACTATGAAGAGTAGCATGCAGCATACAGAATATACTAGTGCAGTATGCAGTTTGTAGTATAGTAGTTTGCCATTTCAAATGCGCCCAATGCTCATTGAATGTGCACTTTTGATCACAATTTCCAACCCTATTTACTGATGTTTTTCCCATTCATGTAAATGAATGTAAAGTTTAGCCAGAGGTCACCACTTTTACCAACAAAGTGCTGGTGTGATTGTAGGTTTTCATTCCAATAAAGCATAAGCACATCTGATAAAGCATAAGCATAAAACACATCCAATTTTACTTTTTTTTAATCAGTTTTTAAATCCAATTTTACTTGGTTAATCAGTTGGTCTCAATCTTCAGGCAACTGAGTAGTAGGTTGTGACTGAAACTCCTGCCATATATGTCCCAATAATGAACCCTCTTTCAAAGTCTCTTCAATCTTTTCCTCCCACTATTTTGATGCAAACTTTAAATCAGCTGGGCTTGCTTACAATTTTATACCTGCCACAGAGAAAAGATGTTAATTGCTTAATTATATCATGCAGTACAGTTAAGTAGAAGATTCTACACTTGTTACGTTTTTCCACTTATGTATAGTCCAGGACTAGGCTTAGTCTCTGTCTCTGAAACCAAGTCTTACAACGCAGACATGTGGAAAGATTAGACTTCTTAAAACTAAGAAACTTAGATCTAGTATAATGCTTAGCTAGCTGCTTGTTATTCATGTTAACATTTGTTTACATGTAGCCACTGTTGTTATTTTTTGACCTACTGTACTTTATGTTGCGCTATAAGCAGTTCTGTGATATTTTCTCTGATATTTAAGGCAGCACTATATTTAGTCTGAGCTCATTGGACATCCATGCATAGGATTTCTGGGTGTCTAGGACAAAAAAAACTAACTGAACACATGACCTGTTCACACTCTCTGAGCTACTTCACACTGGGAGAAAATAAAATATCTTTTGGTTCAAAAAGAAAAAAACCCAGACGGTTTGAGGTAAAAGCTCCATTTCTCAACCTATGGTCCCCTTGCTTAGCCTTATATTCACCCCCTCACAAATAAAAGTGCTGATAAATGTGCTGACCTTAAAGAGGTCCCCAAGGTAGGGGTCAGAGGTCAGGACCCCACTTTGTCAAAAGTGGGCAGAGCCCTACCAGAAAGAATTCTGCTTTCAAAATCATTGACATGTTACAGAAAAGAGTGGGGGAAAGCTTAGCGGGTTCTTTACGTATTACGGCCAATTTGGAACATAATGGGACTTTGCCTTCGCTGCTTGCGGTTGTTGTAGTAGGCCTTTCATTCTTTTTACAAGTTGTTTAAGTAATACTTTATTTGCCTTTTAATTTGCAGCATTTTATGATTGTGTTGCAATTTGTTGCATAGTTATCTCAATTGGAGAGGGTCCTTTGTTGTAAAATAGCTGTGTGTAGTCTTTTTGGGGGGATCCTGCTGGTCATTGTAACAATACATCCGGCTGATTGTTTAACATTTTCTAAAGAAGTTATTTACAGGTGCCAATAAGACAGACGAAGTGGTCGTCTCTAAGTGATGGAAAGATGTTGGAAAGAATGCTGGGTCTGTCGCTGTTCTTCCTTTTGAATAGTGGTTTGCTTGTTGTCCTATAGAGCGGTTTACACACAGATGTAATGTGGTGAATCTTTGCTTGACTTGCAGAAGCATTGTAGATGCAAACCAGCATGATATAGCATTTAAGATCAAAAGAGATGACACAGATTCCCAGACACGGATAAAGACTAATCATAGAGTGAATAGTGTTTTCAATGGAGGTTCCCTATTGAGAGTGTCATTTGGTCCACCCAAGACTTAATCTGTGTCCGGAAAACTGTCCCTTAAACTGTTCATTAAATCTTCGGGGAAATAGCTCTGGGTAGCACTTGGTGCAAGACACCTCATTGTTGGGAGCAGGTGCACGGCAAACGGCAGCACACTAAATCAGAAAGAGCAATTCGAAAGCTCACCAAGAGCTTTAAAGAGTAATTTGCAATTTCTTTTATGTTGCACTGAAATAAATCGCCCCGCATGACACCAGCAGATGCCCAGCGCATTATCGCTCCTCTGAGAAACACCACTTTGTAGTCTTATTTGTTTCTTATGTCTTACTCTCCCTCTTTCTCTTTTTAAATATACAAACCCAATTCCAAAAAAGTTGGGGCAGTAGGTAAAATGCAAACAAAAACAGAAAGCAGTGGTTTATAAAACTACTTTGAACTGTATTTGAACAAAAGCAGTACAAAGACAAGATACGTAGTATTTTACCTGATCAACTTCACTGTTTTTAATATGTGCTCTTTCTGAAACTGATGCCTGCAACACATTCCAAAGCAGTTGGGACAAGGGCAATTTAAAACTAGAAACGTCATGAAAATTTAAAGAACATTTTAAATAAGTGATGCAATTGAAGCCTAGTCCTTTATGAGCAAGATGGGTCAAGGCTCGCCACTTCTCCAAAAATGCATCAGCAAAAAAGTCACTAGTTTAGAAATAATTTTCAACAACTATAAGTATTTCATCCTCTACAATGCATAATATTGAAAAATTCAGGGAATTCAGAGAAAAGGCATGATCTTTGACCCCTCAGGCAGCACTGCATGGGCTCGGGAGTACTTTGAAAGACTACTGTCAGTAAACACTGTTAATCGCTGCATCCAGCAAAGCAAGTTAAGACTGTGCTTATAACAGTGGAAGTCATATGTCAATAACGTCCACCAACTCTCGGACTCAAGCTCATCTGAAGTGAACTGATGCACAGTGGACATGTGTGTTCTGATCTGATTAGTCAACCTTTAATCATATTATTTTTGAAAATAATGAGCCAAAGAAGAAGAAGAATGAGCCATCTAGATTGTTGCCAGTGTGAAGTTCAAATGCCAGCTCCTGTCATGGTATGGGGGGCTAATTAGTGGGTAACCTGCTCATCTGTGAAAGCACCATTAATGGCAAACACAGTTTAGAGCAACATATGCAGCCTTCTAGACAGCATCTTTTTCAGGGATGCCCATGCTTATTTCAATAGGATAACACCAAGCCACATTCTGCATGTGTTCCAACAACTGTGTAATCAGAAAGAACTGGTGCTAGACTAGCCTGCCTGTAGTCCAGAACTGTCTCCCACAGAAAAATGTGTCTAATAAGCTCAAAATTTACATCAAAGACCACGAATGCACAGCTGAAGGCTTGTGTAACAGATGAAAGGCAAAATTTCTGCTTTTAAAAATGGATCATCTGATGTTTTCAGACTCCAAACATTTATTAAGTGTTGTTAAAAGGAAAGGTGAAGTAACACAACATGCTCCCTTCCCAAATTTTCTGGAGCATATTGCAGGCATCAAGTTTGGAAAAAGCATACACTGATAAAAAAAAATACAAAGTTTATATAAAATGTGAAATACAGGTCAAACAGAACTGCTTTCTGTTTCAATTAGAACTTCACATACTGTTATTGTCCCAATTTTTTTTGAATTGGGGTTGTATAATTACATCACCTATATCACCAATAGTTTGTTGATTTTACAAATTTTTCTCTTATCCCAACTGTAGCCCCCCAGCCAAGGCATGTTTAGTGTGTAAAGTCTGTTTCTATAATTTTGCACTGGAGGCTAATGCAGCTAGCAAGTAATGAAAGCTTGTGCCTACTAGCAGTGTGCAAACTACATACCTGAATCATTAAATACTTGCCTCAAACTTTGCCAAGTTGTTAAATAATCACAAACAGCCTTGTTGATGAGGTTTCTAAAACTGTATGAGATGCTGTTATCTAAAAAATGAACAGAAATACAGAGAAAATTCATCATTGAAGATGGCTGCTGCTACTGTTTGTAGTTTTGCATCATACATCTGTCCATTTTATAGATCAGTGGTTCTCAAACTCAGGCCCCCAAGAGGGTCCACATTTTTGCTCCAAGCCAACACACACTGCGTAAGAATAGAGCAAAAACTTGACTTGACTTGACTTAACTTGAAAATGTTGACCATCTGGGGAGCCCTGAGGATCAGTTTGAGAACCAATGTAACAGACAACAGTACATTATACAGTGTGGGAAACCACATAAGCAAGTCTTTTAGGGATCACTTTATAACAGTGTTGGGTTAAGATAGTACAAAGTAACTTGTTAAAGTAATGTTCCTGTGACAAAGTAGTGTAACGCATAATACTATTTACTCAAATGTCTTTATAAGAACAATATTAATTACGTGATGCTTTCAAAAAAATAAATTGTTTCATTATAGATTATCTGTGCTGCATCAACTGACATCACAACTTTTTTAGTATGAGTAGTGCAATGTGAGCACGGAAAGTGCCATAAACTCAGCCATCTGTCGGAGCATCTAATCTAATGAAGCTGATGGATGAAAATCCCCAAGCTAAAGAAAAGTGAGCCCTAACCTCATGTTTGATGTTTACTGTGATTGGCTGTTACTTTCTAAATAAATTGCTGATAAAAAGACTCCTGGATTTTCCCATGTACAGTTAGTACAGAGTAATGAAAAAGTAAAGCAATGAGTATTCATGTAATTTTTGGTCCAGGAAGTAATGCGCAAATTCATCCCATTACAGTTTGAGAGAAGTAATTAGTCATTTATAATGGATTACATTTTTTGAGTAACCACCCCAACATTGTTTAATAGCTCAGGGTGGTTAAGGGCACTTGAGTGATTTAGGCATGCACATTGGTTGTAACTCCAGTACATAATGAAAGAACCAAACTTTAGACATCAGACACGTCTGGGCTAATCCACTGCATTTGCAACTTGTATAGATTCAGTGTTTTTGCTAAACCATTCCTTTACCCACTTTGGGATAGAACCTGGGATCCATGCCCACTGGTCTGCCCCAGTTTTTGGGGGCTTTCCCGGCACGCTGCACTTCCCAGAGCAGGAAATCGTTGACTGTGGTGTCACTGGGAGAAGACTGGTCTTCTGAAAAGGGACTTGATTTATAGGAGCTGATCGGCAGTGTTTTGTTTTTTTTCTCAGCCTTTCTCTCCCTTCCCTTTTGCCGGCTTTCCTCTCCCCCTTGTGTGGTCCTCCTCCGCTCTTTGTTTAATGTGATTTGTAATGGGTGAGCGCAGTGGGGCTGCACCTGTCGCTTTTGCGCCGGCCTCAGCACTGAATACCCATTGAGCTGGAGGACCTTAGCATAGGGCTCCTCCGAGCACTCCTAAGGAGATCCCCTAAATCTGCACAGGAAAAGTGGAGTAACAATCGGTGCAGGAAGCCTGTAAGCTTGAAAAGTTTGTGTGTGCAATGTATTTCACATGGAGGCAACCTGAAGGAAAAGTGGTTTGAATGGGTTCTTATTTAACATGGATGCATAACTTGGGAAAGCTGTAATAACAAAGCAGAACGTTTTTTTTTGTTTGTTTGTTTGTTTGTTTTTTTTCTCTTGATGTCACTGCACTTCTGTACCATCTTTCTTTATCAACATTAGGACTCCCTTCACTGACAAAGCAGCTGGAAGAGAGAGAGAGAGAAAGAGTGCACTGCTCTCTGATCTGTGCTTGCGGCTACAATGTAGCCTCTGTTCTTGTCCAACCCCCCTCCAACTGCTAGAAATAGGCCTAATACCCAGCTCGTATCAGATTGACACCTACAGAGCCTGATTGTCATGCCTTTGGCCTCTTTCTATGGAATATTTAGTTCCTTTTCCTCTTTTTTTGTCCCAGAAATCAAAATCAAGTGCAAGCAACAGGGAATTCTTTTGTGGATTTTCAAATAACCAAAAAAAAAAAAACACTTTTTCAAAAATCAATGTTGTTGAAAGTAAAGGTGATATAACACAACATGCTCCCATCCCAGTTTTTTGCAGGCATCAAATCTGGAATGAGCATAGTTGGAACTTGGAATTTAAATAATTGAATAGATGTCTCTGACTTTTACATAGTACTGTAGGTACACTTTATATGCTTACCAGCAAGCTGCACTTTGTAGGCTTAATTTTTTTATAATTTACAGTGCTCAGAGAAAGTATTTGCCCCCTTCTCAGTTTCTTCTATTTTTGCATATTTGTCACATTTGAATGTTTCAGATCATCTAACTAATTTTAATATTAGACAAAGATAACCCAAGTAAACACAACATGCTGTTTTTAAATGATGATTTAATTTGTTGAAGGAAAATGCTGTTCAGCCCTATCTGGCCCTATGTGAAAAAGTAACTGCCCTCTTAGCGACTAAATTAACCAGTTAACCAAATTCAACTGACTGTTGAGTTCAATTTTACCAGCCACACCCAGGCATGATTAGTGACAGACCTGTTGAAAATAAATATCACTGTATTAGAACTTGTCTGGCAATGTGAAGCAGGCTAGAATGTCTCAAAAAGCAGCACCTGGTGCCACGTTCTAAAGAGATTCAAATACAAATGTGAAACAAAGTCACTGAAATCTGCCAGTCTGGAAAGGGTTACAAAGCCACTGCTAAGGCTCTGTGACTCCAGTAAACCACAGTGAGAGCCATTATCCACAAATGGAGAAACCTTGGAACAGTGGTGAACCTTCCCAGTAGTGGCCGGACTACCAAAATTTCACGAAGAGCGCACTGACAACTCATCCAGGAAGTCACAAAAGAAAGCAGACGAACATCTAAAGAACTGTAGGCCTCACTTGCCTCAGTTGAGGTCAATGTACAAGGTTCCACAATAATAAAGACACTGGGCATTAATGGCAGAGTTGCAAGGCACAAACCACTACTGACCAAAAAGGCTTGTCTCACATTTGAAAGAAAAAAAAAAAAAACATTTAGATGACCTCCAAGATTTTTGGGACACTATTATGTGGACTGATGAGTCAAAGGTGGAACTTTTTGGAAGACATGGGTCCTGTTACATCTGGTGTAAAGCTAACACCACATTCCACCATAAGAACATCATACCAACAGTAAAACATGGTGGTGGTAATATGATGTTTTTTACTTCTGCAGGAACTGGAGGACTTGTCATAATTGATGGAACCATGAATTCTGCTCTCTATCAGAAAATCCTGACGGAGAATGTCCTCCCATCAGTTTATGGCCTAAAGCTCAAGCACAGTTGGGTTATGCAGCAGGATGATGATCTGAAGTGCACAAACAAGTCCACCTCTGAAAGGCTCATAAGAAACAAAATTAAGGTTTTGGAACATCCGAGTCAAAGTCCTGACCTGAATCCTATTGAGATGCTTTGGCAAGACCTTAAACAGGCAGTTCATACTCAAAAACCCTTAATTTCAGCTGAATTAAAACAATTCTACAAAGATGAGTGGCCCAAAATTCCTCCACAGCAATCTTAAAGACTTAAAACATGTTAGCAAATGTTTGATTGCAGTTGTTACTGCCAAGAGTGGCACAACTAGTTATTAGGTTTAGGGGGGCAATTACTTTTTCACATGGGTGATATAGGTTTTGAATAAATGGAATGATCATTTAAAAGCTGCATTTTGTATTTACTTGTGTTGTTTTTATCTTATATTAAAATTAATTGGATGATCTGAAACATTTAAATGTGACAAATTAGCAAAAATAGAAGCAATAAGGTGAGAGGCAAATACTTTTTCACAGCACTGTATCACCCCCACCCCAGGTATTATTTGAGTGGTAGACCATTTTCAGCAAAGCAGTGACACCGACATGTTTGTGTGTGGTTGGGTCTGGTACGAGTGTGTCACTGCTGAATACTCTGCCAATCAAAAATATCCAGCCAACAGTGATACTGTGGTCAGAAACTGACCACAGATGAGGAGCTAGACAATGACTAGTACAAACTGTGCCTCGAAAAAAAAAACAATATCAGCAAGACAGGACTGTCTAATAAAGTGGCAAGTAAATAACAGAAAGACTAAACAGGAAGAAGCTATATTCTTATTTTTATTTTGCCAGTGATTTTCCCATAATGTCATTCCAGCTAATATATAGGTCTTGAGGCCAGAGTTTGCTGGAGTTCAAACTCTCTGAGGCAGTATAGACTAAACACATGCTCACAGGACCAGTTTATGATGGTTCTCTGAGTATGTCTCTTAATAATAAGGTACTGTAGTTCTTCACACATGCTCAAACATAGCTTTGTGCTTTCAGATCTAGACACGCACATATGCACATCCTTGCACACACTCTGGCAGTCCAGAAGGGTTCTTGTTTCATGCCTGGAGAATTGGCTAGGGATGAAAGACTTTTGCTGCCCAGCCCCAACCAATCACTCCACTCAGTCTCAGTCTCTCGTCTCTCAGTCTCTCTCTCTCTCTCTCTCTCTCTCTCTCTCTCTCTCGTCCACTTTTAAGCTGTTCAGCATGGACGTTTGAAGATTACAGCCGAGCCTCTGAAAGCAGGACTGAGTGAAGGAGGACAATCCTCTGATTGTGCATGTTCACTATGAGAGTGGCTTTAGCCATGTGGGAGATACTCAGACTGTGCACTAGAGAGTAAGAGAGTGTAGGTTTACCTTGTGGGCCACCATACTGTGCACCATAGAGTGTCTGAGTTGAATACAGAGACCTTGGCTGACCTGAACAGGAAATACATTCTGTGCTGTCAGAATATTGCCAAGGATAACTATAATATGTTGTAATATGTTTTAACATGAGTTTTTTTTTGTTTTGGTTTTCCTCTCTATTAATTGTGTCGTTGGCAGGGTGGAAAATACTTTGTTAATTGTTCTTCATTACTGTAATTAAGTACTATTAAGTACTGTGGCTTCTGCCGCAGGCTCCGTAGGCCGTGAGGAACTAAGGGGTGTGGCCATGCAAAGCGGCTCTCGGAGCATGCCGTGCTCCCGGTCAAAACAGTCAGTTTGTTGTGACTGCAGTTGTTCTAACTGTGTGGAGGATGGGTTGGTGTTATTGTGGTCAATTTTGAGATCATGATTATTTAAAGCAATTACTAACTGACTTTGAAAACATCATGCATTTACTGAACTTAAAAAAAAAACTTGTCTTTTTAACAGTGGATTTCCTTAAACTGTAAATAGAATCCAACTGAAAAACAAATAAAAAAATAAAGGAAAGGGGTGCGTTGGATTGATAACACATGACAAAATGAGAACATCATTGTGAAACAGAATGCGGCACAACAATTGTTTTATCTTGATTACCTTGTTTTCATAATTGTTGGAAACCAAAATTGTTATTGAAAATAAAATTCGATTAAACACCCAGCCCAGTCACGCGTGTTTTCCACATTTTTTTCTATGCTAACGCTACAGTACTATGTATTTAAGTAAATAGTACATAATACTATGTGTTTAAGTACATAGTACTTCAGGCTATTAAATACATAGGCTAGTTAGAGCTGGGCGATATGGCCAAAAACGTTATCACGATAATCAAAATTCGTATCGTTCGATATCGATACATATCGCGATAAATGTCAAATCATGATTTCTTTCACGTTTGAAGGCTGATTTTGCTCCTGGGTGGTTAACTGTGGTTTTAAACTATCACTTATGGTCCGATCATGACAAACACTCGGCAAACAGTGGAACATTTCACTAATCTGTCATGGAAGAGTGGGAGAAAGTTTCTGAGCTGTTTTTATCAGCTTGAAATGCACAGCTGCAATTTTTGTAATAGTCATGATTAAAGAAAGAAAACGGATTATTTTTAGCTGTCTGCTGACGAGCGCTCGGCTACCCCGTTACAAATGACAAGTGGCCAACAACAGAGCTAAACTCTTCAGTTTCTCAACGTCGACTCGGTTCGGTAGGTCACTGCTGTCACTTCTACCACATCCATGTCAGAGCATATCACAGTATTCAGACACCAGCTAGCGACGACTGGGTTTCTCTACGCTATCGTAGTAGTTTAAGGGGTGAACCGCAGTATATCTGACGTTTGCTGTGTAAAAGCATTATCTGCAGTGTGAATCTCTCACACCAGTCACAGAGTCCTGCTTTTAGGCATGTTTAAACTGAAAGCGGTGATTTTGTGTCTTGTTTGATCTACCTTATCATCAATTCACCGTGTTTTGGAGTGACAGAGCGCTGCTTCAAGTTAGCCAGCAGCTAAAAACAGCTAGCCCTGGAAAGATAGCGCTCTCCCACTCTCCAATGCCTCACAGCTTCCTCAGTTTACTTTAGAACATGAACCCACTTCTTTCTTTCACTTTCGTTGCTCGAGAATGCACTAATACTAAAATATGACGGTTTGGCGCTGTAACACGGCGCTGTAGACGTGGTTTAACACCGCTAAAGTTGTTAGGATGCATGGAAAGAGGTGAGTTCACTGTAGGACAATACAGTTACACCACTGACCTCGTCACTCACACTCGGTCACAGGAGAACAGATCGCCGATAACATCCACTCAGACAGGGAATGTATAACTCCGCGTTTCAGCCGTTGCTAAACTATATTTGGCGACCCTTTTTTTACTCGTGCCCCCCCCCTCTCTAATCAAGTCGAAAAATACGGAAGTGCGCCCTCTCCTGGCGACAGCGGAGTAGTGTCGCTTTCCTTGCCGTAGAAAGCGCCACCAGGGCTTTCGCTAAAACGTGGAAGTGTGAGAATGGTGTATTATATCGAACATTTATCGAACCTGTCTTATCGCTCTATCGAGGAAAAGTTATATCGCGATACTTATCGTTATCGTTTTATCGCCCAGCCCTAAGGCTAGTATTTAAAATTCTGGCCACTCTAGACCATGCTCTGTGTATTCTGTCTGATGGTCTGTTAACTGGGAAACCAGCAATAATAATTTGCCACATTTCCTTTTTTACATGTACATGCTTATGTTTAATGATGTAGGCTCAGAGCCTTTTTTCCCTCTTGACAATTAGTTTTCAGTGCATTTAAATATTAAAATATTCAAACAAGTTCATATTATTATAAAATAAAACAGCCCATAATGGTAATTTATCTTTGTGCAATGACTACTACCACTCTTTAGTTTAACCACCACACATCACCAAATAAAAAAACTATGATTAAAAACAAAAAAACACAAAAAAAACTAACAATATGACCAGCGCAACACACACTAACACACCACCACCACGTCAGTGTTACTGCAGTGCTTAGCATGATCCACCACCCAAATAGTACCTGCTCTGTGAGGGTCCATGGGGGTCCTGACCACTGAAGAACAGAGTAACAGACTACAGTCTGTAATTGTATAACTACAAAGTGCACCTATATAGTAAGTGGAGCTGATAAAATGGACAATGAGTGTAGAAACAAGGAGGTGGTCATAATGTTATGCCTGATCGGTGTGTGTGTATATATATATATATATATATATATATATATATATATATATGTCAGACTGGAACTACCCAAGGTTTCAGAACTATATATATATAGATGTATATATATAGATGTTAATACAATATGTTCATTGATCTATCTTGAGTTTATAGACCTTAAATCAGTCATTATTGGCAAAATGTCAGTCAGCAACATTCTATATTGCTCTCCTTGAATAGGTCATTGAATAAATCTTCATCTTTTTTGCGTGCATCTTGCAGAGATGGAGATGAAGTCATGTCCCAGTATAGTCCCAGGGTGGTGACCTATGCACTTGGTGACAGTGGTGGAAAAGGAAGTCCAGGCAGCCAGTGTGAAGCTGCAATACCACCTAGCAGGCCTGCGTCCAGTTCCAGCCACAGTGAAAGCAGGTCAGTGACACACAAGCACGATAGACCAAGACCAGAAAAAGAAATAGAACGTAGCCTAATGTATGTATGTGTACTGATTAAGGAATTATTGAATTTAGGCTTTGGAATAATGCGCTGATATGTCTTATTTCTTTCTCAGATCAAGCTCAAGACTCTCTTCTCGCTCCAGCTGTGAAGATGAAATTGAGGCTTTGAGGCACAAATTAAACGTCACCCACATAGATGAGGTTGTGTCACATCTCAAGTGAGTAGCACAATCATCCTATATATATATATATATATATATATATATATATATGTATACAAGTGAAAGATACACTTGAATTACTGTGATGTTTATAATACTGTTGTACAACCCCATTTCCTAAAAAAATTGGGATGCTGTGCAGAGTGGAAATAAAAATAGAATGCAATGCAGTGCAAATCATGTAAACCATATTTTTAAAGGAAAGTACTACAAAGACAACATCTCAGATGTTGAAACTGAGAAATTTTATTGTTTTTTTGAAAAATATATGCCCATTTTGAATTTGATGCCAATAACACATTCCAAAAAAGTTGGGATGGGTGCATGTTTACCACTGTGTTTCATCACCTCTTCTTTTAACACTCTGTAAGCGTTTGGGAACTGAGGAGACCAACTGCTGTAGTTTTGAAAGTGATATGTTTTCCCGTTCTTGTTTGATATAGGATTTCAGCTGCTCAACAGTTCTGGGGCTCATTTGTCGTATTTTTCATTTCATAATGCGCCAAATGTTATCAGTGGGTGACAGGTCTGGACTGCAGGCAGGCCAGTGTAGCAGACGGACTCTTTTAATATGGAGCAATGCTGTTGTAATACATGCAGAATGTGGTTTGGCATTATCTTGCTTAAATAATCAAGGCCTTCCCTGAAAAAGACGTCATCTGGATGGCACATATGCTGCCAAAACCTGTATATATCTTCTTTGCGTTTTAGAGTTTTAACTTGCATTTGTGGATGCAGCGATGAACCGTGTTCAAAGACAGTGTTTTTCAGAAGTGTTCCTGAGCCCATGCAGTGATTTCCACTACAGAATCATGTCCGTTTTTAATGCAGTGCTGCCTGAGAGCCCAAAGATCATGGCCAGCCAGTACTGGTTTTTGACCCTGTCCCTTGCATACAGAGATTTCTCCAGATTCACTGAATCTTTTAATGATATGTACTGTAGATGATGAAAAGCAAAAGTTCTTTGCTATTTTACATTCAGGAACATTGTTCTTGAATTGTTGCACTATTTGCCAGTGCAGTCTTTGTACTTTTGTCCTTTTTTTATTGGTAATGGTCATACAGTGGCAGGAACCATGTCAATTTCAGATGGCATAATAACTCAATGTGGCTTGAGACAAGTGTGATGATTCTGTTTGAATTATGCTGACTGGGGAGGTATATTCATCCATTACTGGTTAGTTGCAATAGCCTGATAGTTCCAGTGCAAAACTTCACACACCGAATATTTCTTGGCTGATCACCTTCATTTGGATTAAGATGATAATTCTATAGATTTTATTTTTCCTGTTAACCTCATTTTTAGCCATACAGTGATATATACATTAAATGTCAAGAAGTTTGTGGACACCTGCTCATCCAATGTTTCTACTGAAATCAAGGGTATTAATAGGGAGTTTTTTTCCCCTTTGCTGCACTAGATGTTTGATTGCATTGGATTGGAGGGTTTGATTGCATTCAGCCACAAGAGCATTAGGTGACGTCAGGTGCTGCTGTTGAATGATTAGTTCTAGATCACATATGACACTCCAAGTCATCCCAAAGGTACTTTTTGGATCTCCATCACTCCACATCGCTCCACAGACCAGCGATGTGTGCACCTTAAAATAGTTGTATTCACTAATTATAAGGGTTGTCTGGAAACGTTTGGACATATAGTTTGTCTCTAATATTGCGTGTTTCTGAAAAACTTTAAGGCAATTTTTTAAACTATTTTTATAAACTCATAGATCAGCTTGTATGACGTTAAAGTCTCCTGCTATTTCACCCTTTGTGGGGTGCTTTTGATCTGATGAGGTGAACGTCTTGGAATGCATGTTCCTCTGCCAAGATCTATCCTGCCCCCCACCTGGCACAGTCTCTGTGGACACAGAGCAGACACTCGTCTTTCTGGGCAGACATGCTATGTAAAGAGGAAGAATAGCATTTAGCCAAACACTCTTGTGCTGCAACCTTCCTTCTGTCTATCTCTCTCAGGACTCTTCATAAAAGCCTACATTACCAAAAAAGATCTAAAATAACACTAAAAGAAACTGGAAGATTTCTATAGTGCTGCATAATACTTTTAGAATAATTCCTAATACTTTCTTCTCTATATAATGTTCCTGGTACCTTGTTTTAGTAATACATAATACTTGGGTATTATCCGATAGTAAATTATAGTAATTGATTGCTTTTTTTTCTAATTTCCTCTGTAATTTCCAACATACATCTTTTTCATTAGTATACCAGCATTCTTTTTCTAGGCCATCATGACTGCTTAACCAACTGTTAACCAGTTCAAGTTATCTTCAAGTTGTCTTAGTTGTAGTCTGAAACTAAAGTTTTAAGAGCAAATATGAAATCACTGGTAAAAATCTGACCAAAGCAGCATACATAGTTCATTCCAAAGGTCTTATATAATGCACAAAAAACGTGTTTTTTTCAGCTTGTTCTGGCTATGGTGAATATGCATATCTCCACAATGAGGGAGGATTTTATTGAAGGTCTGGATTTTCCCTGTAAACAGACACCATGTTGAGTGTTGCAAGTTTTCTTAATTGGTTTCTAACCTGTAAACTTTCTTCTCCTTTATAATGTCTCTGATTATGACTACTGATGTTTCAGAATTTCATCCTGTCCTGTAATTTGCTCAAGCCACTCTCCTCTGAGCAGAGCTGTGCTGTGAGCTACACTGTATGAAGTATTCTATCTGATGGTAAGATGTGTAAACTAACATTAATCAGCTTTAATCAAACCTTAATCAGCATTAATCAAACATAATCAGCTATAATCATTTCTCATATTATGAAATTTGTTTTTACAGCTTAGTACATGCTCACGTTTACTGATGTAGACTAGATTCCATGGGAGGCCAATTATCCCATGTCAAGTGCAATAAGTTTGTGCTAAAGCTAAGTAAGCTAACCTGAAGATTTTTCATTTACACTTTGCAGTTTGTTTAGCTTCTTATCATTACGCTCTGTAGTGTGGCTAAATTAGTAACAGCTTCATCCTTGCAGCACAAAATTTTATTGCGGATGTGCCCTAATGCACTTAGCCTAGGCTTTGGCTCACTTATGCTAGGTAGCTAACTACTTACCGCAGTTTCACAGATGAATAAAATTATAAGTTGTTCGTTTAAAATTATGCATTTTCTTTGACTGAATTAAAAAGTGAAAGGAATTATTTGAGGTTGTTATTTTAATGGCATGGACACAATATATGCATAGTATGCTATATCTGAGGAACGTTATTAACCCCTCTGTTATTTCATTCTACAACCCCAATTCCAAAAAAGTGGGGACACTGTGTAAAATGTAAATACATGTAAATAAAAACAGAATGCAATGATTTGCAAATCTCATAGACCCATATTTTATTCACAATAGAACATAGAACACATGTTGAAAGTGAGACATTTTACCATTTCATGAAAAATATTAACTTGATGGCAGCAACACAGCTCAAAACTCAAAAAAGTTGGGACAAGGCCATGTCTACCATTGTGTAGCACCACCTCTTCTTTTAACAACAGTCTGTAAACAACTGGGAAGTGAGGAGACTAATTGCTGGAGTTTTGGGAAAGGAATGTTGTCCCATTCTCATCTGATGGAGGATTCTAGCTGCTCAACAGTGCTGGGTCTTCTTTGCTAGATTTTTCATTTCATGATGCACCAAATGTTGGCAGGCCAGTTCAACACCCAGACTCTTCTTCTGCAAAGTCACGCTGTTGTGATGGATGCAGTATGTGGTTTAACATTTGTCTTGCTGACATTTGCAAGGCCTTCCCTGAAAGAGACGTTGTCTGGAATGGAGCATATGTTGTTCTAAAGCCTCTATATACTGTTCAGCATTGATAGAGCCTTTCCAGATGTGTAAGCTGCCCATGCCATGCAACCCCATACCATCAGAGATGCATGCTTTTGAACTGTGTGCTGATAAAAGGCTGGATGGTCCCTCTCTTCTTGAGTCCGCAGGACACGGCGTCTGTGGTTTCCAAAAAGAATTTCAAATTTTGATTATCTGATGACAGAACAGTTTTCCATTTTGCCTCAGTCCATTTTAAATGAGCTTTGGCCAGATAAGACAGCGGCGTTTCTGGATCGTGTTGACATATGGCTTCTTCTTTGCATGATACAGCTTTAACTTGCATTAGTGGATTCCACAGTGAACTGTGTTCACAGACAGTGATTTCTGGAAGTGTTCCTGAGCCCATGCAGTGATTTCCACTACAGAATCATGCCTGTTTTTAATGCAGTGCCGCCTGAGGGCCCGAAGCATCCAATACTGACCGTCTGCCTTGTCCCTTGCATACAGAGATTTCTCCAGATTCTCTGAATCTTGTGATTATATTGTGTACTGTAGATGGTAGGATGCCCAAAGTCTTTGCAATTTTACGCTGAGGAACATTGTTCCAAAATTGTTCCAAATTGAAATTTTAGAGAGACTCCGCCTCTCTAAAATGCTGTTTTGATACCCAGTCATGTGAGTTAGTTGCAAATTGCTCCTCCAGCTGTTTTTTCTTAGTACCACTTACTTTTCTGGCCTTTTGTTGCCCCTGTCCCAACTTTTTTGAGATGCGTTGCTGCCAGCAAGTTCTAAATGAGTTAATGTTTTTCATGAAATGGTAAAACATCTCAATTTCAACATCTGATTTGTGTCCTGTGTTCTATTGTGAATAAAATATGTATGTGAGATTTGCAAATCATTGCATCCTGTTTTTAGTTACAGTTATTTACATTTTAGACAGCGTCCCAACTTTTTTGGAATTGGGGTTGTAATTGGTTGCCAACTGTAGAGGTGGTGTTGACTGCTTGAGCAAGGACAAAAAGAATGAACTAAGACACAAAATGTTTTTGTTTCTAATCTTGTCTATGCTTAATCTTACCAAATTGTATCATGCACATTTCATTGCGCCTAGGGCTAACCTTAAAACATGTCTCTCTTCTTATTACGTAGTGCCATCTCTAAATACTGTAACCTTGCTTGTTTTTAAGTGAAAAATAAGTTTTTTATCATGATTTCAGTCACATCTTATTCTTACTCTGGTTAATTGTTTAAGACTTCAAAAACGAACATTTTACAGTAATTTGTTTCAGCTTTTTAGACTATTTTTACTGTTGCTAAACATTTGAAGAGTTTATATAATATTAATCTACACATTATTAAATATTTCTCCACAAGGGGGCACTATTCATTCTCTACTAGGTTTTGTATGCCTCATTAAAAGAGGGAAAACTAATATGATGCCCACACCAGCGGAATCTGACGAAGGAATGTATGCTTGCAATCACAGACTGCATGTATATGAAGTAAAATGTCCACAACTAAACTAAACATGTCCCTACATACGAATGTTATTTTATTTAACTTGGTAATGGCTAACAGCCTCCTATAATAAAAATATGCACAGTTATGTTGAAGAACTGTGAAACTGCTAAGTTCGTTCAAACAACATATTCTTTATCTTTATCATTATCTTTTATAGGCCTCAGCTGTTTTTGCTGAGCTGCCATTGGTATCTTAGAACTGACGTAAAGTGGAAATTAGCATTTGGCCTGAGATCATGCGCACAATTTCTGCAATCATTGGTCATGCTAAATAAGGGGAATGGGGACACTCAGTTTTATACACTGAGTGCAAATGCTGCAGAATCAATGTGGTACTTAATTCAAATTCCACGGAGAACTTGACATTTTAATGGCTAAGTATGCAGGCCTATAGCATAGTGTGGTCTTTTTCTTGTGAGATGCTTAGCCCTCTCCTGCTCTTCTGCATTCAGTCATCAATGCACTCCTCCACACCGCCCTTTTTCTGCTTCTCTCTCTCTCTGTCTCTCTCTCTCTCTCTCTCTCCCCCTCCCTTCCTCCCTCCCTCACTCTCTCACTTCGTGTGCATGTCTCTCTGTCTCTGTCTTTTTTTTCTCCTTCTAGGGATGCTGGGTGCTGGGGCAGAACATCGGGGGGAGTTAGAGACCCAGAATGACTGGGCCAGTTCAATCCATCCTTACACCAAAACAGAAACCCCCATTGTGAGCAAATGAATAGCAGACCCTGGCATATGTAAAATTCCTTTACCCTCAAAAAGCGATTTAGGAGACTACATTGGTTATGTAACAGAGACGAAGTAGGCCAGAACATTTACAATGGAGTGGCCAGGTTGGCCACGGTCATTTTTTGTGGTGGCAAGCGTGTTGGTAAAACACAAAATTTGTTACCGTACAGTTTTGCGAATATGCCAGTCTTTTTCAACCTAATCTCTGTCTGACACATCTGCAGTGGTTGATGGTCAAGGACAATGTTTCTGTGTGCTTAGATAAGAACAGAAAAGGTATTTGACTCTGAACACTAAACTAAACAATTTAGCTAACATTAACTTTGTTGACAATGTTTAATGTATTTAACTAATTTAACTTTGCTAACAATATTTCTATAAAAAGTCTGAAGCTCCAATTAGTTCAGCAACACTATATTCTAATAACATATTCTAAGAACTAATAAAATGCAAGTTAGCAGCTAAACAGAATTAGCCACTATGGACAGTTTCTACTAGCCACTGGACAATTTCAGTAGTTGGATCTGTTGTAGCAGCACATGGCATTTATGTATACTTTTATAGAATGCTGTCATCAGACTGATAGAGTGTTGTCATTTCTGATTGGTAACCTAGCTTCCTGATATCCAGTGTGTGGCCAATGCCATCCTTTTGGCAGCCCCAGTTGGGCACAGCAAGGCAGTCATCAGTGAAGCAGTGCAATCAGGAAAAAAGTAGTCTTCCTACATATTGTAAATGATTAGACTACATCTTACAATTAATGTAAGAAAATTCAACAAATCTGTGTAATAGCCATTACAGTGTGAGGAACAAAGTTATGACACTTCAGGTGGACCGAGTCTTACGAAACAAACAGAGCAAATATAAAAAGCCTCACTGATGAAACCACAAGCTGTTGGTCACACATTTCTCTAGTCGGCTTAAAGCTGCAGCCATACTCTGTCACGCTCTGTCTACAAGCAAGTCGGCCAGCAGGCCAAATGATAAACAAACTTCCAAAAAGCAAACATTATGTTCTGATCCTTAGTGCTGCAGATGGAGATAAATAATTTCGCTTGCCCTTGAGAAAGATTTAAGTGTTATTTACCAACATGTGCCTAAGATGGAGCTTACCTGGTTGTGACTGGCTGTTGATCTTCAAAACAAGACCACCCCCACCCCCCCAAAAAAGGCTTTATAGTGCGACTTGGTGGCTTTGTAGGAAAAACCTTGACTAATGTGCAAGAGGGTACTGGTTCAAATATGGCCTGAGTCACTGCCTTGGTTGTGATGTAATGGTAGCTGGGAGATGGAAACTGAAGTTGGGGTGATCATTTTTAAAATTTAGGGCTATTTAAAAACGAAGTCAAACCCTATGTTTACAGCTGCAAACCCCTTCTACTCATCTTTCTGGAGACCTCGAGGGGGTCAGACCAGGCTATCCTGAGTATTGTCCTCCTACCTCCCTTGCATGACATATCTATGACATCGAGTGCCTGATCAGTTTATTTAAAATATTTGGTCTTTTGTATCCATAGCTGGACCACAAACCTCCTGAATTCAAAAGCTTGGCTTTTACCATTGAGCCACGTTACATTTTACTGCCCAAATTGACCAACTAGTCAACACATCGTTTTTAGCTCTAACCAATTTGGAATTGAGAATTTCACTTAAGTGCCAATTAATGATACAGATGCCAAATAACACCAGGGACGGTGCAGATGCTGGACAATTTCAGTAGTTGGATCTGTTAAAGCAGCATATGGCAATTATGTATATTATCTGCATGTTTAAGAAATCAAGCCATAAACCATTTAGTTTAGAATACACTAAGGCATTTTTTTACAAAACTGACAGAGATAGGAGATATAAATAAATTTGGCTCTGAATATTAGAAAATAGTAGCTCTGTCTTCTTTGTGTACAATTTGAGGCTAATTCACCTGGTCATGTAAAATCTGTGCTAGGCATCCATCCATAACATTAACATTAAGGATCAGTTTCTGACAACAGAGCCAGCTGAATGAGTGTTTTTTTTTTTTTGAGAGGCAGACCACTCTCAACCCAGCAGTGGCACTGACTGACATTATGTAAAAACCCTAACAATGCTGTTACTATGCCACTTCCACTTGGTGAAAGTGTTCTGCTGTTCAGTGCTGACTTATCTGCCATTCTAAATGTTTACGGTTCCCGCATCTCCTTGGTCATAATACATTGTGCATACTGTATTGCCAATCCATATGTAAAAGTGATATTGTGTACAATTTATTTAATTCTAAGCTGTTGTTAATGATTTTGTATTGACTCGTGGCTCAATTCATAACTGCTTTCCTATTGATTGACAGATCATGTCTTACTGAAGAGTGTGAGGCGTTGAAAAAGGACGTTCAATTCCTGCAGGTAGGGAACCCCTTTATTGTCTTTTTATCAGGGGACCAATGCCAGCATGATGGCTGTGACATTTGGCCTCAAATGTGGAAAATGCTCCAGTGATACAATTTGCATTTTTAATCATGAGACCTTTCTGAGAATGAAGGTCTCTCTGGTTGAGAGACACATGCTCAGAGACCTGAGCAGGTAAACTGTAGAGCTTTATTTAGTCATACTCCAAATAAATAAAGCAGGCTAACTTAAATCTCCAGCCCAACTCTTCTCACCTCAGTTTCTGGAGAGTTTCTTTTTAAAGAGTCCTTTCTCCTCCCATGATAATGGACACCTGTTACCTGTCCCCTTAACTAAGAGAGGAGCACATAACATGACTTGTGGCAGGTGAAGGAACCCCCCTCTTAAGAACGGCATCCATTTACTGTAATACTGCCTGTACAGGATGATGATGCATAAACCTACATACAGTAAGGGGGAAAAAATCAAAGCCACAGGCAATTCTGTTAACCAAAACAAAATCTTGCAAACATCTTTTGGGGCAAGATGTCCCTCTATCCAGGGTAAGAAGCCCCCCTGGCAAATTTTCCATCAGTTTGTCAGTAAGTTTTACAGGATTTATACTTTATATGTCAAGCCTTTCTAATCATTTGTCAAAAATCTTTTTATTATTCAAAGTATGAAGTACACTTAAAAGTGTAAATCTAGCTAATGATCACCGTAGCTAACGTAATGTTAGCTAGCCATCATCTCAATTACAATTAACAGCTGGGTAATGAAAATGTATCTTCATTATACAGCACTTTTCATGCTGGTGGCAGCTCAAAGTACTTTACAGACAGGTGACAAAGCTTAACAGTAATACAACAAATGAGAAATGATGAGTGTTAATTTAATATCATATGAGAAAATGACACATCAAATTAAAATGATAAATACTGAGAGATATGTTTTTGGATGTTTCTTAAAAGTGTGTGCTGAGCTTGACTGTCTAATAAAAGGTGGAACTATGGTGGAGTTATATTAAGTGAAAGAGGCCTCTCCATGCTTTCTGTTTTATGGAAGGTGTTTGCAGAAGGCCAGTATCTGTAGATTTAAGATCACATGCTGGAACATAAACAGCGAGACATTCTGTGATGTAAGAAGGGGCTTTAAAGTCATTTTGAGCTTTAAAAACTGTCCTGAAAGATAAAACGGGAGTAATCTCTTTTTTTTGTCTTTGTTAGAATCCGTGCTGATGCATTTTGTTCGAGTTGTACAGGATGTATAGTTTTCTTAGGAAGTCCAGTAAGAAGAGCATTACAGTCATCAACTCTGATTGTATCAAATGCATTAACAAGTTTCTCTGCGTCGCTCAGAGACAGAAAAGGCCGAACTTATTTCGATATTTCTCAAATGATAAAAGGCTACTTTAGTGACTGCGTTTACATACGAAGTACAACAGAGCTCGGAGTCTAAGATTACACCTAGGTTTCGTACTTCATCTTAGATATGTCTCAGTCTTAAGCCCTGTTCAGACGGAATTAGTTATACATGTGGAGGTGCAGTAATGTAATTATTTAATATAATACGTGATTGTGATGTGTAATGTGTGATTTTAATCCCGTGCAAATCAACATGTCAGTAAAAACGCTATCACGTCCTGTGGAAAGGCAGTGTGGAGACACTCAAACAAGCGCTCACTTGTGTTTTCCGGCGAAGCCGTCGTCAGCTTCCGTAAAATTACAAGTTTTTACATCTTTTCTACTTTTTTCTGGAGTGAAGGAGGCCCGTAAATCGAGTAGCCGCCCCTATCTCTGTCATTTGCACTGAGATTTCGTATCCCGTGCAGATCGCTCATAAACATTACAGACGTTCTGAGTTAAACTGGCATTACCTACCTGCCCATGGAAAACTAAGCATTTCCGAATAGGGCGTTAGATGTGACTCACTTAAGACTTTGGTAATTCCTTTTTGCCAACATAGTTTTAATGCATGCAAGCACAGGCTAGCAGAGAGAAACACTGTATTCTCGTTTGAACACATGCATGCTAGCTTGCTTTTAAATTAGTTCATTTTGCACGTTTGACTCTGTTTGACTGTGTTAGCCAAGACAACGTGACTCATAGTCTTGGAACAAACTCCGTCTCTCTGTTCTGGCACAGCACTGAACACAGAACCAGATGTGGAACCTCTTTGTGCCAAGCAGATGGGGAAGCAATCTATCCTTGTCAAACTCAAACATGCATACACACATGTACACCAACATAGTGTTTGCAGTGCCTACATTCTGGAATTGAAATAAGTAGAAATAGCAGCTTTTTATGAGGTGCACTGTCCTCGCTGGTCATGAGTTATTTCTGGGGAGATTAGATGTAAGATAATCCAGTTGCAAAAGATAAGTGAGAACTGAGCGGCAGTTTCCAAAACTGGAGCTCAAGATATGTCATGCAAGGGAGGTAGGAGGGCAATACTCAGGATAGCCTGGTCTGACCCCCTCGAGGTCTCCAGAAAGATGAGTAGAAGGGGTTTGCAGCTGTTAACATAGGGTTTGACTTCGTTTTTAAATAGCCCTAAATTTTAAAAATGATCACCCCAACTTCAGTTTCCATCTCCCAGCTACCATTACATCACAACCAAGGCAGTGACTCAGGCCATATTTGAACCAGTACCCATATTTGAACCAGTAACCTTGACTAATGTGCAAGTATCTTGCACATTAGTCAAGGTTTTTCCTACAAAGCCACCAAGTCGCACTATAAAGCCTTTTTTGGGGGGGTGGGGGTGGTCTTGTTTTATTTATAACTCAGTGCTCTGAGACTGAATGGATGTGTAGATATCAGGAAGCTCTTGTTGACAAAAAGGGAGCAGGGGAAAAAAAGAAAAAAAATTCCAGTAGCACACAAAGCTGGACATCTGAAAGGTGAAGTATGGTTTAATAGACTGATGAGTTTAAATTTGGAATTGGGATTATTTGGATAAAGATAAGTGGAAAATGCAACCAGCCAACTTTGGAGGTGTGGAAAAAAAATCCCAGCAGATTCCTTTGATAATCTGAAAGCAAGTTTCACAAAAAGCTACAATGAAGTCATAGAGTGGGCTCACTAAATACTGAAAATATATTTACTTGTTGAGGCTTTTGTGTAATTTTCTGTTACATACACATCAATGAGCCAAAACATGACCACTCACATATGAAGTGAATAAGTTTGAGTATCTCATAACAATGGCACATGTCTGGGATATTTTAGCTGGTAAGTGAACAGTGAGTTCTCATAGTTGATGTGTTGGATGTAGGACAAATGGGAAGGCATGGAGATCTGAATGACTTAAGTGGCAAGTTCTTATAGCCAGACGTCTGGATTGGAGATCCTCTGAAATGAGGCTTGTCAGGTGCTCCTGGTCAGCAGTGGTGAGTACCTACTGACAGTGGTCCGAGGAGGGGCAAACCATGAACTGGCGCCAGGCTCACGTCATGTGGACAGTTTGGTACACATGCGCCATTTACCTGGGGAATTGATAGCACCAGGATGCACTGTGGGAAGAAGAAAAATCGGTGGAGGGAGTGTGAAGCTCTGAGCAATGTTCTCCTGGACATTCATGCAGATGATAACATCGCTGCAGACCAGGTACACCCCTTCATGGCAGCGGTATTTGCAGATGGCGGTGGCCTCTTTCAGCAGGATAACGCGCCCTGCCACACTACGTACGAGGTTCAGGAATGGTTTGACGAACATGACAGAGAGTTCAAAGTGTTGCCGTGGCTTCCAAATTCAGATCTCGGTCTGATCGAGCATCTGTGGGATATGCTGGAACAACAAGTCAGATCCGCAGTGGCTCTAGCTCACAACTTACAGGACTTAAAGGATCTGCTATAATGATTTATGGCCAGATATCACAGGGCACCTTCAGAGATCTTGTACAGTTTAATCCTCGGTGGGTCAGAGCTGGAGGACCAACAGCATATTAGGCATGGTCATAATGTTTTGGCTCATTGGTGTATGTTTTCTGCTACTAAAAATGAATAACTTGTACTTGATGGCTGTTTTCACTTGATGAAAATTAAATAAATGAAGGAGTGGTTTCTGAATTTTGCACAGTATGTATACACCAGCAACTCTTTACATTGTGTGAACATTTCATGATGAATGATGCCATAGAAATGGCTAAAAAATTACTTGCACGAAAGTAAAGAACATTTTTCCTATTATATAAATGCACAAACACACATTCGTTAACAAGAAAAATTTATTTTAAGAACATGCAAAGGGAGAAGAGAGACAGAAGGAGGTAGAGCGGGAGAGAGACTGCAAGAGAGAAAGAGAAGTGCTTGGTTTTTCTAGGTATCCCACTCTCTTTCTGTCCTCTTGGGTTTCAGTGCTCCACCACAGAGCTGTGGGCTGGGCACTGGGGATTGTGTTTCAGCAGACTGCCGTGGTTACCGCCGCTCCCCCCTGACCACACGTCTGCCACAAGTGCTCTCCTCACGCGGCCATTTACTTCACTCACACAGAGGGAGAGATATTAGCACACACTTAACAAACACAGTAACAGTCCAGGACAGAGCTGAGATGAAGAATCCACTTCAGGCAAATAAGCTCAAAGCATATAAAGAGGGTTTGCTGGGGACCAGTGGATAACATGCACTCTAATGGGGAAGCGGGTCCAGGCCTAAAGAGCCTGTCAGCCAGGGCTGCGGTTGGGAAGCTGGAGCAGGAAAGCTTTGTTTTAAGAGGCCGAGTCCTGCTGAAAGTGTGCTGCTCAATCGCTTAGTGGTTTGAGCCACATGCAGCAGCGTTGATGACCAGGCTGAACTCCCCACTCTGCAGTAAATACTGCCTGATTAAGTAAGATACTGTCAAACAGTTGCCAGTTGAGGTGGGGTGATGTGGAACATACTGTTTAAATAATGCATTTATTTGAAAATATATATTTCTTTTCCACTGGAAATTTAAAGTATAAATCTATTGTCAAAGCACCACTTGTATCTTAGCACACTAGCTTTACCACTGTGTGTGTGGGTGTGTGTCTCAGGAGAGTGTGGAGTTAGAATTTCAGAAGCAGAGGGAGCTGGAGTTGATGGAGCCCACCCTAACAGGTCAGTGCCAAAATATCTAATTTATAAAATGTTCATCTTAAAGCGAATGTAGCTAAAACTACACTAACCACAGGCCTAAATCTTCTTAACACTTGCCTCCAGTTGTTAAGTAATCTCAATGTACATATACATATGATCAATGGAAAAATATAGACAAAATTTAGGGTTCTGCTATTGTTTAAAGAGGTACTCCAGCCAAAATGTGAAATTAAACCATTACTACATCTGTTGTAATCATGCCTACTCACATCCTACAGCAGTGCCGCAATAGTCTCTAGAGTGAGATTTTCCGGGTTTAAAGCCTAGGAGAGTTCTCTTATGATGAATCTTGAAGGGAGGAACTTTTGAAAAACCACAAGCACTTTTTGCAGATATATGAAGGCAGCCTGTTTGAAATGCTAGCTGGCTAATGCAGAAGGAGACCAGTGGCTGTATTTATTAGCCTTTACATCTGTGGCTATGCAAGTGGTCAGGATTTCTTTATCACTGTTAGGGGATTCCCAGTGGTTATATTACATATTTGAGTAATGCACGCTGGGTATTGCAGTGAGAGAACATTGCACTGATGGACGAAAACATAAATAGGATATAAAATTGTACATTTTTTACTAAAGTAAATTACATGAAAACAATATAATAAATGCTAGCTTTAGGCTGGAACGGCCCTTTAACTCAGTGAGACTTTAAGTGCAACACGCTTTTGTCAAAATTCAGACACCGAATGTGTCTTGGCCAATTGACTGCATTCGATGTGAGTAGACAGTTTTGTCAATTAGATTTTTTTCCAGACTATTTCATTAAGAAAGGCTCATGCATCATATCATCATTTAATTCAGTCTAGTTCAGTGTAATGAGTTTAATGACAGTATATATATGGATATGACTTCATTAGTCTGCTCATTTGACTGGCTTCACTGCATTCTCTAGTTTTTCCACCTATAAACTTCACACCATCCGTAGCTATTAGCACCAGCTTATTAAAAGCTCTTAACCACATCCAGATGTGCTGCTGGATGACCTGCTGAAATGTGTTTCACTACCATCTAGTGGCTCTAAGCTGAATTTATGGTTTTCACCATTCACACTACCAGAGATCAAACAGTGCCATGTAACACCACTGCACAAATTTGCATTAATAGCTTATTCAGCACAGGCCTAAAATGAGAGAGTTTGATATTTGGTTTGCTTTCTGAAGTATGAAAAACATTTCCTGAATGAAGTTTCTGAGCCCTTGAGCTGTTATCAGTCAATGTGTCCTGCCTCAAAAGCATTCCTATCTCTGTATTCCACAACGGTGACATTTTTAAATCTCTGGCAGCCTCACTCAATTCAAGCCTCTTTTGTACTGAGGCAGCACTAAACAGACTGCTGCCATCTTCCCCACTGCTGCTCTCTGCTTAAGAGCTGCCAAATTACAAGCCTGCCAAGCAGCCAAGCCAATCTCCCTCTAGCAGAGTAATAAAACAGAATTCCCCTCTTAAAATGGGATTTTTTTTCTTTTACTAGAGATTGGAAGTGGGTTGTGATTGATGGGGGGCTTCCAGGGTTTCTGAGACAGAGACCAAAATTTTGGCAGCTCTAATGCCCGTTTCCCTGCAGAGCTAAAAGAGGAACGCCGCATTATCCAGAGAGACCTGCATGTCCAGAATTTGATGAGTGAAACCTCAGATAAGCTGAAGCCAGGCAGCTCTCCAGTCCCCAGCAGGTAGGACTGCATGCCTTTCCTTACAGCTTTTCTTCATTTTACACTTTGGACCCACCAATAACAGATAGTCATTACTTTAAAATAAAACAGCTTTATCTTTCTCACATGACTGAATATATCAATGTTTCATTTTGGATTTTGACTGATAAAAGTCAGTCTAACTCAGTGCAAGTCAGAACAAACAATATGACACAATATCTATACAAACATCTATACAAAACCCATATACCACACATGACAATGTTTTGGTCTGATGTTATTGTCTTCTGCACTCAGTCATGTTTTTTTCACTGAGGTCTTAGTCTGCACTCAGGTTCTGGTGTAAATAAATTAATTATGTTTGTTGTTTTGCTACTGTAGCATTCACATTTCTAGTAAAGTACATCTACCTGTCTAGCAGGGCTATACAATATGGACTAAATATTGGTATTGCAGTTTTACTGCTATATAATGCAATTGTGATATGCTTTGCAATATTTTAAAAACAAAAGTGTTGAAACAATCATGTTGAAGATTAGCCAGCATTATTTTGACCAAAATAATTTACTTTTGTTAAAATATGTAAGTACGTTGACCCATTAAGATACCCACACACATATCTAGAACTGTGATTGGTCAACATGTTCACAACACACAGAACAATCGTGGTGGTTGGTTAGAAGGATCATTTGCATATTGCAGCCTTCTGAGATATCAGTAATGCCAAGCATATTGTGCAGCTCTATCCATCTCAGCTAACACACCTATTGTGACTTTTTCAGGGAAATAAGATTGACTGACTTTCCTGCAAGTGACTCAGAGATGGAGAATCCATCAACCTCCCCAGTGCTGCCCAGGATGAGTTGTCTTTATCCCAATCCCTCTCCTCCACACTTTAGCAGGCCTGTTCATCCAGACAAGGCCAGGCACAGACTGTCCCATAAGGTTACTCAGCCTCTACCCACGGCTCCAGCAAGCAGTGAGCCTCAAATACTGGACTCAGATCACTCACACACCAACCTGAGCTGCTTGACATCCACAATCTTGTCCATAGAGGGGCCGCCGCTGACACAGAGTAGCTCTACTTCTTCCGCGACTCTGTTGAGGCCTTCCAGCTGCAGCAGCAAGCCCAGAGAGGAAGCACATGCGGGGCCTCCCGTGAGAGTCGCAGCATCCAGACTGAGCCCAGCTGCAAGCCTTGTCCACGGACAGCAGTGTGGGTCCTCTGTTTGCTCCAAACAGCTGGGCCTGGGGGCAGAGGCAGCCAGAGCCAGGACCCTGCTGCCCACTCCACCCACAGTGCAGAAAGTAGCCAGCAGGGGGCAGCGAGCAAGCAGACGCCTAGCTCTCCCTCAAGCTGGAAGCCTGCTCAGCCCCTCCTGAACAAAGGGCTGCTAACCCCAGCTCTGCAGAGAGGATTTTCCCTCTTCTAACACTCTGAATTCAACTCATGAAGGCCTTGCTAATCGGCTGAGTTCAGGTGTGTAAAATAAGCGAGCTAAAATGTTTAACTCTGCACTGCAGAGGACCACCAGGACTGGAGTCCGACAACCCATTATAGACGCATGATTTACAGCGGTGCAGGGCAGAGATATTCAAATCTGGAATTTGAATCAAAATCTAGTCCTGGATAAAGTAAAGATACAGTTGGATAAAATAATAGCCCTCAAATAACACCATTTGGGATTCAGTTGTTATATGTTTGTTCAGCCACTTTGTCATCAGACTTAAGCAGGTAAATGGAGGGTGGAGGCTCTTACCACTCCTGTGATTTTAATACTACTGTATGGCATGTTAATAATGTTGTAGGTGCTTTTGTCGTCAGTGGTTACAGCTTTAAGTGCTGCCTCTTAAAAAGGAGCACTAACCTAACTTGCCTTTTTTCAGTTTATGACCACTTGTTAGCAGTTTAGTCCAAAATTATCCATGTAAGACACCATTTTTTTTGGAATCACAGGTGATTACCAGTGCAGCTCCTGTAGCACCTCTGCCCTGCATATGTTGATGTTTTTACCTAATCCAACTCATCAGCTAATTAAGAAGCCCTTCCTGAATTGAAAAGGATGTTAGAGCAGGGAAATATTCAGATATGCAGGGAAGGACTATTCCAGGACCAGGATCAGAAACCTCCATTGTAGTGATTTTGAAATTGTATAATGGAATCACATTACTAGCCACAAAATTCCACAAGGAAAGACATGCAATGACAGGTGATCTTTAAAATAAACTTTATTTTTTTACCATTTGAAATTGAACAGTTTAAGATATACAGCTGACATGACTTAAGACAATTTTTCAATGCAATTTGGCCCTAAAGTTCCAAAGACATGGTTAGATATGTTTGATAGAAAGTACTGAGTTCATTTCGTTGTGCTTCACTCTCCCTGACCTCACATTCTTTTTTTCTTTTTTTTTTTTTTAACACATGAGCACAAATACTCATACAGTAGTGGACACTGACCTTTTGCCAAAGCATGAACCCTTCATTTTATTGCGGAACTCGAACAAGAGAGGAGGCAGTAATACCTGTTGCTTTTAAACATCATAAAAAGTGACACCATAAAGTGCTGCCATAACACAAAAATGCATGGTGCTTCATTCAGAAATGAAATTCTCCTAAAGAATGCAGAGAACCAGAGAGAAATTCACAGTTTTAGTTAAGCTTTACTGTCACTGTCCAAAAGGTGCATTTCTAGTTGACGAACCCACAAAAAATATGTTCAGCTAATTGTCAAGGAGAATGAAAATGATTGTGTGTGATGTGTGCATGAGGAAAATATGGATAATCAAGAAGCACTTTTTAATAATATGTCAGTATCTCCGCTCAGTTGCTTTTTCAGGGCCAACAATGAAACTTTTAGGGTCATTTCAACTTAATCAGCAATAAACAATCCAATTTTAAGAGGTTATGGATAAACCTTCATTACTATGAATAATTTGAGATCTAGAAGTTATTTAGGAGCAAAGTCCACTCATCCCCTTAAAATTCTGTGGACTCTTTGGGTGTTTACAGAAACATCTCGCTTTCTGTTCTAACACTAGACTGTTATAACACTAATAGGTAATTTTTCTTTAATAGATTAAACACTACAAATAACTGGGGTTTACTTGGACATTAGTTTGCTGAAGCCAACCTTTTCAAAATATACGAATTTTCCTTCACGACTTTAAACATGCTTGCAGAACAATGGACACATAAACATGATTTTCAAGATAAAACGATTCAAATTTCATTGCAATGTGTGCTGTCAGTGTTCAGGTTGGACCAGGATGAGTGGAGTTATAGAGATGTTATATATTTTCCCCAAAGGAAACTGCAGCATGCTACGTAGAACTGCATTCAAATGGCATTTACATTACTGTGGTAGAGGTATAACACTGCTTCATACTGTGTAACAAATGTGGAACAGGTGATCGTCCTTTTTCGTCAACAGTAAGTGTGCCTGCAGCGAGCAGACACGCTGTGAAAAGCATTCCTTTGTATTTCAAGTTTCAATCCATAGTGTTAGTTTGGCAAAACTTTTTGATAATGGCTGGCTTGAGGAGCTCAAGAAAGAAAAACGTAGTGTCACTGCATACACATAGAAAAAAAAGATAAAATCTGAAGATAAAATACAGTTTTTAGTACTATAAAAATAAACCGAAAACAAAATCTCTTACAAAGGTTGATTCTTTGTGTTAAATGACGACATGGATAGTTACATATTGATTAAAAAGACATGACATCAATACTGAGCACTATCCTAAACTAAGCATAGACTCAACAGTAGGATATCCACTACACAGAACACATTATACACAGAAAACACCAGCTATAACACTAGAATAAAGTAAAAACAAACCCAAAATACACAAAAACGTTTTCCCCAACCTACGATACGGAAACTCCCACCCACCCCGATCCAATAAGACCATAAAAACACACATACACACCAGTCCAATTATTAATTATTATTATTTTTTTTACATTACTGTACAATACAGTGATGGAGAGGGGGACAGTGCAGGACCAGGTTGCAAATGCACAGTACTGATTCTCAACTCTACTACTGCAGGCTAGAAGATTGCAAGTCAAAGATTAAGTTTAGGGGAGAAGAAAAGGGAGGAGTGTACCTCCTTGCAGAACCCAGAGGCAGATGGTATGAGCCTCGCAATTTGTGTGCCACGATCGACGTCTGAAAGTCAGACAGTGATGTCATCGTGGATCAACCTTTTGTACTCATATGAGACAAAACTACACATCAAAGTCAAAAATTTGGCCACATAACCAACCATGTGTTATAGAATCTTGCATTTTGTTTTACAGAATTTTAGACATTTGCTTACTCGTTAAATTATTTCAAAAACCAGTTATAAGATTGTTGGGAAAATGCTGAACTATAATTATTACATCATCCTGATTTCTATGTGTCCTGTGTGCGCGTCATTAAAAGTTAATGTGTTAAATGTCTGACCTTGTTAAAGTGTTTGAGGTAGGGTAGCCCAATTTGGCAAAGGTCCAATATTTCTGACAGTAGTAATATCCATATTTGCCACTTCATAGTATTGACCCCTAAAATGTGAAAAAAAAAGATCCTTCTATGGGTAGGTGTCCAAACTTTTGACTTGTAGTGTGCATACTAGAACATACCACAGTGAAGTGGTTGAAAGTGCTACTGACGTCTAGTTGTGCTAGGACCAATAAAGACTGCAACAAACACGGTGCTGCTCTGTGTTTTTTTTTTCACCATCCTGGTTCGACACCACATGTAGAGTAAAGTCAAGCTTGCCTCTGTTAGAGTTCTACCAGGTATACTTGTGCTTTTTTCCTTTCTTGACATCACAAATACCAAGGCTATGCCCCTGAGTGACTGACACCTTCTGCTACACTGCAAGCTTTCTTTTTATTGTGGATCTTTTTGTTGCTTTTTTAATAGTTAGATCATTTCTTGTTTTTGTACTTGAACAGGATGCAGTTTGTGAAAAAAAAAGTGATTATTAATTATTAAACAAATGACAACTACTAAGGAAGCTGACTGGCTGTAATACAGTCAGGTACTAGAAGAGCAAATATATACTGTGAAAAGAGATAAAAAGTGAAAAAGGAAGACAAACCCAAGAGACTTATCAATACGTGACACATAAGCACTTTTAGCAGCTGCATTGCTAGATCACCCCCTTCCTTCAGTGGTGTCTGGCAAAATCCCTAACATATTCACAGTGTTACCAGGACATCATATCCATGCTTTTGTGCCACTGCGAGCCTATATGTCATAAGAGAGGGGACTCGTTGGCTCGTCACTGGAACCGGCCATAATGACCATAGCCAGACACAAAAGCCTTCAGGGAACAATCTGGGCAAAATCAAAAGCATCCAGCCCAAGCTCTCCCCTCTCTCGCCAGAGCAAAGATAAAATGGAAAAAAATCAAGTCATGGATGAGGAATGGTAAACATTAAAATGATTATTCATGATATTCTAGCTTCTTCTTTACAAAATAAACAAGACTATTTACTGTTACTATACAACAGTGAAAGAGAAGAGTAAGTAAAGATGATTCTATCCTATGAATTATACCAACAGCATAATTCAGTGAGTTCAGTAAGGATGACAGTTTACCTCTCTCCTCGGCAACTTTACTGTACTTCTTGTTCAACTGCTTGGCTCAGCGCTTTAGTACAAGCGCAGATTTTTCAGTGTGATTAGGACAAACAAACAAAAATAAAAAAACAAACACTAAAAAATACACACTCCAGCAGCACCCCTTGGATTTAGAGGGTATGTGCATGCCACTTCTCTCCTTTTCCCAGGGGAGTCTGTGTGTGTGCGCTACAGTACTGAGGCTATGATGGCAATGCCGCTGCCCTACAAGCGCAGCTTCACTAGCTGCTCCTGTCATCGCTATAATGCTCCTTTCACAGGCGAGATGCATTTTAGGGTCAAAATGACTGGAAGACTAGTCAAAGTTTGTGTGCTTCATATAGATCACTCCTTACACCAAAATACTCTATCCTCTCATAGGTAAATAAAAAAATTCAGATGTTATCCCAAACTCAATGATCGCTAGTTGTTGAGAAAGGTTTCAGGGTGGGGGAGGGGGGGGTTGAAGCAAATTGTGTGCAACCCTGAGGATGGGCTTGGAAAGTAAATGTGCTTGAAATGTGACTTTTTTCCAATAGCTGTTCTAAAAGCTGAAGGCAAAATATTCTTTGTGCCGTTTGTGTTCATGTAAGAATAATGTAAACTGTGGGTACAGTGGTGTAATATTCCAGTCTGTTAAGAAAGGAAAGTTGGAACTATTCGTAAACACCAATGCAACCACAGGGCACGGTGGTGGAACACTCCAGACATGGCAGTGGGAAAAAATAAGAAGAAAAAAAAGAAAAGACTTCATGGTTTCAGGAAATGTGTATGTTAGGGGTGTGTTTACTACAGACAAAGAATATTTGGTCTTCAGCTTTTAACCTGACTGGCACCATCACCGCTGTATACACAAGAAGCCAAAACCTACTGCAGCTGCTGCAGCAGTAGAAGTACCGTTTCCAGATAAATCTACACAGAAGGTAAAAGAATAACATATCCCAAAATGTACTAAGCACAGTGGGTTTGCCTAAAATGCTTTCTGCATTTGAACATAAAAAAGGTAGTATTAAATTAAAAAGAAAAAAAAAAGGTTTTGGATGACAACCGATTTCTCTAGAGGTTAGAAATAATAAAGCCCTTACAATATGTAAAGGTCTCCAGCGAGTGTGGCCTGGCCCTTGGGCTGCAGCATGGGGGGAATGGGACGCGGCGCCAGTTGGGGCAGACCGTCTCTATGCGCTGGGCGTGGGGTTCAGTGTGGAGCCGTTGCTACCCTGGATGGTCAGACTGATGTCGTCCTTCTTCTCTTTCTCTGGCTCCTTCTCCTTCTCGGGCTCCTTTTCCTTCAGCTCGTCTTTTAGGGGGCGCACTTCCACACTCTCGGGCCCCCCTGTGGCATACCGGCCCTTGCGGTGCTCCTGCAGTGCTGGGCCCCAACTTGCATCTGGCTTTACCGAGTGCTTCAACCTCTGCAGCAGAGCAGAGAAATAGAAATTAGTTTGAGATAATTAAATCAGCATAATGTTAAATGCTTATCGTGCTGTCGAAGCAGGTATAATTCTTCCGAAAAAGACAAAGCTATCTCGAGTAACTCTGGATAAGAGCGCCTGCTAAATGCTGTAAAAGTAAATCACTGGCACACTGGTGCAGATAAGCAATGTAAGACTTTCAACAATCTTTTTTTTTTTCCTTCAAACACCATGTCAAACTTGACCCAAACAGTAACTTTGTACTTGCTTACGAAACTACTAAATTAAAAATGGGGGTGTGTAAAACCAACACTGCACAGGATTTCATGAAGCCACCTACTGGAAAATAAAGTTGAAGGGCATTGCAAGTATGAAGGAAATGGTGGGGCTATTTAGCTGGTCCCAGTGAAAATAACTATATAGACTTGACAGTTTTTCTTTTGGCTACACTAGTACAGTTATAGGCATAACCCTTAATTAATACAGAACTTTCATATGGAGGCTGATAAATTTTAAAAAGGTTTTTTAGACATTTCATTTTCAGAAATGTTCCACTGAAAGTTTCTTCAGGGAATGATAGGTTCCTGTATAGTATTACTCTAAAGAAACCTTTTTGACTTCTGTGCACTGAGTTTAAGTTTAAAGTTGAGTTAGTTGTAGGCATAGTTATATTTTTCCAGTAGTACAGAAGTGTATGGAAATACTCCACAAAAATAATAAGGCAAATCACTGTGCATGTGTCTTTGTGTCTATGGTGGAAAATAATTGTGTAATTGTACTTCATTACTATATTTAAATTGAAGGGCACTGCAAGGACAGTGACCTGAGTTTGAACCGAATATAAGTAAGGTTAATGTGCTAAAAGAAATTCCTAGATTTAGGGAATTGCATGGCAAGACACAGTCTTCTCTAGTACAACTTCGGTTGACTAACTTATTTAATTAACCATTACCCTTGACTTCAAGCATGATATCTCACCTCTAAGAACGTGGCTCCTTCAGATGTGGCAATTTTGAAGAGAGCGTAGATGGGTATGCAGATCACTGAGGAAAGTGCCATGCAGAAGCCAATGACCAGAGACCAGTTTGGGTACACATAGTCATTGTAAGTGATGGGCTTGTACTGGATCACTGTGAAGATGAGGATGAACTAAAGACAGAGAAACAGAGGAGGAGGAGAACTATAAATAAAGCCTGGTTTACAAACACTCATAGTACATACATTAGAGCTCAAGGCCTGCATCAAAACCAGACCTTGTTATGACATTAGTTTCACATTACCTGTTTGGATTTAGACTTATATCAGTGTTTCTTAATCCTAGCCCTTGATTATCACTTCCCTAGTTCAGTATTTCCAGTGTTAAATGGCGGTAACACTTGGAGCTATTTAGCTTGCCTGTAGCCAATGTGGTGTTTGCGATTACTCTGATTATGGCTCCCAGTCTTGCACTGTGTATTTTTAGAAAATGCACTGTTGAGGAATCAAGGCAAGGGGCTTGTTAACCCCTTAATCACTAAGGACCTGTCAGTGGGCTGGACGTTTTTCATCAACTTATTAATAAGCCTGCAGTTTTTGAGCTAAAGTAGTTGAATAATTGCTTCCAAGTATCATTTTCAATCTCTCTTTCAGAGTGCAAAGAAAAGCTCATACCTTTAGTGCTTTACTGAAAAGGCATCTTCTCTCAGTAACCCCATTCTGATGTGCCACTTACCGTGATGATGAGGGGAGAGATGAACCTCCAGCAGATTCTGAAGAAGACTGGAGGAGGGAAGCCCAGCATCATCTCCACATCCTTAAAGTAGTTCCTGTGGCCTGTGAATGGAGCAAACAGAAGTACAGTTATAGCTCTAGCCTCACTTCTTACTTTATAGACAAGAAATACATTCAGCTCAAGAAAGGGAAAGATGTGATGGACTTACCATAAACATACATGATGCAAATACACATGATACAGGAAATGATGACCAATGAGAAGCTGGCAGCATAGTTATCCATCAGCAGAAGCCAGTATATTCCTGCCTGCAACCACAAGAGGGCCACAATTTAGGAGTCACTGCGTATGTCAGAGTTTGAGTGTATTTAACTCTTTGTTTGAACCAAATGTCCACTAGATGATCCAAACATACAAATGCTTAAAGCTACTGCTTTAAATTAAAATACAGCGATTGGGAGATCTCTCTGGTGGAAATGTGTAATTGCACACAATGTGCAGAAGAACAATTAGTAACGTCAGTTGTGCTTTGACCCCCGAGTGGATGAATCTGATGTTTTTGATGCTAATTATGTGACTTATGTGAGGACCAGCACCTCAGATTAGTCACCACACCACACATGCCACCAAACAAGGAAAGCTTTCTTTACATTACTTCTCTTAACATGTTTTTATACTTTTTCCACTCTGGTTTCTGTGCATATGTGTAGTGCTCACCTGCGTGGTCAGCGGCACTCCCAAGAGAAACCCAATGACGGCGACTCCAAGAGTGATGATGGTTTTGTTTCTGATAATCCAGTCTGTCCCAATCTCGTCCACTATAGCAGTAACCAGAGTCTCCAACAGACAGAACTGGACATCCAGAAACATGAACAGTTAAGAACGGTGATGCTGTGCAGTGGTGAAGCTGAGTTTTCTACAGGTTGAGGTAGGATGAGTTACCTGTGTGCCCAAGCCCAGCAGGATAAGCATGAAGAAGAAGAGCAGGGACCAGAGCGGAGAGATTGGCAGCAGTGTTAGGGCTTCTGGGTAAGCCACAAAGGCCAGGCCCGGCCCGTGGTCTGCCACCTGTGACACGTCCACTCCCAAGTGGTGTGCCATAAAGCCCAAAATGGAGAAGATAACAAAGCCAGCGTAGACACTGGTGGCACAGTTCGTCACACTGATGATGATGCTGTCTCTGTTTGGCCACAGAAGGAAAAAATAAGAAGAAACGTCTGACTGTCAGATTGTACATCAGTGCCAATTAAGGTAACCTTTTGCATAAGACTCTCAAATCTAAAAAAGAATCTCATATCTAGAAAGATGAATATTTTAGATTATGCTTCTTAATCATATCTTAAACCCATAAGCCAGGGGTCACCAATCTTATCATCTTATGTGCATAGGGCTGGTGTGGCTGCAGGTATTAAGTCCAGCTAAGCAGGAGTACACCTCATATAACTAATCAGTTGTGTATAGACTGAGATTAACTGTTTAAACAAGTGGAAGCAGATGTCCTTCTGCTTGACTAGAATAAAAACCTGCAGCTACGTCAGTCGTTTATGGATAAGATTTGTGACCTCAGCCATAAACCTTCTCCTCTTGTCCATTTCACCTGAACCTGTACAGCAGACCTTGTACAGGGTTCTTCACTTCTAGCCCTGGTGGGCCCCTGTCCAGCACACTTTGATGATTTGCCTGCTCAGACACTCTTGCCTTATGTTAATTGCTAGGTTTTTGAGGTGTGTTTGACCAGGGAAATCACCAAACTGTGACAGAGACCTGCCCTCCAGGACTGGAACTAAATAAGCTTTCTGTGCAGTATTTCATATACACTCTGCATTCTGTTTTCTGTCTTTGCGTGAGTACTTGTCAGAACATACACCTGGTATTTGAAAACAAACAATTTTGATTTTGATCGGCATAGAAGTGCAATAAGAAAAAACAGCCACAAGAGGGCAGTAAAGATACCTCCCTTTGGAGTCTGTGAGCATTGCAGTCACAACGTTAAGGTCAGAATACTGCTTCTCATGTTTCCTTGTGTCTCACCCCTCAGTGCACATCACCTGAGGCTTCTCCCTAGCATGCATGTCACTCTCACATCTACTCAGCGCAGGCCATCTTTCATATCCCATTTAAAATCTAATACATCTATGGCTACTGTATTTTAGCTTATGCTGTAGAAAATGCATATGCTGAAAGCTGCGTAATCTGCACGTCTTCTTTTCCTCTTTAGTTGAATATCACCACAGGACTAGCTAACCCAGCTTTTCATTATACTGTACACCTACGTATTCATAAGTATAATGGCAAGATATTTAAGTTGAACAGAACTGAATTTATCTGTACAGTTTGAACAGTGTGTTTAGTACCTGAAGCAGTTGTTATGGAATTTGTTATAGGATGCCATGGTGATGAGACCACCCCAGGCACAACCCAGGGAGTAGAAAATCTGAGAGGCAGCATCACCCCACACCTATAAAACACAAACACACACACACACACACACACACACACACACACACATTCAGTATATGCCAGTGTAGGTTAACAACCATGTTTTAGCACAAACCCACTAGGGCTTTACAGAGTTTCTAATGAACTTTATGACAAATCATTACAAACTGGTGTACTGACCTTGGCATCCAGAATTTTTTGCCACTGTGGGGTGAGATAGTATTTAATTCCGCTGATGGCACCCTCCAGCGTGATTCCTCTGATGAAGAGAATGGTCAGCACCACATAGGGGAAGGTCGCTGTGAAGTACACCACCTAATAGCATCCAAACAAAAAAGGAAAAGAAAATATGAAACACAAAAATGCAGCATGGTTTCTATTCCCTAGTTTACCATTTACTGCACACTGAAAGTCCCACACCCCCAATTAAATCGAATGAAATGCCTCAGTGGCAAAAAAACTGTGTTCAAATACATCCTTTCCATCAAACTACTAATCTATGTTTAAAACACATTACTCCACTCAAGGCTAGGTCCAGTATGACACACTATGTATAATGTACTCTATAGAAAAAGCCACTGGCACTGAGAGCTCCTAAAAGTCAAACAGGGAGTTATTTTAGATTTAGCCAAAGGCTTGCAATGGCATAAAGTTCCTGGACAAAAAGAGAGCATCCAGCTTACCTTGCCTGAAGACTTCACCCCACGAATGAGGCAGAGGAAAACCACCACCCAGGAGACCGCCAGACAGCCCAGGATGGGTAGACGCACCTCACCAAAGTTCCCTATGCCATCTGAGATGTTCAATACGTAGTTCCTGAAAGAACAGGACTGCTGAGTAATGAGTAGAGATACCATCGATGCAGTAATAGATACTGGCACCAGGATGATATCAATGGGGAGGAAAACCATTTTCGTACTCTGAGCATCATATCATCACCATATATGAATGTTTTATAAAACATTTCTTTTCATAGCTTAGAATTTTTTATAGAAAAAAATATTGGATTGGTGTTGGCAAATACCAAGGTTTTAGTGTTACTATCAGTATTGGAAAAGAAAAAGTGGAAGAGATATTGTGCAATCTATAATAATAAGTGAGAGAAGCAATTCTCCCATTGCTGAATACTACAATACTACTACAAATACACTTAATTTTATTTACATAGCATACAACAAAAAGATGCATATTACGACAGAGTGGCCAATTTTTCTCATCTTATCTGAGTGCTTGCCGATTTGCCGTCTATTTTCATCTAACTCAGCAACTCACCTTATCACGTTAAGTGGCATGTTTGGGCTGCCCATGACACAGCCCAGACAAAAACAATCCAATATTTTAAGACCACGGTCCAATCAAAACAACTTCTCCCCTCACAATGAACTGCTTGACAGATGGAAGGCAGTGACAGAAAGGCTTTTCATGGTACAGTGACAATCACAACCCGAAGAGCTAGGCACAAACCATTTATAAAGTCATTCAAACAAGCACACACACCCCTCGCTGTCAAAGCCTTCCATTCTCCAAGCGCTGGCAGAGAAACTCTGCATTCAGAAGGACCTTATGCACACACACACTCACACACACACAAACAATCACAAACATTACCTCCTATTGTCTCCAGAAAACATCAGCCTCATACTAAACCCTCCCAGCTCAAGGCAGGGCTAATAAAACGAAGGACTAAAAATATCCCCACAAGCACGTCTGTCAAGTTTAATTTCACACAGACCCTCATAGCATGAAAGAAAATGTCTGGTTCCAGTAACAATAATTTAAAAAACTAAAAAGACCCAAAGTGGTTTAGCATTTTTATTATATCAGGTTTATTACATTTTAAGTACAGTCTATGTTTCATTGTTCTGAGCATTAAGTTCATGCTTACGTAACTGTACTTTATGTTATAGGCTAAGTCCTTCCTGCATTTTTCATTTAGACTTCTATGAGACTGGTCCCCGCAGACCGTACGTAAACATCTCTGTCATCTGAATCATAAAACAGCCTTATTAGTTCCTGTGGTCCACGATTAAAAGTAAAGTCATAAAACTACACAGAAAACCATACCAGCCGCCTGGTACATTCATTAGCGAGCGTGAGGGTTTGTCCAGTAAAGCCTACACAAATAATTTCTTGTATTACTCAAGAGGACAGATCTAACAACCAGAATATAATAAACCAACAGCAGGACTAAAAACAAATTGAAACAATTAGTCAGCAAGCCTGACAAAATCAATTGTGACAAAATATAGTTTTTGTTGGTGCTCTATAATGCTCTGTAATGTTCATACAATTGACCTGATCATTCAAACAGAATGCAACAGATTACAGGAAGTGTAAGGGCGATATGACTTTTATTCATTCACTGCACCTACTGATACAGAATCATTAGAACTGTTCGAGCAAAATTAATCATCTGTTACAATTTGATTCAAAGTGTTCAGTGATCAGCTTCAGATCGGTTGAAAGCAAAATCTCTCTCATCCATAAACAGGTTTTTTTTAACGCTTTTATTAACAAAAACCTGAAAATTCTCAGATTTAAAGCATCAAAGGAGCAATATGTCTTGCCTGTCTCCAGCAGGGGAAAGTAGCACCAGGGTTAATGCTTGTTTTGCTTCTATTTATGTCACATCTTTGCTTTACTAACGAATGATCCTTGCCACAAACAGGTGTGCTGTTTCATTCTCTCATGTTGGACTGATGGCTGACTTGAGGTTACATTGACTCACTATCACCTCTTGAGGTACAACGTATTATTACAAGACAGAATGGACCAGGGTTAACTGGTTAGCATTTCAAACTGTTTCAATACTTCTGTTTCGAACACAAGAATTCCAAAAGTGAAACGCTTGAAACTGTCTCACTTGTTTCTACCAACCCTAAGTGGACTGCTTGTCACACAGAAAGAATTGAATGATGGTGGCAAAAGGGAGGAAAGAATAGCAGGGAGGCAGCAGGGAGGGAAGAAAACTGAAGAAGGCCTAATGGTTAGATTAGTTAATTAATTGAATAATAGTGCAGGGGTCAAACAGTTATAAAAGTGTTCGTCAGTCACAGCCCTCATATATAGTCTTACCAAATGACTGAGGCAACCAGGCACACAAAGGATGCTAGGTTCTGTGTCACTGTGAAATGTGAATAAACAAGTACCAAAAAAACTGTGATTAACAGAAAAAGATTTGCCATGTTACACTAACCTCCAGTATTCCTCACTGGGACTCGTCCTTTTAGTGCGGTTGACCATCTCAGTCACCCCAGACATTACAGTTGTGATGTTAGCAAAGGTACCATTAGCCCGATGAGTGCCTACCACCCCACTACAGTCAGGGGTGTTCCAGGGGTTGTTGCAGTACGTCCAGGGCAGGAGGTTGGTCATTGATGTGAAGAAGTAGTAGAAGGCAATGCAGATCACTACATTGTAATAGATTCCGATGTAGGTGGAAACCACCATCATTCCATAACCCACACCTAAGAGGAAGAGACGAGGACAGCAGAGGTGACAGCGTGGCACATGAGGTCAGGATGGTTAAAATACAGCTTTGGTTACAATCAAAAACATATTCACTTTAACTCTTACAAAGATATTTAGTAGTCTGCAATTATTGTGGTACTTCTATAGTGAGATGGTGTTACCCTGCCCCGTATGTTATGTATACAGGGCAAGGTAATCTTGTAGTATGTATCTTGAACAAAACGTACAGTGCATGTGTATACATGCACTTAAGCATTTTTAAACATCTACCAAGTTACATCATATGTAAATATTTAGTTGCAATCAGTCACACATTTGTAAAGTCAGTGTTTAAATCTTTTTTTGTTAGTTTTGTAGACTATATAGCTTCTCCTAATATATTTATGTAAAATGTTTTGGTGGTGCTGCATCTCTGTAACAGATTTCCCTCACAATCAATACAAATCTGTTTTATTTTCTTCCTTTCTTTCTTTCCATCAATCTTTCCATCTATCTCTCTATATCTATAACCCAAGATTAGAAAAAAGTTGGGATTGTATGTTAAATTAAAATTGAGACTGACAACAGTGCTCTGCAAATTATTTTTGACCTGTTTACACTGAAAGCAATACAACAGCACATTATTTGATGTTATACCTTATAAATTTTATTGTTTTTTTCAAAATATGCACATTTCAATTTTGATTACCACTTTGTAATGCTGCCATTTCTTTTCACAACACTTAAAAGACACCAAGTGATGAAGCGTTTCAGGTGTAATTTTGTCCCACTCTTTGAGAAGAGTGTTAATGCATGCTGAAAAAACTCCAAATGGGTGGACCACAGCTCCAAATGGGAGGGGCGTAACTCAGAGTACTTTGTTATTGGTTGTTGAGAAGTGCAGCAGGTTTTCTGAGACGTTGGGTTTAGTCTTCTGCTGGCTGGTTTTAAAACAGAATTATGTTATGTGCATTAAATACAGGGGCAGATTGTGATGTCCATTAGTTTTTTTTAAATAATCTTAAATGTAGAGTAGTTAAATGGGCTAGATCAGAATTTGAGCCACAGTGTATGTAACTGATTCCTCTTACGATTTCATGTTAACTGTCTAAAAGTTAGGTGGATATGAAATGACTTATTCTGCTCTTCTTTTGCTCTTTTATACCAAACCTAAAGGTGATCTACACAGATTCACATTTTTTCAGATACATGTGAGGTACAAATGAATTATTTATTGATAGGGGTCTGAGCTGCCAGTTTTTTGGGCCAATGAACATCAGCAGTGCTGAAATTTGTATATATTTTCATGCATTCATTAAAAATTTTCGTATTATTTCATTAAATTAATCATTTAGCCTCAGTCAACAAAGGGGCTTACAAGTTTATAAATTTTATTTTGGCTTCATGTCGCACTACCTCTCACCAAGATGTGTTTTTAATTTTGTTGGTTGTAACTTCACATTAAAGATGGAAAAGATCAGACATGACTCATTTTTACATCAGAAAAAATACTGCTTTTTGAATGATTATATTTTATATTTGATGTATATAATTTATTATTTACATTTGCTTAATTATTTATCATTTATAATTGTTTATATTGTGATGCCCAGGCACGTCTGGGTTTAGCTTTTGTTTAGTTATTGTGTTCTGTCGCTTTAATTTAGCCTTTTTGTTCTGGGGACATTTTTTTTTCAGAATAGTCAAGGCTGATTTTGAGAGCTAGCCTAGCCTGAGGACAGGGTTTTTTCTTTTTCTCTTCTGTGCTGAGTTCAATAAAGCCGAGTTATGGACCGACATTTCAACGTCTGCGAACTACTTCAGAGAACTCCCTACGCTACAACAAGGTGAACACAAAATGTCAAAAAGAGTACAAAAAGAGTACTGTACCCACTAGAGTTAAGTCATTTGTATACATTTGTTCTAGACCAATAACAAAGCATTTAGGAGAACGAAAACCCATTTGGAGCTAAGTCCCTCCTATTTGGAGTTAGTCCAACCTGCAGGAATACATATTTGCATTCTTCCTGCAAACAAGTTTTAAGGTGTGCAACAGTACAGGATGTCGCATTTTGCGTATTAAAAAGCGCGACAATTTCTCTGTTCATTCAGGGCTGCAGGCACACGCACCCTCTTCTTCTGCAGCCATGCCTTTGTCATGTGTGCAGAATGTGCATTTGTATTGTCTTGCTTAAATATGCATGGGTGTGCCTGAGAAAGATGTCGACTTCAAGGCAGCATATGTTGCTCCAAAACCTCTACGTACTTTTCGGTATTAAAGGTGCCATCACAGAAGTGTTACCTTTGCCAGTCACCTTTTCCAAGGACACTGACCCAACCCCACAACCATGATAGACCTTGGCTTTTGGTTTTCTTTTCCTATTCGGTCAGCAGCACACATCATCTATTTCTTCCAAAAAAGACATGAAATACTGATTCATCTGACCACAATACACATTTCCACTGTGTGATGATCCGTCCCAGATGCCTCAGAGCCCAGAGAAGTTGACGGCGCTTTCTTTTGGCACACAAAAGTTTTAACTGCGATTTGTGGATGTAATTGTTTATTGTAGTGCTTGACAAAGGTTTGCCAAAATATTTCTGAGCCCATGTGAATATATCGTTTATAGACAAATGACTGTTCTTGTTGCAGTGCCGTCTGAGGGATCGGAGAGCACAGTTATTCAGCTTAGGCTTGTGCCCGTGCCCTTTACACACTGAAATTCCTCCAGATTCCTTAAATTAATTATGTTATTTCACTGAGGGTGAAATATCCAAATCATTTATCCTCACTTTCTTTGAGGAACATTGTTTTTCAACATTTCAGTTATTTTCTCACATTCACATTCTTTGGCAAACTGACGATCCTCTGCCCATCTTTGCTCCTAAAGGAATAGGCCTTTCCTGGATGCTGCTTTTGTATCAAATCATGATTACAATCACCTGTTGGCATCACCTGTTTCAATCATTACATCATTATTTAATTACTTTACTAGATTATTAGTCCTAAATTGCCCATATCCAAACTTTTTCGGGAATATGTTACAGGCCTGAATGGCAGGAATGGATGTATATTTACAAATTAAATGAAGTTGACCAGACAAGACATGAACTACCTTGTGTTCATACTATGTATACTAAGTACAAGTCAAAGTAAATTTTAGAAATCACTGCGTCTTTTTTACTTTTCCATAACATCCCAATTTTTTCTGATCTGGGGTTGTACCATGGTAGTTAATAACTGGGCAAGACACCAAGATCATAACCAATTGTGAATTATGGCTATGTGTCTGAAATGACAAGGTCAGATTCCATGTAAACCGATCATCCAAATGCAAAGGTACCTTACAATGTCACTTACCTTTGAACATGGGGCTGACCTTCCAGACACCCAGGCAGCCCAGAGAGGTGAACTGGCCAAAAGACAGCTCCAGAAAGAAGAGCGGGATACCACAGAACACCAGCATTATGAAGTATGGGAACATGAAGGCACCTGACAGACACATACACAACATTCAGTATTAGACACTGCATTTAGATTCATTCAAGAATGAAGCATCCCACAATTAGCTGTACTGCCCCTTTCATAAGAAAAACTTGTAATGGCAGGGTTTTTTTGGGTTCATATTTTTTTGAAAATCTGCTACAAAGGGTTGCACTTTGAATTCTTAAGGTTGAGTATATTTCAAGGATCATGCAAAGATTCCATTAAAAGTCGGTTATTTTGCTTTAGAGTGAACATCAGTCAGCCACCACCCACACTGAACTTTAATGGCCCCTTTAAACACAGATGATGGGCTGAAGTATCTGGAGCCCCATCTTGTTTGAATTCGGTCTAATTCAGGGCATGGCCTCTGATTAGCAGTGGTCCCACTGAGAGCATGAGCTCATGGGGAACTGGGGCATGGAGGCAGGCCACTGGAGCTGATAAAGACACAGTCATTGTTGCTGCTGGAAGCAGAGGAACGCCAGCACCAGGCTGCTCTATTTTAAGAGAGCTGGCCAAGGGACTGCCCTTTTATGGCAATACTAGCCATAAAGTATTCACAACAATGGTATTCAAACTATTAGATCCAACACTCCACACCAAGAAAAGAATAAAACACATAACAAATCGCCTCCCACTGAAATATACCACAGTACACACACAATATAGCCGAATATATTTTAATCAAAAGGCCAATACCTCACACTTTATTACTTTTTTTTTAACACCATTTTAAAAATCTGCCCTTTGTATTGCGTGAACATTGACAATATATACAACAAAGCTGTATTAGAAAAGCTGGTTTATAAATGAAGAAATAAAGACAGTATAGCATTTAGTGACCTCCTCCATTCCTGTAGCAGAGGTATGGGAACCTCCAGACATTGCCCAGTCCCACTGCATAGCCAACACTGGTCAGGACAAACTCAATCTGGTTCCCCCAGTTTCCTCTCCGGGAGTTCTCGTCCTTCTTCACTTGCTCCCCTGGAACAGCTCCATTCTGGATCACATAAACACACACACACACAAAAGAAGGTTAGAGACTCATCCACAGGGTCAACTCATTCTCATCTGACCAGGCCTGAAATACACTGAGGTTGTAATATGATCTGAAACTTCTTAAACCCTAAAACAAGATTTACACCCCAGACCAAAAGGGCACTGATAAACAGCATATTATAAATTCACACTGTCACACAAAACAGCAAACAAATTAAGTTTCTTTTTGACAAACGTCTCTGTTAGCATTAGTTTGATGAAAAATCTCCAGTATTTTGCCTTCACTCAAAATGCAATCAGCCAAGATGTGATTTGTGTCTAAACTTTGCATCTTTAGTTTTGGATTGGAGCTACAAGGCTAATGTAGCTTACAAGTATTGGAAGTACATGCCTAAATCATCACACACTTGCTTCGAACCACATCATGTTGTTGAGTAATTTGAAACAGACTTGTTAGTGAATGACATACTCTTATTTTTAAAAAAAATGAAAAAATTTACCTCTGTTGCAAAGCTAAAGTACCAGACTATTTCTTCAAAGTTTTGCTGGCAGAGTGCATAAAAGTTTGAAATTAACAGCAATAAAAAAATAAGTTAAAACTGGCTATGTGAAACCACCTGAAAAAGCTCTGAATTGCACGCGAGAGCTGTGAAAGCCATGTAAAAGAACTTGATGGAGCACGCCTGATGTGAACCAAAACCGCCGCTGTCTGCAAAACTACCATTTGGTCCTGTCGGCCTGATTTGAAGTTCACTTTCTCCATCTGTTCCCATCAGATGGTCATTTGTTTGACCTCCAGAGCGCTCTCAGGAATGGCTCAGGGAGTGTTTGTTGACCCCACCAGCGGGAGCGGAACTCACAGCAGCTTTTATGGGGTCCCATCCAAATTTTAAGCAGTACACATTTAGGAGAGAAAGAAAACTGGTCAGATTAAGTCTGCACATCAGATTAAACCATTCAGATAAAATCATTAAAATCTTGCCTAAGACGAATCAATCCCCAGGACAGTACTCAGACTTATGCAAAATGAGTTTATTGATTGCAAAGTGGAAGTGTAAGAGAGAACCATGAAAGACCTGGAAGCGAAAGCATATGAACCAGGGCTACACAAACCGTTATCTGTTAATGATATTTTATTATATTTGTATACATTATATCATAATTATAATTATTATATTACTAGAATTATTATATTATTATATTTCAACTACAGCTTGCATTAATGCTTATCCCCATTACAGTGTATATTATGGACAAATTCCCATTTAAATGTACATGTGTGAAAGGGATTTGAATTAAGAATCAAGAAAACCATTGCGTAGCATTGGCTCTTCCAATCAACTGCATCACTTTCTATCAATTGGAATCAGAACTGGAGTTGACTCTAGGATTTCTGGAACTGAACAGCCCTAGACAGCAACATGTAATTGAGACCTTTAAATATTTTTTACTGTGTGCTGTAAAAATCTTGACCAATTTTGATAAATCACTGTATTAATGTAATCCAACAAAAGTAAATCCTTTTGGTCAAAATAATGCGGAATGATTTTTAACCATTTCACGTTGCATTGATTCACTAATATATTTTTAATTGAAAGCAAGGCAAACCACAATCTAGCAATGTAATTGCAATACTAGTATTCTGTCCATTTCATGCTGCCCTAATGTAAACCATAACTTTTGAGGTGTTATATATTTCCTTTGTGTAGATTTGTGGAGAGGATGGGGCAGCCTGATGTGCCCCTTGCACATGGCCTTCCAAGTGGGGCAACACACACACACACACCATCTGAGTCTCAGCTCCATGGGCCATAGCTCCCAGCGGAGTGGCACAGACACACACAAACAGTCTGTAAAACCCTCGTGGGCATCAGCAAAATGAGCAAAAAGCAGACACTCACTCACATCTCCTGTTTCTGCTCTCTCATTTGCCTTTTGGAATGCGCCAAATATTCCTTTTCAAAACAAACACTTATCTTCTGGATCGATCATTTGCACATTTTAAAAACAACCCAATAATCTCAGCGATAGACTAAGAGACACAACATCAACAATGTTCAATAACAATCCTCCTTTAGTGGAAGAGCAGCAGGTTCAGTGCTGTTTGGTTCTCATAGAGAGTAACGTAAAGCTGTGGAGTGCGCGTAAACTTTGCAAAAGGCTGGACACCTGTGCTCAGTGGTGCTGACGGGTGTGTGTGTGAGAGAGAAAGAGAGACAGAGAGGTTGTAGGAGTCTGGAGGGGAGCACACTTGCACTGTTGAAAGGGTCTGGTTGGAGAGAAGAACAGGAAAAAGCTAAAGCAACGTCAGGCCTGCTTCACTCCTTCAAGCTGTACCACCTGAGATGGAAACCTTCACTCACCCACACACACATAAAGCAGGACTCATTTCACTGATATTTGCTTAGCAGGGCAATTGTTTGCTGTGTTCTAAGCCATTTCACTCATTTTCCATCAACAAGCCAGTGAACAAATCTCTAGAAAAGTCAAAAGGGAGTCAAAAAGTACTTTATGATCATCATCATCCCATCCATGTGTGTCCATACAGTGGAACAACAAAACATTGTTTCCAGTCCTATGTTTACAGGACCACAATGTACAAAGATTACAAACAGGACAATTAAACCATACAGTGCAGTATAGCACAAAGCACTAAACTGCAAAAAAAAAATTCAAAGCCCAGCAGTACAAAAATGTAAATAAGAGCATTGGGGAGAGATAGTAAAACATAAGAAATGTCTAAGAGCAGCTGCACAAAGCACGCTCATTACAACATAATTGTACGCAAGCAGATGAAAAGATCTGAAGATCCCACAAGGCCCTGATGCAGAGTAGCATATAAATCATAAATCAAGGAGATTTGAGTATTGAGTATAACTACATCATGGTAATTTTTATGCTAACTTGATTAAAAAAAAAATCAATTTAGCAATTTTTTTTTTATTAACTGCAAAGCTTAAGGAAAAAAACTGCATTTCACTGATGAAACAATTAGGTGTCTGGCTAAATAGCCATTGTGCCCTTCAACTATTTTGGAATAACAGATCTTTGTTGTCTCTTTAAGGCTGAGTTATTTCTGCTGTTTATCTCTTTTCCGCTAATAACATGATTTCTGAATGCTGTTGTTGCGTTTATTTGATATGTAAAGAACAATATCCAACAAAGCCAAAAAATCATAGTCTGTAATGCAAACTAAGTAAAAATCTAACATTCTGAATGAGAAAACAAAATAGTCACACTCAGCCATACTTTACCACTACTCTAAATAAGCTAACCAAGAAGGGAAGCCCTGTGCATATTTTTAGTGAAAGAAAACACAGTAGCACACAGAAAGCTCTGTAAGCTAATGAGAGCTAACATTCAAGGTAGGTCGTAGGTATAGCTAGGTACAGCCATCCACTTGCCTAAGTAGGACTTATAAATACTCCTTCCACCCCTGCTGACCCACTGGGTATAATACTACAGTTAACTACAGGAATTTGGTGATGGCCCCTTAAATTCATTAACTGCACAGATGTAAAACATAGTAAAACGTAACAGAATTGCAGAATCTGTGCTTTCTGTGCGCTACCATGTTTCTATAAAAGATTCCTTTATTGTTGAAAAATATTGTTTTGAACTAGTGTACAATCTTGTTAGGAGTGCAGTTCAGATTGGGAAGCACTATTTATTGACTAGTTTAATTAAAGAAAAATGCAGCTCATGTGTACCCTGTTTATGTTTTCCTGTTCAAGTGTTTCAAGTTTTACAGATTTTGTGACTCAAACAAAACAAAAATTTATGTTTTTTTAGATTTAGTAGATCACACTCTGTATATGTCAATTAAACAACAAGCATTAAGAAAACACACGACTACCGTAGAGGAGCAGACTAAACAGCAGAAGTGGCCACATTTTTGCACTGGCCATAAAGGGTTAAACATCAAGGTCTTCAACCCAGTCCTTGAGGACCCTCTGGCCAGTCTGTGTTTTCACTCTCATCCAGTGTCAAACACACCTGAGCCAGACTACCGAGGGCTGTGAAGGCTTGATAAAGTGGCTCAGGTGTGTTAGCAGCTGGAACATTTCGTAAATGTGCTCTAGCTGGGGGTCCTTGAGGACTACAATGAAAACCTTTATCTTACTCTTACTTTTTTTGTTGTTGCTTTTTTTGGAAAAGAAATTTTGTTTCTGAGACATACCCAAACTGTTGAATATCTATTTCTATTTCTTTTACATAATTAGTATTTTAACTGTAACAAGTCACCTTTAAAGTGTTGTTGAATACAAATAGCTGAAATAAATGTGACTCTTGAGTAATTCACAAGATTTATTTCACTTACATTTGCCTTAATTTTTGTTAACGCGGTGCTGATCTCCTGCCCAGGTGTTTTACAAAGACAGAGCAACACTGAGAGACTGAGAGAGCAAGAAAGAGAGAGAATGAGAACCAAAGACACAGAAAGAGCCCAGCTGGGCTGATTTGCCCTTTTATGTAAGTCCACACAAAAAACTCACACAAACACAAACACACACAAACAAACAGGGTCTCAGCAGGACCCACTTTAAACGATTGGCCCTTGCTCCATGTTCCCAGTGCTGCAAGCACAGCATGTGTATGTGTATAAGAGATTTGTGGAACTCCTGGAGGCCTTAGCCTTCTAGAAGAAAAACAAAAAATTGCCTCGGCACAGACAGAAAAAGATGTACAATTTTGCAGAAACAGGATAGATGAACTCAGAGTTGGGCTTTTCGATATGGACAAAATACCATTATACCAAAATACCATTATTGCAACAAAATATCATTACTGCTATGTATTATTGCTTTATATTGCAGTTGTAATATTCCATGCAATATTTTAAACACACCACTGAACCCTTGATCTGACTTGATGTGATATGGTCACATGGAGTGGTCTGTACTACTCCTGCCAAAATTATCTCTCTTCGTTGGATCACAGAAAAAGGCTTGATTTATCAAAAAAAGGATATTGCACCACATGGAAATACTCTTAATACAAATTGGGTCTTAGATCTTCTTTTGACAGTTTGGTGGTGGTGGGTAATGCAGAGAAGATGATCCTTGGCTATGCTTCAACTAGGTCATTCTCAGTATGGGTCACTGGCACTACCCATGTAATTATAGCCTTCCTTTCACAGTTCACATGTTTGGTACTCTTATACGGCACTTGTACACTGAGGGCATTAGTAACAGATCTATGAAACTCAATCTTTGATGACAAACACAGCCCAGGTCTGTCCGTCTACCATGTGTATATATATATATATGTTACGTATACATTGTGTGGGTAAATAAATAAAGAAATAAGTAAATAAATACATAAATATTATATAAAATTATATATTTACATGGCTGTAAAGCAACATTCAAATATTGCAATTAATAAATTGCCAAAACATACAGACACTGTACATGGATACAGTATGACATGCTGTTGTCTATGAAAATGGACAAAAGCAACAGCAGCTATGTCCATTTTTAAATCAACAACCTCAAGTCTAAAGATGAGTTTGGGGTATGTGTGTGATGTAGACATGTAGTTTGGGCAACTAGTAAAGTACATGCTTCTATTACTTACCTGCATTAGCCTCGTGGCAAACATTATTTAGTCAACTACATTTGGGATACTGAAATTCAAATTTTTCTTCATACTGCTTTAAAAAGTGTACTGTTACCTTCATGCTATCTAAGGACTGAGTTCTAGCGATATACTGAAATAGATTCTGGGAAATCCTCTTTCTTTTTATGTAGTGATGGGTATGTTTACAAGTCTTATTTGCAGCATAGCTGTGTTAAAGTGCTTCCCCTAGCAGGTGTGAGTGCCTGTCACATTACAGAGAGATGAGAGGGCAACACGACTCTCACACACAGCAAATGTAAACTACAGTATGACAGATCTCTACTCAGCATGTGTGACAATGTTTCCAGAGAGAGTGAAGGAAAGAAAAAAAGAAAGAAAGAAATAAAGAGCAAAATATGTCAGACGAAACAGAAAGAAAGAAAAAGAAACAGAAAGAAAGTGGAAAAGATGAAAAACATGCAGTTGGAAAGAGGCAGAATGTAAGAAACACAAAAAACAGAGAAAGACAGAAAGAAAGAAAGAAAGAGATGTTCTGTATTCTGAGCTTGCATGCACCATCACAATCCATTATATCCTGCGCTCCAGTGGAGAGCATAACCAAAAATCATCCTTTGTCTCTCTGAGCTTCTGTACCTCCTTCACAGGCTTTTAAAGCCATGAAGGCATAACATGCCAATTAAAGGACATTTTGAATGTCAGTTTCCCAGCATGTCTTGCTGTTACATTGTGTTTTCCCTGCAAGAAGGTGAGCTTTATACTCAAACACATACAAGCCAACTTTTCACACTTCAGCACATGTGCCAGTTCACCTGGTTTATACGCTTGACGCAGTACAGCAAATGGAATGAAAGGTTAATTAAACAGGCCTGAAGCTAAGAGCCATATGGGGAAGCAGCATTATGTTCACTACACTGCTACCCCCATTTTTCATATCTTCGCATGTCTGCTTTCTTTTCCTTCTGATCACAATCCATCATAGTTTAAACAAGTGCAACTTCAAAGCTTGTACTTTTTGAGCAAGCAGCACTAGTGCTATAAAAGTTGCATGTGCAGCACAATGTCGCAAAAAAGTGCTTCTAAAAAATATTCATCTCAATATTTTATTTCAATATCTCATTTAACAATAAGAAATAATCTATGATAATTTATGATAATTCTGATTCCCCAACAGGGGGCACTAAGCAGGGTTTTTCTGCATCACTGAGTGTGAGGAAACCCACAATAGCAATAATGCGCAGATGGTTGGAGTCACAGAATAGTTTACTACTTATGGGTAAGGTTTAGTGTTTCTTAATTTATGATTTTTTATTTAATCAGTTAATTCTAAAGAAACAGGTTAAAGACAGCAAAGACAAAAGGTAAAACAATGGATGCATGAGCTTCTAAAACCAAAGATACTATACTACCACCTCAAACTAAAAAACTTTGGGCATTTTGTACTTTGAAGCCCTTTGTTTACAAACATTCAGATTTGCTCTACAGAGTTTGGATTACCTGATGGACTACAACTACCATACACACTGTGACTTTTCATGCACCATAGTCTGCACAACTACGCATTACAGGATGGCTTGGGCAGTGAGGAAATGTTGTTCGATACTGCACATGCCATTTATTTAGAATAGCTCATGAGCAATAGATCAACTTTCATGAACAATTGTCAAATTATTTGAATGGAGTTGTATGCACGTGCACACATGCCTAGCACACATGTGAAAGTGTGATGTTTTCTGTATTCACGCTGGATTCCTTTTTCCAAGAATGTGCAACAATATTATCACTTTGCAAACCCCAGAATATCCATCAAGAAAGAGACCAGGCCTTAAATTAATGACCACCTAGTTTCTAAAGTTGTGTCAAAGAGATCTAAGCAAAAGACCACTTTAAAGATAGCACACATTCCTAACATTCCGCCCGAACATTGCACAAGTTAAGACTTCTCATTATTTAGGACCTCATACAGAAAGCACTGACAAACAGCTTCAGATGGACAGAGAAAGGAAGAACAGCATATCAGAATATGTAACTAATGAAATACAACTGATTTAAATTCATAATTTAATATTTTAAGCTTTATAGCTTTAGGAAGATACATTAACAAGATAAATCTTGAGAGACAGCAAGAAGGTGTAAGAGAGAGAGAGAGAGAGAGAGAGAGAGAGAGAGAGAGAGAGAGAGATGGGAAACATTTTCAAGCACCACTTTTGGAAACGGCTGAAGACATCTGTTCAAACACCACAGTTATGAAAGGTTCACTGTCACTGGAGGGCTGACCTCCCAGGCCTCCTGACTTCACCTGACCTCGGAGGTCACATTTTGAACACCATGTCATCCATCTTGCTCTCCACAGGGAGGAATTCCTTCAGCCCAGGAGAGGAAAAGTGTCCCTGTGCAGCTTCTGAGGGACACTGACTGTAGCTCTGTGACTGGGGTTTAGCAACAACATCTACTCTAATGAGATGACTGAGTGAGTAAGATGCTCATTAACAGTTAACCCTTAGAAGTCTATAAGTCTCATAGGATTACATAATTATTTGTTATAATGTAATTAAAGAATTCCGTAATAAATTAGTAGACATGCCTACTTTTAGAGGGTTTTGCTTATTTTTAGCCAACTATTTTAATCACTTCAGAATAAAGGTGAATACATCAAACTATATAACTAAGAAGTGATGCAGTGACCATTAAAAAAAAGGATTTCAGGCTTTAGATTCTTTAAAAGTAACTTATTTTTTCCAGGTATCAACTTTACACACTTTGAGCAGCGTCATGCTTTTCTAAAAGACTGAAGAGGTTACACATATGCTACGACCATGTCAGCTGGTGACACTTTTTGGGGGACAAAAATAAACTAAATTTAAAATGTTCATTTTGGAAATATATTATATAGGCACGACTTATGGCAGAATATTCTGGACTTTTTTCAAATGTAAGTAATGACTGAGTATAATGGCAGTTGCATTTTTTTGCTGTCAATGAGACACTCCTGTCAATCAAACGCTGTGGGTGGGATGTCGGAAGGGACTTTTCAAGTACTGGGCATGTTTTAAGAGGAAGCTAAAAAAAAGTTTATACTTTCGGCGGTAGTAGAGCATTAGCAACCACTGCTAGTAACATTTCAATACTCTCCAACCAGGACAGGTAATTTAATTAGCATATTTAAATTTGCATTTGAATTTGAAAAAGTCCAACATATTCTGCCATATGTCAAGCGATCAGTTGTTTCTATAAAATTTCTCAAGCATTTAATGATAAGCCTTTAAATTAGATCACAGAAAACATACATTTAATCAGGTGTTCCTAACCTTTCGACTAGTAGTGTCCATTCAATGTCCATGCTATACTGACAGGTTTGAGCGTTTATTGCATTAATTTAGTTTTAATATCAAACAGGCTAAAACATAAAAGATGCTTTTTATCACACTCAAATCATAATAACATACTTCCTATGTATAAACACAAAATATAGTATCGATTGAAAATTAATAGAATTTCTCCACTTGTTTCTATGAGTTACAAGTGAGAGATGTAAAACAAGGCATTTTACGTCATATATGCCACAGGGGTTCTAGGAGGGCTAAGATGATTTTAATGTTTCGAGAAAGCAGAGTTGTAAGGAAAACTTTATGATCACTGAGCAAAAAGAACGCTTTGACTACAAAGGAGTGATTCAGTTTCATTTAATTCCATTTTTCTCCTTTTATTGCTTTCCAAAGCACTTTTGTCAGTGACAGACCTCATCACGAAGGGCTTTACTCAAAAAAGCCACAAACTGATCAGCACACCATAGGTTATAGGGGAGGTTAATTAGAGAGTAAAACAAATAAACAAACAAACCATCAAACAAAAACATTGAGGGTAATGACACTCCAACAACGAGAAAGCAGGATATCCAATGGGATTCAAGAAATGTGACAATATGTTACACTTCAGGTCATTTATTTAAGTACAAGCAAAAAAATCCGACAAACAAACTCATTTACCAGATTTTGATGCCGGGTTATGACGAAGTAGCATATCTAACATTTAAAAAATGTAGCAATAGGTAAATGTCACCACCTCTGCATTAGGCAATCTTTGCCAGATGGTCATCAGTCGTAAGCACTTCACCTTCCTCTAAACAAGAATTGCTTCATTCCTCTCAGCTTGAATCAGATAAACCAGCATAAATAATTAACTTAAAAAGGTTTATTAAGCTCATTATGTGAGGTGAAAATAATTCTGTCAAAGACATCAAGCCATGGCTTCTCATTCTGGAGGCAGCATTCCTGTGCCCTCATTAGTCTGTCTGCTGAAAACAAACTCTATGCACTTGATGAATGCAATGGTAACCAGGTTGGGGAGGGCCTGATCAAAAGAAGCTGGCTTGGTGAGGAATCAGCTTTGGATGGGTTCATCAAAAGGTTGTGTCAATAAAAAAACTTCCTCTAACAGACATTCAGGGTGTAGATACATCAGCGTTTAAGCAGCTTTGTTCTTTTTATTCTGGTTAAACTATTACATCAAGTAAATTCCAAGTGTAAGTATAAATTTGCTTTCGTGGAAAATACTGGTGTAAAATAAATGGGTGGTGTAGACATACAAAATAAATTAAGGGCTGGGGGTTGGGATGATTATCACAAAGGTACACAGCCTTTATTATTGAAGACATACATTTGAGAGTGAATTTTTCTAAAAATGTCCTTTACCAATAATATTGTGTTTTCAATCTGAACTGTAAAAGAGTGGCTTCATGAATTTTTGCACATTGAGATGTAGAAAAAAACATAGTCTCTAACATCAGCACTCAGCAAGCCTAAGAGCCATCTTCACTATCTGTTACTGCTAACATTATTACACGATTACTGTCTATTTATGCTAGAAAATGTCCAAATTCGGAGTGCTGATTTCTCAGGAATGGTCTGCCACTTAAAGCAAACCACTTATGTACCTTTTATAAATGCATTGCTGCATTATTTCAGCTTATAAGGTAGATACGCTGCTTCATTCAGAACAACATTTTAAAACAACTGTTGGATTTGCAAATATTCCCAACAAAATCTGAATTAATGCCAAACACTGATTTACAAGCCTTTTACTATGTATCAATATAGTAACTCCAATTGTATATGTATTTTTCCACCCAGTTTTATGTTTGAATTGTGGTATGTAGGCCTTAGCCTCCCAAAATAGGCTTCCCCCACACTTGAGAGACCAAATTTGCACTCCTGGTTAAAAAGTAACTGTAAATGGAATTTAGCTGAAAATTTGGGGCTACTTATTCACACAACTAACAACTCTGAAACACCTGTAGCTATTGCCCAATAATAGCTATTCATGCACACAGAGCTGTGAAATAAGTGTATTTGCTGCTTTGGGGACAAGATGATACTGAGTTCATTCAGTGTGGCTGAAGAGCTCTCTGCCTTTTCAGTTCAGGTTTCAGAATGCTTAAGGACACTGAAAAAGCCCCATTAACATGTTCTATACAGCATCGGTCACTCCTTCTTATCTTCCATGGTTCAACCCAGCCACTTAGCACTTACAAAAGCAGGAGCTTGGACTTACATATGCATTTGTGTGTGAACAGTGAGATGCACAGTGGTCGTTGGATCAGTGAATTTCACCACAGGAACCTGACTGACTGGCTGACGTACTTCTATGTCACATAGCCTTTCCAGCACAGGGCAGTGGGTGGGGGCCTAGTTCCAGTGAGTACATACGCTGATACACTGGATGTACACATATACATATACATACCTACTATCTATGTTTTGTTTGTTGTTTTTGTTTTTTGCTTTTTTAGTAGAAGAAGCACATGATGAGTGTCACATCACTGTCATTTTGCTGGTCAAAAACATTTACACTACTTTTCACATTTCAGTATCAACAAACAGAATATATGCAAACTGGAAAAGGTTTTGTAGATTTTTTACAAAAATATTACTGGTAATTGTTGTTTCCATCAAATACATGAAACATTTGAATATGTAAAAAGTATTTTTTTTTTGGAGGGAAATCTGACTTTTCTCATCCCCTGTATAATGGTACGCATCCATGTTGTAGCAGGACTACCCTGCTCATAAGTGTGAACTCACCATAGATCTAATTACTCTCAGTTCCCCCTACTTGACCGCTGTAGAAAACAAAATATAAAAACTGATCTTAGGTGAATTTTTTTTCATGGAGAGGTTTATATACAATCTCTGGCTTTACTTTACTATTAATAATCAATGCCAGAAAGCAGTTTACATGCAGCAAGTTTCAGCTGCCAGAGATTCTTTCAAATTATGCAAACCTTTACCCTTCAAGACAGCTGGGTTTGCAACAAAAAAAGAAAAATAGGCAGTTTAGTTTCTCCCAGTCATATTCAGCATAACAACATAAATTCAAAGGGAATATATTTCACTGAAGAACTGTCAGTGTAGCAATGCTGATTGTATTTTTGCACTCTTTAACTACAGTATCGCACATGAAAAACAGTTAACATTAAAGTTAGGGTTGGAACAGCATGGGTGCAGCCAAAGGCTGTCAGAACCCAAGTTCTGCACAGGCATGTACATACAGAAGACCCCTAGCACTGATGTGCACAGACAGCCAGGTCTAGCGCTGCCTGAGCTTAACTAGATCATTCAATTAGTGCTCTGTGAGCATAGCCGTTAAATGATGCGGGAGACTAGCCTGCGGAGCTCAGAGCCAACGCAAGCTGTTCACCTGCCCTGTGTGCGTGCGCACACACACACACACACACACACACACACACACACACACACACACACATACACACACTAAAAATAGTCTGTATAAGCAGACACACAAATTCTCACACACACACAAAACTCTACCACAATTAAATCTTCATCATCCATTAACATTAGGCTTAATAACATCATGCAATAACATCAAGATTAAAAAATTTTGAACCATGAATCCATCTATGATACAAATTATGCATACAGTACTGTGACTTCTCTTTATTTATACATAATTTCTACTCAAAACTCCATTTAATACAAGTAATTAATTCTTTGGCATCAGGAAAAAAAACAAACATTTAACAGAAGATTACATAGAAGTATCAACAACTCATATAATATCAAATGTTTCCTCCCTTTTGTCCACCTTTGCCTTTATTACAGCCTCTGATCTTTTCAGGCTTTCAGTTTTTAAAGAATTCTGCAGAGATACCCCCGCCCACACAATCAAAGTTCAGTCTTAGAAGTTGGTTTCATTTTCTGCTTCTCACAATACAAGTAATACCAAACACATTCAGTGATGTTGAACATCAGCAGCTTCTTTGTTTGATTAGATTTTTCTCAATTTTTGTCCATTTCTTTTTCTCAGTAATGGCTTCTTGACAGCTACACATCCTTTCAGGCCCTATAGCACTGAGATTCTCACAGTGGAATGATGACCAGATACACCTGTGGATTATTTTTAGATCTGAAGTAAGAGTGGAGCTTGATTTTCTCATTTCTCTCAAAGATCTGTATTGTTGATCTGATAATAAGAGTTTCTGTGTCTGAGTCCTGTGCAGTTGTTAGGTGTCAATTTTCTTAATAACTTTTAATATATATATATATATATATATATATATATATATATATATATATGTGTGTGTGTTTACTTCAATTTTAGTAAACCAGAAATATCTCCTGAAAAATGAAGTAATGTCTTTTTTGACTGTAAATAAAATTGTACTCTCTGACCTTTGCACAGTAGTATATCAAGTAAGATGGAAACCCTTTGAAAGGTTTAATGCAGTAAAGACATATTCTTCATAGGCCAATAGTGAACACATTTTCAGAATCAGTTTTATACAAGCATTCTTGTAAAGAAGGCCAATTACACCTTCTTTAAGGGTCTTCTAAGGACATTTAAGGGTTATATATTAAAGCCAATACTGCCACAGTGGCATCTTCAGACAGTTAAGTGGCTGACGTTCAGCTAACTGCAGTAATCCACATGTGACAGAAGGCCAAATAGAACAACCTGCAAACTTGAAGTATAAAACTGAACATTATTGAAGGATTCTGAAATAAATTTTTGAGGGCCAATAAATCTCTGTTTTTAAACAAAAACATAACAACAGTCCAAAACTACTTAATATTCTTTAGTATCTTTAACCCTCAAACAGCCAGAACATTCACCATGTTCTCACAATTCAGTGAACAGTTACAGCAGTGGTAGCCTTATTGTTATCCACTGGTCTCAGTGTGCCATCACACTATCCTGAGTCTTCATACAAATTACTGAGTGTATAACAAACCAACAATAAAGACTTCTAAGGGTTAATGAAGAAGTCTTTAGCATAAAACTTTTATCCAAAGTTCTATACCTTCTATTTGTAAAAAGCTAACAAACCGATGAGGCACTTTGACCTATACACTTTACAACCGTGTCTTTCAACATAAACCACTAATTCTGGATGGAATGTCTGGTTGAGAAACTCTGTCCAGACCACAGTAAGTCAATAATGCCATACCTACTGATGCAGGCTATTTGTTTAGAGCCTTAAAATTTAAACTAATCTCTAAGAATGTAACTAGTCCTGTTCTAGCACCTACAGTTGGAAAAGATGTCAAAATAGCTTGTATGAGAACTATGTTTACTCACTGAACATTTTTCTTGATAGCACAAAACTGGAATCAGTTAAATGATGTAAAAAAGCTTACCAAAAACTTTCTCAGTGGACTGAGCCATCAAAGACAAAAATGCAGATGTCTCAGCATAACTCAGCATAACCACCACTGGCCTCAACTCGGCAGACAGGGGTTCAATTCCCAGCCCAGGCAAGCAAACCACACTAAACCACACTAATGCTATGCTCACCTACCTCGGCAACGTGATTAAATCACTGGATATGAGCGTCTGCCACATGCCATAAATGGGAAATGGTACAACCAAAGCCGTATTTGATTTGCTCACACCAAACATAGCTCTGCAAAGTCACACTGTCCTCTAGGAGTTTATGCTGATATGCAGTATTAAGCGTATTTTGCTCATGCACAGAACATACATTAAGTAAGTGACATAAAAAGAGCGAGATTAGTGAGATTAGAGGTAAAAGAGTAAGTGGGAATGGAAGACAGTTCTAAAGTTGACCCAAACAGAGACAGGGCAGCTAATGCTAAAGGCTGGAACAGCTGTTCTGGGATATGACCGTCTCTGGCCCGTAGGCCACTGACTGAAACACACATGGAGCAATCCAGAGTATGACTTTCAAACAGGAGAAACAATCTGAACAGAGTGGAATCTAAAGGTCAAGTCATTTTAGCCACAAAATTGTGTTTTGATACAGAAAAGGCCACAAAGGATGACCTGAAGATTGTGAGTAAGAAACTGAGCAAGAGAGCATGAGAGAGAGAAAGAGAGAGAGAGATAGAGTGAGAGTGAGAGAGAGTGCAATAGAGAGAGAGCACATGTATGCATGTGCAGACACACACTAGGTCTACTAGCAGCTGTATACCCAGAAGGACAGTGAGGGTGAGACAAGAAGGCAAACTGCCTCTAAGCACCCATATGTCTCTCTCCCTTCCTCCTTCTCTCTGTCTGATGTAATGTGCTTCTGGGGTGTGTGTGTGTGTGTGTGTGCGTGTGTGTGTGTGTGTGTGTGTGTTTGTGTGTACTGAAAACCTAATGCATTAAACAAGCGGATAACCAAATACAAACATACTGTCATACTGTACAAGTGGACCACAGAAATAAATATACATATGCTATATATACAAATAAAATTGTCTGCCCAAAAATGTGCAGGAAAAATTATATTACGTTACCTCAATTATATTACTGGCACTCTATCACATAAGCCTATAAATTTGAGCCTTCATTTTTAAAGCAATTTCTTCTCAAAAATCTTTCCCAAAAGTGTCGACATTTTAAAATCAACTAAGTAAATGTTACTCAACTATCTATGTCCTCACACAGATCCCTCTGTATTTTATTGTTAACTTTTTCTCACTGATACATGCTTACGTAACAAAAACCCATCAGTAGATTTGCGGTCTACCAAAATGGTATAGCATAAAACAAAGCAGTGGCCAAAAGACAGAAGCTGTTAGTGGGAAGAGTGCGCCTTTAATTTTTCCTCATTGTGAAAGCACGTCAGGCTCAGTTGGAGGTGGCCGCCATGCAATTACAGCTCCTTGCTCAACTTCTTATTAGTCCAATTATTAGTGAAGCATGTGGCAGGCTCAGAGATGGCACTAGACAATGGGGAAGGCTAGAGCACAAAGTCAGCGATACGCACTCCATTTGAAGGTAATGTGCTCGCAATAGAAAGTGAAGCTCAATTAGGAAGATAAGCTGTTTAGATACATTAAAAACGTATTTACTTACAGTTGTATGCAAAAGTTTGAGCACTGCGGTCAAATTACATGTTCTATTCATGTTTTAAGTGATAAGTTAACACATCCTCTACAGTGAACAAACTTAAATATGGCACTTTTCTTCCAATTTTAGTGCACAATTTCTAAATATTTTCTGAGTTTACCATATTGGAAAAAATGAAACATAAAATACACAATGTGCCATAACATTTGCAAAGGCCACAATCGTGTGATATTTCAGATAAAAGCAAATTACAGAAACTAAAACTTTAGGTTATTTCATGTCCTTAAGGCTTCCTGTATAGTTTATGTGTAGCTTCCTTAGTAGCCACAATGGCAGAACCTTTAGCATAGCTCGAAAACAGTTGCTGAGTTAGCCTATAACTATATAGTAGCACAGTAACCTTAACCAATAGTTGACAGCAATATACTATTGGGGAGCTTTTACTTAGCATAATAATGTTTTGCCCCAGTGTCACGATAACAATGTTAACGATACAGCAATTTAGTGTTCAGTGATTATCTCTGAAAATGCCTGGCGAACACTTACGGCAGACCACTACACTACAGAACACTAGACAATTAAACACAATATCAATTAGCGACAAAAAGGCCTTTGCCCGCCAGACGAGGATAAGGGTGAGGTTGTGCTTTAGGTCTCAGAATCAATCAAAGCAATTCACAGGGGAAGAGGAAAGAGTGACCGGCACCATGACCTCAACACATCTCGGCAGCTTAGCATCAACATTTTATAAGGAAGGACTTGACCAGTGGCGCAAAGTCCTTCACAAACACTCACACACAAACACAGACATGAACCAGAGGACCAGGTGCACCTGACACTCCCTCACCCTTTAGTGTCAGTCTATGTGTATGTGTGCGCATTTGTGCACACGTGTGTCCTGTCAGATAAATCAGTCTGTACAGCTGGCCACCTGAATCAGTGCACTCACAGCGAGTATGAAGACAGCTAGCAATAATCAAACTAATGGGCTAACCTAGCACAAACTACTGTACAAACCCCACAGAGTGTAACAACATTCCCTTACTGTCACATCACGCAGACAACAGAAACAATATAGTGCTCAAAAGTCTTGGGACACTTTACTTGGGACGATTTATGTCTTGCTGATTTATCACTTTCCAAGCTAAAATTATCATCATTTATTCCTTCATATCTGTTAAAAAATGACAATCATCAATAACAACCAGTTTCTTTAACTGAAACTCAAAACGATCTGAATGATTTGACTGAAAACTCAAGTAAGTAAGTAAGTACTCAAACCTTAGTGCTGCTTTCTTTTATGCATGTTCATTTGCACAACTGATGCTCAACCAGCACTGAATCTATTTTTGGATGGGCAGAGCGAGGCAGGTTTTGAACACGTTCTCTTTCCACTTTTGACATCAGTACATTTTTTTTACATTTGATTTTTGAATTTTCAATGTATCTGCAGTCTTTCTCCCAGATATTTTGTTACCAAGTGACAACATTTTGAGAGATTAATTAAACTTTATATTTAGGTTTTCTAAAGAAATATCTTACTATTAATGAAATTTGGAGTCAAGTGTAGAACTGTGCCTTTCTAGCAGCAGTACAGGAGATGAGATCTCTAGTTTGAACATGATGTGTGACCCTTTGGATTAGTGTCTTAACATTTTTTTTTCAAGTAAAATGTGGCATTAGCTGAAAATTTTCTGTTTCACAACTGCACTTCTCAACTGCACCTAGTTTTGACTAATTAGATAAGTAATGCCTAACACTCAAAGTAAAATAAAATGAAAAGCCAAACAAAGTTACAATCAAGTTGAAAAGCATATTTAATGAAAAACATCTTTAAATGTCATTTCAGGTAGGAAAACGTGGCAGAAAACTGAGATGCACTGCGGAAATCCCAAGGATGCTCTCCTGCTTCCAGCCAATATGCTGCTATTAATCGGACAGGTTTCATTTCATAGTATAATTTAGGTGTTATTAACAAAGTTCTAACAGTGGAAAACCAATGAGTCTTAGTTACAGTCAAGTTAATTTTAATACATTCCAATTCGCTGCTTGATCTAAATGAGTGCTTCTTAACCATGGTCCTGGATTTCTCCTGCCAGGTATTTTTTTTAGGTAATAATTAAGTAAACACAGTTAATCTCAAGACGAAACAGAAACACACACTTTGTCCCCTTACAAATCTTATTTGATTAACAGTTTTTTTTTTACATTTACAATTTCTTTACATTTGTTGGTTGCAGAAGAAGCTGCTGCTGCGCATAAATCTGGGAGGCGAAATGTGGCTTACTGGATATCTGTACCATTAATTTCCAACAAATCTTCCTGTGGATTGTTTAAGTGATAAGTACCCTGGCAGCTAAAAAGGGAGACAGAGGAAGAGAGAAGGGGCATAAATATGAGCCAACCTCCCCCCCACAAGAAAAAACAGCCTGGACACTTTCCTCCTCCTTCTCTCCGTCATTCTCTCACACGCAGTTCTCCTGCCCACTTCCTTAGAAACTTTATCACACAGCCCTTCTGCCAGTGCCGAGCAGAACTTCCCACTGCAATTAGTTATAAAAACTTTTCAGCCGGCCCACACGTGGTTTGGTTTTTAAAGAGCTGCAGTTCTCTTTCTCACGTGGTCCACGGACTATTGAGTCGTCACAGGCCCCCTGAATGATGGCCGAAAAATAAGGCGGTGCAGACAATGCTTCGCCTTGATTAATTCAATTCTTTCAGGATGCTGCACCGTCGTCCGGGCAGCTCAACACAATCGCCGCTTTGATGCTTGGGTTAACGTTGCTCTCGCACCCTCACTCAGGGCTTGCATACTTCTCAAAAAATTATCCGCTCAACCATTTTTAAACTTGGTAGTTTCATTTTCAAAGTAATGTGCAATAACTGTACTGTCATATTCCTACTAGAGGCGCAAAAGTTACTGAAAAAGCTGGACTGACCTGATCGGCCCGACAAGCCACAATGCTGTTGGACTCCGACATGGTGGGACAGCACACGCCGTTTCTCTCTGTATCACTTGCGAGTTCTTCATTCACACCTTTTCCATCCGCTTCCATAGAGAATGCGCGCGCGCAAGAGAGAGGAGGGGGCAACAGGAGGAAAAAAAAAACAACACCCTCCTTTCGGCCAGGCTTGATTAATGCCTGAATTATTTTCACCTCATTTCATCTGATGGAGTTCTGTTTCCTCTCCGCCTCTCTCAATCATTCGGCATGGAAGCTCTCTCTCCCCCTCCCACCCTGCTCTCCTCTCTCTCTCTGTCTTGCTCATGCTCCCTCTCTCGTTCACTGCCTTCCCTTACCTCCCTTCCTCTTTTTAAGGCCCTTTTCTGCTCTACTTTAAGCTGCAGAAAATGCCCCCCCAATCTACACTTGGAGGAAAAAAAAGAGAAAACCCCGGAGCAGATCCATAGCCCCTTGCCTCTACCTCCACCATGAATGGAGTCGTTGTCATTCCAGCACCTTGGCTGCATACTGAGTACTGGGGAAGCTGCTAGCTTAGCTGCCTGGAGCAGGGGCCCGTGCCAAGCCCCTGAGCGGCCAGCCCGCAAGATGAAAGACAAGAGCGAAGAGCCGTGCACTTCCACAGGGAGCGCGCTACTCCTTTCTCTGTCTCTCCATTTCTTCCACTTGTTTTCAGAGCAGCTGCACCCAGACCACCAACGCTCTCCCCATTCACAGACACTTGACTCTCAAATCCTCATCCTTGGACGTTGCCAAGTCTCCAGTAAGGTTCCCCCAGAAAGGCAAGAGGCAAGGGGGGTGTGACGCACCCCATCCCTCCATCTGCACTGTGGATGGGCAGGGCCGTACCCTCGTAATTCATCCTCTCTTTCTTTGGGGGGGGTCAAAAGATTTCCTACTCTTTGTCCTCGCGGGCCACGACCGGTCAAACGGTACTTTGCAAAAAAAAGGTGCTGTTTGCCGGAAAGGAGCACAGCAGCACCGCAATGCATGGGAAAAAAAGATAAAGAAGAAAAACGGAGATCTTCACACAAAAGAAAGCTTTCAATAGCTGGTTCTTGGCTGTTGCCCGGACTGAATATCCTGTTAGTGGTGTCAGAAGTTGACAGGGATCTGGCCCTTGGCCTAATGAGCATTTAATGAAGGTGAACGACGCTGGGAGTGCATTTGATGAACAGCCCTCAAGAGTTAATACGACGAGCTGCGGAAAAGAATCATTTCATGAAACATTTGTAGGAAGGTAAAGGGGCAATGCAGCAATACTTACTAATAAATAACATCTAATTGTAATATGTGGGTGATATTACACATGCTGCTTTTGGGCTCACCAGGGACACTAAAAGCCTACAAGTGTCAACAACTCTACTTTAGATACCGCAGCATTCTGCAAATAGACAGTGAAGCAACAGAAGGTCAGACTACTTTGGATCAGTCATGTTCCGAAGAGTTCATCTTAGAACATGGGGTCGGAAGTGTAATCCCACTGCATAGACTCACTCAGGTGAAGTAAGTGTACGAGGTTACGTAAAAACTCTGTGTGGGTAGTCTGGTGTTCAGTCCCTCTGTGGTCATGCCCGCAAGTCCGTCTCCCAGCTGAGTTCAGTTTAGCTCAAACAGTGTGCTCCTCATTTGTGACTCTAGAGCTTATGCAACAGTAGGCTCAATAAGCCCAGCTGTCATATGTTTGGTAGTGATGTGTGAATTCTATACCGCTTCAGTGAGGTACCACACACACACACACACACACAAAGGAAGATGTCAGTAATTCCTGCTTCATCACATCTTTTCAGTTCATAGGCTGATTTGCTAGGGGATGACTGGCTGTACTTGAAACACATTCCCTTTTCTCCGAATTCCATTTCATCATTTCTGTGACAACATGAATTGGATATATAAGTGGCATTAGCAGCTCAGATGTATTTGCCTGAAAGGTATCTGCATGTTAATCTATCAAGTGAAGTTTTCAGCTGCTCCTAAAGCTATGAAGAGCTAGAACACACTGCCTTTGTACATGAGCCATGCTGTTTTGGCATAATCTACACACCTAGCACCTCAAGTGTGCATGAGACTACAGTGAATTAGCGTGTTTGTTTGTGTGATTAATTCTGCCGTCCCATGCACACGTTCTCTCTTACACACAACACACAAACACTGCTCCAGGCACTGCGCTGCGTCAGAGCTACAGGCCTGCCAGGGAGGGAGTTTGACACCAGTGGTCATTAGGCTCTCCAGGGGCCGCAGCCAACTCCTATTAGTCAAACAGCAGCATGTCTCACCACCCGCCGCACAATAGTGCTCTTCTAATGAGGATATGAGCACTGCGCTATGTTGACAGCTCCATATCAATAGCAGAATGGAGAGCTGTTTGAAAGAGGGAGGGCTATGGGGATGTAACAAAAAAGGGACACATACAGCGACCAGCCTCAATAGGGCAATCCCAAACAAGTGTGCGCACTGAGGGCAATTAGCTTTAGTAATTGGATGGTTATATCAGGTGTTTAGTACTCATTAGGGAATGCAGATGTCAAACTCTGTAATTGCCCAAATCTGTTAAAACCTGTTTTGCACTGTTGTCTTAATCCAAATTAGCAGTAAACATTCAACAGGACCGCTCTTGCCCTCCAGTGTTCTCTTCAAATTAGCTGCTCTCAGCTCTACAGTGACCAGGTTGTTTTGGCGATTTTTAAATGATAGGTCATTTAGGGGGGATGTGTACAAATGCACAGAAAAGCAAAACAGGTAAAAATACATCTTCCAATTTAAGCTGGTCTGTAGTGGCTGTCAGGCATGTAAAATGCTGCTCTGTTTTCATAGATCATGCTAAAAGCAGATGCTGATAGACCACTTCAGAAATGTTATTAGATCACCTTGCTCTGGGCAAAGAATTTTGCAATCGGACAAAACCTACCTTAAAGGGCTAGTTCACTGCGGACTAGCGCACTCTTTATTTTTAAGCAATATTTTGTCATTTAAAGTCTGTTATCATCCAGATATCGTTGTTTTTGAATCCTGTCTAGCAAATAATAGCTACCATTCTGATTCTTGATTACATCATCGAGTCAAAACCTGACTAAAGAAAAGGCTATTTCTGGACGCTGAGAGTCAATTACAATTGGTCTTTTCAGTCAGAAGTGTTCTCCTGGTGATGAGGATACAGATTTTGATGTGTAACATTCACAAATTATCCCTTTAATAATGCTTATCCCAGTCATGTTGGACTTGATAAATGGACAAGTGGAACACTGAAGTTTCTATGTTTAGAAACTAGCAACACAGTAACACTGAGTTTGCTACAAGCACACAGACCCTTTGCTAGCAAAGCACCTGTTCATCTTCACACTGAACGTTCATAGCTGGACTTCATTAGAGGCATAAATAGGCCTGAACTGCCAACACTTAATGCACAAACATCTCGCACAGGGTACTGGATATGCCCTTCAAGAAAATTGGTAAATTTATAGCTGAAGAGGGAGAAGGTTAATTTGAGAGCATGGAGTATATAACAGTAACGAGACAGGGATGGTGTGAAATTACCTAATGAAACATGGCAAAAAATAGTTTGAAATTCATAGTTTGCTTCATTTTGTAGAAACTGATGATTGCAAAGAGGTAACTGCATAATCATTTATTATTCTAAATATTATTTTTAAAATTAATAAAAAATAATAATAACAAACATTTGCCACAACCTGGGTGATTTCATACAGTACACAAAGAACATGATATAGGAGGTGCACAGATGAGGGAAACAACACAAACGAGAAAAAACAAAAGATAAGGGTCACATAAGACTGAATTCAGAATCCATTAGAGCCGGATCTGAAAACCAGAGAAAGGGACAAGCAGCCATAAAATTCGCCAGGGAGGAAGTGCAGTTTCAAGCAGCCCTGCTTAACCAGGTATTTCCTATTCGAGGCACGTTGATGCTATTGACAAGCCAAACAAGAGAGCCTCAGTGAGGACTAAAATACTACTGCTGACTAAAAATGTCACTTTTTCAAACTTAGTGCCGCGCTTTGATGCGCCGCCTCTTTCCGCCGCGCTCCCTTGCCCCATTTACAATCTCGAGTGGCATGTCCGAAGCACACAAAAACACTCTTAAACAAACACACAAAGCGGGGGATCGCAGCATAAAGCAATCTACTCGCACGATTTTCAACCCCTGCACATGACAACAATGCAACAGAAAGACCCACATAGCACACTGCTAACCAACTGCCTGCTTATGTGCAGAACTAGAAACTCAGTACTTCAGCCTTCCACTAGATCTAACTTAGCCTTGAGAGCAATCCTAAAAATGCATAAGACTGTAAACTATTGTTTGGGGCACTGAAAGTGTGCACTGTAAACTCTTCCATTTACTTCTATCTACAGAAAGCAATCAAAGAATTTTCCAAACCCAAATTCCAAAAGTGTTCCCCACTGAATCATACTAAGCACATCACACTGTATGTTTACAGTGCCTTACTGTCAGTTATTTGGTCTCAGGAGGTTTGTGAAAAATGATCCATGGCTCATTTAGTTGCCCTTACTTAATTTAGGACAACGCATAGCAACGACTTCCCATAAAGGAAACAAATAACATCAACATTTCTATTTACATATAAGGTCTGGTGTTGAAGAAAATTTTAGGGCTCCTTTTCCATCTGTTTGCAATATGTATCTGCGCTTTACACCTGATCTATGTGCACTGTCAATTTTTCCAATGCTCAGTTTTGTGTTCAATAGGCACTTATAGTGTGCTTACTACATGCTAAAAACATTCTACTTAAAAAATTCTACTTAATGTTGTAAAGAGTTAAACTGTTCTTATTTAAGGGAAAGTAATGCTTTGACTGAAACAAAACAAAGTAAAATAATACTTGATACATTTTGTAACGCTGCTGAAATTTTCATAATGGATCAATGGTGAGGAGCTAACACCATTGTTTCATACAAAATCACTTTAGATCCTTTAGATTCCCTAAAGAACCAGAGTCCTTGGTCCTGCCTTCATCTTTTCAGCTGAGCCTACATGTTTTAGGTCAGGGGACTAGCCATTGTAAAAGCTTGATTCTGTGAACCATTTTTATGGATTTTTTTATGGAATATGCCTTGAATCATTGTCCTGCTTCAATTCAAAACACACACAACCCAAACTTAGCCTCAGCTTGGCACAGAAAATCACATTTTGGCCTGTCTTGGTATTTGATGGGGTTTACAATGTTATGTATCCAAACAAGATTCCCAAGACGTCTGGAAAACAATCCCACATTAAATATCCACCACCATATTTCACCTTAAAGTTCATAGTATATTAGGTTCTTTCCTGCACAACCATGGATTTTTCCCTGCATAAATCTTGCCTGTTTTGTTTGCGCTTTGTCTTAAAGACCTATTTTGTTTCATCTGACAGATGACAAAACCTGGTTCAAATCGAAGTTCCAGTGATCTCAGCTGAGGTTTGACAACAGATAAGTCTTTCTTCCGGAAAACCTTTCCAAAAGTTGTTGGCATGAAGGTGGCAGCTAACTGTACTTCTGGAGAACTTTGGGATCCCAGGGTGCAATTAACTCTCGCAACTGACTCTTGGAGAAGGTTTTGTCTCTCAAACCATGCTCCTGACTGCGCATGATGGGTAAAATAAATTTGCATTCACTTCAAAGCTGGCACACCAGCTTGCTTTAAAAGTGGAGATGAGCATTTTCAGATGTTAAGCTTTTTTCCGTTCTATAGCCATTTCCTATGGGCTTAAGATTACCTTGTCTCATTTCATGTTTATATATTTACCCATATTTACCTATGATTAAAGATAAGGATATTTGACCTGCATATCACCTAATAACCCCAGGACACAAGAAGTCACAGGTGAACAGATGAAGTTTTCATCTGTATGCTTTAAAAATTACACATGAATGGGAATTTATGTAAATTTAAGATTTTCTAGAGCCACAAAAAGAGAAAATAACTGTGGCACATTCGTTTTTCAAAAAAAAAACTATTCTTGTTGTCTGCTAGTCTCATTATTACTCAACTCTGGTTGTTAGTGTAAGTACAGCAATAGGAGAAGGGTGAGTATGGAAGCAACGAATGACAAAACTGACCGATCATCTCCCATCAGCTGGTGGAAATTTACTATTTGTGCATGTGATTTTGGATGTATATTACAGTGTTGCGAGACATTTATTGTGCCAGACACCCTCAAAAAGGAACTGTGGTTTACTCAAGAGGAAGTGGAGTGTTTCAGACTTACAACTGTGATATTCCAAAGCGCAAATCAAAGAAACTGAAGAGCTGACGTTGACTGAATTACATATAATTACAGACTTCACACAAAAGAGACGTATCTACCAAGAAACAGTATTAGTAACAGAAACATTAAAGAAATCTCCATCAGAAACTGCACTGAATTAACCACAGAAGCTTCCATCTCACAGTATGATCCTATTACATCTCTTTGAATTCATATATGTGTCCATTATTGCAATCACCTTAATTTCCATTCACATTAAATTACAGCTCAATGAGGTGTTAAGGAGAGCGTGCAGAGCTTTTGAAAAAAACAAAAAAAAAACGCTAGCTTCCTTTACAAGTTTTGCTGTCAGGTTGCTAACTTCAGAAAAAGAGGACAGATTTCAATAAGCAAAATGGTCCAAGTTTCTGTTTAGCAGGAGGCAACAACATAGAGTGTCCGCAGAGAATTTTAATCCTGCTAGCTTGCTGGAATCTTAACCTGAGCACACTGAGGGCCAGGCAGCACGGGGAGGTCAGAAGAAGTGCCACTGTGGCACAACTTATTGCTTGTGTTGAAGGGAAACAGAGGGACAAATTTATGGAGTTATGGTTAAAAAACAGCTTCCTGAGCCATTCCTCCAGTGCGCGTGTCTGTGAATGTGTGTGTGTGGAACAGCACGAGTGTGTGACGTCTGCCTGGCCCAGCAGCTTTCAGGGACACAGGAGAGCAAATTTCCAACGCTTGGATTAAGCTGAAGTTTCCATGATAATTTCCCCTCCCCTTCGTAATTTGGCTGGAAGGGCCCCAGCTGCTAATTCTTTATAAATAGCGTGTAGCACAGATTGCCTCTGGGGAGAATGGGGCTCAGTGGAGAGGCTTGGGCACAAATCGAGCCGGAAAAAGCACAACATACACATTTTGACAAACATATGGGACCATCACTGAGGACGAAAGCGAGGTACATGTGACTTTGACTTGCCTCACGTGGATTCAACAAAGAGTGAATTAGAAAAGCAACAATCAAGTGTGGTCAACTGTCAAGCTGTGGAACAGGGAAAAGGTATTTTTTTAATTATAAAAAATACTGTAAAAGCTCTCACCTATATACTTCCAAATGATGTAACAGCTGAGACCACACATGCTAATATACAACAGAAGTTTGAGGGGCACTCAGTCACTCATGTTTGGACAATTCAAAAACAAGCAAGCTTCAAAGTGAGGTCAGAGACCCTGAACTGGGGGCAAAAGAGTTTACAAAGGATCAAGGCTGGTCCTTGCAACACAAGAATATGTGGGTAAAGGCAACAAGTGGAAGAAATTACAAAAAAGGCATTACATTTAGACACTGTTTTCAAATCGTTAAGCAAGAATTTCAGTTTCAAGAGACCTTTCAATATGAAAGCATCAAAGTGATAAATAAGGCTGAAAGGGGGGGCTCACTGTGGGGAAGAAGCCTGAGAATTGTGGACCCCTCCTTGTCCCATGCCTGTATGTCCTATTCAGCCCAGCAAAGGGGGAGCAGGTTGGACTCAAGCGCAACAAATTATCTAAATATCTTGTGAAAAGCCTTTGAGGGATTTCAATTCAACTGTTAAAAAAAAATAATAATCAAAAGAACAACGGGAAGATTTATGAAGCCTGGTGGGTGGAACACGATGCCAAACAGCAGCCCATAACTTCAGCAGGCAAGGAGGACAAGTGTCTTTTCTCCCTTTTTTGTCATTGTTGGTATTTTTGTTTAGCTTCAGCAGAAATGTAGGCACTTCCAGATATAAAAGGAAAGAGGAAGAAAAACAGAAAAACGAAATTTTCAGCTTGAGTGGTTTCTTCAAACGAAATCCAAAGGCTGAGCCTCAATGGGGTCTTTTGGCGCTTTTGGAGCTTTTTTTTTTTTTTTAAGGAAGCGCAGCAGTGGACGTGTTTAGCATTTGGTGGCCCTTGTCCTTCCATTGTACCTTCACCACAGTGGCTGCCTACTCCGTGGCCTGACCCCGGCAAGGCGCACTGTACTGCGAAAGGCTCAAACTTAAACAGAAATTGTGTTTGACTTCCCCTTTGCTCTATCACATCTGTTCCCATGCCCCCGAAGGCACCAACGATGCATGGCTCACAAAGATGTGAACACTCTAGCAAATTCTAGGGGGCGACTGACAGCTCAATATGTTCCTTACGTAAGCCCAAAAGTTCTGCTAGCAGAGACACAGAGAGGAGAGGCTGGACACCTCAAAATGCTGCTAGACATGTGTGTTAGAAAGTTTAACTATTACAGTAAGGAAAAGTAAAGGTAAAACAACTACCCTTGTTTAATTCCATTTTTGAGAAAATAGAGAACTTTAAAACTTTTAATGAGATCTGTTTCGGAAGAGTTGTTTAGAGCTTGTATGGTTTAGAACGTGAGCTGAGGTCTGAGAGCATAGTGCCTCTACACCACATATATACATATATATATATATATATATATATATATATATATAAATATATATATGTGTGTGTGTGTGTGATCAAATATTTGGTTCCATTTTATGTACACTTCACAGGAAGCAGTGCACCCCCCATGGGACAGGCTGGCGCACAGCATCTAAAACTCCGGACAAGTGAAGGAGCTGGGGGGAGCAAGGGGTTGACACAATTAACAGTTGCTCTGAAACTGCCTCATAGACTGGGATGGCCTCAGGTGAAAAGCTCAAAGTGTTATTCTAGCTCATTATTCAGCACTGTATAAAAACTCCATAACTAATTATTATTATTATTTTTTTTACATTTACATCACTTGAAAATACTAGCTGCCCTTTACATTGTGCACTGTTATGTAATGATAAATGGACCAATAAAAAAATTGAAAAGCAAGCCTTTAAAAATTGTTTTTTTAAACATTAAAGAACATTTTGTTTCTGAGTTTTCTTATAACAGCAACAATGTGCTTACAGCTGCAGCCACAGCCACATTCTTCATTTCCTGCTGTGATGGAGTGTTGCTGGGTGAGCAATAGAAAATAGTCATGCATGGATGATAGGCAGTCAGGGAAAAAAAACACAATGTGCTTAGCGTAGCTGATGTTTCATTGTCAACACATCAAGAGCCTCTTAACGCTGAATAGCTCCTGTCCGAGATAGGGAGGAGGCAAAGCCTATTCAAGGCCTTGGCACAAGCTTGGTGTGCTATTGTGCTGCATGACAGTACAAACACCCACCTGCTCTGGCAGATTTAGAGACACTTCTGTTGGTCAGATACTGTAAAGTAAGCAAAACTCTCCCGCTTTCAAAAGGGCCAAAGCTCCTTCAATAAGGGCACAGCTAAGAGAGTGATGGACAAACAAATCCACCAATCACAAACTTAGTTTCCTGCTGAAACATGCCTTAGCCTCTTTGCCCCTAGGGGCATAACCCAGAGAGCTTTAAGAACGAGAAAGGCTAATAAAATGTGGCGTGCCAAAAGCCCATCTGTCCACAAAGTCAGGAGCAATGTGTCCACAAGTAATAAAAGCAGGCCATAAATGGGCCCCAGCTTAACAGATAAGTTAAGTCTTTCACAACGCTGGCGTGGGACTCAGTGAACAAAAATAAATAAAAATATAAAAACACAGCTCATTTGCACTACTGCACAAAACATATATAGAAGCAATAGGTCAAAGATATTAGGCTAACGCTTTAACACAAGCAGCATCAGCCTTCACTTTATTACTGATCTGTCCACTAATGGAAACAACCAGCCAACTCTATTCACAAAACTCTCCACTCCCGACATACAGTGTCAGACTGAAACTAAAGTGCAAGACAAGGCTGGCTGGGTCAACACTACTGCACAAAACATTTTGGAGACATATGTTGTATGACAAAAATGATACATAACAACGCCCATCCATTCACAATCACTATAGCCAATCAGATGAGGGAAGGGAGAGTAGGAGGATCTTGGAGGATCGTTTATTCACTTTTCATCAGAAATGTTTGAGCATTTACATGTTTACAGCATCACCAGACACAGAGGAGTCCAAATTAAAGGAGGAACACAGTTAAGAATACAGGTCACATGTTATAGGACAGCAGCAATAATGCTTTTGAGATAACTTCTCTAATGTGTTCTTGCAAGCAGTCCTCTCATTAATGTCAATTTTAATTATCGCAGAAAAAGACTGAAAGAAGAGGAGCATAACACTGCAACTGCAGGAGTGTGGCAATGCAGCATAAAATGCAAGCAAACCCAGAATGGTATAACATAAAGAAAGTGAAAGGACAAAGTCACTGCATGTCAACTATAATTTGGAACAAGAAGCACTTACAAACTTACTAACAAAAGTCTGACACAACAAAATACACAAATGAAAAGCTGCAATACAATTCTGCAGCAGTGCAAGGCGGTACAAATTGTGTTCACTTAGTAAGTTTGGTCTAACTGTGAAAGCTTTTAAAATGCAGTTCAAAAGCCGCATTCGAAGTCACTGGCGTGTTGCGCTCTGGCTGGAAGCCAAGGACACGATTGTCCACTCACAATACCATCACCTCCCTCCACAGCAAACATTCGGACTGTATACCTGCTCCTCAGAGCAAAAACCTAATGCCCCAACCACACAGCAGACAGAGAATTAGAGGTGCAGTGTCAGCAAATCACAAGCATGGAAGCTGGTCTGACAATGATGAAATGAATAACAAATTATCTAATATATAAATATATAAAACACTCTATTGACAAGCATTTATAATTAGGTTACCAATGACATGAGAAATTCTGATGCATAACCTAAATAATAAAACTTCTGATTAAATAGATTTATAGTAGTCAAATGGAATCCATAAAAACGTTTTCTGCATTAAACTAACTCCATTTGGGCCAAGCAAGTGACAGAACTAGGACATCCTATTCAACTACATGGCATCAAACTTCTCAGGCAGTTACATCTGACTTCTGTTTACCCTTAGACCACTCTACTCACAGCATGACATACTCAGCTTTTCATAAACTCCTGTCTACATCGGTGCACAGGGTCAGATGCGTCCTCAGCACAGTGAATGCTGAAACACTGCCACAAATAGCTGTGCTCAAGTTCCGCAAATTCAGATTTATACTTTAGGGCAAACACTCTCAAACACCACAGCAGTTGCACATTTTATCATAATGTGTCTAAACTAAATTCAAAATTTTATTTTGCTGTCACAATTAACTGATGCTAACATGATAAAACAGAATCTGTAGCTGTTTTCCCTTGATCTAACATGGTCTTCTGGCTTGTTAGGATCACAGGACTAATATACATTTACCATAGAAAAGCACAGTTTTAAAAAAGTTTGAACACATTTTTGAACTTTAATGCCATAGTGACTGGCTAGTAATAAAACAACTTTTAAAATTTGGAATTTTATATGGGCACAAGACAAATAAAATGAGATTACCCCAAAAAAATGCAAAAAAGTTTGTTTGTGTTGACTAAATGTAAATTTCTTGTACTGATGCGTAATCATCTGTTTTAGTAGCAACATGTGGAAGTGTCAGTTCATGTTGGCCATTTGCAATTTGCAAATAAAAAATTATAAAAAAAAAAAAACCTCCTTCAATTACTGGGTGCCAAGACTTCAGTGATAAAAGAGAACTTTAACTACTCATCAATATGCAAAATATAAAATGTCTACAACAAAAGTTAAACTTTGTATCTTCTCTCTTTCTTTCTGTCAGCAAAAACAGAGAGAAAAAGTGATGCCATGAACTAAGTGACTCACCAAAATGCCAGAAAACTGTTTCTCCTCCATTATGGGGAAGTGTTCTCTCCTCTCTCAGAAGGATGCCCGCCGGCAGCGGCTCTCTGCTTTCAGGGACTCGTCCTGCTGGGGGCTGCTGGGTGTGCGTCTCAAACCTCGGTGTGTGTCTCCCCCCTGCACTCTCTCTCTCTCTCTGTCTTGCAGTCTCTCTCTCTCGCTCCTCTTGTTCACTTGCTGGCTACTTTGCAGTGCTGGGCTGAAGTGGCGTCTCTGCTTTGTGCTAATTCTGTGCTAATCCAGGAACTTTTCTATGCTGTGAAAGGGACATGTGACAGAAAGAGGAGGGAGGGGCAGAGGCAAAGGAAAAAATACTGTTTAGCTTCTTACCATGTGTTTTCCTATTTACAACAACCATTTCATAATGGCAAGGGTGAGCACATGGAGAAGAAGAGGTAAAACTCACTGTAATGGTTATTTTCTAAAGAAACTACTTTTTACCTTTCTTTTTTCCCCCTTTAGGACATATTCTGATATCCTGTTAATAGGCAACATAACTACTAAAAATACACTTACTCTAGGCCCTTCTAAAGTTCCTCAAAAGGTCCTTCTCAACAAACTGATTATCATCACTAACATACATAAGCATGTCACACATTAAACAGCCACAAGCTGCTACCGTGGACAGTTAGCACTTCTGTGTTTCAGATTTCTGTGTCTCACAATTCCTGTGCTCAAACATGACTTGCACAATTCACTGAATCCCTAATCACACTAGAAACACACGGAGGCCCTTATCACTTATCGCTACTCATTTGGCTATCAGCCAAAGACCATAAAAACACAGCAAAAAAGTGCTTACTTCTTGGTTCTAATCTCTAGAAATGTAATTACCCCCCAGATGTTTTAGAAGCACCTCAGCAATTAACATTAATAATAATGTGTATTGTTCAGTTGATTTAGGTCAAGTTGTTAAGTAACATTAAGCTTGTTCATCAAAGATTTACTCACATATTTGTGATAAATATTACTAGATTTTTGTTTCAGTGTTCATGGCAACAGTGAAGCCAATAGTGAATTACCAGTCCAAATAAACTGCAAACAATCATTCAACTCTAAAATACCATTCAACAATTTCTAAATGGAAGATGAACATCTTTTAATGATTGAAGCCATTTGTCATATTCACTATTCAACAATTTCTAAATTAAAAACACAATGACATTAAAATATCGGTGGGCTCAGATCATTTGGAATCCCATTCACCCTGACAGCAGTTACTACTGCAGGTTCTGAGTGACAGTCACCAGTCTCTCAGACTGACAGGCTGGCTGGAATCAATACCTGCAACATAACAGAATGCCATGTGTTGGGGTAGAACTTTCAAACACCACAAGCACATACACTCAGATTCAACTGCGTGCATGTCAACCTGACCTAGGCAAAACTGGAATTCAATGAAAGAAACCAGATACTTGCTTCTACGGCCACCGGCAGTGTGAGGCAGAAAATAGATCACAGCGTAAAACAGAGAAGTATAAATCAGCCCCTGGACAGCGCCCCACAAGGTAAAACTTATTGTAGCACAGTTCAATTTGCCATGGAACGAAAGCGCATGGCGAAGGAAAAAAAATAGCATGTCCAAACATAGACACCATTCATAAATCATTTGCACGAGTGAACCTCATTGGCCCTGGGTAGTTTTTGAGCCCAGCATTGTAAAGAAAAAAAGCCACAAACCACAACTAGGTTAAAAGCCAAGGCTTACCATCACAGACTGCCAATGACCTTTTTTCCTAAACAGGGAGGAGACTGCTGCTAGGCAGGCCCTACTATGAAACACTGATGAACCTGGTCTGAGAAAACCCCTTGTGAAGCCCCTCCAGTATGTACACCGGAAACCAAAACATGCACCCTTTGGCGGGTGAGTCAGAGGGGGGGATTATGCGTGGAAAAATACAACTTTCTCACAGAAATCACATATCCCATGTGTCTAAAACTACAGAGGTGTCCAGGTTAAGCGAGGCTGCTTTGTATCTGCACCCACGGCCCTTTCTCCAGGACTTAGCTCAATAGAGATTTCTGACAGGCTGACTCATAGGATGTAGACAGCAAAACAATCATTAATAAAGATATATTCTTTTGTTCACATGAGAAATGTTTCCAACACAACAACAGATATGACTACATGATGTCAAATAAATGCTCTTGGCTTATTGGCTGTAGGTGACTGGAAAAAGAAGTGGTGGTCTTAGATGTTAATTCATAATACAGTGAACAATCTTCTGCTTTTAGGTTAAGCAATGCCTGAACCACGTTATCTCTGTATGTTAGAACAAATTACAACAGGTGCTTTGAGCAAAAGCACCAAATTTGTGAACCTTTTGTTTCTGTCGAGAGTTTCACTGGAACAAAAAGATGTGCGATAAAGCAAAATCCACCACCAAATGGCATTAACACGGTAACTAAACACACGGTAACACTAAATATTCATTGGTTAAACATCTGTGAGCAGTGGAATAGATCACAACAAGCAAACACTTCTGTCACAGAGAGTTAATTATAGGTACTACTATAAATTTACAGAAGCATATTTGACAGTAGCATATCTCTAGCATGTGTGAGATCTTTACCACGTGTGAGATGTATACCAATACAACATGCACTATGATAAACACAAGCCCCTTGTACACAGTGTTAGTATGTCAGTGTTTGTGAGCCTAACTAAATAAATAAAAATCTACCTATTAGGTACCTACATAGTGAATACATTTTACTTCTGTAGAAGTCCCATATCCTAGACCTGATCTTGTAAGGGTTTTATTGTAAACAGAAAACTACTGCCAATGTAGTGCACTAACTTAGGCTTGCAAACACATGATTGCTCTGCTACTAGACTTCTGTGGCCACACGATACGATGTGCTGAATCTCCTTTTCTCCACCCTGAACGAGATAACATACAACACCACCCAAAAAAGCGCAATGGATGCATGATTAAATGAGTACACAGTACTTTTCCACTGCAACAGAAATGTGTGACCATCCTACCAGGAAGTGTCACTGTGGTATGTCACAAGCTGTACTACCAATTTAAAACAAAGTTTAGTATATCACCCAATCTTAACTAGGATTACAGCAATACTGTCGCGCTCAATTGAGCAGTATGCTTCAATTCATTCAAATGATTACAAAAAGAAAATTAATTGAGTCAAATACATTAGATCTATAAAGGTATATAGAATATTACCCTCTACCTGGCTAGTACTACTACCTACCTGGCACAAATAAGCATTTTCCTTTTTACATTTTAATCAGGAACTGAAGCCTGTTTGACACACAAAAAAGATTATGTCAGCATCATAGATCTTGACACAGCAATATCAAGACCTTTAGCCACTTCTAATTCTGTGAAGCACTGAAAAAACATCCTACAACTACTAGACAAGATATTTTTAAATCAGTCAAGCATTCAGTATTTTGTTATTTGCAGCTAAAGGTGTGAAACTGAAGAAATCCAAAGCTCAAAAACTGAAATTAATTAATTAATAAAATTCCCTTACTTGTTTAAGATGAGGTTCTTCATGCTATCATTCCCCAGAAATGCAAAAAGGTTGACAGACTAGACCTGCTGACCCACTATGCCCACCTGGCAAGTGACTAAAACTACCAGCTTCCCAGAAACTGGGACTCAAAGAGATGAAATACAAAGAGATGTATATGTAAAAATAAATATGTAAATAAATGAACAAGTAAGCTACTACTTCTTAGCTTGGTCTTCACCTGCAAAAAACACAACAACAACAAAAAAAGCTAACACATTTTCCATAAACCAGTAAAAGTGGTAATCTCTAGAAGGTACAGAATTTCCTTATGTTAATCTAGTCCCTTAACCTTCTGTAGACTTTCCCGTATGCTTTAGTAGGCTATCACACAACACAGTTCCCACCTTGGATTCCCTGGTACTCCTTTGACACTTATTAGTCACTGAAATGATCCACCAATGAAAAATTGATTTACAGCTTCAGAAAACCATCAAGAGGCTGCACTAGGTCACTTTTCTACTGTAGAGCAGAGATGCCTCAGAGAAGTTCAGTGATAGCTGCACTGCATTTTCTGATGTTCAGTGATTGCGGGCTCAGTTGACCTAAATACAGACAGCAAAATGATGCGCCACATAGAGATGACATAATGAGAAAGTCCTATCAGATAACGTCTTGGAGCTTTAGCAGGTTGTTGCTGTATTTAAAATAGCCCCATTCAGTGTCATGGACACTCCAATCCTATTGGGAATCTTACTGTTCTGCCTTTGCCCTGGGCCTCTGCCTTGACCATCTGCTACATCTGTATCTTATTGATCAGGACAACATTGTCTGTAGACTTGTCTCAAAGCAAAGGCTGGGATACACACAGGTTCAAGACAAACACATCACGGTTTACTGATGTGAATACTGCAACACGTTTTAAATCTTATGTTTAAAAACAGTTAAATAAAATCTACTGTGTCCTTCCGTTTCTCAGTGATGGAATAGCCTTCAGTGAAGTAAGGGCTGATACGCAGCCTTCTTCAGCATTCTTAGTTTTGAGATACTGCTTGTGTGCATGTAGTCCCTTTTCTTTATTTCTGAAGTAGTATATGTGTTTGCATGCGTTTGACAAATGTGTTTGACGTTCTTTCCCATGTCTTCCTTTTCTACAATACTGCAGCATTTTTTCCTAAACTACAATGACCAATTTGCCCTTGTTGTCTCAGCTAGTCTGCATACTGACACCTGGTACCCATAATGATCTTGATTATCCAAGAGGCCCTAATAAACAAAATAACCTGCAAGTTCCTGGGTGTTACAGAGTAAGTACACTACAATGGGGATGTCAACTCAGTCAGACCATGAAACAAAGTGAGCAAGCACTGTGCAGGGCAGACTTGCCAGAGAACATTAAGATAGTACCAACAGGTCTATCCTGTATTGCATAGAAGCTGATTCAGCCCCCTAGGCACCATTTTTCTTTCTTTGGGCAATATGAAGGGACTCCAAAGTCAATGAGATGCTATTAGAACAAAGTCATGGCCACATACAAATTCAAACTCAAGCAAGATCAAATAACCTAACTTTTATCTTCAAAAGATATTACAGACAGCTGTAGTCCAGCAGTTAAGACCATACTTGCATAAAATATATACATGAAAAATTGGAGTCAGAATGTAGGTCTCATCACTGTACAGGGACAGTGAAACTGAACACAATAAAAGATCTGCCCTCTGACCAAGGCTGACTCTTTTTGCTCATGCTACGTGAACGCAGCAAGTAATCGGACACCGATCATAATACTCTATAAGCCAGAATAGAAATTCTTGGACCTTTCCTAGTTTAGATTTATGTATTAATCCGGGACAATATTTATCAGCGACACATTAATCAACACAAAGTAATTGTGCCAGTGTTAGCCAACTGTCTAAATGTCAACTGTAACTATGAAAGGCTGATGTTATTAGCCAGTCAAATTTCCTGTCATCAGCTAACATACATAAAGTTTTTGTACCAACAAAATTAAAGCATGGTGTCCCACAAGGTTCCTCTTCTTAGACCACTGCCGTGAATGCAGCCGTTAGATGCAGTTTTTTTCTAGAACTTGTCAGTCAACACAGATGACAGACCTTCATAAGCGTTCCAAATGTGAAAAGACATCTAAGACTGGATGTTGAGTAACTTCCTCTTACTTAATTCAGACAAAACAGAAGTGCCTTTGCTTGGTCGATCTAAAAAGATGAAAATAACAGGCAGCAGAGCTTTTTTAATGACTATGGATTTGCCAATGTAATCTCTGTTGCCTTGCATAATGATCCCTGCTACCTCTAATGATCTCAATTATCAACAATGTCCTAATAAATATACTTAGGAAATATATCTTGTCTCAGGTTCCTGATTGTTACAAAAGAATTTAATTGTAAAAGTGTAAAATATATAATACATTGATTATCATCACATAACAGTTACAATGTTCCATGTAAAGTCTGATGGGAAATGTAGTGGAGCTGGGGCACAACTTAAGGCAGAAGTAAAATGGAAAATGGCTTTTTTAAATAGTTAAAAAGATTGAAGTAGAATGTGGTTTTAGTAGTTTCTCATATTACAATAGCACTGTTACTACACATTAGATATATAAGAACGTAGAATGTGGATATATATCTAATTTGTAGTAGTTTCTCATATTCCAATAGCACTGTTACTACAAATTAGATACATATCCACATTCTACGTTTTTATACCACAGAGTGTTTCTTCATTTCTGAGTTGTGTGCGCACGGGTCACACACAGCACACCAATATCATTTTAATTATCTTCATGGTGCCTGTAACATAACACTGTTTTAATGTATATATATCGCTGTTGTCAGAAGAAAACCTTGTAACTCCAATTTCGATGTTTTTCATTTTTTGACATAGTTGGAAAATGCCTGTCATCCTTTACATTCTCTGTAAATTTCATGATGAATGGACTAAAAGAAATGACCCAAAATGACTTGGAAAAAAATCTGGTTCCATTGACTTACATTAAAAGTAGAGTATGTTTTTTCCTTCTCCTGTAAAGTTACCATTTTGGAGATATGAGGTTTTCTTCCAACAACAGCAATATATAAATAATAGCTAGAGCTAGCAGGCTCAGTAGCACAGCCTCCACATGGCAAGGTTAGTTTTAACCCAGTGTTACAACTAAGCCTCCCAATGTAAACCAAGAAAGAAGCTAATATCCCCTGCATATAAATTTAAAATGGTTAATTTGTTTCCCAAACATTTTTGCACACATTCATCAAAAAACTCACTATAGATATTGTGTAAATAAAATATATTTCAGTTCTTAATATTTGCTGTTTTTCTCTGTGGTCGAATGTGACTCAGCCTCTTTTCACTAAGTATAATTATTTTGATTAATGTATTTTTTATATTTAGGTTGGAAGACCTGTTGTTCAAACAGCATGGAAATGTGTTGCAATCTATTACAACTAGCCCTGCCTAAAGTCTAACATTTGCGCTCATAATGCTTTCAGCTAAATTTTTCACAAACAGCACTTGAAATAAGTTCACATTTTCAGTTGTAGCAGAGATGTGTGTGGCTTGTATAAAAATAGTGCTTGCTCAAAAAAAACTGTACTCCAAAAAAATTGGGTAAAACCATAAAGGGTTTAATTAAGGTTGGCTAGTTTTTTCACCATTCTTCAACTGGAATGTTGGGAGCTCATGCATAATAGCACATCCCCTGGAGTAATTAGTACATTCCCACTTTGCACTCATCCAAGAAAAGATATACTGAGAATATGATGGTCTAATCCCATGGATTGTACTACAATGAAAAAGGACAGGCAAACAGTCTGGAAATGGAATTTGATGTTTGGGTTAACGGTCTGATGAGGGGGACAGAGACCAGCAGCTTCAATAATACAAAAGAGCTACACACAACTTGTGTAAGCTATTCTGGCATTTACAGGGTCAAGCTAACCATGCAGAAATCACTTCTCCCTGATCAACAGCTCTTGGCATGCTGAACAGGACACCCCAAAAGCAACACGGACATACCACTGAAGGACCATGCAGTCACCCATGCCCTGAGGCCATGGTGTTTATTAAAAGACCTTTGGGAACATTTCTCCATGACTTGCTGTTTTTCCAGTCATCTTCCTCACCGTCTTCCTACAGGAATTCCATCAGCACTGATTCTGACTTTTGCAATAGACCTCTACTATTACATCTTTACATAATTACAACATTTTAAAGCACCTGCTGCTTTGAAGTGACACAAAGTAAATCCAAATGACTGAATGGAAAGTAATTTAGCAAAATGTCCACTACTAACAATTACACTACACAGTCGCACAGTACAGCCCACTGGCTTCCCCTAGTATGTATGCTGAAGCTTTCAGTGCTCTGAACCCCCCGACTTGATACAAGAGTGACATATGATGTGGTTCTGCAGCATCTGCCATGGTGATGGTGAGGAAGTTCAGTGTGGTTGTGGGTGCAAGATCCCACTATGACAGCACAGTCTCTTCCAGCATAAATTGACCATCACTGCCCAGCCCGAAACAAGGACAAATAAATTGGACCCAGATGTAGCAATGATGTGAAATTTTGCGGTGCACAGGATCCACTTGGTGGAGAAAATAAAACATCTAAGCACGCCTACCATCAGCCTGATGGACAGGCCTGTTTAAAAACATGTCAACAATTTGTGCTATTTATGCACCACAGACTGATTCCAGTAGATTGTAGATTATATTATAAGTTACGTAATAAGTATAGATAAGGGGGGAACCTCCGTAAATTAGCTCCTCCCTCTTGGCTGACATCCAACTCAACATATACACACACTTGTCTCAACCTGTCTGGGTGTCGTTTACTAAAACCAGCTATTCTCTCTTGCTGCCTCTTCTCAGTTTGTTATTTTGGCCTTGGGTCATTGGGGAGTTTCGGTCATCAATCTACAAAAACATACCACCTCCATGCCTTCATTCTTTAGGTTTTTGACAAATCTTATTAGGCTTAATATACTTCATCATGAAGTATGGTAAGCACAAAAACACAGATGTCTGCTGTATTAAAAGAGAATTCCATCATTTTTGTAAAATCTCTGCATAATTAAATCATTCCAACATAAACAAAGTCATTCAGAGTGGTTTGATGTGAAATATGACCTCAAGAAAACAGGAAAACCATGAAAATGAGTATTTATTGTAATAATGTTTATATATTTAAAAAAATTCTAAACTCAAGTATAAGGACAAAGGTTTCTACAAGTGTCTAAGTAAATGCATGTTTCATTTTAAATTAGTCTGAAAAGTCAGGTGGTACAATCAGTAAATGTAAAATGATGTAACCAGACCAGTACTGGTTTGATAACACTGACTATATTTAAGATATAAAATGCATCCATATGTATAATATACCTCTGCAAATTAAATCCTCAGGCCTAAAGTGGCAGTGCTCTACATCCCTATGTAAGGCCGGTAAAGTGACTCACTATAATAAATTTACAAGAGCTCTTTCATTAAAAGGATAACAGTTTGTTTTAAACATTAAATAATATTAGCAAGACCATTAAAAAAAATAACAGGAAAACATGGTAGTGCACTAATTATATATATCTGTGTCCAAAGCTCTTTCAAAACACCTGATACACTCAACATCAGACCTCCCAATGACAATGTGTATGGCCATTCTGGTAAAACAAGTCAAACTGGACCTCCGTTACATAAGAGCTCTGAGAGGCAGAGCGCTATCTACATTCATCAAATACCACCTTTTACTGTGGCACAAATACATCACAAATGTAACAAAGCAGGGGTGTAAGGCAAAATGACTGACTACAGCTAAGCATACAAGTATACATATATGTCTATATATGTATATATATATGTCCAAAAGTACCCAGACATCCCACTTAATTAGTTAATTCAGCAACTTTAAGATGCACCCATTGCTGATACAGACATTCAACGGCGGACTCAATGCTTGTATATTTTCCTTAGAAAAGTACTGCCAAAGAAACAGACACTCTAAAGCTACCACACATGAGCCTGAGATCACCATGACCAATGCCAAGCATCAGCTAGAAGGGTATACAGCCTGGGCTGTAGAGCAGTGGAACTGCATTCTCTGGAGAGATACAGCATCATCATACCTTCGGGATGACTTGAAACAGCATCTATAATCCAGAACTGATTATCCAACATCAGTTCCTGACCTCAGTAATGCCCTTGTAGCTGAATGCAATCAAATCTTCACAGAAATGAGGACGTCTAATGTAACGCCTTCCCAGAAGAGTAGAGGCTGAAACAGTGCCATACACACTGATGGCTAGGAATGAGTCTGAGCAAACTGTTCATTCACAAATGTTGTCAATTTAAATCAGATGGCATTATATGTCACCTTACAACTGAGGTATTGTGCTGACTTAAAGGGGCATTCCTTGGCATGTGTTACTTTTCATGTAGTAACAAGTAAGTACTATGTACTATTTTGTAGTGCAGTGCATACCTTAGCCTCACTAGTTTAACAGGCTTCATGATTTTTTGGTATTCGGGAAATAAAGAAATACACAGATGTAGAGGCTAGTAAATACCAATGTGATATTGGGCTAGCAGAAAAAAACAAACTACCCCCAAGTATCCACCACAAAGGCCTTGTAGATTTGCAAGTTCTTCCCACCCTCAGGATACATCATGATCAGAAGGGGGGGTCCTTGTCTTTAAACTAGATAACGCACTCTAGAGACTACAGTGTAAATAGGCATGTTAACAACAGATGTAATAGTGGTTATATTTTAAATTTCAGCCAAGGTGCCCCTTTATGTTTTGATGTCATTATAAATTAACAACATTTACAGCAAGAACCACCTCAGTTTTACTTTAATAAGCCAAACCTCAGTTAATGCCCTCAAACTCCCTTTGACTCCGGCGGTTATCTTAGCTCTACAGCACGAGCACTAAAAATGCCGGTTGATGTGAATATCCGTGTTGTGAGATTTAAGACCGGCTTGTAGCGGCTTAAAGCCTATTGTGTGGCTTTCTTCTCCTGTAGCCGACCAATAACGTGGTTCAGGCTTCCGCAACCTCTTACAGGACATTTAAAACACATAAATAAATTATGAAAAGTTATGTTTTAAACGACTTTTTAGCCTACCTCAAAAAATTACCCCAGGAACATTCGGCGGCAAACTGTAAATAAGCGGCGTTTTTGTGTTCTTACCATGGCTTGGTCCTTTGTGTGGGGAACAGGGCTCAGAATTCAGAGCTTTCGTTTGACGACTAGAAAAGTTGCATCACCTTGTAGCAGCAATTTCGTCTGACAACAATTTGGCAGCTCCTTTTTATAAGACAGACCCTCCTTCTTTGTTAAAACGAAACATTCAAAGTAGACTCGCACGCCGCGCGCGCCCCTCCTCCTTCGCTGTGGACCGTCCCATTCACGTCAAGAAGTGACTGACTGCTTGCGCTGCTGGTTTTCATGTGAAAAGCCTGTAGGCTGTTTTTGTAGCCTGTTACTATGATCGCTTCGTGCTACCTTTAAATGTCCGCCATGTGAGGTAATTACCACCACGCGGCCTTTGTTTTCAAAGAACTTTCAGCTACAGATGCTTAAATACAGACTAGCTTTAATAAACTGAATCAATGACCGGCGGCGACAAGTGGTTCAGCTACAAGTGAGACATGTTTGAACACAAGTGAAATAGTTTCATGAAGCGGCGTATCGCGGTGGTTGTTTAGCTTATTGAGCATGTGCTCAGTGACAGTACACGTACTGGATACAAGACTAAAAAGAAATACGTAGGCAATCGGAATAACGAAGAAATCACAGAATAATGCATATCCTACTGCATTTCGAAGCTCACATGATGCACGCTATGTGAGTAAATTATGACCCACGCTTAGAAAGCTGTCAGGGATGGAGGAAAAAAGGTGTGGTAACCGCCAAACCTGGCTGATATTAATGCCTTGGCTTGGTCGAATGGAGTGTGATGGACGTATGATGAGCACTGTGAATGGAGTGAATTCGTTTAGCGAAAGATGCAACTGTTACCTTTTTCATTCCTATAAGATGCTGAAGGGTAAGAAGAAGAGATAAGCTCTGCCCTTGCTCCTGCTCGCTGCTGTAGCTGTGTCTGCTCTCAGTTGGACAAAAAGAGCCGCCACTTTGCGTTTTAAAAGGCTGCGAACCATTGATAAAGTTACAGTGACGCTCACCTTGCTTCTTTTAAGCACAGATGCGTTAGTGAAGACAGTCGGGAAGGGGTTTGTTTTAGAGAGGCTGAGGTGCTGCTTGAGGAGTTTTTCAGAGATGTTTGTTCCCTCTGGCGAATATGAGTGATTGCACTGTTTCACTATCCAGAATCATCAAGAGAGAGAGAAAGAGAGAGAGAGAGAGAGAGAGGGAGAGAGAGAGAGAGACAGAGAGAGAGAGCTCTTCTCAGCAGTTTCTAAATTGCTGTTGTCTACGAAGGAGATGGCTTTGTATCCTACAGATAGTAAGAGCACACTGTAGGCTCCCAAAACGCTTCTAGCTACATGCCAATACAATGCATACAGACAGACAGACTGAGAAAACCATGATTCTTAATGAAGAACCTTTACTAAGATGTTGGTATTGCTTATCCCACTACATTTGTGGGGCTTAAAATATATAATAGATGATGACTGCCTCCAATATGCACTCATCCACTTTGTTAGGTACACCTGTCTACACTCACTGTCCATTTTATCAGGTCGCCATACACTCAGAGAAAAAAAAAGGTAGGCTACTGAGCTATGACCGTCTACAGTATATATAGTTATGAAACTGTGAAACACTAATTGTTTCATAATTGTATAATAATTGTATCATATTCCATTGCAGTTATATATTTGAAACACCCCGTCCTGCATCCAAGCTTTTTGCTTTTATTGTTTTAAAATGTTAGGCTATGAAAAGGTTCAAATGTGCACATTTTATCAGAGAAAAGATTACTGAAGGCACACAGTTGGACCGTAAAACCATTATTGTACATTTGAGGGTATATTGCCATTGTATAACAAAATGTAATTATGTTATAACTGAAGTTTGGGGGGAGGAATATGCCGGAAACCCCTCCTTCTTCCAATCTAACGCCCTGTAAATTCACATCCTCACCTTCTATTACTGTGATGAAGGGTTTGCATTCCCCACCGCCAGTCCATCTCCTCCATGTTCTTCAATTCTACATCAGTTCTGCTATAGCTATGTCGCTCATTGTCTCTCTGTACATTTGTTAATAAATGTTGACTGAAATTTTACTTGCAGTCCTGTTGTAATTTCATCCATCCATCCATCCATCCATCCATCATCTAAACCGCTTATCCTTCTGAGTCGCGGTGTTGTGATTTCAGTAACACTGTTTTCTGTTTGAAGATGTATGATCTGAGATTAAGGATTAGTTATAAGTTAAATATGGGTTGAGGCCTACATTTGAAGATGAGACAACTTATAATCATTACTGTATATACAATACATTCTCCACTAGTTTTAAGTAACTTCTACTTAAATTATTGATTTATTTTCTTGTTCTTTGGCCTTTTACTTATTGCTATGCTGTAGCAAGTCTAATCTCAAGTAATGTGGTATAAAAACCATCATTCTCTGCTTATTTTTAAACTTATTTCACACTATTCAGAGCCTACTTATTTAGTTTACTTATTTATTAAGTAATTTTCTCCACAAATTTAGTGTTTATCTCTTGTATCTTAGCTACTGTTTTTTGTGGTGCAGTGTGCATATGTTTTATTGGTTTCAGAGTTTATGTGAAAGCTTAAAGGGGAATTCCACTGATGTTTCAGAGTTTCTGCACAATTCAATTGCTGACATATAAACAAAGTCGTTCAGAGTGGTTTAATGTAAAATGTTTAATTGTAGAGAAACTTACCAACTCAGGTTTCTTTAAAATGTTTGTTATAGAAACCAGGGATTGAAATGTCTGCAACACAAATATAGCTGTTTCATTGACTATCCAAAATGACTAGTGAATCTGCATGGGTCTTCTGTGTTTTTATATATAATGTTGATAATCGTAAAATAGTAGTAAATCTGTAAAACCTATTTTGCCTCACAACACACTGCTTGAAGGCCAAACTCTCACCTCAAAAAATATGGTAAATGTCTTAGGCATCAGAAGCATATTTGTGACTATTGTAATAACTTTCTGTGAGGTAGCTTTCAGAGGCATTAATTGCTTTGGACATCTGGTTCCTATCACCACCACTGTGAGCAATTATGACTCATTAAGTTTCTCCAGAATAAAGCATTTCACAACAAACCACTCTGGATGACCTTGTTTACATCTTAATTATTCCCCTTTAAGTAAACAAGCTACAAGGAAGACGTTGGTCAACACTGGAAGCCACAGTTTGAAGTGATTAAGAAAAAAGAGGAACCAGTCAAACATAAGAGTAAAAGCGTTGTTATGGAGGTTCTATAAACTCTGACTGTTGTTTTATGTAAAATCTATGTTGTTTAGGTTAGACTGGACACAAAGGCTGGGGAGTGATCAGTATTGCATGTTCTGAATGTTGAAGTGAACACCAGCTATCTTTAGCTTGCATATAGAGTCCAGCTATAGTAGGAAGTACTTTGAAGTGAAATGAGGCACAGGATTCCATATTGAGCAACTGGAAATACATACACTGAACATGCACAAACATAAACACATGCAAACACACATGCGTTCATTCAGATTCACAGCATCGCTTTCATGACTACCTGGCCGGTTACACACTCCTGCCTGTAAGGGTGAAAATAATGAAATAGACTCATCAACCAATGGCAGCTGCGGCACAGGGGTTATGTAACAGAAAAGAGGTCAGAGCTGTGTTAGGAGAGAGGAACCAAGGGGGTATGACGCATAAAATGACACATCAAGATCTACATCAATGGACAGATATTAACAGACTAATAGACTAAGGGCCCATATTGTGTAAAAATGAATTTACCTAAATATTTTGAATACAAAAATGTAAATAATATAAAGATATAGTAGGTAAACATTGTTGGAGTTTCAAGTTTCAAAATCCAGTCCATATAATCCATAAATTGAAACTAAGCTGCAAAAATGTCCCATTTTTAATAAATTATTTTTGTGATGTCAGAAAAAAAGAAACAAACAAAAAATTTACATCTGCCTATTCAGCCTACAGCAGTTTAACTCCACCCTTTCACAGGGAAGTTACAAGAAGTGTTTAAGTGCAGGCTGCTGCTTGAATACAGGACATCCAATCCGAACAGAGATCGTTTAAAGCCACAGTGACAAAAATCCTTTTAATTCTAAGGAAAGGTTGAAGTTGGTCATGTAAAAAATAATTGTGACTGTGTCATAATGGAAAAAAATTGGTCTTATTTGTCTTATTCAGTCAAAATTCAGTGTTTTCAATTAAATGAAAGTAGAATTCAGTCAGTCTACTGTCAACAATAGTGACTATCTATCTAAAGATCAACAAACTGATTAACTGACTGACCCTGTCCTAGGAGCCAGAGTGGATTTTTTGGAGGCTGTGGCAGAATGAAGGACACTCAGTAAACTTCAAGCTATCTTACACAATGACATTCATCCTCTGCATGGCATTCAAGCTAAACAGAGTACTTCCACCAACAGACTGATGCAGCTGCACTGCACCAAAGAGTGCTACATCAAATTGTTACTACCCACAGCCAGTGGGCACTATAAGGATCCAAACTACAGCCGTGGAGCCATTGACCTCCTTTATTCTCAATGGTTCAGAGCTGCAGAGCATGAGCATTCCATAGGTTAATAGTTTTCTGCGATTGTCTGTTTAGAATAATACATATATCACATTTGTATACAGCACATAAATGATAACTACAAGTTATATCATTCTGTAAATATACACTAGCATTCAAGCACACATTTCTAATTTGATATAATCATCTTGTGAATTACATAAATTGTATAGTAACATCAGCTTAACCATGTAGCGGTAGACCACGCAAATTCACAGAGTGGGGCCGCTGACTGCTGAAGCACATATTGCACTATATACTGTTGAATCACTCACTAAAGAGTTCCAAATTGCCTCTGGAAGCAACATCAGCAAAAGAACTTTGTGTTAGGAGATTCACAAATTGGGTTTCCATGGCTGATGGACGAGTCTGAGTTTGGCGAATGTTACCTGCCTGACTGCATTGTGCCAACTGTAAAGTTTGGTGGAGGAGGGTTAATGCTATGTGGTTGTTTTTCAGGGGTTGGCCTAGACCCCTTAGTTCCAGTGAAGGGAAAGCTTCAGCATATCTAGACATTTTGGACAACTGTATGCTTCCAAATTGGTGAGAACAGTTTGGGGAAGACTTTTCTGTTCCAGTATAACTGTGCTCCAGTGCACAAAGCAAGGTCCACAAAGGCATGGCTGGGTGAGTTTTAGAGCACAGCTTCTACTTGTTTACTGAGTTTAACACACTGGAAAAATAAAACATGTAATCATTTTCATGCAAAGACAATATTTTATTTTTATATTTTTTCCCAATATGTTACATTTAGTAAACAAACAGTGAAAAAATATCAGTAAAACGTGCAAAAGCGTGTTCTTTGTAGAGGATGGGTAAACTTACTTTCACTTAGAAAATCAACAAATTATAATTTGACCAGAGGCTCCCCAAACTTTTGCATATGCCTGTGTTTGTGATTTGCACAGCTCTTTTCGTTGCTGCGCTAACTATGATTTCCTCAATTAATGAAGGGAATACATGTTGGATTAACACTGAATTGGATTAAAACTGGATTTAAAATAATGCTATTAGGTTCATAGTGATATGCTTTGGTGTTGTAGCAAAGAGTGGCATTATTAGCTGAATAGAGTTTATTATACAGTCTCAAAATAAGAAAAAAAAGAGGGAATTTTAACTCATAACTTCTTTGCTCCCAAAATTGTAGGATCTTTAAAAGGCTTTAGGTTCTAGATCTATACAAACTGCAGAAAAATAGCATTTCAGTAACCTGCCTATGCATAAGGAAATGTCCCTAGCATGTGACGAGATGGTTATGAGTACACTTTAGTTCCACTTTTTAGAGAAAAGTACAGGGAGATCCTGAAGAAATTCAGCGGGCTTTTTAGCAAATTAATGTGTGAGGAAGTGAGCGTCAGAGGAAACAACTGAAAGAGAAAGTGAAAGCAACATTATTTTTTATAGAGGGTCAAACCACCTTCCTTAGAAGAACAGTCAGTTAGAATGAACCTGAGTTTGCTTTACTTTAGCTCTCTTTACTCTATCAGAGGTCAGGAGCCTCGCAGGAGACTGTGTTTTTCTGCTGTAACATGCTAAATATGTGGCATGACACGATTCCCACCTATAAAACAAAATCCCCCTTACATACATACACAGCTCGCCCAATTACCACTTACATATAGGTGCAGCAAGCTGTAAAGTAAAGTCAATGATTTTTGAGTCAATAGCCAAGTGTTAAGATAGATATTAGTATTGCATCAGCAGGATGAATCTTTGAGACATGAGAAAACACTGCCACCCAGTGGTTGAAAATTATACCTACAACTTTTCATAAATGAAAGCCTAATTTTGCACTAAAGCCTAATTTAGCATCTTACAGTATTTTCTAGCAGCCAATTCCGTAAGTCCCAATGTAGCACAGGTAACATATTTTTTATTTTCGACTCAATTTCATACACACCAAGACCTACAACAAATATCGTATCTTCTTACTTATTGAGTACAGCCTGATTTGAGAGATAGGAAGCACAATCACAGTAAAAAGAGTTTACAAGCTTGAATAACTCTTAAGACACACGTATCGTACTCAATACGAGCCTCATAAATAGGTCTACGCTGTTAAACATGACTGTAAAGGCAATGTTCATATTTGGATGTAATTCTCCAACAGAGGGAGACAAAGTCTTTGAAAATGTAAAGTTGAAATGTAAAGCGCGCAATAGTCCTGTGCAAATTTACTGGCACTCATTTTCTGGGGTGAGAAGAATCTGTAGGCAGTAATATGTTTCAATGGTTGTGCAGCTGAGTATAAATTCAGTTTCGTCTAGGCCTCATGTGTCAAACACAAGGCCTGCGGGTCAAGTCAGACCTGTGGCACATATTTCTATTAATATTAGCAGTGGTGGACGAAGTACACAAATAATGTACTTGAGTTAAAGTAGAGATACCCAAGGTAAAATATTACTCCAGTGAAAGTAGAAGTCCTCCCTTTAGACCTCCACTTGAGTAAAAGTACAAAATTATTTGCCTTCAAATGTACTTAAGTATCAAAAGTAAAAGTACTGAAAGATTAATCATGACTCTAATGTCCTCTTATCATTTTTGAAGACTCTTGCTTCATTAACTCATTTTAGGTGAAAATACTCCAGTGTCACTCTTGGTGAACCAATCTTTTAATAGAATGTCATTAATTAGTCACTGATGTCTATTAAAATTATCATAAGCACAAAACACTGAAGGCAAACAATTTCCATTAGGTAGAACCAAGTGGCTCTGAAATAACTTTTTGCAAACAAGCAAAGTTTCAGTTTAAGATTTATTTGCAACTTAGTTACAAGTTTAAGTTTAATAAAGCTTGCTTTAAACACAGGTTCACAAATGTGTTTTCCTTTACTATATTGCATCTGTAGGCCTCTGTTCATAAACATAAACTAGCCCAAACAAATTTACTATAAAATGAAGTAGTGTTTGTATAAATTCAGAAAAATGACACATGCCAGTCACAACTGCATATGTGTACATATTTCTGTATTGTGGTCTATTTACACAAAGTTAGGTTAGTCCATCATTTATGTTGGAATAGACACTCCAAAAATTTTACACTGCTGCACTGATGTTGAACCGTATGCTTGCACTGGGTCGGTATGTCCAGTAGGTCAAAACAAAGTGCGCGTGAAAAAGTGCTCTTGCTTGATTGGTGTTCTTGCTTCACGCTTCTTTCGTTTTGACATTTGACTTTGAAATGTAGTGGAGTGAAAGTAAAAAGTCACCCAAAATGGAAAAACTTCAGTAAAGTACAGATACCCAAAAAACTACTAAAGTACAGTAACAAATTAAACTTACTTAGTTACTGGCCCACGGATTTGTTGAGATTTTTTAATATGGCCCTTTAGTGGTTGAGTTTGACACACCTAATCTAGGCCTCTTTTAAAGTTCCAGGCAAAAATGTATGCTGTGTTTTCCTGATTTGAGTTAGCGTAACTGAGATAACTTTATGCAACTTTAGTGCTTTTTGTACTGTATTCCAGTCATTAGCAGCAGCAGATTGGAATAAGAAAAGACCAAAGGAATAGTTGCCAAAGTACCAATCAGAGTTAGTGGTATGTCAGCTTCTCAAGTTTCATTCCTTCACATAAAATAACAGCTCTCTGCTGCTGAGTCCCAGCCAAAACTCCCAGCAAGTTCCTTAAGCATTTTTAAATTTGTTATCAATGCTTGTTATGAAGGTTTATTACACAGTTGCTTATACTGTAGCTAGACAATGTTTCCTACTAGTGTTCCTGTTGCAGGATCCTACTATAACTGGTTAACTTCATTCACGAGAGTGCAATAGATAGCAAAATCCCACGTTTGACACCAATGTGGCGTTAGTGAAGACAAAGAGATGGGAAATATTTCGCTCCTACACCCGACCCCCACCCGCACACCTCAAGGCTCACAATGTTTGCCCACATTTGTACTTTACCGATGTCACACACAATAACGCACACAAGAAATTTATCCACATGTCCACAAACATGACTGTGCCAACTCACAATGGGAGCTTGTGTGACCTTACTTTTAGTAACATGGCCCAGCAGCTAGTTAGTTAACTATAGATTACGGATATTATATTAGTGCTGCTGAGCATTGAAATATCTGTAATGATATGTCTTTGATCTACCTGTCATAAGATGAACGCTTGAGTTTTCAAAATGTAGCTGCTGTAAAATGCAATTAGATCTCTAAAATGACCATTAGACAGCTTGTTCTCCATTTTTTATTTTCAGTCCCCATTCAGAGGTGAGGCTGAGAGGTTGAGAAGAGCAGAGTGGTCTGTTTTCCAGCAGGGCACACTGATCCTGCTAGCTAGGTGTGCCATCTCTAGCACTGTTGGCAGTGTCGTTCATCACTGCCACTGCCCTTGGGTTGGTTACATTGCCTGGGAGATGCTACTGTCAGTCATTCTGCATTCTGACATGCCCTCACAGCTCTGAGCAGGCAGCATCTTGAACAATTCATGCATTGATCTGTAACTTTTCTGGAAAATTGTGAACAGTGTTTGTGATTCCAAACTTTTGAATGCTAATATAAGCAGGTATCTATGAAGCAGGACCTTTTTGTTGTGGGACTAATAAGAGTCTCTTAATTTTTATTTGGTTTGATTTATTTGCCTCCCCCTTCCATATCCTCCCCTTCAAGTGCATTTTGGCGCTTGGCTGGCTGTTTTTGTAAATGCAAATATGTTCTTAATTGGTTAAATAATGGTTGAATATTAACTGAGAAAATCATATAAAAATGAAAATTATAATAAATGTCACACGCAGAATGCCTCATATTTGAAATGTTGTAATCAAATCTCAAAACAGATCACTTATCAAGAATGACTGTAAATACATAATTATTGTATTTTATTTAGCATTGACCTGGTCAACTTTCTGTTAAATAAAATATCTATAAAATATCTCAAAACATCTGGTGTCTGGCTTACAGTGTTTAAATCTACATTGTATGAGTTAAACTTGAATAAAATAAAAGCATTATTAATGTAACAGCTGATTCCAACATTTGAACAGTAGTGTATATTTTCACACACTATTAAAATGACCACAAGAACATTTGTTCTGTGATTGCTGTTAAAGCCATATTCATTTTGAATCATTATCATTGTATAATTATCATTATAAATGTTTTGCAATACAGTAGCATAGTGTTGACATAAAAACTACATTTCTTCTCTGCTGACCACAACTGCACTGCTGTTATGCTTTTTGTTTATCTGATATGCACTATAATCTGAAATGTACAGTCCGGTGTCTGATGCTCTGAGGAGCATTACATACTATTGTACTCTTGCTATATTTTGAATGTTTACTTTAGAAGCTACTTATTACTTGTGTAATGCTTACAATATTTGAACCTGCCAAATATTGTACACATTTTCCATACAATTTTATTGAACCATTTAACCATTTTACTCTTCATTAGGCACACACTCTGGTGTTTCCTCCTTAGTACAAAAACAAGTGCGTTGTTGTCTGTACTCTTCAATTAAACTGAACAGAAATGAATTGAATAGAGATTAACTGAACTGAGTTTGAGCCTTCCGCCCAATGACAGCTGGGATAGGCTCCAGCACCCCACCGCGACCCAGAAGGATAAGTGGTTTAGATGATGTATGTATGTATGTATGAACTGAGTTTAATTCAAGAGAGCTGAAGTGAACTAAGCTGAAAAGTGAACTCCACTGAATTAACCTGCCCCACTTTAAGCTGCCAGCAGAGGGCGACATTAGAGAAGCAGTCAATGATCTCAAAAACAACTGAATAAGGATAGAAAGAACTGAGCTGAATGGAATTGAGCTAAACTAAACAGTAAAGAACCTGATCCCCTTTAAACTGCCAGCAGAGGGCGACATTAGAAAAGCAATCATTGCTCTCGAAAACTGAACTGGATTCCTACAAGCGTCCCGACAGAAATACCAGAGTAAAAAGGCAGAGAGAGCACCGCCTTCACCACCAGCGGTCTTACAGTAAGCTTAAATGTCTGGGCACATCATTAAAGAACTACACTAAATCCTTTTGGCACTTCATTTGCTAGAAGGGAACTTGGTTTTGCTCGTGTTTTATGTTTCTATGCCTGTCTGGCTTTAACATCTTGTTCCCTATGACATTATTTCAAACGATTATGTCTTTCTTTTAATTACTTTCTCTCTCATTACAATTTAACCACTTAAAGTCTCAGGCTTATTACATCCTCACTTCATGGAATACAATGCAAACTGGCTGAGTTATTCCTGTTTGTAATAAAAGCTTGTACCTTTCTTTATTGAAAAAGCTCATCTAGCTTGTCTTCCCAAAGATGTAATTACTTCAGTTTAGTGACTAATCAAAACAAATTTTTTTTGCTTTCTATGTATTTTTTGTTTTATTCTCTTTTTAGTTGATGGTATACCCGTTTGTACCTCATGTACTGTTTGTCCTCTATGTTAATATTTCTCCTTCTGATCTTATGTGTTTTTTTGTTAATGTCTTTGAACAGAAGAAGGGTTCTTATATATATAAAATATATTATTATTATTATTATTGTTACTATTACTGTTATTATTATTATTATTATTATTATTATCATTATCATTGAAGTGTGTAATAAAGTTCAGGTCCTGGCCATTTGACAGTTTAAACTCAATTCAGAGAAGAGAAATAATCAGTCTGTTTACAAAATTCATGTGAACAAGTTTCTATATTTAAAGCTAGTAAGTCATATTTTATGTACATATAATACAACACATTCAAGTATGCAGTTTACAAAACAGGTAGCATATGAGCTTTCCACTTAAGGATAAAGGATTGGCACAAGCAGGGCACTTCAGAATCCGCTTCAGTACCTGATAGAAAAGTCCTGGAGCCCCACTCTGAATTACTGATATGTCTCAAACAACTCAATGTACAAAGAGAAGCATCCTATAAAAACCCAGTGAAGCATTCCTTGCCTTGACATAAATGTATGAACTCTAGATAACAAAAAAAAAACATTATGTACAAAAATACGGGTCCTGCCCTGTTTATCTCCAAAGGTCATCTCACACTAAATAACTTATTGTCTCAAGAAATCTCTCTCTCCTTCTTAAATACTGCTATAATTTAAAGTCCACATCATAGTTGTATGTACAGCTGCCATCCCAGAGCCTTGACTATAAGAAACTACAGTCCTTTACACGCTCCTTTACATGTGCCTCTTCATGTGCAGGGCCAGGTGATCCGAGCGGGAGAAGGCTCTCTCACACAGGTGGCACTGAAAGGGCCTGTGGCCAGTGTGTTTCCTGTAGTGACGGGTCAGCTCGTCTGATCTGGCGAACTTCCAGCCACAGCCCTCCCAGTTACAGTGGTAGGGTTTCTCTCCTGTGGACAAGTCAAGAAAAAAAGAGTATGAGCCAATGAGGAAAACAAGGATTTTTACTTACTTTTATTATTTTAAATGTGTATGTTTGCTTAAAGTTTAAGACCAAGAATCAGAATAATGCTGGCAAAACTGCACCCCAGAAAGGCCAAAAAGTTTATATTTAATTCAAATTAAATCACATTTTCCATACAATTTAGTCATTTATTTAAATGTAAACATTTAGACATAAACTTTCTCTGGCATCTAATTATTAAAAAAGGACTACTTTTTTTCTTGTACAATAATAAGTAGGTTTGGTCTAGCGGGAGCCAATAAGTGTAAATTAACTGACACAAAAAGATTTGTTGTGTCTCATTTACATTCAAGTTTTTTTAAGTTAAATTTTAAATCCTTGTCTAATATTGACATTTTTTAGTTTACAGAAGATTATATATTACAAATTTTAATTTCATGTTGACTTAATTTCTATGAGGGTCATATTTTTATTTTATGTCTTATTCCAATTACAGTGAAAGTGAAACTCGGTAAATGGAAGTCTCCTTACCGGTGTGAGTGCGCATGTGCGCTTTCAGGTGGGAGCTCTTGGTGTAGGTCTTCCCGCAGCCCGTGAACTCGCAGCTGTGCGTAGCCGCGCGCTTCCGCGCCCACGTGCGCCTCCCGCGCCTGGGCCTGCTCTGCTCCTCCGCGCGCAAGAGGTCCAGCAGCGGCGAAGAGGGCGGGGTCAGCACCGTCACGCCTGGATGCTGCGGCTGCTGTGGCTGTTGCTGCTGACCGTATGCGGCGTACTGTCCGTGATAGTGCTGCGCGTAATGAGGCGCGTATGGCTGCGCGTTAACGTACTGATGATGATGCTGATGCTGCACGTCCCGGGACAGCTGGGGCACGTGTTGGACGAAGGCGTGCGCGTGCTGCTCGTGCGCATGCGCGATCCCGACCCCCATCCCGTGCGCTTTGGGTCCGTAAAAGTGTCCCGAGTAGTCGGCGGTCATCATGCACGGCCGCTCGCTACGCTCCGTTTTCAGACCGTAGGCCAAAGCGGGATGCGCGTGCGTGGGCGTGTGCGCGTGCACGTGATGGTTGCCGAGGTCCGTGTAGTCTGTAGCTCCGTAGCTCGCGTCCGGCTGGAGGAGCTCGGCTACCAGCGGGCCGTGTGCGTCGTGCGCGTGGCCGCAGCTGTCCGGAGACTCTGGCAGGGTGTAGGAGGCGGGAGCGGGCGGGGCAGGAGCCTCGCTGGACAGAGAGTTGGACAGAATGAACTCCAGATCCAGAAACTTGGCGAGCTCGTCCTCGTCCTTGGACTCGACGATGCTGAACTCGAGCTCGATGAGCGGCTTTGGCGATTCCTCAGATTGAGCGGGTGACCAGTCCTGCACGAGAGAAATGGAGACGAGTGAGCACGGACACTTTAAAAGCGCTCTAACTTAATGAAACACAACGGCTAAAGAAGCTTTAACATCATTAAAACAGCAGACTGGCGCTGCTTTAACTCTGCTGTGAGCTGCTTTAACGTCTTTTGCTAATAGTTCAATAGTTTTAGAACAACAGTTTCTGCATAAACTTCTATAAAAACAGGCCAAAGACGCCTTAACTTGCTTAAAACCACTGATTAAAAATGTTTTAATCTAAATTCGTAAAAAACGGCTGTTAATGCTTTAGCTCCTTAAAAATAAGATCCTTTAACTTAATAAGCAGCTGTTTAGCAGCGTTTGAAAAGTGTATTAATCGTTTAAACTCAGCTAACAGCAGCCATGCTGTAGTGGCTTTTCTCAGTTAAAAGTCTTCCATTCTGAAACACCTCAGACTTTCAAAAGAAGTTGTACTTACTCGCACTATTTCAGCATGCTTCTCCTCCAGAGTCTGGCAGTCTGCGAAGGTGCTGATGGACGGCAGCAGCGCATCCGCTAAAGCCATGATACAAAGCTCGAGGAAACGCTCGCGAAAACGTTTTCAGAAAAAAAAACGTCCACGAACACGTTCACGCTGTGTTTACTGTGTCATGCGGTCCGAGAGAGCGGGAGCGGACACTGAAGGCTTCGTCTGACCGCCTCCTGTTTTGGCTGCGCATTATAAGGCGGGTTTGAATGACGCGTGGGCGTGGCTTCATGGCGATAGGGTTCGGGATCGTTTGATTGGCGCGTGGGCGTGGTCTCGTGGCAGAGGATGTTTTCACCTGGCAGAGGGGAAGGTGTTGTAGTTTCACTGTAGTACTCACCCCTGACAATGTTTACACTTAACCTGTCACAAACCAGGTATTATATTAGTCTTAGGTACTTTATTTATTTGTTTACAGCAGTTGTTTTATCTCGAATGAGGCCTATTTAATATTAAATGGCTTGACTGTAGAGAGTTTTGACAGTGTAGGGATCTGGTTGTGGTAACTGATTGTAGCTTGAGCATGACTGAATGAAATTAAGTTACATTTCTGTATGAATTTATCAGGGTATTTTGCAGCATTCAAATGTCAAATAAATTACATTTATGTAGTCATTTCTAATTCGTTTTGATGAACCTGTAAACGATTTTATTAGTTGTTTTGGTGGGGGGCGACCTGTTACAGATAACTGATAAGGATTAATCTCTTACAGAACTTACAGAGGACAAATTATGACCTATTTATGCATTCATTCATTCATGGACAGTTTCTGGGGTTCTGCTCTTTAAATAAATAAATAAATAAATAAATAAACGAGGAGCACAACAGGGGGCGCAAGGTATCCTCCCCTCTGGACAATCCGAATCCCAATCCAGTGGATTAGTGTTTACTGTTTAATTGTTTTATTGGTTTGGGAATAACAGAACTATGATTTCTGAAATTACATTTAAACACACAGACAGACGAACACACACATGCACGCACACACACGTTCTTGTTCGTTTTTTTATTTGAACATTCAGTACAAATAAAAGTCTGTCCTAAATAAATAAGTGTCAACAACAAATCGAAACCTTGGCCGCAGCCTTATTATTTTGAACAAACAAGAGTCTGTAAAATAAATTCGCAGGGTGAGTTTCGACCTGGGCAGCGGTGCCTTTGATATTCAAATAGGGCCTGATCCAAAGCACAGATCTAGAAAGACAAGAGGTTTAATATTAATTTGTACGGATCGAATTCACAAACGATTAACATGCGAATGAGTAGCTGCGAGAAATCTCGGAACCATCGAAACGACATGATGCTCTCAAAGTCAAACAGCGACCTAAATGTCAGTAAATGATCTTTAAGTTAATAAGCCTCTTCTCTCAGCTGATTACAATGCAAATCAAGACCCTCGGAACCGTGTTGGGTCAGTTTAACCACAGAAAGCTCTAATATGCTTTAAAACTGTACACAAGCTACATGTTGCACTTTACCCATTAACACCCCCCCCCACACACACACACGCACACGCGCACACACACAAACCCCTGGACAAGTTTCAAATAACCTAACAGGACAGCCTTTTTACATCTTGTCGTTTTAATGGATGCCCAGCACGTTGCATGTCGTTGTATATGTTCTCTGCAATGTCTAGTTTTGCTCTGCATCTGCATTTCTTTTCGAGTTAAAGTCCAAACGGGCGTAGATCCTCCTCCTCAGGGGTGAATTAGCACCTACACGGTTCAGCGGGACATGAAGAGTTAACTCAGCACAGTCAGAGCTAATTCAGCACCAGAAGAGTAAATTAAACACTGAAGGAATGACTTCAGGTCTGTGGAGTTTGTTGTCTAGGCTATATAACATTAGCCGAGCATTTCTCTACTTTTAACAGAGAAAAGACAGACTAGTCATATATTATGAAAAAAAAAACACCCGTTCATTTTCCCTACATTATTTTTTATTATAAAAAAGGGTCTCGATATGCAGAATGTTGGTCTATGAGGGGTGGACTGTTAGGCTGTGCTGCTCGGCTGAAGCTCCTCAGAGAGAAAAGCAAACTGTCTCTCAGTTTCTAAACATAATTACGGAGATTAGAGCAAAGCAGACAGAGCAGCTTCTTCCTGGAGACGGTCAGTTCAAACTAGGAAATTTACACTGTCAGATTCGCTCAGATAAATGATTTTAGTGATGAATGTGATATCCAGCAAATGAATTTGGTGATGAGGGTGATAGGCACTAAATAACTCTCGTGATAGCCTGCAGTCCGAGAGGCTGAAGCGCAGCTAACAGGAAGCGGAAAAACGGGTCGCGTGCTGTGGAAAAAAGACTCAAACCTGTCTCAGTGTCTGAGGAAAGACTTTTTATTTCTTTATTTTATAAATACAGATAAACGAATTTATAATATTCTTAAGTTTAGATATTTAGCGCATTTGTCATTTCTTTTTTAAGATATAAAATTATTTTTATATTATTATTTTTAATTATTTATTTTTATTTTTCCCGCCAATTTGGTTTCTATTTCCAAATATGGCACAGAAATATTAGAAAATCACATTCACGCTACTACCTTTCGATTAATTAGCCTTGTCTGGGTTGTATCCATCAGCCTGTAAGAAACAAAGGGGAATTCCACAGATTTTGTAAAATTTCTGTATAATTCAGTGGTTGAGATAGAAAGTCATTCAGGCTGGTTTCATGGGAGTTAACTGCAGCGAAACTTACAGACTCGGATTTCTTTACAGTGGTGGTGATGTGAACCAGGTTATGTCTACATACAATTCAGCTATTTTAGTTACTTTGCAAAAGTTTAGTTACTTTGTTATTTTGCCTTAAACACTATGTACACTGTTAGAAATAACAATACTGTGCAGGTACATTTTTCATTCATCAAGGTACGAACAATGTAAATGTGCCCTTAAAGGTACAATAGTGGTTTTAAGGTCCAACTGTGTACCTTAATTAAGTTTTTCCAGGTGAAAAGTATGTATTCCTTTTTATAGCTTAATGTTTAAAAACAGAACAAGAACATAAAAAGCCTGAGGACGAGACAATATTTCAATGCATGATGTTCCCTGACTAAAGGTACTGAGATGTACCCCTGAGGGTACCACCTCAGTGACAAGAGGGGTACTTTCTTAGTATATATTTTTTGTAGTGTATGTAGAGTGTATGTACCCCTCTACCATGAACAGATTTTCAAAAAATAGCTTTTAAGCCAAAATAGTATTTCTAAACTACTGTAACATTTTAAAATAATAGACTTTAAAGGCATTCAAGTCAAGTCAAGTCAATTCAAGAGACTTTTATTGTCTTTCCATCTATGTACAAGTACACAGTGGAATGAAATTACGTTCCTCCAGGAACAAGGTGCAACAAGGAACAAAAAGTACAAAGTGCGAACGTGCAGACATAGTGTGCGAACAAAAAATCAAGCTAGAAACAATACAATAAATACAATAAATTAAACAGACATTAGACACAGTAAACAGACAGGACAGTGCAGTGCCGACACAGCACTCATTTCTGAGCATGAGGTAGTGGAATAAGGTGCAGAGAGGTCTGGTTCCCATCACCACCACTGTGAACAATTATGGCTGCATTTGTCTAGAGCTGGGCAAATTATTATTATTATTATTATTATTATTATTATTATTATCATTATTATTATTATTATTATTATTTCTTTTCAAAATGTTTAAAAGAATGGTCAAAGTTATGCCATAATGCCCCCAGTAACATGTAACAAGAACACAACTTCTCCTCTAACTCCATTATGGCACTATGAAAGCCTAAATTACATTTTCTTATCAGTAAGGTTGCTGTTGATTATACTCGCTTTGTAACAACAAAGACATGTTGTTAGTTTTGCAGTCAGAGAGCATAATGATGAGGGAATGGATGTGATTGTGAGAACGAACACAAGCTGCAGTCTCCACCCTGACATGCTTGCATGCTTGCGGCTCCTGAAAGGTATGTGAACTTGGTCAAATGTGTATACGTGTGCGATAGCAAGTGTTTATAGAACTTTGTTTATGGCCAAAGATGTGTGTATGTGTTTGTGGTAAGAGATAAAACTGAACTACAGTAATCTTACCACTTAAACATGCATAATCAAATCACTCCCTCAGATCCACTGATGAAAACGTAAAAATGCACACAATTTCTAACTCTGCATCGCCTGCCCAACCAGATATAGAGCTTTCCTCGAAGTGTTTTGATTTTGAGTTATTGTTGTTGTCACTGATGTCCCTAAATAAGCAGGGAGAATCAACTAAACGTTCTTCAATCATCAACTATACTCTCTTCAGTCATCAGCTATATACTCTTCAACCATCAACATAAACATGCTTTTTGCCCCTTAATCCTATTGTACTATGGCTGTCTTCAGGTTTAAAACTTCAAGTATTCATGGTGCGTCATCCTCTCTGCGCAATGTTTCTCTAGTGCTTTCCATGTGAGAGTTTTATTGTTTTGTCAGGCATGAGTAAGCTGTCAGTCACATGCAATCATTAATTCCTTTCCTTTGACATCATGCGAATTATCAGCCACACGTTTCGCCACATTACCTTGATGTAAAATAGTAAAAGTAGTTGTGTTGCTGAAAGTTTTGCAGCAACTTTGATCATTGTTATAGTACATGACGCTCCTGTTGGATTTGCATGCTTAATTAATTTAGCATTAAGTGAGGTAGCCATCACAGCGTGTTGAAGTGTGCCTGTTCAAATGACCAACCTGAACTTTCCCGACCATTTATCACAACAATGGAATGTCTGAATGCAGGTGGTCGTTAATTTTCCAGTACCTTGTCCAGCTTGACAAATCTGTGTGGCTGGGTAAATATTTGCACTTGGCTCTTGTACCACCAGCGTAGCCCCCTGCTCAGTCTGACCAGGTTAGCCCAGCACGCACCCTTGTTATAACAGGATGAGTCCTTTCACTTCCACTGGTCCATGCCAGAGCCAGAGCACTGCGAACAAGACCCCAGTCAGCAGAGAAGAGAGCTCAGAGGCCACAGAACAAGCGGAACCAAGATACTGACACCAGGGAGTCTGAGGTGTATTTACAACAGGGTCCAGTAGGTGACAAAGATACATGTAATGTAACAAACGTGGACATTTATTGGCCACTTGGTTTTTACCTTATAGGTCCACTCTATAGGTGTACAATTATGGTCTGTAGCCCATTTGTTGCACAATTTATCAGCCCACCTCTGCTCCATTCATTGTTGGTCAATTTGTGACCTCAGAACCACTGTTGACAACACAGCAGTGTGTGTGGTGCTGGTACGAGTCAGTCAGACTCATTGGTGTTGCTGGAGAGTTTTCAGATAGAGAGTGGTCTGCCACTCAAAAAATGGCAAAGAGTTGCCCATTGAGGAAGGACAAGCATGAAACATGGCCAACATAAACTGTTCATGATACAGTAAAATGGGAAAATTGATGTTTCTAATAAAATGGCCAGCTATTGACCAGTATTTACAGTCACATGCAAAAGCTTAAACACTCCCAGAGAAATTATGTTTTATTGATTTTCTGAATGAAAATAACATCCTCAGAGAACAGAGAACACACTTAAATAACATTTTCCTGCCAAATGTAGTGCACAATTTCTATTTATCTGCCATTTAACATGTTGGAAAAAAACATAAAATGTATAATAAGTTTTACACAGGCCACATTTTATACAATTATTTTTTCTCTCAGTAAGTTAAATTCAGCAAATAAACAGTAATTGTGCATTAGAATGAGACTGTATTTATTTATTTTCAACAAAACATGTCATTTGGCCAAACATTTGCATACAACTGTATATGTACATACTGACACAACCTGACACAACATCTACTGGCACGTAACACAGTGTAAAAGCATCCTGTTGCGTGGTGCTCCTGGTAATAGCTCTTGGCTGTGTGTTCTGCATAGTGACTGCAGTAGTTGGTACCCCCCCCCCATCCAGCCACCCTCTGTTTGTCTTCCTGTTCTACTGGCTTTTCACTCAGGCACTTCGAAAATCTATCACAGTCTAATCTAAAGGCTCCAGAACAGTAATTATCCCCCATCTCAGCAGCAGCAGGGGAAATCCACTGCTATCTCATACAAATTCACTTCCTTGCATGATGTGAAAAAGCAACACAGAGACTGCACCTTCATGAAGATATCAAAGGAGAATGAACAAGAGGCCGGAACAGTCAGTGCTGGATGACCATGGGAAAAGAAAAAGAAAAAAAAAAACAGCCTTGAATTCTAATCAGGACTTCAACTTCCTGTAGAGGAAAACCCTGGTTATGTTAAATAGTCTGACTGAGCTGTTAGGACAACTGTTGATTGCAAGAAATACCAAATACTGTGTTGGAAAGACTGAAAAAGGTGTGGATTTATTTTATTTATTTTAGAACACAGTGTTGTTCTAAAAAATGTCCATTATTTATGAAGATCTGGATTCTGATCATGCAAAATATGCTGAATGTTCAGATTCCACTAAAATACTGTCTACCACACTTTCTCTTTATCCACTTTATCTTGTCCTCTCTGTGGCCACTAAGGTCATTTTGCTGCTGACCAAAGGCAGAAAGTAGCTGGTAATCACTCAGGTACAGGTATCAGATACCTGTTGTAAGCCACAGCCACACCGTACATAAACATAAATAAAGAGTTTCTCTTTAACAGCTCACTCTCTGGTTCAGCTTGTGTCTGTCCCTCTCTTCTCTCTCTCAGCACACACCGAAACATATGCATACATCTCACCCTCTACAAGTCCACAGCAAAATGAACCAAGTATAATGAATGCTGGAGAACAAAATACCTAAAACTAACATGCAAAAACATTTCTAGAACACACTACAATACTTTTACTTCTATATTTTCTTGTATAAATATCTTTACTTCTATGATTATGTATATATTTACAAGAAAAATAATCTACCTTTTACTCAGCTCCACTTCATCCATTCACATTGAGTTACTAATTCTTCAAAATTACTATTTAATTCTGATTTTGCTGTTGCTCATTCATTTTCAAGCTTTAGAATTTTATCTACTGTCATAATGACCACGATGAACGACTTAATTATATTTTTGGTCATTTTATGCCTCCTTAAAGCATCTAATTTGGCCAGTTAGCTACCCTGCTTGCCAGTTAACTTACCTTATTGGCTGTTATGAAATGATACACTTCAATATTCTGCGCACACACTTACACAAGTGTCTACATTTACGCATGATCACAATAGACTTAAATAAAGTAACAGATTTTCCTCAGTAGAGTGTTAAAATATGAGCAAAAACTCATATTGTGTGGTCGCTAGCATAAATGCTAATAGCAAAAAAAATAGCAACCTACCATATAAGTTTCCATATTCATCTGGAAAAGTAAATGATTTGCTAAATTGTTGTTAACTTCAGCTGCAATTGTTCCCAAACAGATGATCCTACAGTATGTCTATTACAACATACAGTAGCTTTACCTGCCTTTGAAAGCTGGAGAATGGGAACAACATAGGTAACATTCAATACATACCTGGTAAATTTGACATTACAGCCTCAAACACAAGATTTTACCATTATTGCCAATGTTTTGTCTGTTATATTTGACTTTATTATAAATTGTACTGTAAATAGAGCTGCTTTCATGCTGACTAGATGCAAGTTATCCAAGTGAAAGTATAGCAAACCATTGTGTTTACAACCATTCTGATTTGGTCTATACTGGTAGATGCTGGATGTTCTAAATAGTTTCATTGCAGTTCTATATGGGTTCTCAGAACTCAAACCTGATACCTTTTCTTTCTTCTAACATTATTTTTTCCTGCACTATTTTTACTTATACCTGACCCATTATTTAACTGATGTTATTTCTTATTTTATTGAAGTTTTTTCCATCTCTTTTGCTTGCTCTAGGTGAAACTGCCCTCACCTACCCCAGAGCAGCTCATATTTACCCACAACTCTGGGGTCAAAAGTGCACATGGGGGACCAGGCCAGGAATCTATGTCTGCTAAGCTGCCCCACAATAGAAAAGTACCTGGAGAAAGCAATTATTTGCACACCTATCTATTCTTCACCTTTCTACATTCAGCTAGATGAGTGAAGTTCAACAGCATCACCCCTCTGAAGTTCAACAAGGCCATTAAAGCCAGCACATTCCAATGTAGTCTAAGTGTATGTATATAAGTCTCTTTTTGTGGTTTAATGATTTGCTGCTTGAAAAAATATTTATATAAATTTAACAACAGTTTAGTTATGTTCATTTTTATGTGTGTTGTGCATTTTTCAACATTGTCCTAAAGCAGCTTCAAAGATATTCAGATCTCCTAAAGATCAAGCCAAAAGAGACAGTGGCATGAGAAACTCCCTAAGAGCCTGAGGAAGAAACACTGAGAAGAACCGAGACTCAAAAGGAAAAGTCTGTAAGATCATGAGGAAGAAACTTTGGGCCTCATTTACCAATCTTTCTTTAAAAGAAATTTCTTCTAATAACCCACAAAGATTCTTTACCAGTGTTTTCTTATTTGGGATTTATTCTTAAGTAAGAACAGAATCTACACACATGGGTGCAAACAATTCTTTGGTTTAAGAACACATCCTGAATCTGACATAGACTTTTTCTTAGGACCTTTCTCAAGAACAAATTTAAGAAAAAACTTAGGAAGATATTGGTGAATGAGGCCCCTTGAGGGGAACCAAGACTCAAAAGGAAAAAAGTCTTTAAGAGCATGAGGAAGAACCACTCAGACAAATCTGGGCCACACTGATTGGTGGGATGTTGATATAAATAGTGTTATAAGTTTACAAGTCAAACAGTACATGTTTGAACCAATGAACAGTGATAAATGTCAGTCAGTAAATTTAAAGTGATAAATGCCAGAAAAAAGATCTGGGAACAGAGATCAGTTCTGTCAGACATATACAGCTTTCAACAGTTATCATATTCACAGTCCAACTAGAATAGCATGGAAAGGGCTGGAGTTTCTGCTCTTCTGGATACTTAAAATCTTTCTCACAAGAGGAAACACGATGCAGAAGATTAGCAAGACCAGCATTTCATGGTGAATGTTTTGACACCTGAGAGCACTTGACAACTGAAGGCAGAAACTAACCTGAAAACAAAAAAACGACAGAAACTAAACATTTATTGCCTAAAAGCCTACAGGTGACCACAATCTGTTTTCAAACTCTCCAAAGCAAGACGAGGCTCCGCAATATGCCTGCACAGTTCACTGAAAATGAAAGCATAAACAAGCAAGGAGCCTCCAACACTTTCAAGCTATGATGACTTACAGTGCACTTGAATGGTCACCTTATTGTTTCTGGTCTTCTGCTATGAAAAGCCTGAAGTAGTTCAGCATAGTTCATCTGCTCAATAGGAAAACACATAAGGTTTAAGCTTTTTTTTTTCCCAAAGGGATGACTTATACAGATTGGAACGTGAGGAAAGCCATCAGTGTTTTCTCACCTGTCCAGATGATAGCTATAACCTTCTGTAGGCCTGATCTCTTCCACTGTCTATTACGTTACTCTGCCCATTCATAAAGTGGCATGAAAGGCAGAAACTAGATTAAATGGAGCAAAACCAACAATAAACCCAGACCTCCCTCATTCAACACACTTAATAGCTTCTGATTAACCTGTACAGTATCAAAGGTGACGTATAGTTCACATGAAAAAGTCAATGCAATAAACATTTTCGAGGGGTATGAAATCAGATATTCATCATCTGCTTGACTGCTCCTTTTGCGCTTCCTCAGAGACTGGCTTGTTAGACTCAAGAACCCAGCAAGCTACATGCAGATAGCTCCTCTGAGCAGGAAAAAAAGTTTTGTATGGAATAACTAAAGCATGGCATCGATGCCTGCAGCGTTTGTACCCAAGACGGACACAGCGGGAGTTTGAGTGCATGTATGAAATAGAGCCACTATTGTGACAAACATGACTAGAGTTTCCCTCACAATGTGGCAGGCACAATCCCAGTAAGCTGACCCAACTGGGGCAGTTTTGTAGGTTTTTATGGTTATCAGTTGGTACCCTGGAGGTTTGCTGACAAATTGAAAGAAAAAAAGGTTCAAAATACTCCTCCTCACTAGCATCTTACTAACATCTAAGAGTTTCCAGCAATTCACCAATTAAAATGTCATGTAATTTGTATATAAGCAAATAAGAAAGATCATGTCCTTTGGCTAAAGCTGAACTACTGTGCCTAAAATAGCTCTCAAATGAACTGCGATTAGATTACCTGTTCATCGTGGTCACTTAAGCATCAAAAGCTCCAGCGCAGCTAGTTTTAGGCCATAATATTTTGCAATTCAAACTAGATTAAACAAGTTCTGTTATGTAGACGAGTGTGAGAACAGATAACAACAACTATCAACACTGAGATAGTAGATTTGTTCATCAAGGTTTTGTATACAAAAACAATTGTAATTGTATTATACAATGTAAATTTACAATATCTCAGAATACTTTGACCTTGGTATTTAAATCCACCCATTACTGAGTACTATTGTACTTTTACTAAAGTAGAGTAAAGAAAGAATACTTCTAATTTTACTTAAGTATTTCTAGTTTTACTCAAGCACAAAAGTATTCTACTTTGTCCAGCAGCACAAGAACTAGGTTAGCCAGTCAGTCCGTTCCTGATTGTGACTTTAAATCATTTGAATGATTGTAAAACCACACTCCAAACCTGCTCCTCAGTTCTTCAGTCTTGCATCTTTTGAGATGCTGACAGTGAACACAATGCCCCCACTGAGATCCTAATAAGATTTAAGAGGATATTAATCAGACTTACCAGGCTAATTAAGTAGAACTAATTCACCCATTTTCAGGCTGATAAGAGCACAGCCATTACCACATTTCTCTCTCCAATATAAGAGGCAAATACTTGCCTTGAGATTTTCACACTTTATCTTAATTAAGCTGAGGGATAGACTAACATGCAAACAACGACGTAGAACGACCATCGGTGAATAACTTTGCTGCAAGCAGCATGCTTTCATGGATGCCACAACAGGGAACATAGCACACCTACAATGCTTTGGCACTGCTTTGGAACTAAAGGTTCCTAAATGCTTTTTTTGGCTCAGACATACAGTTTAGCTGGTATAGAGCCTTTACATTATGTGGAGGTTCTTTAAAAACACTTTAAAAGGTTACGCACACTCACACTTCTCATTTACAAGAATGGTTCTGTAATGTGTTTTCTTTAATTGTGTTGCTGTAAAAAACACCTTTTGGTATTATATGAGAGTGTCAGGACTGAGGGGGTGACTTAGTTGCTCAGAAGCTTAACACATTGCCAACTAATCTTGCAGACCCATTGTCCCTATTAAGCCATCAGCCATCAACCAACAAGTACCTGGAAATAATAAGCATAATGACAAAATGTACCATGAGTAGCACTTTCCAAGGGAAGGTAAAGGAATAGTTCAGTTTTTTTTTCCTCAAAAAGCACTTTCCCCAATTTTTGGAGCTTTTAAGAACGTACTCTTCTGAAGATTTGGCAGCTACCACCTAAGGGGCACCAAACTGAATTTAAATTCAAAATGGTCTTGTACAACTGAAAGCATTGCAACAGTTCAGGGACATCATGCCCTTGGGTTATTGTTTGAAATATGAATGAATGTTTTAACATAAAAAATACTTATTATTTACTTAAAAGCTAGTATTCTTGTTGTACTAGCTTCAGTTACCTGTGTTTTTATGTCAGAGAGAGGAAAGCATAGTGATGGCATATAGGAACACACAGTATTCTAACAAGAGCACAGCCATTAAAGAGTCCCAGATGAGTGGTAAGATTACATGGATTCTGCTCTTTACTTACCATAAGATGGAAACAAAGGCACAACTGAACAACTGGGGTAGATTGGCATATCTATAAGCATTTTTGCTAACTAGTTCTATTCTCCATAGATGTCTAACTGAGATCATGTTTACAATGTTATATGCAACTGGAGAAAATGTCTTCTTTGAGCAAAACAGCTGGACGATTACTGTAACACTGGGTACAAAGCAGGCCAATATTTTCTTAGGAATAATCCAAAAACAGTTTTTATAGAACATGTGAGCTGCAGATTTACCAGCATCAGGGAAGTAAGAACACCCTTATTATGCGATAAGATACAAAGTGATAAGTATCTAGTAAACTGAAAGGACAACACCTCATCAAAAGTGGAAGTCTGGGAAAAAAGCCACAAAGAACTATACTGTCTTACTTTCGTTGCCCATGTCCTGATTGTTTTATCACCTGCTACCCGTAGCCTAGCAGAAGATTCTTTAAGGGCAACATTTGTCCATTAGATAAGAAATGCATCTCAGCTTTAGTGTTAGACTGGGTCTGGGGCATGAATGAAATATTGTTTTATTGCGTAGTGAGTCAACATGTGCATAGTTGCACAGGAAGTAGATGCTGTAATGACGAGCCAAGTACAGGTCTTTAAGTCAACACCATCTCAATTCCCCCTTTTTCCATCCTTGCTGCTATTTGCACTTCCTAATATTTCCTGTTCTTCTTTTTTACCTCACACAAATGCTCTTTCCCCATTATCATGCTTTACCATAATGTTGTGTACAAACAAACAGCTGGGAAGGCCCTGGCTCTGGCAGTGGGTGCAGTTATTAGAGCGACTATGTATGTGACTTAAACAGGAGGAGCAGGTTGCGGCAGTGGCTGTGGACAGGGAAGCCTTTTAGCTGCTAATAACCCTGGAACATTTCGGCCGCATGCTAGTGGGCCCATGTCACACCTGACCTCTTCTGATTAACACCTGTAGGTCTCACTACTCACTGAACTGAAATTTCGTGTGGAGCTGAGATCTGGATTAGAGCACACAGTGGTGTAACTACTGGGGCACAAGGGGGCAACTGCAGTGGGGCCCCTATAACCCTACAACATGATAGATTTATTATTAATAATTATGAAATTGTAAGTTGGTAGTTTGATATAAACACATAGGTGAACTTGCTATTGATGCTAGTGTGTGGAGTGGCATTCCTTGAGAGGGTCAACTGTTTGAGATGTAACAATATTGAGTAAACACACTGCAAATTCACTTGTCAAGTGAAATGATCAATCTAGTTCATATATATGACCTTTCTCTAGACATTTTAACTTGTTTTAAGTGATGTTAGGAAGTTACATTGTCTTATTATACTGTCAGATTTGAATGTTTGTTTCAAGCATACTTTATATAGCAAGCAAAAATATGTGCCAATATAATGAGATCATTTGACAAAAGAAATCCTCTTTAATCAAGTACAAATGTGTAGAAAAAAGTACAACAATCTTAGAATATTCTTACAACAATCTTACAACAATACTGAGAAATATTAGATATATCAACTGCATTTAAGCTAATTTCACTGGACAGGAGATAATTTCTTTTGCAGTGCAAGCAAATTACACCACCACATACTATTAATTGAAAATAATGTCACATCTTTTTGTACTGAGGCCTATTAGATCTTAGTTAACATCAACATCTAGTTACATAAACTGTTGAATGGTAATTTTATAAAAGAAGAAAAAATCTTACTTTACTTTAATGTATGTTAATGTAACAAGATTTGTAATTTCTATTGTTACATCTGTCACCACAGCTTACACAATGCAAAAAGAAAAGGTACAGAGTTTTGATATGACTGCAATAATACACTTTTATACTGGTATAGTAGTGAGGTTCTGCAGCCAGAGTGACAATACAAGGCATTTTCTATGTCTCCTCAAATTGTTCGCCTCATGCATTTCACAGGGATGCTAATGCCGAGTGGCTTGTATCAGGTGTAATTTGCTCTCCCCCCACCCCCGTTCCAAAACGACACTTTCTCCCCCTGAAACCACGAGGGCTGCTTTTGTTGTGTTGAGTGTGACGGGACAATTCCAGCCTTTTCAAGCGAAACACTCCCCCTTGCTCTGTTAAGGACATCCATACTCTCCTGTACCATTGTTATTACGAGTCTTTCTCGTATCCTCTCTGGGTTTATTTTAACCTCAGCGTGTTTTTGTTGGCGGGATCTAATAGGTGTTAGAGAAAGTGTCCTGATCTGGGCTCAGTCCAAAAGGAACAGAATGAGTCTGCAGTGCAGAGAGGCAACTCCCTGGACACTTCACCCACAGAAATAAAGGGTGGTGTTCCCCACACACCACAAACACACACGGCCCAGGAATTGCTCACATGGACTGATGCCAGATCAGTCACACCAACAACAATTGTGAGAGAGAGAGAGAGAGAGAGAGAGAGAGAGAAAGAGAGAGGCACATGCTAGGATTAGATCCTTACACTATGCCCACTCATGTGGCATGAACGCAGTACCTAGAAGAAGAGAAAGAAGATGAATCATAAGAAAGGATAGTGGGTGAGGGAGAGAGAGAATGAGAGAGAGGGGAGAAGAGAGAGAGAGAGAAAGAGGGAGAGAGGGGGGAGGGAGAGAGATAGAGAGAGGGAGGGGGAGAAGGAAAGAGAGATAGAGAGTGAGAGCGAAAGAGAGAGACAACAAGGTCAAAAGAAAACACTATAATAACTCGTTTTTTTTTTCTAAATTTCTGTATAAATTAATCATTGAGATGTAAAGAAAATCATTCAGAGTGGTATAATTTGAAATAGTTAATTGTAGAGAAGCTGATTGATGTTCTTTACAGCGGTGGTGATAGGAACCAGGGGTTGTGATGGCTGCAATACAAATATATCCATTTCATTTACTGTGCAAAACAACCAGTGAACCTGCGTGTGTTTTCTGTGTTTTTATATGTAATGTTGAGAATGGTGAAGCATTTTGGGATCTTTTGGGGACAATTTTTTCTTACAGTGCCCTGCATGTACCTCTCTGCAATGAAATTATGAAACTATCGTAAATCAATGTCTTAGACAAAATATCTTTACACATTTCGTACATGAGTTTTCAGTAGGGAGCTATAAGTGGTGTCTGGTTCCTGTCATAACCACTGTGAATAATTTAACTTCCTTAACATCCTCAACACAAATGTTTCCATTTGACTATGCTTTATATAGTTCTTATAGAATGTACAAACAGGTCTTTTGTCTTTGCAAAAACATTTGCTCATCTGATTGCGTATAATCATTTATTCATTTGATACATGTGTAAATATTGGCTCTGTTGGGAGAGTCTCGCACTTGTGGATTAGTGTAATGGACAACTTTAGTGAAAAGCAAAGCGAAAGACAGCAGACTGATTGAATAGAAGCTTTAAACCTGGAGGTCAACAGCACATTATTAAGGCTAATTAATGAGAGCTAGTTTAAAATACACACCTGGGGAAAACAGAGGCTTGGAGCTTAGAGAGAAGACAGAATGTAGAATGTTTATCTGTGGTAGCAAGTGTGCAAAATTAAAAATGAGTTCATGTTCTGTAACAATTTATTCATGGATATTATCACAAATACTGAGGAAATAATTCACTTTCTGTGGTCAATGATCTGTTACATTTCTTGAACAGGCAGAGCTATCTCATCTATCTCATAATTAAACCAGTAGGTGTCGTATCTCCGTCAAAGGAATTTACGATTATCAAGATAAGCCATTTTTATTATGTAAAGAAATACAGCAGATGTGTTTGGGTGGGAAGACATGTTTGTGACTTCATTAGAACTCATTTAAAAAGAGATAGAGTACCTGAGTAATGGGGCCAGCGCTGATAACAGTGTTTAAACTGGTTCTTCTGCCCAGCTTCCTTTAACAGACTGCTTACTGTCATAAGGCCACTATTCCTAGTTTAGGACAGAAACCAAGAGTAACATGGAAATTCACTTTTTTGTACTTTTTGAACCCTTCCCATAGATCAACATCTGTTGAGATGTTATATTTTTATATTTAGTAGAATGTGATGCACGTTTAAACTGAACCCTACCAGTCAGGACACAGTGTGCATTTTAACTGGCTGACTCACTAGGACAATATAGTTGCGTGCCAAAAAGAACAGCAAAAATTGACGACACTTCACTTTCTTCACCTACACCTAACCCAGCCGCAACATTTTTTCAATACTGCTGCAACTAAATCTTCAACCCCTTAAATCCCAGACCTAATACATACTGAGGCTTATTATTCAGCAACTACATGGACATCAATGCAAACTGGTGGAGTTTTAGGTTATAGAAGTCTATAATAAAACTTTGGGCCCACTGATGGACCCTGGCCATGTTAGGGGTAAAGATATAAATAAAGTTATTTAGAGTGCTTTGGTGTGAAATGCTCTGCTCTATAGAAACTTATCAAGTAAGAACTGTTCACAGTGGTGGTGATAGGAACCGGATGTCCGAAGCATATACACATCATTGCGTAAAATGTTATAAATACATTACCTGATACCTGAAACTGTTTTAGTCCAAAAGAAATTTTGGATTAACAAATATTTTACCTTTATCAATATTACATATGAGAGCTCAGAAGATGTGTAGATTCACTGGTGGTTTTAGATAGTAAATAAAATGGCTACATTTGCATTATAGACATAGAGAATTTTACTTAATTGTATTATTTACCATTTACTCAGTGACATACAAATATTTAAAGCCGTGTTACTGTTTTTCATGCATTTTATTTATTTCATTCAGCAGATGAACAGCAATTGTGCTTTCAAATGTGCATGTAGAGGATATTTTATCTTATTTCATTTATTTCAACAAAGCATCATTTGACTGGCATGCCCAAAGTTTTGTATTCAACTGTAAATGTGTTTCATATAAGCGTAATGCAATAGTATGACTAATTAATCACGCAGGAAAAGTTTACGCATCACAAAGTTTTGGCTACATGCGTAAGAAACCTACTTAATCACGTAGTCAAAACAGAAATAGACTCAATGCGATCACTATTATTATCAAATGTTTTTATGCAATTAAGTAAAAGTAAAAAATGTTTCTGTGTTATATGTATCAAATAACAAAATCATAACTGACAAATTATAATCAATGATTAGATTTCTACAATTCAAAATAATAATTGATTATTCATATTTCACCAAGTAATGAATTATTCATATGAATTGATTAATAATTGAAATTGTGCCATTTATTATGCATGTGTACCTATTATGTAATAATTAACAGTCATTAACAAACTATTAGATCATTATTAAGTTGTTATTTAGTGCCTGTTATTACTGTGTTACCAAATATGTAAATATATCAAATACAAGTTCTGATCCAGCCTGAAACTAATTGTTCTGTTTGTATAGGTACTGTGTTGGCAGCTCTCTGGCTCTCAGGTCAGTATGAGGTCTGTCCAGCAGCTACAGAGGAACCCGTCTGCTCAGAACGTTTACGAAGCTTCACGTAGCAGCGCTGCTTCTGAGAAACGTATGAGCAGAGCTCTCCAGAAGAGGCTCTCAAAGTGTTATCTCTCGCTGCCCTCTTGCCTTTCCGTTAGAGCCAGGCCGCTATCTGAGCTTGCCGCTGGCCAGTCCGGCCTGCTGAGAGACGATTACTGCTGATCAGCTTCACCCAGCAGAGCAGCAGAGAACCGCACCGGCACTGCCGGCCTCTCCGCCACCCTAATAAAGCGGTTACTGTGAGGTACAACACCTGTTTGAAGTGTGCTTCTCTTGTGAGATACAGGGCAAAAAATGCATCTAAACCTCAGCTTCACAAGTAACCCCTGCTGCCATTGTTACATTATTTCTGCTAAAAACTTACAGAGGCAACTGGAGGTGCTTAGTACTGTTCACACACTCCACATCTTTGTGCTGCTAGACAATGAGCTTGTCATTGAGACACTGCTTAAGAACAATGAAAAATAAAATCAAATCTTACTCTATCATCTATAGCATAAACCATATGGAGCCTGAATTATGATTATTAAATAACCCCCTAATTTATGAGTCTGGTAGGGGGAGTGGGACACAAACTAACACAGAGTAAAATAGAACATAGATATTTTATGTAGTTAAACAAGTAGAACATGCTTTTTAGTACCTTCTTGTATTCTCAGATCAACATCATCTGTGGATTTTCGAATCAATCAGACAGATGTTCATTAAGATTCACCCTGAAGATTGAGTTCTGCATGCAAGTTACATTTAGATTTTTAAGTTTTTGACATTATTTAAAAAAAGATGGCTCTTCAAGGGTTCTTTAGTAAAGGCAATGGTTCTATTTAGAACTATGCGTTCCACCATTTCATGCTTAAATGGTTCTTTGCGTGGTGAAATGGATCTTCAGATTGATGGAGAATGTGCTGTATATGGTTCTAAATAGAACCTTGTTCTAGAAAAGTTTTATACTGAAGACATGGTTCTGAACACAACCATTGCCTTTACTAAAGAACCTTTGAAGAACTTTCTTTTTTAAGTGTGTACCCTTTACATTCTATGAAAAAAAGGATCAGTAGAAATGGTCCAAAACTGCTTGGAATGAAATTTCTTTAAAATAACTTACACTGAAAGTTATGAATGTTTAGTGCTTCTTCTGTTAAGTTTCCATTTTGGATATATGAATTTTGTTCATACAGCAACAATATATATCGCTGTATATAGAACTTCGATATTTTTTTATAGCCTTCCACTGCTTTGTAGGCACATGTTTTAAAGAGTCAGAGATTTTTTTATGTTCTGAAATTGTCATCAGCTGACAATTCCTAACAACAGTTCTTGACCTGTCTAACCAGTCCTAACAAGCCAATTAAGACTTACTAGTTTCTCAAGTTCTCAGACTTTACAACTGGAAAGGTTGCCAAACTTTTGCATTTGCCACAATCACTGTTTTGTTTGTGTCTATTTTTTAAGTCAATCATATATAAAGTAACTGTGCAATAGCATTTCATTATTGTAGGATGAAACTCTGCCTTTATTACAGCTTCTATCCTTGTCAGGAGACTTCAGATGTTTAGTTTTTCATCATTTCAATCTGCAGGGGGGTCATTCTACAGAAACGTCCACTTCTTTATCTATCCATAGGAGTCACTGGTGTTACTGATCGTCATTGGTGTTACACATAAGAAAAGTAACACCAGAGACAGTCACACCAGTGACATTTTTAATGAAAATTTAACAAAATGGCTGCTACAGAGCATCAAACCACATGTTGTTAATTATGGAATCTCCACTAAAATATGTAATTTAATCCATTTGCATTCTATTTTTCTACAATTACCTAAGAGTAAAGTAGGTCATAGCAGTGACTTCAACTAAAATCTTCATATAAAATCATGAGCAAAATGAGAAACCATGTGCCTTTCTTCATAGATCCTCAGTAAATAGGTTAAAAAAAGTTGTGATGTCATCAGTGTGATTTTTATTTCAAAATAAGAGGTTTTTTGTTAAGCAGTAACACCAGTGACACGACTCCTGGGGACAACAATTTTCATTATATATTTTATAATATTTATTTGGCATTTGTTTTCTTTATGTCATTTAAATCATATATTTCATAGTCATGTATAGATTGTTGCAGTAGAAATTGCACACACATGTTTTTTTACCTCAAAACATGGCACTCTTTACACATGACTGTGAGGAAGAGCACTTCTGTGGTGCTTGGAATTCTATATAATTCTTTTAAAAACCAAAATATTGCTAAATTGAAAGTGTAATTGTTAAAAGAATGTATTGTTTTATTTTAAAATATAAATAAATTGTAACCCTAACATGTTTTTCAAGTGTAAAATATCTATAAAGTCTAGGGACACAAAAATTGACATTTCTGTAGAATGACTCAGGGATATTTTTCCACACCTATGAAGTTCACACTTCTTTTTACGCATTTTACGCTTCTCACAATCCAAGTAATCCCAATTACAAATTCAGACTTATCAGTCCAAAAAACTCCACATGTTAGATGTTCAGTTTAAATGTTCTAGTGTAAATCTTCTGTATGGTTTCCTTTTCTCCGTAAGGGCTTCTTGACAGCTACTGATCCCTTCAGACTCATAGCATTGAGATGTCTTCTCACAGTGGAAGGATGGACACAAACACCTGTGGATTTTTTCAGATCTGAAACAAGAGTGGAGCTTGACCTTGTTTTTGCTGAGAGGATATATATATATATATTATATATATATATATATATATATATATATACACTATATTGCCAAAAGTATTCGCTCATCTGCCTTCACACGCATATGAACTTGAGTGACATCCCATTCTTAATCCATAGGGTTTAATATGATGTCAGCCCACCCTTTGCAGCTATAACAGCTTCAACTCTTCTGTGCAGGCTTTCCACAAGGGTTAGGAGTGTGTTTATGGGAATTTTTGACCATTCTTCCAGAGGCATATTTGTGAGGTCAGACACTGATGTTGGACGAGAAGGCCTGGCTTGCAGTCTCCACTCTAATTCATCCCAAAGGTATTCTATCGGGTTGAGGTCAGGACACTGCAGGCCAGTCAAGTTCTTCCACACCAAACCCGCTCATCCGTGTCTTTGTGGACCTTGCTTTGTGCACTGGTGCGCAGTCATGTTGGAACAGGAAGGGGCCATCCCCAAACTGTTCCCACAAGGTTGGGAGCAAGAAATTGTCCGAAATCTCTTGGTCTGCTGAAGCGTTAAGAGTTCCTTTCTTGTTGCACAGGTGGCATCCTATCACAGTACCACTCTGGAATTCACTGAGCTCCTGAGAGCGACCCATTATTTCACAAATGTTTGTAGAAGCAGTCTGCATGCCTAGGTGCTTGGTTTTATATACCTGTGGCCGTGGAAGTGATTGGAACACCAGAATTCAATGATTTGGATGGGTGAGTGAATACTTTTGGCAATATAGTGTACAAAAAAGACAATACATTATGATTTTATGTATGCGAGTGTGTTAGCTTAACCATTTCTAAAGCTCTTGTTAAGGGAGTTCATTCTAGTTAATCAAGCCTTCATTAAGTTTAATCAGGTGCTGCTAATGGAGTTGAACAAATCTATATAAGGGCTAGAGTGCAGCAAGAAGTCAGGAACCAAACCTGTGTTCTTCTAACTGTATTCTTCTAACCGAGATATTGTAGCGTATTAAAAGAGACACATCCTTTGTTCAAGTCATGGCACAAGCCTTTCTCTAACAGTGTGTTCTCTACTTCAGCTTACATCTGCTTCTCTCATGCATATCCCTCTGGATGGTTAGCCCCACCTTCACAATAAGAGTCCTCAGCAGAACATCCCATGCTGAAGAGCTAATAACTGGAATTAGTATGCACACATTTTTTGAACTTGCTACAGTATTAATCATTATTCTTGGCTGCCTGACACTGTATATCCATACATTTGCAAATACATGTTTAAAGCTGACATGTGATGCAATTCATTTAAAGCGCATCATCTGTAATGATGAGACGAGCCAAATAAATAATACGTTATTACCTTCTATTTCTCATACACTCAACCTTTGGGCACAATCTTTGTGGCATCGCTGACTAAACAGCCTCTAAGAAAAAAAGAAGGCCTATTTAAAAACAAAGTCCGATTAGTTTATGCTTTAGCTGTATTTGTAAATGTTGTAATAAGCAATTTCCAATGGATTTATAATGTGTATTAAAAACATGTAGCTAACACCTAGGCAAACCAGGTGTCTCAAGAAAAAGGACAATAAAACACTGCATGACTATGACAGTGCTGTCAGTCAAGTGACTTCCGAAGACAACAGTGGTGCCAAAATGTGTGGGTTACTTGCGTAAAAGGTGTTGCAACCTATCATGTACAGGTTGCCAAGATTACATGTTTTTTTTGTGTGATTTGCATTTGCATTGGCCAAACTTCATGACTGAGACAAGTGTATGAGGTTTACATTTTGGTTTAGACTCATGCAGGTTGACATTTCTCATGCTCTGAGTAAATACGGGCTGTAACTTCTTCCATTTACTCAGCTACATGTGCTGAAGTAACATTTTGCTGGATTTCTACTTCTCTGAGAATTTTAAAATAATAATACTTTTGCTACTAAAGTAAGCTACTGAAGTATATTTATGTGGAAAGTACTTTACTTTTTACTCAGCTCCACTTTTAGCCATTCAAACTGGAGCTAATTCTCTTGAATTACTAATCTCAATTATTAATTCAATGATGTACGATGACTTGCCTGTTTCGTTGTTGTTGAGGAATCTCTTGTAATTGGAGGGGTTCACTGCCTCATTCACTAGTTTCTCCTCGCATACTGCACAAAATGGATTTGAGACATTAGCATTCTCAGCGGTGATGAATACATATTTTTTGTAGCTGACATTATATTTTCAATTTTTTACTCACACTTTTCTTTTGTTCAGGTGTTGTTGTGTTCTTGTTTCATTATGTATGTTTTTTTCTGGGTTTGCATCTCCGGTAAAAGTTTGTTAATGGCAGTGTTTTCTTTTTTGTCCTCTTCACTTACAATAGCCATCAGCTGAAAGCAGCCAGTAGCAACCTACACACACACACACACACACACACACACACACTCAAGGTCATACAGTATGATTAAAGGGCTGATGTGTTTAAAATTACCTAAAATTAGTTTACTATTATTTCAATGCCAAGAATTAAGCCTTAAAATGTATATTAAAATACTATAATAATTAACTACATTAATAATAATAATAACAAAATAGTGGAGGTTAGTAAACTACTAATCCCTGCTTGCTGCACCATTGTTGTGGACTGGTAGCAAACGATCCACAGCCTGGTAGCATTCCACGGCCCAGTGGTTGGGAACCTCTTCTATAGTGAGCTCAGTAATTTTTTTTCAAAGTTTTTATGACCTACTACTTAATGCTCTTAAAAACAAAGGCCCCTAAGTGTTTCTTGGCTTGGTTATACAGTTCTAGGAAAAACATCAACCTTTGCATTATGTGAAGGTCTTTTAACCTTTAAAAAACTTCTTTACACCCGCAAAGATGGCTTCATAAAGAACCATTCACTGAAAGGTTCCTTTGGGGTCTTGTGTGGCTTCAATCCACAGAACCGATTCTGATGCTTAAACTGAAGCTGTTTGGCTATTCATACTTCTACTTGAACTATTCTTTCACTGAGCACTTATTTTATCGGTGTAGGCTACTCTACACAGCTTTGCCCCTGAGTTAGTAGGACACAGTAGCCAGGCCTACGTCCAGTCTTCCACAGCCAATTGAGGGCACCTCGATGTCGTCAGTGTGTCGCTAAAGAGATGTGACAGGCTTGGGACCCCTTAAACAAACACAGCAGTTGCGACAGCATGCCAGTTCCCATCACAGACCACACAGTGTGCCCAGGCCAGGCACACACACACACACACACACACACAAACATACACACACACACACACACACACACATGCATACACACAATGCACACTACCGCCATTTTCCACCTCCGAATGGCGCCTCTGATAAAGATCGGCCTCGGCCACATGAAGAGAAAAAGCAACAACCAATTATACTATTAGTGCATGAGAGTGGCGGGGGTGAGCTAAAACGCTCCAGTGCAATGTTTACAGCCACTGGCAACAAAAAAAGAGCATGTTTTCTTTTCCTCCTGTTTTTCCAATGTGGGACAGGTCGGCTGCCTGCTAAACTTGGGCAAGATCCGGTTAGGAGGGGAATGAGAGGTGGTTATTGAGCTCAGTCACTAATGTGTTGGAGTGGTGAAGTGTTACGTTATAGAGGATTTTCTTCAACAGGAACAAAATATAGAATTATTGAAGTAATTGCTGACATACAAATGAGGTAAGAGGGAAAAAGTAGAGAATGAGGAAAAACAACATTATTTTTCAGAAAAGTAGTCACTTTTATATGTTGAATTGTGTGAAAGCTTGGCACTATAGTAACAATGACACTGACAGGGAGAAAGGCGATGTTTACTCGTATGAGAATGCCGCTGAATTGACTCTTCATGTCTTTCCCAGTATTGTTGACTCATCCTCTATTCAATGCGTCTATGATCTTATCACCAAGTACTCAGACAAGCCTTATCAAAACAGCAGTCATGCTATGACGCTAGAGATGAGCTGTTCTTGGAGCTGCTACCGTGTCTCAGCGCTTGTCCCACTGTCTGTCTTACTGCCTGATGCCGCATAAGTAAAAGTAGTTTCATTGGGTGACCAGTACAAGTTGAGCAGTCAGTGTCATAGAGGAAAAAAACTTATTAAAAATAGAGAACAATGTGTAATTATTTAATATAATCACATGCTCTGGCATAAATGTGTTCCTATTCTGTATGAAAAGTTCATACAGTTCATATACTGCATGAACAGGTTTGGTTTGGAAACTGTGCTCTCTGTTAGCAAATTCACACACAGCTTGGGGCATCTTTGCACCAATTTCTCACATTTTGTGACTGACATTTTCAAATACTATAAAACTGATTTCAAACTGTCTCAAACTGATGCACTTACCATGCTCTAAAAAGCTCATGATTTTAATAGATAATTTAACCCTGTGAATTCTACGTTTAGTATTCAGTTGGCTAATTATTTGACAACTACTATACATTATTTGGTAACTTCTATCAGGGGTGGGAATAAAGAATGAGAATTGTGTCAGTGTGGTTTTAAAGTGGCAATGTGCCAGTTCTGTACAAACAGAACAAAGAACTACACAGTGGGATTAATGTAATGCAACCCACATGAACAGTAAACAATAGGAATTGAGCACCATTCCAAGAACAGCATGAATAGATGGTGTCCGTTTCTGTATTATTCTCTTGATACATCTTAGTACAGTTGGATTGATGTGGCTCATTCAATTCAGTTGAAAAAGCCATAAACATTAAGTGAATGTGAGTAAACATACAATCTGAAAACCAACAAAATACTCCAGCAGCACTGCTGTGTCTGATCCACTCGTACCAGCACAACACACACTAACATACCACCACCATGTCAGTGTTACTGCAGTGCTGAGAATGATCCACCACCCAAATAGTACCTGCTCTGTGAGGGTCCATGGGGGTCCTGACCACTGAAGAACAGGGTAAAAGGGGGCTTACAAAGTACGTAGAGAAACAGATGGACTACAGTCTGTAATTGTAGAACTACAAAGTGCACCTATATAGTAAGTGGAACTGATAAAATGGACAATGAGTGTAGAAACAAGGAGGTGGTCATAATGTTATGCCTGATTTGTACATATTTTATGACAATTTATGGCTCGTTTGAATGTGACCAATGTATGCAATAAAAAGTGTTGAAAGAACTGAGATATGTGTATGAACACTGAGATACAAGTACGTAGACACAAGTAAGTATGTACCAAAGTGCATAATGCCACTCAAGGCACTGAAATAAAGTGTGAATGAACACCAAAATTTAAACATGTTAATACTAATAAAATACAAAGTTAAGCTGGAAAAAATGAAAATGTAGAGAAGTGTCAGAGATATTTAACACTGATGTGCATTTGATTGGATGTTTTAATTTACAAAAATAAAATAAATGGTCCAGCAACTTGACCGGTTGGCAAGGTAACAAGATATAAAAACTGCCCTTTGAAATTTGTAAGGGGCATTTGAAGGTCTAAATGAAGATGTAATACAGTGGTCGCCAACCCTGTTCCTATCAACCCACAGGTGTCCAGAGAAGTTTTGCAGCATTCAGTTTTGAAGTCGCATTGACTAGTAATTTCAGGTGTGTTAAATTAGGAGTGAAAAGTATTCCTTTTTCCTTGTAAAAGTTCAAGTATTAAATTTTATATATAATATACATCAATACTCAGAAAGTACAAATATTTCACAATAATACTAAAGCACAGTAACAAAGTACAATTAATTAAACATTTCCCACCCCAGCAGTTATGAGAGTGACGAACCAAAATGTAGACCCTTTGGGTTCACAGCGTTAATAAATTACCCATTTTTACTTAATATTTGATACTTAATCAGCCAAACAGGTAGATATATGCATAGGTTTAATACACAGGAGCGAAAATCCTCCTAATCCATTTGGAACCTAATCCAAGATTGCGTGCCAGCTTGGCCTGAGCAGATCATCATTCTATCAGAAAAGGCCTCACTTTGCAAAAGGGAAGATGACATACAGGGTAACATTTGGACTGATATTACATCCACAATCTAGTGTTACATTGCACTCGCTACTCTAAAGATCCTAGACTTAGCCCTGTTTCTGCTCAGCAGTATCCAGTAGCATAGCGCATTGGCTGAACCAACAGGCTCTACTGCATCCCTGGAGGACTCGCTGCAGTCATTTTCCCCAGTTTGCCTACTGTCCACAGGCAAAGTCTCTTGCTGCATTTTGTCCTGAGGGACTCTCAGGTGCCTGAAACCATATAATGCGCCAACAAAAGATAATTAAAAAGTGAAAAAAAAAATAGTGTGGACATGGAAACTGTAACGCAAGTCTTCTCCTTTCAGAGGCACTGTTTTGTAACCAGTGTTGGAGAGTAAGTAGATCTGGGGTAGACCAGTGGAGGGAGGGGGTGGTAGTGGGGGGTGCAGAGCAATAGAAGATGGCTTCAGGGCATGAGGCAGGATAATCAGGTAAGGGCGATTCATCTACTGTGAGAAAATCTCAAAGCGACCTGTCTCCACAGACACCACACTAGGTCTCCATATGTTCCCAGAGCCTCTGGTGATTAGGGGCAGTCTCTGACGCGACTGCTCAGTGCACAGTATACATTCACCATTAGTCTTGTTTTTGACAGCGAGGACAATACATTGTTTAACACAGTCTTCCCCTCTCTTAAAGGCCTTGAGGTTTGTTACTGATCAGATCATTGTGCATGCAGTCCCACAGTGGCTCTGCTCCATCACAAGCAGATACAAAGCCAAAATTAGTGCATAGACTCCAGCTTATACAGACATGGCAAAATTCCCACCCCCAGCAGTATTACAATTTGACGTTTATCACGTTTCTGAGGTATTACTGTATTAAAAATAAGTCTTAAAAAGTATTACTTTTCTGTACAACCAAATAGCAAACTTCAGCTGTATTTCAAAAGCAAATTCAAAGTTCTATCAGCCAGCATTTGAAGAGATAGATTCAACTTTCAGGTCAACATTTAGATTTAGATTCTGATTTAGTCCACCAACTTGTAACATCTAAGTATGTTAGACTCCTGATTAACTATTTACATTTGCAAATAATTACACATACTGCTAACAGGCTTTGAGAACTGAGCTAGAAACATTTTGTTTTATTATGACAATGGTTTATTATAGTCCTGCAATATTAGTAAAAAGTCTTTAAAAATGTCCTATAATTAACATAAACATAAAAGTGTTTATGAAATATGTACACTATATGGCCAAAAGTATACAGACCTCTCTTAATTATTCAATTCAGGTGTTTCAGCCACACCTGTTGCTAACAGGTGAATAAAATCAAGCCCATGCGGTCTCCCTAAACAAATACTGGCACAAGAATTGGTCAAACTGAAGAATTCAGTGACTTTAATTTTGCCATTATCATAGGATGCCAGTTTTACCTCAAGTCTGTTCATTACATTTTTTGCCCTGCTATATCTGCCCCTGGCAAACTGTAAGTATTATTATTGTGAAATGGAAGTATCTAGGAGCAACAACAGCTCACAGAATGGGGCTATTGAGTGCTGAAGCAAGTATCTCGTAATAATCGCCTAGCCTCTGTTGCATCACTCACTACACAGTTCCAAACTGCCACTGAAAGCAACATCAGCACAAGAACTGTATGTCATGAAATGGGTTTCTATAGCCAAGCAGCTGCACACAAGCTTAAGATCACTATGCACAATGCCAGGCATCAGCTGGACTGGTGTAAAGCCCACTGCCACTGGTCTCTGTAACAGTTCACATGTGTTCCCTGGAGTGATGAATCACATTTCTCTATCTGGGAGTCTGATGGATCAACCTGGGTTTTGCAGATGTCAGGATAACGCTACCTACTGGAATGCATAGTGCCAACAGTAACATTTGGTGGTGAAGGGATAAAGATGTGAGGCTGTTTTTCAGGGTTTGGGCTCACCTTCTTAGTTCCAGTGAAAGTTAATGTTAATGTTACAGCATACAAAGACACTTTAGACAAACATATGCCTTTAACTTTGTGGCAATAGTTTGGGGAAGGCCCTTTCATGCTCCAGCATGACTTTGTCTCTGTGCACCAAATGAGGTCCACAAAGACATAGTTTGAATAATTTGGTGTGGAAGAACTCTAGTAACCTGTACAAAGACCTCTCAACCCCACTGAATACCTTTGGGATGAACTGGAACATTGATTGTAAGCCAGGTTTACTCATCCAACATCAGAGTCAAGCCCAAGTATCTGATATAGGTGTGATGGTCAGGTCGCACATACTTTCGATCATATAGTGTATGTCTGTGAAGGTGACTAAAACTAGCTACAGTCACCAACTAGCTACAAAAAAGCACTAATGAATGCTCACTATTCTAATTAATTATCCAAGACTATCCTCCCATACTCAGGACACATGATTGTAACAACAAGGACTGTAACAACCCAGCAGTAACAAGCTAAGCTAAGATACAGTATATGTGCAAAAGTATACAGACAGCCTTTCAAAATAGTGAATTTAGCTGCTTTGATGTGACACAGTTGTTCAATTGAGCACACACAGCTTGTATAATCTCCACAGAAAAGCTTTACCAATACTATAGGACACTCTGGAGAAGCAACACAAGATCACTATGCCCAGTCCTCTTGGAAATACCGCTTTAAAAACAGTGTTTTGGAGACAATAGATAAGAAACTCAGTTGTGACTTTCATTATTAAGCCAGTACTGCCAGAACTTTTGCCAAAACTTTAGAATTTGCTGCCTTTATGGATACCCAGTGCATGACCTAGGCATTAGGTTCTCTTATAAAGACAGAGAGAGTACCAGTGGACATGTAATTTTAACTGCCCATGAAAGATTTGTCTGGGCCAATTGTGATCTATGAAACGTCCTGAGTGGTGTAACCATGTGTTTGTCCTAATGTCAGAGAGATTATGAGTTTAATCCCTGGTGATGCCACAGACATCTGTAGCTAGTGCATAGAGCATAATTGGCTTCACTCTCTCTGTGTGGGTAGAATGGCCGTCCCTCCCTCCCCACAACATTCAATGCAATGCTAGCCAAAGCAGACGTCTGTTAGCTAACAAAACTGGCAGTTAATGTTCTCCTCCAAATGTGTTGAACTGTCCAATATTGTTGACAGCAGTTTGAAAAGATGGGGTAGAGCTTCAAGGCATGTGCTAGTCTGCATGTTCTAGCCTCCCAGCTTGGTAGCATCATGAGATATGGGGAGACCTAGCCTGTGAGTGGAACTGGACTAAAGATTGAAACTGGGGAGAAAACTGGGGGAAGAAACAAAAAAATCCAGATTAGTTTAGTGGCTATGCAACTGGCTACTGCAGTTATGTAGATAAATATATATTCATATAGTCAAGTCAAGTCAAGTCAAATTTATTTATATAGCGCCTTTTACAACAGATGTTGTCACAAAGCAGCTTTACAAAGAATCCGGGTCCACGCCCCCAGTGAGCAAGACTTGGCGACAGTGGCAAGGAAAAACTCCCTCAACAGGAGGAAGAAACCTTGAGAGGAACCAGACTCAAAAGGGGAACCCATCCTCCTCTGGTCGACACCGGATAAGAGGACAGACACAAAACAGTATAGTGGATACAGTTTAACACCACTGTGCAGGGCACCGGCCGCATCTCAGGTCAGGCCCTCTTAGGACAGGCAGCCGCTCAGCTCAGGGAAAGAGAGGGGGAGGGGGAGAGGGGGGGGTAGGGGGGAGGGGGGATGAGAGGGACATAGTTAGAAAAACAAATTAACCAAAGGCTCGACTAAACAGGTAAGTTTTTAGCCTACACTTAAAGACTGAGGCTGTGTCTGAGTCCCGAACACTGACTGGTAGGCTGTTCCAAAGCTGGGGGGCTTTGTATGAAAAGGCTCTTCCCCCTGACGTAACTTTATTTATTCTGGGTACTAATAATGAGCCCGCACCTTGTGATCTAAGTGGGCGTGTCGGTTGATAATAGGAAATAAGGTCACTGAGGTACTGAGGAGCAAGGCCATTCAAAGCTTTATATGTCAGTAGAAGAATTTTCTACTCAATGCGGAATTTAACTGGCAACCAATGTAAGGTACACAAAATTGGGCTAATGTGGTCGAACTCTGGCTGCAGCGTTCTGGACTAACTGAAGCTTGTTAAGGTTTTGGCTGGAACAACCAGAAAGCAGAGCGTTACAGTAATCTAACCTGGACGTGATGAAGGCGTGAACTAACGTTTCTGCATCCTGTAGCGACAGTGTATTTCTTAACTTAGCGATGTTACGCAGGTGGAGGAAAGCTATTCTGGTAATATTGGTAATATGCTCATCGAAGGCCAGACTGGGATCGATCGTGATACCACGACTTTTTACAGATGTGCCTGGTGCAGTTGAGAAACTATCGAGATTAAGAGTAAACGTAGGCAGATTATCCCTTTAGCTTTTGGACCAAGAAGAAGGACTTCGGTTTTGTCCGAATTTAGTAAAAGGAAGTTGCTTGACATTCATTCTTTAATGTCTTTGACACAGTCCTCTATCTTATTAAGTTCAATTTTGTCCTCTGGTTTAGCTGAAATAGATAATTGTGTATCATCGGCATAGCAGTGGAAACTGATGCCATGTTTTCTAATGATGGCACCTAGTGGTAGCATATATAAGGTAAATAACATGGGTCTTAAGACAGAGGCCTGTGGAACACCATACTTTACTCTTGTGAGAGCTGATAGTTCACCATTTACATTAACGAACTCAAAGCGATCACTAAGGTAAGATTTGAACCACGAAAGAGCTTTACCTGTCACTCCTACTAGTTTTTCAAGCCTGTCTAATAGGATGGAATGGTCTATTGTGGCAAAAGCTGCACTAAGATCGAGTAAAACCAGTAAGGATATGTCTCCTTTGTCAGCGGATAATAAAAGATCATTTAAAATTTTCACTAACGCTGTTTCAGTACTATGGTGGGGCCTGAAGCCACACTGAAATTTTTCATTACTCCTATGCAGATGGGAACATAATTGTTTTCCCACTGCTTTCTCTAAAATTTTTGATAAAAAGGGAAGATTTGAAATAGGTCTATAGTTTGATAGCTCAGAGGGGTCAAGACTAGGTTTCTTTATTAGGGGTTTAATTACACCTAATTTAAGAGATTTTGGAACATACCCGAGGCTGAGAGAAGAGTTTATTATAATTAGAAAGGGCTTAGTTATTTCTGGCAAAACGTCTTTAAGTAAAGTAGGAATAGGATCTAGTATACAAGTTGTTGTTTTTGAAGATGAAATAATGTGGACGAGCTCTGTTTGTTGGAGTAAAGTAAAAGACTCCAGCGTTTCTGTAGTGGTTATACTGCACTCTAGATCTAGATTAGGTTTATAGGACACTGCACTGCAATGCTGCGCATTTTGAATTTTGTGCCTAATCGATTCAATTTTATTATTGAAGAAGTTCATGAAGTCAATGCTGCTGTAGGCTGATGGTACCGGGGCTTCAGTAGCTGCTTGATTATTAGTTAATTTAGAGATAGTACTGAATAGTAGCCTAAGATTATTCTTGTTATTTCCAATCAATGACGAGAGATAGGCTGAACGTGCTGACTTTAGTGCTTTTCTATAGTCTATAAGACTATATACCTCTTTAAATTGCATGCTTTCCATAACATGCACAGTAGAAAAATTATGCAGTACCAGACAGTGGCTTCAACCTCTTAGACCTCCAGCAGTGGTATAACAGTTTAGCTCTGTGTCAAACTGGGTAAAATGTGTGAATCTTTGAGCAGGTTTGTGCACTAGCTCCCGTGCCTACAGGGAAACACTGACAAATGGCCTTAAACTTTGACCTCAGTACAATAAAGGTGAGCAGAAGGAAAAGGAAGTAATTTGTCTTGGTCTGGTATCACCTTCTTCTGATCAAGCATCTCCTCTTCTCACCTGACACTTTCTCAGAGTGATTAGTGATAAGGCTCTGAAAACACAGGAGGATCCCCCTCACTCCTTTTTTACTGACATATTATGTTCACTGTAATTGAAGCCTCTTCTCAATCTCTCTCTCTTTCTCTCTCTCCCTTCCATGTGCTTGTGTCATCGTCTTTCAAGCGTTAATCTCCAGGGAACCCCGAGATCAAACAAAGCATTTTCAGTTGACGTGTCCATCGGAAACACCGCAATCTGGCAAGCTCTCGGTGAGCTAGACTTTGAAGACCGAGGGAACATTCCAAAAGCCACTGGACTATCTCTGAGTCATTTTTTATGATTCAGTCAAGTTGTCTTCTATCTGATTTTACAGCTCTGAAAATAGACATGAGATTTCAACTACCCTTGAATTCCTTGCAATTTTAGCCGATGACATCTGGCTTTAATAACTCAAAAACAAAATCATCTTGCCTGTGAGCAAACTAAACAGGAAAAAGGTCTTTAAAAAAGAGCTGCCAAAACTATAATGCATAATCATGCAGGGAGTTGTATTTCGAGTGCACAAGAGTGGATGTCCTACAGTCATTGTGTATTTTACAATGGATTTCCAAAATTACCCCTCTGATTTTGGGTTAATGTACAAGTGTGTGCTGAAACGGACACACTTCATAACCTAATTGTGCAATTTTGCAGAATTTTGAAGAGGAGTGAGTACAAAAAGGGAAAAGCATACTGTTAAAACAGCCTTTCATAACTGTGGCATGAGCAGAGTGTTTAAGCTCAAGTGCATCTCTACGGAGCCCACACAGCAAAGCCGACACACACGCCGTTCACAAATAGCCTCTTGAATGAGGTGCAAAAGCATGGAATATTATTCATACAGACATGAGAGTTACTCCATTCAGTAGTCTTCTATCAGCACAAACCTATTTCCACATCTATGAACAGAGAGGCATAATTATCCATAACGGTCAGTGAAGCTTTTGATGAAATTGATGCTCTTCATTGAGGTGATGAGGAGACGGATGCTGTCATGATGGTTTCTCATGTAATACGGCTGACACACAGAGGCATACTCATACTAATTTGGCAGCAGTAGTGCACAAGGACAGATGTCACCTGTCGATTGTAAATATGATTGAAAAATGGTTGCACAAACCAAATATGTCTTTAGCAATGAGTCACAAACTTCCTGAATAGTGACACACTGGGGGAGAGGGGGAGGGATGGAAAGTGAAGTTGGTGGAACCACAGTGCATTTATATGATTTGTATGTGTGTGTGTGTGTGTTTGTGTGTGTGTGTGTGTGTAGCTAATATCATGCTGGACCAGCTATTTTCTGCTCTCTTGGAAACAGGAAACAGGCCCTGAGTAGAATGGTGGAAAATCATGGAAAAGGTTAGAACACCTTTCCTGGAGCAAAGCCCACCAATGCTGCATCAACCCTGCACCTGGCTCAGGTCAACATGCGCACGCACACAAACATACACACACAGCTTATTTTCATGTTTGCTTGACACATTTAAACTATGTAAAAGCACAATTTTCTCACTTTTTGTTTGTGCCCTAATGTTAATAAATACTAATAAATGCTGCTCATATTTATTGCCATATATTACTGCCTTTTTGTCTTACAGGATTCTGCATGTAGTATTTCTTTTACTGGTTTAACAGCTTGTTGAATGTATACTTTTAAAAATAAAAGAGCTAAAAGGGCTTTTTGGAGTGATGCTGTTCTCTAAAGAACATTTTAATGAAGGCCATCTCTGAACATTTGGTGGCCCAAAGCGACATCTAGCTTCAAGGATCCCCCCAGTTTTTTTTTTATGAAAGAATGAAACAGAATAAATGTGTTATGCATTTTGATCAGAGAAATAGTGTAATGCATGCTATGGTGAACACAACTGACTACATACAGCAATTGCCTATATAAAGCAAATCAATAAATACCAATAAAATGAATCGCAATATTTTCTGCAAGTACTATGACTGAAACCATTAATATTTAAAAAAGGGGGTGAGGGGGGCAGCTCAGGGGCTGCAACTGCTTACATTGCTATAAACAGTCCTGTTTCAATGGATGGTTCTTTGCAAAACAATTTTTAATTGAGAGGTGAGTATGATGGTTCTATAGTAATTAAAGTTTTTTCTTGTTTTGGTTTGCCTCTGATTGGTTTTATGATTTTTCAGTCTCACAATGGCCTTCTTTACTGGCACTGATATGTCTTCATATTGAGAGACTACATTAACAGAATCCAGATACAAACGCCAACTCTAGAGCCTTAGCTCTCTTGTGCATAACCTGAATGGTGACTTGAAATCTGAGACTATGTATGAAAAGGACTGTGGTTGCTATAAAGTTTATCCAAATATCCAAAATTGTGCAAATATCTGAGAATTTGAGAAAATATGTAAAGCCATTAATCTGGGCTGTAAGCATTTTAGTAAGCAGTGAGTTATTTGTGTGTCTTAGTATAGGATGTACTGTATGTGCTGAATAGGTGTTTATTACAAAACATCTGCATTGTAAGCAGAGGACTTTGATTACTGGTCATCTAAACAAAAGTGCTAAACAATGTAAAAAATTGTGGAAATAATACACAAATACAAGTACATTCTATTATGAGGACAAACTTCTGGTTCCAAAGAATTTTTTTCCAGCAATGAAAATTTTCTTTTTGCACAAAATGCAGCATTTGTTTAATAAAAACTAAAAGAATCATACAATTTCCTTTCAGTGACTGATTTGATTTAGATTAGGTCTGGGTGAGGTGTAGCACTGTCATGCACAGTTCAGTAGAAAACCCTCATAAAGTTAGCAATGTGTATGGGTGTGAAAGTTTATGGATGTTTGCGTATGAACAACAGTCTGCTGCTAATGCAAATGTGGTAAACTTAGTAACCTTTATGGTAAGCGTACAGGAAATTGTGTCAAATGTGCTGTTAGGTGGAATACAGCATACATCAGTGAAACTTGTCTGACAGGTAGAGTGTTTATATTGCGCATTTGATAAGCATCTGACGTGTATGTGTACCAATCAGCCTAATTGCGAAGGCTGCGTTCAAGTGAAATCCGCATTCATGCTTCCCTGAAGTGTTTGCAAACTATGCACAGAATACATTTAGCTTACTAATACATGACACTGTGTTTTGAGGTTTAAGAGCAGATTGAATTCAGTTCCTAGTAAAGATCTGTTACCCAACCCGATGGGGCCTGACGAAATATCAGGTTTCAAAATCAGGCTCAGGTTTGTTTTCTAATGATCTAGGGAGAATTAGTTTTAATCTAAAGAACTGTCTATGCAAATTTAACACACAAACATTATACTTACTAACATTATATTCTATAGCTGCATTCAGAATAGTTCTGGAGTGTGAGAGGTGGGTGAATGTGCCTCTGAATGAAATCAGGAAATCAGTTGCTGTCACATCATGGATGATGAGAGGGATATGTTGAGTTGGACGAAAGGTCAAAGCGGATCTTTCCCCTTGATCAGAGGAGGGTGGATGTTGATCTCTGCCAGGTGCAGTCAGCTGATCCACATAAATATACTAATAGTAAGCACTGTTTGTGTATTATCATAGTGCAAAATACCAATGTATTCAAGCAAGACACTTTATGTCTCAACTCAAGAGCATAACAACAAAGAAAAGCACTTTAAAACTCTGTCTGTGGAAACACATCTCTGCCCATGAGTAGTTTTCAGGATGGGTCTGGGTTTCAGATTTGGCAGTACCCGTCGGGCCTTGTTGAGTCAGATGTCAATATTGATAGTTCAGGTCTGCTTCCAGCTTCGGTTTATGCCTATGGAGGCTGTTAGTTGCAAGCAGAGGAGGTTGTTGTTTTGTTTAATTTGCGGATGTGTAACAAATGCACCTTGAATTGAGCTAGACCAGGGTCAAAAAGTCAAAATAATTTGCAAATAAAGAATTTCAAATACACTGTATGTTGTTAAAAAAAAAATCCTTAAAGAATACAGTTAAAAGGAAAATAAAAGGTTGGGCGGGTGGTGTAGGGTATGGATAAACAGAACATACATAAATACACATTACTACACATAAAAATAATAATAAAACACTTAATATGAAAGCAACTGACGTTACAAATTATAATTAGCAGATGGAATTTTAAAACACCTGTGGGCCTGGGTGTTAATTAGTTCCGAAAAATATTAACTAATGAGGTGATTACGGAACACAGCTCAATCTGTTGCAAGTTACACTTGGCTGCCTGCGAGGATTTGAATATTTATAATATAACAGGTGTGCTTCAAACTGCGTTAAGCAATGCAGTGAAAGGAAATGTTTAATTACTTAGAAATTACTTAGAAAGTCATATGATGGCCCAGCTACTCATCTTACTGTAGGAATCTCATTATCACAGGTTTCCGGTGAAAGAAGGCTTGTAAGAATGAAAACCTGTTCATGCAGGTTTTGGTGTGGCCCTCATGTATTTGGCCCCATGGGGAGAGCGGGGCCCTGCCCTGTCTTACCATGACCAAGAGAAGGAATCTTCGGATTCCCACACACTCCTCTTCACCGGAACAGGAGCCGTACAGCATACTTACGATGATCAGGCATGATTCAGTAAGCTGTACCCCTGGCATATTGAACCATTAAAGAGGGCACCATGAGGGAAGATGCCCTCAGGGCAAGGTCCCCCTCCTCTTATTTCCTCTGCTGATCAAATAATGGACCCAAAACTAATCTGAACACATTTATTGAACGGCTGTAGTCTAATGATGACAGCACTGAATAAAAAATTAACCTCTGAAATCTTTTGAAGCCAATTCATCCTGTTTTTGTCATCTCTGCCTTCATATTAAGTTGTACAAGATGTTTTTTGAGATACTTGATTGTGGGGGTTGTGGAGAGAGATTTTGGAGTTGAATTGTAAAATTAGAACCTTTAGGGCAAGAAGTCTCCCAGACAAATCCCCCAAAACATTATTACTTAAATTTAAATCAAAAAGACACAATGTTGTTTACAGGAGTTTCAGAGTACTATTGTTTAAGTGCTGAACAATATTTTAATCGTAAAGAACAGAAAACATGTGACATGCTGGAACACAAATGAATACATGATTCACCAGGGGGGCTTCTTACTCCATAAGGGAGGGCATCTTACCCTGAGACTAGCGCTAAATGCCCCTTTATAACATTGCTAAAATAGCGAACTCTTTATATTGTGTGATCATTTCATGAAAGAATAATAGTATTCAATAATACTAATTTAAGTTCAGTCTCAGATGTTGGTTTCACTTTCGGTTTCTCATCAACCAAAATAAACCCAAATGATGAGGTCTGGGCCAGTTTTCCACTCTAGTGCATATTTTGCATATATTTTCTTTTAATTTCTATCAATTTCTATCTATTTTTGTTGCATATATATTTTTGTCTATTTTCTCAGTAAGGGCTTCTTGACAGCTACACATCTTTTCAGAGTCATAGTGCTGAGTTGTCACCTCACAGCGGAAGGATGGACGGAAACACTTGCACATTTTTTCAGGCCTGAAGCAAGAGTAGAGCTTGATTTTCTTTTATCTCTCAAAGATGAAAGCTTTAAGTACTGTTTATGTGATGGTGACAGTTCTGGGGGTCTACTAGTTCCCAGGAGTCCAATTTTCTCTGTAGTTTGTAAAAAGTTTTTAAACACTAATTTTTTCAACTGGAGATTAGCTTTTCATTTATATTCACTTGACTTTCCCCTTCCTTATGTAAGCATATTATCTCATAACAATATGTCCTATTTTAGATGCACATAAGGAGGAAATTTGCATGGCAGCTACAGTGAGTTTGGGTGGTAGGCACTTGAGAAAATTAGATGGAAAATGCTATTTCTATATGTCTCCATGTCCATAAATGCTAAATTAATTCAGTGATCAGTAATCACATTATGTGGAGTCTTAAGTGATTAATTATATACATAGGTTGCCTATAAACACATAACCGAACATAACTAAATCATAGAATTGTAAAAATGGTCTAAAGTGAGATACGTGCTTTTCTAGGAATGGTCATTAATGGCACTCCCCCTGGACTAGCCGGGTAGGAATGAGGGGTAGGCTAAATTAGAGGCCTGGCTCTTTTGGCGTGGTCTGCACTCACCTCTATCTCAGGCCTGTAGGTGAGGGCAGAGCACCAAGTAGCCCCCCCGCGGAGTGGCCAGGGGCCACCAGGCGGGCCTAGGAGTGGAGCTGCATGCTGGGCCCATGAAGAGGCCTCCGCCCCTCTCGGCAGGACCCCCATCACTCAGCCCTGACCCCCCACAGCCTTCAGACCTGCCAGGACACAGCACGGAGCACATGCACCTGAGAGAGAGGGGGGCACCTTCACACTGGAGCCAGGACCGTGAGGGACAATGAGAGGCAATAGACAGGTGCTAATACTGCTTTATAGACTGTATTCAGTGGTCATCATCTATTTTACACTCTCTGGGTCTATTGTGTTTGTTTTTTGTTATTTATTAGACTACTGTTCAAAGGGTGGAGCATGTTACATTAATAACTGTTATTTTAGTCAATTATAATGAAAAATTATAATCTATAGACCGGAAAGCATTTTTGAAAGTACTTTTTTGGCAAGAATAATGTCAAATTGCAAATATTCGGCAAGAATAATCTCAAAGACATCAGATAAAATATGATAACTGTCTATTTACAAAAAGTATGATATCATTTTTCATCATTTATAATTTTTACAGATTCTTACAGTTTATTTAAAAACTAAGACATAGTGTACTAGCATTATATTGTTTTATACATTTATTCACAACCAAACTGGTTTTATGTTTTTTAAAACAGTGATTTCAAAGTTCTGAACGGTAGTATGTAGTGATGTACTGCTAATATTATTAGGGCATATTAGGAGTTATTATATTGGCATGTTATTGTACTGGACAGTGTACTTGTACTGGGCAATGTATAACATAATGTCTTGATGTTCTGTGACTGCGACATATCAAAACAGCTAAATTTAGATAGTAGCTTTAGTATGTTTTTAATGCAGTTATGTGTTAAAGTGAGATATAAACACATTTGTAATGCAGCATTAAATCAGCAAGTGCTACAGTAACAACCTGATCTTGTCTACTAACTCAGCTTGAACTGAAAAAAGTGTTAATGCATTACGATCACATAACCATTAAGACTACTACACGCCACTGTGCATAAGTGCTTGTTACAAATGCATAACGATTCACGATGTAAATCACATCACTTTGCTTGTTATGATTATTTTTTAAATAAGCCCCCAAAAATGCACTGTGTACACAGTGCTGTTCTGCTTGTGAAATGCTGGCAGTGCAGAACTGGCTAATTACAGCAAAAAATTCCATCGTTCCTGGCAGGGGTGGAAGCGTTTCCATGAGTGAGGCTCAAATGCGACACTTCTGAGGACAAAAATAACGGCAAATGTTCCAAAAGATCAAATATGAGGGCAGTGGCCAAAAACAACAGTGCTTTAACTGCCAGCACAGAGAGATATTTCCCTTTGATGGCCTCTATCAGCCCACCACGATTACTCTCTGAGGGAAATACAGTGACGTGGTATGAGCACACAATGCAGAACCAAATCTAGGGCTATTTCCAGTGAGTTTGCCTATTTGTAAATGACTGATGATTCAATGGCCGAAGGGTGATTTGATAATTTAGTCAGGCCATGCATGTTGCAAGCGGGGCACAACAGGATCTTAAGGATGTGGAGACGGCGGTGCAGGATGGGTGTGTGTGCATGAGTGAGACTAATCACAAGTCAAAGCACAGCCCACCTAAGCCCGAGGAAGAGACCAGAGTAGATGTTAGAACTCAGCGGGATGCCTTTACCTGGACTATTAGTCACCTGACAATGAAGATTAAAGGGGAAAGGGGGGGTATTAAGGATGATGAAAGGATTGGCAAGGAACAATAAATTATGCTCACGCTGTATACCTGCACACTTCAGCTCCATATACAGTATATTCCAGCTTCTTGCATGTTTCAGCAGTTACAACAAATGACTTTGTTAGTTCTTTATTATCTAAAATCAAGCTTTTTTTCTCAATAGGCAGTGTCTGACCTCTGATTAAGATTCAATCAATCAAAATCAGGGTGAATCTGTTTGGCTCAGTTCTGACAGCACTCAAGGAGCCCAACCCTGCTCCTGGAGATCTGCCCTCCTGTAGAGTTTAATTCTAACCCTACTCTAACACACCTGGCTCAGATGCTCCTGAAGAGCTGGATTAGCTGGATCAGGTGTGTTCAGTGTGTTCGGAGTTGTACTTTATAAGAGGCACAGCCTCAAGGAGAAGGGAAGGGCACCCCAGTATCAAGGTTGGAAATATATATGGATCATTCTTCTGAACTGGCTCAAAGTCAGAGTTCAAAACCAATTTTGGACTTTTAACTTACTTGGACTTTAAAAATCTTTTGAATGACTTTTTTTGTCACTACCAAAACAATCAGAACACTACCAACACTTTACCAAATGTTTCAGTGGTGACTGTTTCAGTAATGACATTTTACCTAAACTGAGCAGAACTCAAATACTCTAGCCAGTGCATGACTAGCAGACACAGCTTTAAATGGTTGCACACACATAAAATCATAATATTTTTTCATTAACACACACAAAAAAACTTTTCTACAAAAAATATGTGTTTCTGTAGTGAAAATTCTTAAGGTCACACTTTGTGTCAGACTTTGGAATGTATTTACTTCAGAACAATGGGTCTCATTTACCAATGTCCAAAGTTTGTTCCTGAGAAAGGTTCCAAGAAAAAGTCCACATCAGACTTCATAAAAACTGCGTAAGTGGGTTTTAAGAGGAAAGAGGTTCTTCTTAAGAATGGTTGGTGAATGAGGCTCAATGTAATCTAACTGCTCATGATGTGGCCATGAGGGACAGGGATGCAGTCTCACTTCCTGTTCTAAAATGCAGGGGTGTGGCTAAAATAAACTTTTTATTTAAAAATTAAACTTATGATCAATTAAAATCTTTCATTTTAAAAGAAATCAAAAAGATCTTTAAAACAAAAATGAAACAAAATAAGTAAAAATTATTTTCACAAGGTGAAATTTAGCAGTTAGGGTTTAGGACAGACACTTCCCATAGAAAGTACACTGTAAATTATGATTTTGTGTATATTAAACTTATTACTATCTCAATTAATGCCTTGGGTTTAAATACATCACAGCATAATCCTTATAAATATTTAAGCACCGAATACTTGCTTTTATTTATTTATTTATTTATTATATTTTTATTGTGGGACTGCAGTTTGAACTACTTTGGAAGAACATTATTAAAATAGACCATATTAGAAGGGTACTAGATGAATAGGCACTTTTTAACTGCATTAAAGGGTTAAAGGAGAGGCATTCTTAGCATTTAGCTGCACATATCTTTACTGTTAAACCCTTAAAAGGCCAACAACAAATGATATTTTTTATTATCTATTAACAACTCTATCCAGTTTGCATTGCAGTTTATAAAGTTACTAAATAATAAGCCTTAAATTGTAATAAGGATTTTTAATGGCTCCAGCAAGACATAAATGCAGTCATTGCACTTCGGCACATCTGATGAAACTTGCGCCTGTTCATCAGTGTATAGCTCTGCACAGTTAACGTCTACACACTGATGATCCTTTGAAAAAAAAACTGGATGTATAATAGTAAAGATCTAGTGGACTTCATAAAGGCAAGAAGTGGCACTACTGGTTTACAAGAGCTTTCTCTCACCAGTTGGGCTCCTTTTCTAAAGCTTGGTCTCACTCTCCAGAGCGTGAGAGGGATGTGACTGTATTAATCTAGTCACAGTGTGTTTGGGTGCGGTTAGGTTGCAGCTTCAGTTCAGCTAGTTCGGAGCTTAGTCATAGCCTAGAGCTGCCAAGACAGGCACGTTGAGATAAACTCACGTTTTTGGTTAGAAGCTGGCACGTTGTTCTGCCTGTGTGCTAGCCATCACATGCAAATACTGTAGGTTCATAGGATAGCCAAGACGTGTGATAATGATTTAATGATAGTGAGATGTGTGAAGCAGCCCGGACCCATACTCAAGTAAAGGCATTGTTACTTTAATTAAATAATGATTCGAGTACTTTAAGTACTTTTCTGAACTTGAGCAGAAGTATAAAAGTAGAAGCTCAAAAACTACTGAGTAATTAGTAGAACTGCAGTGGAATGTCTTGGAAGGGGAGTGTGGGGAACAACCTAACATGGGGCACAAATTAACACAGACTATTTAAGTTGTTAAAGAAAGGCAAGCAGCGTGTGCTTCTGGCCACACTGTGCATGAACTGTGCTAGAAAAAAAATCAAGTATTCGTTTGTAGCAGAGATATATATGTTACTTGTATAAAAACGTGATTATTCAAATATAAATATTTTTAATGACTCTCTGACAGGGGATATATCTGGAAAATATTGTGATACTGAATTTTTCCAATATGGCCCAGCACTACTTCTTAGCACAGAAGTGTCAATGGAGTAAAGAAAACAGTGCCATTAAAGTGCTGAATGATGTGGAGTTGGACAGTAGGGGGGCGTTAGCTGGTATCGTATGTCTCTTATGAGAGGAACCTGGTGGGCTTCCCCAGGATCTCAGCAGGAAGGGGTGAGGCTGCCCACCATGGAATGTTGTTTCTGTTTTCAGCAGCTATTACTACCTGCTGACGTTCTTTCTCCCAGGCCTCTATTGCCCGGGGATTCGATTGGATTGGAGCTGTAAACTCTTGTGTTCCATGGGGCAGGTCCCGGGAGTAATTGTTGGGAGGCAGGCCCCTCATTCAGCCCCAGCAGGGGGCTACAATCACAGGCTAGCCCTAGCCTTTGGGCTGCCATGCTTGGAGCTAAGGAGACCTCAGCAGGAGACCCTATTCCTATTACATAGTCCTGGTGCCACAGCTGCCCAAAGACAAGCCTGTTGGTTTAGCTGAAGGCATCTTGCTCATCTCTTTCAGCACTCCCCTGGAATGCTATTTATTGCCAGAAGGTCATATTACTGAGGTTAGCTTTGTGTAATCATGCATCAAATTAAGTCAACACACCATTTAAAGCCACATTAAATTAAAGCCGCCAAATTGCAATAATAGGTTAAGTCAAGGCACCAAACTGCCATCTGTGTCTCATCAAACAAGCTCTGTGTTTGAACCATACATTAACACGACAGACATAAGTGATGTTCAATATGTGAACTGCGACATGTGTAAAGAAAAGAAAAGCATTCATCAGTCACAGAGACAGGCGGCTCATTTTTGACAGCATGGCAGCCCATCAGCGTCAACAAGAACAAAGACAGAGAGGTTGATTCCCACAGGTGGAGCTGTAGCACAAAGACACAGGGCTCCACCCTGACAGCTCCTATCCCACGCTTTGACACAGACACAGCAAACATGGCTGTTCATGTTCATGTCACTTTCAACATGAGAAGTGAGAGGAGCTGGAGGTAAGGCCCTCCACTTCCCTGGCCTCAGAAATAAAAAAATAACAGAGATTAGTCAGAAAGTACAGCACTCACTACTCAGGAAGAGCTGGATCTGAGCTTTGTTTGAACAGACAGGGTCGACCCCTTCATCTCCGGAGCTCAAACTGGGTGGAGATGAGGGAAATCATGTCATATGTTCCTCATACTATAAGGGTCCTACTGAAAGCTTGAGTGCATGTGTCTTTAAATTTCTGGAGAAGTTCATGGTTGTAAGGTCACCTCTGACAAGGAACCCAAATGTCAGCTCTCTGTGAACAAGAGCATCTCAATCTGTCAGTCAAGAGCAGAGATCAAATACCATAGAAGGCAAAGAAGCACAACATGACCATGATTGGTGTGTTTGCAGCTCCTCATGTTGAAAGATCACATAAGGAAGACGTCTAAACAGACAGAGCTGAGATGGGTAGGCATGTCATTGAAGTGTTTGACATGGCTAAATTCTTCAGCACCTCTTGGCTCTTGGCTCTTGGCTCTGTTTTCACAGGTGCCAGCTGCTTAGGCAGAGGTGAGCTTTGGCCCGGGTGGTGGAAGAGGAGCGAAGGACAGCTTACGTCACCACCTAGCGGGGTCAGGTCTGCCCAGAGGCTTCAGATCCAAAATGGCCGACATAGTGTGCCCAGGCCGTTTCCTCCATCCACACTGCACTGCTCATTATGGCTAGCAGGGCAAGCGTCCATGTCTCAAGAGGAACATTAAGGAAACTGTAATGATCCAGGAGCTGTAATGTCCTTCATGAAGCTTGGCACAGGTCATGCTTCTTCTATCAACAATCCTGCTACACCCACTTTAGTACAGGAGGTACAGGAAACGCTCCAGAAACACCACCAATCATCAAGGGCTGGGTTTTATGATGTAGGGTTACACTGAATAAGCAATAAAATTCAAGATCAAACCAGTTCCAACATAATCACACTCTTGAAAATACAGGTTGCTGAATGGTTATTGGTTTGGACGTGTGGATCTATTAGGTAAAAGATGTACTGAAGTAAACCAAACAGAATACCTGTGATAATGTAGGACACTGTCAGCTACTTACCTAGTGTAGGCTGGAGTAAAAAGACTAATGCTGTTGCCTCATTTATTAGAAATAGCTAGCTAGCTAATTTAGCAGGTCAAGCAGATTTATTTACTCAGTTAAGCATAGAAAAAACAGTGCCACCTATGTATATCTAACTACAGTTGCCAGGTTTCCAGTTACCAGGACTGAAGAGAGTTCAGTTTTAGGCTTTGCTGTCCAGTGCTGGTTGGTGCTGCATGATGCTGCATTATGATAGTAAATATTTCTGGTAACAGAGAGATTGACAGTATATTTGTTTAAATGGAATTATTGCAATTTGAAATGTTCAGAGATGAATGGATATTGTATACTAGAAAAAAAAACATTTAACTGCAAATTCCTAATGTAACATATCCTAAATGCTAAAAATTTGTATAAACCATATGATGGGTCAGGTAGAATGAGCAGTCCATCTGCTCCAAAGTTGAAATGAATGAACATTATATGGAGCTTCTTTATACTTTTAAAAAGGTTCTGCACACAACTTATTTACAAAAATGTTGAAAGGTTTTTTTAGGAAACCAAAAGAATCATTCCAAAGAACCCTGGCATGTTATGTCTAGTTAGGTAAGGAATTACACTGACATTCTGACATTTGGTTTACATTCTGTATTTACAGGTTCAAATCTTCACGTTTGGCTTTATTTGATATTAAACAATAACAAACAGGTAAAGATGTAAAGGTTTTCCTCTCTGCAAAAGATTGCACGCAGTACAGTAACTTCATCAAATTAAAATTAGAGATGTTCAATACCAGGTGTTGGTATTAGATGAGTAGCAGCAGAAAATGCTGGATGGAATATCAGAAGGATCTGATCAAATCCTGTAACAAATCTAGCCTGAAATAGCACACTCTCACACTGTGGGGTGGTAGGGGGTTCAGTACAGTAGTTTTAATTTAGAAGTAGTTATACTAAGAAACCATAGTTACTTAGTAATTCTCCATGAGACTTAGTAGTTCTTGTATAGTTAATAGTGAACTTCCATAATCATTAGTTCACTTTTACTTACTGTGTAATTAACTCATACTTCTTGCTAGTTAATAGTAGTTACTTAAGTGTTAAAGCAGCACTACTCATTCGTCCTTGCTTAGTTCCTGAATAGTTACCTTTTAACTCTGAAAAAGTATTGTAAAATGTTACCAGTTTGTGATGAATATGCTTTTTTCCTCAAAGCATAGCTTTGTTTTAGGGTCACCTGAGGCCTTGTGGAGATGGCAAAGGAGAAGAAGGAAGACAAGAATGACAAAAGGACAGTGACCCCTCAAGGCATGAGCACCCTGGCCTCAGAGAAGGTGATAAGCATCAGCCCTGGCCTGGACAGTGCAGCTGCAGGGCAAGACCACAGAAGAATGCTTAAAATGTGCCATCAGATAAACCTGCCTCTCTGGTTCCACCACATCTCTCCCTCCACTCCAGGAAGTTGTAGTCATCATATGCAGATAGTGCCCAACAGCTCACAAAATTCTTCCACCGTGCATTTGATTTAGCCTTCGTGTAAACAGATCATTTTCTATATGATTATACTGTGCAGTCTCATAGGAACCATTACGTTGGGTATTCCAAAAACGTAACGCAAACATCGCTGTTCGGCATAGCTACAGACATGTATCTGAGCAACCTCTAACTTCTGAAACCAAAAGCGTGGGAAGAAACAGGCAAGCACTTTACATTTGTGGCTATTTAAAAGATCAGATGATGGTTTTAATTGGTAGGCAGCCCTGCTTGTTGAAACCTGCTTTATAGCACACTGTATATACTATAGCACAGTGTCTATGAACTGACATAAAGGAGTTAAAGGAGGACTGAGACCACACTGGAACTTAACCTCTATCCACATCAATCCATACCATCCTGAGTAGGAGTTCTGCCACATATCGTACTGTAGAATTTGGGTATGGAACAGATAGTGCTGATAATAAATACTATTGATCAAAAGTTTAGACACTGTGTTCAAAAATTTGGCATCACTTTTTTTAATAATATAAAACCAATTTTATTGTGAATGCATGTGCAACATAACTGTAATATGATGTTGGTATACTATATGTTTCAAACAATTTGTAGGAGTCTTAAAAATTAAGAAATTTGATGATGAACAGAGCTGTAGATGATTCCATAGTAATAGAGAAAGCCGTACAGCTTCCAGAATGAACTTAATAAAAAAATGAAGATCTCTTGTAATCCTGCAAATATCTCTGATCAACAGCTATTCATAATCATTTTTATGATTAAATAACTTTTACTATTCCCTATTTTTTACATAAATAAAGCATTGGCTTTTCATTCCATTCATTTTTGGTGCCTAGTTTATACAAACCCAATTCCAAAAATTGGGGTGATGGTGTGTGACATGCCAGTAAAAACAGAAAGCTGTGATTAGGAAATTCATTTTGACCTATATTAAATTGACAACAGTACAAAAATATAATATGTTACGTTTTACCTTATGAACTACATTGTTGTTTGTTAATCATCAAAGCTCATTCCAAATTTGATGCCAGTAACACGTTCCAAAAAAGTTAGGACAGAAGCATGTTTACCACTGTGTTATATCACGTTTTCAGTAACACTTTCTATGAATGTCACCTTTGTAAGCATCTATAAACACATTCATAACATGTTATAATGCATGTTATAGACATGTACACCACTGTTAGCTTGGTATTTGTCTTTACTTTATGCTCTCCAAGCTGGGACTAACTTCTTTGGCACTGACATTATAACATGTTATTAACACTATTTATGATGCATTATATTAACAATTCATAATGTATAATAAACATGGCTATAAAATGTAATTCAGTGTAATTCTTTTTTATAAGTATTTATAACCATGTTTATAATGCCTTATGAATACATTATAACATGTTATAAATGTGTTTATAGATGCTTACAAAGGTGATGTTCATAGAAAGTGTTACCACGTTTTCTTTTAACAACACATAATAAGCATTTTTGGAGACTGAAGACATTGATTGATCCAGTTTTGAAAGCAGATTTTTTGCCAATCTTCTGTTATGCAAGTCTTCAGCTGTGTAGCCATAGCCTTTGTTGTATTTTGGGCTTAATAATGCACCACACTTTTTCAACAGGAGACAGATGGGCCAGTCTAGCATCCACACTCTCTGATTATACATCCAATCCATGCTGTTGTAACACATGTAAAAAAGACATGTTTAGTGTCAATAGTGTCTTCACAAATGTGCAAATTACCTACTAATATCCCTCTATACCATGACAGACCCCGGCATTTGAACTTCATGCTGGTAACAGTCTGGATGGTCCCTACTTTCTTTTGCATGGAGAGCAAACCGTTCATTATTTCCATAAATAATCTGAAAAGTTGACTCATCAGACCACAATACACATTTCCACTGTGCATCAGGCCACAAGTCATGTGGTTATATTCATTACAGAAAACTGGCATAATGCATCTGAGGGGTCGAAGATCTTGGGCAATCAGTTAATGGTTTTCAGCCTTGCTTTTATGCTCAAAGATTTCTCTGGATTCCCTGAATGTTTTGATATTATTTTGCACAGTAGAGGGTATAAAACCTAAAATCCTTGCAATCGCTCATTGAGGAACATTATTCCAAAACTGTTGGATTATTTGCTGATGCATTTTTGGAAAAGTGAGGAGGTTCAACCCACCCTCGCTCATAAAGGACCAGGCATTTCCTGGATGCTCCTTTTATACCCACGCATAATTAAATCACCTCTTTAAGATGTTGTTTGAACATTTCACAATGTTTCTAGTCTTAAACTTTTTTGGAATGCATTGCAGGCATCAATTTCATAATAAGTGTATGTCCACCAAAAAAAAAAAACAATAAAGTTGATAAAGTAAAACATGAAATATCATGTATTTGTGCTGATTTCATTTAAATACATGTTAAAGTATATTTAAAAATCACTGTTTTCTGTTTAATTTACATTTTACCTACTGTCTTAACTTTTTGGTTTGGCTTTGTTGGCTTTAAAGGTGAAATTAAATACTTAAAATGTTTGCTTTTAAAATTTCTGTCGGTCCAGTCATCATAAATGGTTTACATATAGCAAATAGCAGCTGGTATAAATATTAAATTTTAAAAATGAACAAAAATGAATGCAACATCTGTCCACTCTGTTTTTGATATGCCAGACAGTTGAGAAGGCTAACGTAAATATAAACAGATCAAAGTTCAATGAAATCAACTCCAACACCAAGGAAGTTATGATAGCTATCAGTGGAGCATATCATTACTACAGTTGTAAAGATTAGTGGGCTGTCGTTAACCTTGATCCCAGCCAGCATCCTCTAGTGGTGCTCAACCCATTGCCTCTGCAATGACTTACTGCAGACCAGGCTATGTTTATACTGAACCTGTCCCAAGACCAACAGCAGACTTTTGATGTCACTGACAGGGCCAGGGTGAGTTTGGCATTAAGACAGACACCAATGCTCTGATTATGAACTGCTTACAGGATGAGACAGGAAACTGTACAGCCAGCCAGGTCAGGTGGAGGAGGGAGTGAGAATTGTTAAAGGCTTAATAAAGGTCAAAGATCCTGTGCAGAGGCGGAAAAGGAGAGTCCACAAAGTCTTGACAATGTGTCAACCACTCCCATACTGTGAAAGTGAAGCTAAACGCTATCTACCTAAAAGCTAGCTAAAAAAGAGCTAACAATGATACGTGTGAAAACCTTCATCAACCAAGGTGTTTCGTAAAGGGAAACCATTAGCCACTCCTTAGGATCAATTCCTTGTAAGTTAATTTACCAGAACAATAGATCCACATGTTCCACTAATGGCTGTTTGAAATGGGTGTGCACTGGATACAGGAGAATGTGGGGATGTTGTCTTAGTTTCTTATGCAGCACCCATCTTATCATTAGCCACACCTAAATAATAACCAAGGCCTGTCATTAGTCTAAAACCTCTTTGATCTCTGACCTCTACCTTAGTCTCAAAGAGATCATCCTCAAATTCCTTTCCATGTATGGACATAATTTAGGAAAGTACTAATTCATCTTCAGCATGTATGAGATCATTTTAGACCCTAGATATCTGATTATTGGCCATTCTTTAGGAGGTAGGTATGTAACTTTCTAACTTTACTTTTTAGCCTGTTGTCATCCTCATCTGGGGAGTCATTTCTCAAGTAATGAATGCGCTCAGCTGTAATGATTTGAAGTCATGAAGGTAATGAAATTACACATTTATAATAAGATCCTGATTCTTAGCAGTGACATTAGCTATCTGGCTTCAGAGATGTTCGTGAAGGAAGGGGTTTCAACTGTAAGTCACTTTCTTTGGGTGAATCAAATAATGGCAGAGATGTGACAAGGCAGATCTGAATGTTTCAGTATTTGATATGTTGTCTTTGTACTATTTTAAATTAAATATAAGGTTTACATGATTTGCATATCATTGCATTCTATTTTTATTTACATTTTGCACAGCTTCTCAACCTTTTTGGAAATAAGGTTATACTAAATGACTTGGGGGGCGGAATGTATATGATACTTCATATCAGGTTTGAAACGTTTTGTTTACTACAGGATTTGACAGCGGTTTTTTGAAAACACAGTTCATTTTGCCTTGTAGAGAAGAGCACCACAGAGCTTAGACCCTGAACTCCTTATTTAGACAACACAGACAACAAAATGCCGCACAATTTCAAAGGTCTACTTCTGCTTCTCTTTTTAAATTTTTTTTTGACATTTACAAAAGTAGACACTTTAATGAGAAAATGATTTTTTTTAATTAGCATATTGCTGTAGTCATATTAATACCCAACAGTTACATTTTTACACTTTTTTGAAATGCCAGCTGTCCCTTACATTGTGCAAACATTTCATGATGAATGGACCAATAAAAATTGTCTAAAATGCTTTATATGTTGTTAATGTTTTTCCTTCTCCAATAAAAGTTACTATTTTGGAAATACAAGATAACTAGCAGACCGTGCTCCTCGTATCATGCATATCAAGTGAACATTGTGACTAAGACTGTGATTGAGACTAAAAACATCTGCCTTCTTATAGTCCAAGACTGATGAAAACTGGCTTTCCATGTCATTTCTCTCTGTGTGGCATATCAGTAATTCCCTCTGCCACCTCCCCTGCTGCATGTCCACCACAGCGCTGGTCCACATCAAATGGCCCTGCACGTGGGAAAGAGTGGAATGGAGATCACGGGGAAAACCCCACTGCTCTGTCTCTCCTGAGTGGAGCCTCGGAAAGCTTTAGTGATTGTCACAGAGGTTCAGGCCGTGACAGGCTAACAAGCCCCCTGATGCAGGTCTCTAGCCACCTCAGTTAACGATCAGGAGGTTAACTGATGGAGACTCAGCTACCGGAAGCTGTCTGCTTCCCCTAGTGGACGCAGAGGAAGCACCTCATAGTCCAGAGCCCATTACCTCTAATTAAGTAGAGCCTGAGCTTGGGCCTGTGTGTAGAAGTCTGAGAGAGCTGTCATTTACTGATCGGAGATTTGTGTGCACCCTACGCAATGCAAGTTCAGTTTTAGCTCCATAATGTGCTGGATTGGCAGAAAATATTTTCATCTTTCAAAGCTCAGTTTTTAATTATAGTTTGTAATTATATGCAGACTAGATACTGCATCAACGTGTGCACAAATGAGAAACCTTTATACGATTGCCTACTATAGTTCCCTGATTCCCAGGCCAGGTTACCAACCAACAATCATTACTGGGAAACTATGTGTAACAACATTTTTATATGCCTGTGCTTTCAAAATCGTTTTCATATTTAGTTCTACTTAGTGTGGTTGGCAGCAAGCCCAGCCACACAACATAGTTCTCACAGACAGCAATAGATCATTACAGCTTTATGATACTTTTCCTTTCACCTATCAGTTTATTTAAGATACAGTCTTCCCTGTCTCATGCAAGGCATTCAAAGATCTAGAGAGAAACCTACCCAATGGGAAGCTAGCTTTGAAATACATACTTTTCCTATGAAGGTCTATTGCTAAACTACAGAGCCAGGAAGTGGGAAGACAGTGGTTAACTTTACAAGGTGAAACAAGGCCAGTAAATTTGAATCACTGCTTTGAGAGTAGAGGTAGTACTGCATGGTAAACTTTGACATATAAATTTGGCAAATTTGCACCCTTTAACCCTTTAATGCTGAAGCAAAAAGCTATTTCTGCTTTTAATCTGCTCTTCTCCTTTAGTAATAAGATTTGTTTTGTTTCATTTAGTGTGTGCTCACTCAGAAACTATCACCGTGCATCCAACAATAAAGGCAGCACTGAGTTTCTTTTGTACAGTCAGAGAAAATATGGCAGAACATAGGAAGCTCCAGTTCCTCATACTGATACATTTTATTATGCCCAAATTGGACATGCATCCAGTCCTGGGGGCCATTTTGATTAAAGAGGTTAAGGGGGATAAAGCTAAAGCTACTTAATGCACCACTACTGAGATGTTAGATAAAGGATTTTAAGGAAGATGGCAGTGACCACCGGGCCAGCTATGTTACTGCTTCAGCTCATAAGAGGGCGAATTTATTCGCTTCACATACATGTCCTATATACCGGTCCTCCTAACTCTAAGAACAGCTCACATCACCTGACTCTGATTCACGCACGGAGAACCTCCACCCTTCATGCTCACCCCACTCTTCGCTCATTGGTCCAGCAGCAGGCCAGCCGTTGGAGAGCAGGGTGGAGTAGCGCTGATGAGTCAAACTTCATGCCTCCCACTCACAAGCCTTGTCTTTGCCATCAATCCCCCTTGATTGGCCAACGCTGGCAGATGCAAAGCTTTCAGAAGGTTTATTGTAAAGCAAAGCAAAATGCAACTGCTCCTGAAGAATGCAAATGTCTAGTGATGCCTGCACCTACAGCTGATAGCATGGACAAGCAATTTCTATATGAACATCTCCTCAGTCACTTTTGGTAGCTAGCTAGACTTGATCCGAAGAACATCTTTGTTGTGGCATACTTTGTTTCCTCAAATGTAGACAATCAGCCAAGACGTGTTTGGTCAAAGTTTGCTTTTGTTTTGCACTGGAGCTACAAGACTAATGTAGCTAACAAGTAATGAAGTACTCACAAATTAGTGTTGTGCAAACTGCATCCCTAAATCATTACACAGTGGCCTCAAACCATATGGAGTTGTTAAGTAATCTCAAACTTGCTCATGTGGCTCCTGACACTGTATGATAAAGTGCTTTGTCCATGTTTACAGACAAGGGTATGTGATACAGTTGACAAATTTAGAAACATAGAATAGCGATCCAGCATAGCATGGACAAAACAGAGGTAAAGACATATTTCAGCCATGCTTCTTCTAATCTGGGAGTATACTGTGCTGTCTAGCTCCAGAAAAGTTGCACAACATGGCTTCCTAGCTGTGCAAACCCGATAAGATCTACCTGTGAGTCATCACGTCACGGCAAACTAAACGGCGACTGTAAATAGAAGTTTAAGAAACTCAACACTTATTCACAAATTAATGGACCAATCAATCAACTGCAGAGCAGCAGCCATGCCTAGCTTCAGCAGCACGAGGATTCCAGTGGAATATATTTGCAGGAATTTGCACAAACAAGCTCACACTTAAAGCTGCAACTGTAGTTAGAATTACTAGCGGAGTTAATAATCATTGCATCTTTTATTATCAGATTTGTCATGGCTATTTAAAAAACTCCTAGGAATTGTTTGTGAGACTAGACTGTCAGTAGAGATAGGTTATCAGTCCCAACTGTGGTTTCTACCAGCATTTCCAGGACATTTAAATATGTTTAGTGTAGCTCTGGTATGAAATTAGAAAATGACCAATATTTTTCCTTAACCTTACAGAATAATGGACAGTGTGATTCTAGAAGATTTATAGTAAGAACTAAACAAATTTTTGCCATCTTTGGAAACAAAGGCCAGTAACCACAGACCTCACATGCATTTAGCTTGTAATCTTGCTTAATTATAATGTTTTTACACACTTTTACTAGCTACAAATGGCTGCCAGCCAAGCATGTAAAGAATTCTGTATTACAGATGGACATCATGCACACATAGACCATGACAAGTTGTGCAAACAGATTCAGTTCAGGAAGGTAATCCCCTGTATAAGTAACGAAGAGACATGTGATTATGTCTAAGAAAACATAAGGCTGTGGGCAAGGAGCCAAAAGATTTTATGTACAACTGAAGACCATTCGTTAACCCCTGCTTTATGCTAGCTTAGTGTGTGGATGAGAGTGTGTGGATGACAGTGTGTGAGACACACACACACACTCACTGTGACAGAAGTCTTGTGTTGGTAGCAGACTTGTGGACTTGCATGCATGTATCACAAAAGAATAATCCCCGGTCTTTATGACCGTGAGCTTCTGAGAATTAATGGAGCAGGCCAGAATTTCCACGAAGACTGCAAATGGAAGGAAAATAATATCATGAGACACAAGAAGAGAAAAAGGATGTCAAGAAGGAAAGCAAACGCACAGACTGCAGTTCTAAGTGTAGAACCTCTTAAGAGTAATAAACATATCTAAAAGCTACAGTTATAACCTTTATAACACATTATTTTGATAATCTGCTGATGCTCTGAAGATGTTCACCAATAACTATATATTAATTATATACAAAATTGTAAAAGTAAACATGAAGATGATGATGATGATTATTATTATTATTCATAATAAAAACAAATCAAATAAATAAACAATCAACATTGAATTCATCATTCAATGCCATTAACTTGGAATATTCCAGCACTGCATTACTGTGTAACGTCATATATCATCAGTGTCCCAAATTCTTTTTAAATAAAATTAAAAAAAACAACTAACCAACCGAACAAACAAACAAACAAAAACAACCCCCTTCAATTGTGACATCACTGGTTGATTAACTCATATTCTACACAGTTGCATTCCATCAATTTTTCAGACTTTCTGCATAATCCAATTATTGAGATACAACATCATTCAGAGTGGTTTGATTAGAGATGATGCATTGTAGATAAATTTACAGAATGAGATTCTGTACAGTAGTGGTTATAGGAGCCAGAGGTCACTATGTCTACAACTGAAATATAGCATATAGCCATTTTATTTACTATCTAAAACATCAGTGAGCCCGCACATGTTCTAAGATTTTATATGTAATGCTTATAATGGTAAAATAGTGGTAAATCTGAGAAAAAAAATCATAACACTATTGTAAACAATGTCTCAGGCATTATGCAGTGCATGTGAAACTATTCCATACAATAACTTCCTGTTAGAGAGATTTAAGAGGCATTAAACTCTTCAGATGTCTGATTCATTTCACCACTACTGTGAACAATTCTGACTCTGTAAGTTCTTCTAAGACATCTCTAGAGCATTTTAAACCTCTCTGAATGACTTTATTGCTTGCTTGTTTACAGGTTATAGGGGAACTCCACCAATGTTTAAAAAAATTCAATGTAATTCAATCTTTGATATTTAAACAAAGTCATTCACAGTGGTTTGATGTAAAATGTTTCATTACAGAGTAGCTGACTGACTCAGATTTCTTTACAGTGGTGGTGATAGGAACCAGGGGCCATGATGTCTATAATACAAATGTAGTCATTTTATTTAGTGTGCAGACCAATCAATTAACCTGCACATGACTCCTGAGTTTTGCATATAATGTTGTTAACAATAAAACAGTCTGAAAAACTGTGTTTTCTTTGCATACTATTTTGCCTTTGAATACCCTATACACACCTCTCTGCACAAATGGATTTAAAATACATGTTTTAGGCAAAAACCTTCTCTCCAAACTATCATATAACAAAGTTTCAGGCATCCCACATCATATTTGTAACCATTTCATGTACAAATTTTCTGTGACGTGATTTTTAGATGCATTAAACGCTACAGACATCTGGTTCCTATCACCACCATTCTGAATCCATAAGAATAGAGCATTTCACACTGAACTACTTGAAATTACTTCTCTTACAACTTAACTACTGAATTGTGCAGAAATTTTGAAAAATCTGTAGAATTCCACTTTAACTTTTTAACTAGGCAGAAATGTTGAGAGGAATTTCTCTTTCAAAACTGCGAAGCAGTCAAACTGGTGGGAAAAATGCCAAATATGCCAAACCATTACATGTTTCTCACAATAATAAGTTAACCAAAATGAAAAGTTAATAGAGCTGTAATTGGGTAACTGACTAATTTATTTAGTCAGTGTGACTGAAGGGTCTAAGTACTAGTTGGAGAGCAGGTTTACGCCCTGTAAGTTGCACTGTTGCCTTCTGGGTATTTGAAGAGGAGTAGTTAAAGAAGCTTGCACTGTTAAATCAGAAGACTCTTCGTGATAAGGTTTCATTAAAGCAGCTATTACTCTCAGTCAGCAATGTGCTGCCTTCATTCATAGCGCTGAGTCCGTCAGCGTTTCTTATCTCGCGTCCTCTCTTTTGATGACATATTAAGCAGGATACCCGATCATACGTCAAGCGCTTCAAACAAGTGCATTTATAAATATCCACTTAACAGTCCCTTTAGGGTCCGTGACAAAACCCAAGAGGCACTGAAGGTATGCGGCTTGTCTCCAGCTCGTCTCGGGCATGGGCCGCAGCACGTATCGGAGCCCCCCGGGGATCTGCACAGCCAACAGCTTCCAAATCGAAAAAAGAGGAAATGCGATGGCTTTGCCTGTGCATAACATCAAAGAGCTGAGATGGAATGGTGAGTTTCTATGTAGACGTTGGTGGCACCAGCACTTCCTCTCACACTTGCAAACTTGAACAGCATCGCTCGTCTAACTTGGCACAGAGCAGAATCCATTCAAGCCGTATTAATGGCTCCAAAAATCAAGTGGGGCTGATGCTAAGCGCAGGCTCTGTGACTGTGATAAGTGGTTTGTTTACACGGGGCCTTGATAAGAATCTGCATCCCCCCCCAACACACACACACTTCACCCTGCTGTCCCGAAGAGCACCATTGTGGATATTAGCCCGAGTGGTATGGGACGTGAAGCAGTAATTCTGAAACGGAGCTGCGCAGATAAGGAAGCGGGTTGATGGGGCAGAACAGGACAGGACGTCCCAGAGCAACACTGCATAAATAGTCACAAACTAGGCAGGGTGCAAATTACAGGAGGGTATGGGGGTTCTGAACTAATGAAGACTTTGAACCCACTAAAAGAAGTAAAGACAAAGGGTAAAACTTGTGTGTGTAGGATGGGTCTGAAAAATTACCCATAGTAAATAATTGTAATAGTTAACTAAAATATGTTTCCACAGCCATGAGAGAGACACACAGTACAATTCTGAACATACCTACAATGGGCCATACCAGTTCTGGAGCTCCATCACTCCAGTGAATGCAGCTGCTCTACAGCCCAATGCCGGGGGTGGCTTTATACCCCTCTAGCCAATGCTTGGCATTGGGCATGATGATCTTGTGCTCATGTGCAGCTGCTTCAGAGTGCCCCTTTCTATTGACAATGCTTTTTTTTGGAGATTATACAAGATGTGTGTGTGCAGTCAAACACCTGTGTTAGCAATTGATACACCTTAAAGTAGTTGAATTTACTAAATCAAAAAGGTTTCCGCATGCTTCTGGACACATAGTGTACCTCTTGCACGGTCTAGTGAGGGCTGACAGCATGGCAACTTACCTAGAAAATCAAACAATGCTGTTCAGTTTACTTATTAAACAATTTGTTTTAGATATTTATAAACTCATTAATAATAACACCTGCCCTAGTCTACTATTTTGTCTAAGGGAAAAAAGTCCTGCAGTACTGGAGAATGGGGAGATCAGCTGATCAGCTCCTAAACAACCAGGAGAGATGAAATTTTTGGCTTAAGTTGTAAACTGCTTATTTGTTTGTTAGTTGGTTTGTTTTTCAGTTTCATATCCTATGGAAATAACAACAGTTAGCACATCAACTAACATCAAAACACTTTTATTTTCAGAATCAGAGTTTTAATATAATATATAATAAAATAAAATAAAATGTGTATGTTTTAGAAAATAGTGGTATATGTACCGGAGTAGTTTAACTGTGTGTCTAAATAGTTAATTATTATGTCAGTTGGAGCATAATTACTCTATCACAAACTGAAAGTGACAAGTGAATTTAAAAAAGGCTTTTAGGGGAGTGGGAGGTATAGTGCCCTCCTGTGGTTAGTCACTGGAGAGGCACTAGAAAGCTGGCATGTAAAAAACAGAAAGAAAAGCAAATGTTTGGATAGATTTGGTAATAGCAATCGTGGTAATAAAAGTAGGTCCAGTTTTCACTAGCATTAGAGGAGCATTAAAACGAATTCAGGCAAAATATTTAAGAGAAAACTAGTAGTTAGAATTCTTTTTGAAAACAGTACAATTAGCCTTGTATCATTTAAAAAGTAAAAGCTTGTTCCACTAAACCAGTTCCAATAATCCTATGTAGTTAACATCTCATCTAGCACTAATTCTTGTTTTACCTGCATTTAACACCTGATCATCCAATAGGTCAGAACAACGAAGTGAAGGAGTCTCCTTTCTAACCTAAAATACCAGCCTGACACTGCCTGGATGTCTCTATGTAATCTACTTGGTGAATCTTGTCTTGCTGGTAAAGGACAGCACTCACTGCTTGGTTAGCATTGTTAGTGGTTTGTTTAGCTAGTGGATAAAGCTGTCAGCACATCTAGACATTTCCACGGAGCCAGCCAAGAACTTAAATGCAAATAAGCCAGCCTTCAGATAACCATTAGCGATTACAGAGTCGCTTTTCAAGAGAAAATCTCTCCTCTGTTCGGTTGTGAAGTAACAAAGTGTAGGACTGTTTGCTAAAATAGGTACAGAGGGCTGATTATCCCAGACAAAAATGAACAAGTCTAGTCTTGAACTCAAAGACGTTCTACGGGGAGTCATCAAATGAATTAAGCCCAGGATGAGGATTAGGCAACAAAAGGCTCCAAAATCATTTAGCTGTCTAGCCGGGGAGTGGGCTAGACCACCACAAGTCCACTACAGATTTATGTTTTGCATCTGTAGTTTAAGATGTGGTCAGCACTACAGGATTAGCAGCGGCTCACAATGGATCCCAATGCAGGTCCTAGGAGCACATTTTAGCGTCTTCCCTGTTCCAGTACATCCATTTAAACTCAGGAATGGCTTAATAACTAGTTGATTAGTTGAAATCGAAAGCATCAATATATGCAGGGGCCGGATATTGCAGGACCAGGGACACGAACCATTGCTTTAACCAAAGCACTGACCACATCTTAACGTACACATACATATAGCTAGTTTTATTCAACCTAAAAAAATACTTTGAATAAATGATTCTTTCAATCAATGTAGTTTTTTTAGGTTGAATAAAACTAGTTCAATTGCTTGTTACCACATGAAATAATTCTTTTAAGTAGATCTGACAAGCAGGACCCCCTAGACAGCAAACATTTTTGTTCCAACCTATGCTGCAACAAATAGGGACAGAGCAAATAATATTGGCCATCTAGGGGGCCCTGAGAATCAGTTTGAGAACTACTGGGCAAGACCACTCCAGTGCAGATCCATATTAATAACTTCTTGCAGAAGCCAGAAGTCCAAGTAAACCCTGCTTCTCTAATCCGCTATGTTTCCCCAGACGTTTGGGGTGCAGCATATTTAGGGTTTTGTTACCAAAAATTGCTTTAAATCGTCTAGTTGAGATTGGCCCAAGATGACATCAAGTTATGAGACCAAGGTGAGGTCATGCCTGCTTGTTCGTGTTTTATTGATGAAATCATATGTTACAGAACCACCTTGGAGCAACGCTCCATTGAATCCCTCCACTTGATCTCTAAACTAGGCACGATTGAAGTTATTGAATAAAGCCTAATTGTACCATAACATAGACACAGTCCCTGGCAGTGAAAGAATCTCTTCTCCTTGCTCCTTTCTCATACAACAGTGATCGGCAAAGCATGCATATGCCACCAGCCTCCACGCATGCATACATCATCAGCAGGATGTACTGTTTGCGTGTAGTATAAAAATGAAGTCACTTTTATAGAGGTCAACAACAGTTTATGTTTTTGTGATATCTAAGCAGGAAGTGTAGGAGTAGATCTGAAATATTCACTTATGTGGGGAAATGTATGTCCTGTCAGTGCTTCATTAGACTGTTATTTGTATGAAGAACTTATGGGAGAAAACTGAGGTGTTCAGCTCCGGTCCTAAAGGGCCTTAGTCCAGCACAGTTTGGTGATCTCTCTGCTCAAACGTACATGATTCAACTCAGCACTTACTTCCCACATTAGAGTTAGAACTCTTCCATAGCCCATTTACAAAATTGCACAACCCTGCTTCAGTCAACATGCACTGAGTTGCCAGGTGCATTTGCTATTTTCAGAAACAACTACACTGACAGAAAAAAAGTACAAATAATGTAAAAGGTCCAACAATGGTTCTTCATGTCCAGTTGTGAATCTTAAATATGTTTTAAAGGTACACTACATACACTTCTCCAGGGAAAAGGGACACATTCTTAGCTTTGCATAACCTAATGTTTTAAAAATAGAAAATTAAAAAAGTGGTTTATGGAGTCAGTGCAACTTAAAAATATAACAGTAATCGAATATGGTACAATTCTGTTCCCTAACTAAAGGTACTGAAGACATGCCACCCCTCTGACATGAATGAGGGGTACCGGCAAAATGCCAGTTTAGTACACTTTTATTTTCTGAACCTCAGCAATGCCGCTGTGTCTGATATACCAGCGCCACACCACCTAAGTAACATCAAGTCAGTGGTGGTCCAGTAGTGGTCCCATTTCACTGATGGATGAGGTAGAGGTGAGCTGATAAACTGTGCAGCAACAGAAGAGCTATAGTCAGTAATTGTAAACCTACAAAGTACACCCATGTGGTAGGTGCTTCTGATAAAATGGCCAATGTACAAAGCAGGTGTTTCTAATAAACTGGCTCAGTTTTAGCTCAATGTAAAGGTGCACAAACATAGACTGACTACACCAATATGTGTGGAGTCTCACACAAATCATGTGCTGACTAACCTGACTTGACAGCTTCACGATAATAGGTGATATAATGAGCCTTTAAAACTTCACATTTGTTTAGCAAAGAAACGTCTGTCACTGATAAGTCTTTATGTATATTGCCTTTAGAGAGCATGTCATCTTCGTTGTATTGTGGAGAGTGAGAGTGAGTGAGGGAGTGAGAGAGAATGGCAAACTGCGAATAGTCTGGCTGAGGGCCAGGTATGTGTCAGGCCGGGCTGCGGATCAGTCGTCTGTGTGTTTGTGGGACAGGGAGGCAGGTGCCCCAGCCCTGTTCAGCCTAACTACACCACCTCACTGATAATTACCCTCAAGTGCCCCATCCCCCAACCCCCTCCTCCGCAGGCCATCCCTCTGTCAACAACACAACCTCTCAACCACCCCCAAAGCCCGCACGCACATACAGGACTCCAAAACACACAGCACACGGGGGCGGGTGGCACTCATGTACTCACATGGGCAGATTACACTGTGATTCTATCTGTAATGTCAAATGTATCGTTTATCCCGATCTTACTGCTGAAACCTGAAAGGAGAAACCAGTGTCGCACATTCTCTAAGTATCCCTCTGAGGCTTTAAGCTGCAAATCTGACTGCAACAAAGGACGAACATGATCTGGCTTTAGATGTCTATCTCTTATTGGTTTTCAGCTGTTGCATAATGTGTGGATTTCAGTGAGTTAACTGTCCTAGTGTATTTAATCCCTTAAAATCATAAACATACTATGTACTAAGGCTTATTATTCAGTGACTACATGGACTACAATGCAAACTGGCTATTCTTAGGTTACAGAAGTGTGTAGTAAAACTTCGGGACCCACCAGAGTAGTTCAGTAAAAAATCTCACTTGCACAATCTTCTTCTTAACTCAGGTGGAGTTAAATCGAGACATGTTTGCTACTTTAGTTTTTTTGCTGGAGCTATGAGGCTACTGCAGCTAACACTGGAAGCTTGTACTTCAACTGCATTTCTAAATCATCACACACTTGGCTCAAGCTACATCAATATAAGCAATGTTAATTAGACTTGCTTACATGGCTTCTGGTGCTGCAAATTCAGCAAACAATTACAAATCGTGCTCTAAAATTAGCTGAAAATTGCTTATTTAAGTTTTGTTATATATTTAAGCTTGTTTACTGTAGAGATTGTCTTAACTTATTAACATCTAAATTGACCAGGAGTATTTAAACTTCTGCATACGACTATACACTGCATGCCTAAATGTTGTACAGTTGTAGCCTGAATTTTGTCTGCACTTTTGTCCATTTAATGGATAACGGCATCTAATGTGTAATTCATGTATGTAGTTTGTATGATTTTATTTGGTGTACATAAGCTTACTTGTTAGCTTGTTAGCCATTTGGGTTCTTCCTTGCCTGTTTCATCGTTTCTTCATGCTACGCTAACAGCCCTACTTGCTTACCTGCTTGCTATCAATCAACTTCTATAAAGGTTGATTTATGAATGACTTGCTGCTTGTATGCCCTGTTATGTGTGCATAATTTTGATAGTGATGTCTCTATGTGTTGTTTATTATTTGTACATTTGCATATGCATTCTGCTAGATGTGCATGTAGTCAATATGTATGTTAGGTTATATTTTTTATATGTTTTATCATTAGTGTTAATTTAGTATTTTTAATATAAGCTATTTTACGATGCCTCTTAATATCTGGCTAGGGACAACACATGAAAATTAGCCTTTTCGACTAACACTGGCCTATTCACATTTCCATTGATACTGTTTATTAATGGGCTCTATCCATGACAAATAAATAAAAATAAGGTAAGCTATGCTAGCCTTGTAGCTGCAGTGCAAAACTAAATAAGCAGACCTCAGACACTAATTGTGTAAATTTGGCCAACTATCAAACTTATTTTTCCCCTTAGCCTACCTGTAGCTGATCAGCTTAAAGATTGGTGCCTGAAGTTTGCTGGTAGCAATAGTCAGTGAGTCTGAAATGGACAGCTCTTTCTTTCCACAGTTTCACTGGTGCATTAACTGATCAACATGCATTGTACTCATTCTTTCACTGCAGGTCTTATCTAAAACCCTATCAGTTGGGGGAAAGTCACCAATCAATTAGTCTAAGGCAAAGTTAGTGGCAGTGGAACAGCCTCTCAGTGCCTGTTGTTTAACGAGCACATTATGGAGATGTGCTACAGATAAACCTGACAGACCGCCTTTATCCAGGAACTCCCTGCACACACACACACACACACACTCACACACACCTGTCACGGCCCAGACATGCACAGCCTCCAGACAACTACAGAAGCTGCGATCCCCTGCAGTTCTGCAAGACTAAACAGTGCTATGAGTCACCGAACATGCGGCTGAAATTCCAAAGTTAGCACTCATAGAAGGATGGACCTGCATGTAGTTCGCTGCACCTCCCTGCACAAGTTTGTTTTGCCTTGATTGGCCTGCATGCCAAACTCAATGCCACTTTATTGTGAATAGACTTGCCGTTTTAACAGGCCTCATTATATAATAGTGTTATGCAATGCAGTATAATCAAAAGGAGTATTTGAAATATTAAAGCAAATGCTGTAGCAATGTCTCAAGTACATTGTAGACTAGACAATACACTGTGTTTATCTGTCTTGAGATGTATTCCTGTAGGTTTTTGTTTTCCTGAGTGTATGTGTGATGAATTTTACACCCCTAGAAACTTGTGGGACCATTCATCTTCAGTCTCTTGGTCACTGTATTATGATATGTGAATGTGTTTAATCATTAATGGGATGACATGGTGAGGTGTAAATGAACAGTCCAGCAAAAAATAACATCTATACAACTTACACAAATTTGCACATCATCCAAGACATGTTTGCACAGTTGAAAACAGTAGCAGCCGTCTTCAAGCCTCAATTTTACACATAACTGTATGTCATACAGTCTCAGACATGAGGTAAGCAAGTCTATTAGCCTCTATTACTTGTTAGCAAAATGAGTCTTGTAGATTCAGTGCAAAATTGGACACTACAAATTGGGATAAGACAAATAAGGATAGAAAGAGAGAAAGAGAGATTGTAAGAGAAACAGAGGAGTGGTATTCCGGGCCTCCTCTGGGGATTTAAAGCATGTGGATTAAACACATTTCCTCTGACAGGTGTCTGCACGCTATAAGTGCCAGTCATGTTTTCCTCCCTGTCGATCCTTATCTACTGCTGTTCCATTACATGCTCTGTTGTAAAGGTATGACTCCTCTTTTAGCACCGTGATATAGTCTTTTGATATGCTATCATTGCCCCCAGAGCTGCTCTAGCTCTATGACACAGTCAGAAAAAAACAAAAACTGAAGTGGTGCCATTGTCCCCAGAAATGCTACCATTGCCCCCAGAATGTTAGGCACATAACAGTTAGTTATGCAATCTACACCCAGTGAGTTAGCAGCCTGCCAACGCTGGAGTAGCCAGCAAACACAGGACCCTCCAAATATCAGGAGGTATTTCTCACACTCTTAGCCACAATACAACATTCAGCTATGCCTTGTAGCCTTGTATGTTTTGTAACAAAGACAAGTGACAGGATGTAGAGAAGTGTTGTGTCTCAGGTGAGAAGCAGGGCCAAGGACGCAGGTGGCTAATAATTAAATTTAATAAAGGCTCATTCATGTATGCTAACAAGAGCTTTCAACTAATATTAGCCACATAAAGTTCAAATACGCAGTCTCCAACCAGAAATGCCTCCACAAATTTACCTAGTCACACAAATACTACCTCCAGAACTTTCCCCCGAAACGCTACCAAAGCTACGAAAAGAATTCAAGCATGTGTCTCAGACTCCGGTCTTGGCAGGTCACAGCACTGCAGAGTTTATCATTCTACCTCATTAAACACAACTGATTCAACACATCAGCTAATCAGCAAGGCCTTAATGAGATTAATTCAGAGTGCTAGAAGAAAGAAAACACCGTGGCTGTCCGGGACATGAGTTTGACAGCCCTGAATGAAAGCTTGTAAAGGCCAATTCATGTATGCTAGTGACAGCTTTCATGTAATGCTAGCCACAAAACAATCAAGTATACCTTTATATTTTTAAGACAAAACATGGAATGATATGGAAAAGTGGTATATCTCAAGCAAGAAGGAGGTGTGAGGCAGCTGCTAATAATCAACCGAAGCTAGTAAAGGCCACTTCACACATGCAAGTGAGAGCTTTTATGTAATGTTAGCCATAAATGCTTTCAGTTAGGTGTATGTGGAACATTCTACTGAATTGGTTCAAAGTCAGAGCTCAAAACACATTTCACATTTTTACCTGACTTGGACTTTAGACTAAAATCCTTTTGGTATGAGTGGCCAAATACTTTAATTATGTTTATTTTATTAAAACAAATGTGTGGACATTCCATTCTGTTACTAACAAAACAATACAGTACAATACAGAAACGTTACGGAATGTTTTGGTAAGTGATTGTTTCTGCCATGACAATGTTGAGCAAAACTCAAAAAAGCTAGCCAGTCCATGACAAGCAAACACAACTTTGAACAGTAGTACACAAATACAATCATTATATTTTTATTAAAACACAAAAAAATTTGTTTCAGTAGTGAAAAAATTTGTAATGTTAGACACTGATTTTCAGACCTTGGAAGACATTTCCTTCAAAACAATGGCTTCTAACTGCTTACCATGTGACCCTGAGGGACAGGGATGCAGTCTCACTTCCTGATCTAAAATGCAGGGGTGTGGCTCCGCCTACAGACTAAAAACTCTTTGGGTTTCAGTAGTGACATGAAAACATGGGACAGCATTTTTTGAATTTTGATGTTTTTGTTAAAAATTCAACTCATGATTAATCTAAATCTTTCAACTTCACTTTAAAAGAATTAAAAAATATATTTTTATAAAGCTGAAAAAATGCAAAAAAATTTGAGTATTCTTTTTAAAAATCCCTATTATCTCAATTGATGCCTTGGGTTAATGTATATATCATAACATAATCATTGTAAATATATAAAGTCTTAATACTTATTTGTTTTTTTAAGCAATTTTTTTTCACTGACTGCCATTTGAACTAATTTGATGGATTGGTCCATATACAGTACTGAACAAAAGTCCACCCTTCACCACACTTCATTTATTTAACTTCCAGTCAAATGAAACAGCCATTAAGTACAAGTTAGTCATTGTCAGTGTCAGAAAAAATAGACATAATTTATTTAACAGACAATTACACAGAAGGCTTAACAATCAAATATAATATCAGAATTTTTGGTATTTAGTGTGTCACTCTTTGCCTTTAGAACAGTTTCATTTTTTCTGGAGACTTGCTTTAAATTTTTCAAGAAGTAGAAACATGCAGGGACAATGCTTCCACACCTCCACAGTTCATTCTTAGAAGTTGGCTGCTTCTCACAATCCAAGTAATCTTAATAGATTCAGTGATATTGAGATCGGGACTCCTGGGTGGCCAGTCCATTATTCTGAGAACAGCAACAGCTTAAAATTTTGTTTGTTTTGATCTTTTTCCTTTTCTTAGCACCACAGCTCCACATCCTTTCATAAACAAAGCCTTGAATTATTTTGTACTGTTTATCTTATAGTGACATTTTTGGTGGTCTACCAGGTCTTGCACGGTGTGGAGAAGTAATGTGTGTCTCAGGTGAGAAGGAGGGTTGCCGGCACAGGTAGCCACTGCTACAGAGTCTGTCATTGCCATGATGCATGATCGGGGCACATCACTCAGACAAACGCCAGGATATGATGGGTCATGTTACCAGGCCCACTCTACAAGCTGTCCCCTGAAGAAGGGCAGGCTTTGTGACCATGAGGAGAGAACAGAGGCCTCCTCCAGGGGGGTCCTAGCATCTTCGGCTGCAAAAAGACCCAGGACTCCCACATCAAAGGAAAGAAAGCCCTAGCCCAGAGGAGGACCGACAGCCACCCAGCACAAACATTAGTAGAGCTTGTACATGGAAAATGAAAACGACCTTGCAGTGTTTTCAGAAGGGCCCAAAGTTTGAATGGTGCATGTGAGAAAGCCTGGTGTCTGTAGTGTATAGGCGAATGAAAGGAAAAGTGAAAATGTGAATGAGAAGCAATTTGTGAATGACAATACCAAGCAGATGAAAGGAAGGAGAGTGATGTGGTACTGTGGTTTTGGTTCCTGCAACTTTGAAAGGAGTGAGCAGAGGAGCTGAAACCAGTCCTACAGGACACGGGCCCCAAGAGTGCTGTTTGATGTCTCCTCAATAGGACAGGCTTACCTTTTCTCATGCTTCTTTCTTTCTTCTTTTTTTCTGTCATACAGTGCCCCTGAAAAAAGACACCTATCTTTCATAAATTGGTCTCATGCACATGAACATTCTCTGCTAGTCCACAATAACCATATTGATAACTATGTTAAAAACAATATCATTTGTGTAAATAAGTGTGACAGTAGTATGTAGAGAATAATGCTATAACCCACACATTTGATCCTGTTGTGATGTCATGACGCTTCATACAAGACACACTGATTTGACTGATTTGAACAGCTTCTGTAGATAAAACAAGCGCAACATTCATCACAAAGCTGACTTGTTATTCATCAGCTTTATATTCAAATTTGTCATTTCACCTTAAATGGTGCAGCAATATTCCAGCGCCCAACTGCTGCACCATTTAAGGTGGAAAGGAAAATTCAATAAATCAACTTCAGCTTCATCATTCACCATTGATCATTTTACTGTCTTTTCTGTAAACTTTGCTCAGCTCAGATGTTTTGGTTTCTGTTGTCGTCTAAATTCAACTAAAAACTGGCAGTTGATTTTAGCTTGCTGAGCTAGTTTCAATGTTTTGACTGGAAAAAGAATAAATGAAAGGGTTCTCTCTCACGTTTGGAGAGTACTGTATGTTACTGCTTCAAACTCATACAAACACAAATGTGACATGCGCTATGTTTTCTGGCGGGTGCCTGCAGCACCCCGCCGTTTCTCCTTGTCTGCTCCCATTTCCGAATTCTTCAAGCAGGAGCAAGAGGGGATTGACATATAGGAAACACGCCTGAACTATGGAATACAGCATGCAGGCAGGAGAACTCATCACATATCTCACACCTGCTGCCCCGACTGCTGCTTTCAGCCCAATTAAAGTCAAAGCAACAAAATTTGTGCAAACTGCATGCCTAAATCATCACATATTTCCCTCTAATTGTGCAGAGCTGTCAAATAATCTCAGACTTGCTTATGTGGTTTCTGACATTGTATGGTATATTGTGATCTATAAAAAAGGTTAAAAGTATTTTGCGTAGCTAAAAACAGTATCAGCAGCCACCTTGAAGCCTAAAATTCATCCATGTTTTAGCCTTTTGTATAAATTGTATTGATAACAGTATGTTGTACAGTCTTTCTCAGGTTTGAGAAAGGTACTACATAAATGTAACATTATTATTATTATTATAATTATTATTATTATTATTACTTTTGAGGGATGAAAATTTTGTGAATTTGACTTCTTGCTGAACTACTCTTTTCAAAAGAAACCTGCACCCGCTGCCTTTTGGCCCACACTCAATCATCATCCTTTTGTGTGACCTGCTTAATATAGACCTTTAACATACTCCATTAAAAGCTACAGTCTTTTATTCTCACTCAAATAGGAGAGGAGATGCAGGGAGGCGGGGGCAGCCCATCCAATCAGCTCCTTTCTGATGTAATTTTACATCAGCGTTCTTTAAATCTTGACAGGGACACAAATGGACGTTTGAAACTCCTTCTTTGTGTCTGTAGACAAAAGGCATTGTTCCTCACAATGCGCACTTCCCTGCCATGGAGATGTATCCGATGCACTGGTGACTTTGCACACGTCAAGCAGAGGTCATCGGAGCCATGGCTGGCTGTGTGTAAATTACAGCACAAAGGCTCGCAATCCCAGCATTCAACAGGTGCCATAAAGGAGCTTTGGGAAGTATAGTTTCCAGCGTGCAAAGAGACCACAAAAGCTTCTTAAGCATGATGGCCTGAGGACAAATCATACGACACTCTATGACAGGAAATCTCTAAATCGCCCATTGTCCACCACCACATCAAAATCCTCCAACCATATACACTCCTGCACGCACACACATACATGGAGAGAGAGGACAGGCAGAGTTACAGGCTGCTATTCTTCTTCCACTGAGGCCAAAAAAGACAAAAAAAGAATCAGAAGAATGTGAAGGTAGCTGTCTGCAATTTTTCCTTCATGTATCTCAGTGTGGACCGTTTTACTGAATTACTTCAAATTGCAGTTCCACAGTAAAAAATACTACTTAAACAACAGTTCAGTATTCAGACCTTTGATATTTAAGGATTATGATCTATTTAAACCCAAGACATTAATGGCGTGATAAACTAAATGCATGCAGAATCTTTGTTTACAGTGTACTTAGGAAGTGTTTGTCCCAAACGAATTTTAGTCAATGGGCGGAGCCTTATTTTAGCCACACCCCTGCATTTTATAGCAGGAAATAAGAAGGAAATAAGAGTCCCAGTCTGAAAAACAGTGTGTAACCTTAACAACTGTCACTACCAAAACACATTTTTTCTGTAATTACGTAAACTTTTTGTGTGTTAATGAAAAATATTTGAAAAAGATATATAAAAATATAATGATTTTATGTGTGTACAACTATTGCTAGCCTGTTGCTAGTCATGCTCTGGCTGGCATTTCTGAGTTACGCTCAAAATTAGCTAAACTTGTCTCTACCAAAACATTTGGTAAAGTATCAGTAGTGTTACGACTGTTTTGTCAGTAATAAAATGGGATGTTCAATCATTTGTTTTAATAAAATAAAAATAATAAAGGCGCAGGGCCACTCAAAGCAAAATAATTTAAGTCTGAAGTCCAAGCCAATTAAAAGTCTGAAATGTGTTCTGAACTCTGACTGAACCCATTTTTTAACCAATGATCCACATATGACAAATACACAGTTATATATTCAGTAGGATATTTCAGTGTCTTGAAATCATAATCTACATAAGCAGGTTTATAAGGTTGATTATAGCAACTGAGGACCAACAAAGGAAAAAAATACACTTTCAGCTTTGTAACCCTGCGCTGATGAAAGATATGCAGTGATGTTCAGAACATTGTGTTACAACTGCCACCAAAAACCACCATATTTACATGCTGCACAATGTTTGACATGGCAGCGCTGCTAATATAATCACACTGTGACAATGAAAGTGTGCGTGATTAATAACATCAACTATTTATTAAACAAATACTGAACTTCATTTGAAGAGAAGGTGCTCAACTTTGGCCTGCAAAGTGATAATTAAGCAAACAAAAAAAATCAAATTTACACTCTACTTGTAGGTTTGCACTTGAGAAACAAGACTATTGTAGCTAAGAAGTAATGGAAGCTGTTACCCCACTAATTAGCATCGTGCAAACTGCATGCCGTAATCACTGCACTCTTGCCTGAAATCAGTCAAGTTAAAGGCAGACTCTGGCCTAAATGATATATTTAACTATTACTACATCTGCTGTAAACATACTTATTCACCTCTTAAGTGGTGCTACAGTAATCTCTACATTGAGACTTACCGCTTTAAAAACTAGGTAACCTTCCTTCTGATGATGTATCTTGAAGGTGGGAGGAGCTTTTGAAAAACTGAAGGGCTTTGAGTGTGGACTGAGTGCTAGGAAGATTATTGTGATGTCTGTTTTATTAGTTTCTATATCAGTGGTTAGGCTAGCAGTCAGGATGGGGGGTTTGCCAATGGTTGAACGACATATTTTCATAATGCATGCTGGGTACTGTAGTGAAAGAACACTAGTTTTAGCCTGGAACGTCCTTTAAGGAATCTCAAATAACTTTTTTTGTACATTGTTATAGATGCCAAACCTCATGTTAGCACTGTCAGCTACATTAGCCTTGTAGCTCCAGCACAAAATTAAAGAAGCAAACATCAGACCAAACATGTCTTAGCTGATCGACTACATTTAGGGCAAGGTTGGAACTGTTTAACTCTGATGTTCCCCAAACTATTCTTTTAAACTGTCAAATAAATGTCATTCAAAGTGGTGAGAAAAGTCATAATAAAGATTAATAGGGTCAGATATTGAGGAAGGTGTGTTTTTAAAGTCTTAAATAAGAAGTAATGAGAGTTCAGAAGTGATCATAATGCAGCTGAAGCATATGATCAAGAAATCCTCCTGGCTGTTCATGGAAGTTAAATAAAAAAAAACCACACACAAACAAATATAAAGTGGATGTGGCGGTTCCCTGTCTCGCATCCTGGTCCTTGGAGCATTTTCATGCCCAAAAGCATTCCAATATTTGCACTACCAAAGCTAACAGAGACAGTGAGGCTGTTTCCTAAAATGCAGAGTGATCTTATCAAATATTACAACATCATGAGACAGGGATTGCAACAGCATTCTCCACCAGGTTTATCTGAATATCCTTAAGTCTAGGATGTGAAAGCAACAGTGTAACACCTGCAGAGCACTATTGCATGCAAATGGGAACTCACTGTATGAATTTTAAGCAGGAAAGGTGTTCATATCCAAAGACAGAAGTGTTTAGAAAGAAGCAGTGCTGGAGAAAGAGAATCATGAAGGCAGTCAGTTGGAGAGGGACAGCATGCGGATTTAAAACCGGTCCAGCAAAGCTTCTGTTTGCACAGGTGAGTCACGGACGCCGCAGGCACTGCGCAATGCTCCCTTTTTCATTTCAAAAAAGGTGGGGGGAATTATTTTCACAACTTTCTTCTTCTGCGCCACGTGAGAAGGAGATTAATATGCAAAGCAAAAGTGATAAGCAACCGTTAGTATTGATGGAATGCCTCTGTTGTTGTAGAAGACTGTGGTGCTCCACACAAGCAGATGATTTTCAATTCAGATAAATAAATAAAAATCCTCAGTGCAACCTTCCACAGGTATGCCAGCGTCTGGATGTGTATGCTGCCCTCTAGTGGAAATGATGAGGACATGAAGGCTGCACAGATAGGATACACAGGCAGAAAAATAGTGAAAATAGCTCATCCACAGAGCAATAGGGAAAAATAGGAGTGGCAAAATATAAACAGCATGAAAAGTGTGCACAATCGTAAACGCGAAAAGATAGCCGAGCGATGTGCTTCATCTCCTCTGGACAGCACCATGCTGACCATACATCACAGGTAACAATGGCTCTCCCAGCAGGGATGATGGATGAAGGGGTGAGTCAACATTGTCCTGCTCATTCCATATTGACTGTAGGGATCAGTGCACTGTTGTCTGTGATAACAGAGCGCACAGCATGCATACATCCTTCCCTCCTTAACCTCTGCTCTCCAGGCTCTCCAGGCTACTCTGTCTATCACACATGCATCTATCTCTTTAATTTGGTTGTTTTGCCTTTGTAGTTTAGCACACTGGATTGAAAGTGTAAAACTGATTATAAAGTTAAGAGTAGACTATCTGTTTAATTTAGTGCTGCCTGTAAGCAACTGTACTTAAGTGAAAGTGAATGTATTAACATCTGTCAAAATCAAAAATATACTCAGCATTAAATATCCTCCTGCCACCCTCCGAAGAAAAAAGCTAATTTCTGCTGCTTGTATCCGCGATCTTATTCTTTCAGTCAATACTTAAAGATAATGACCATAGATGAGGGTGGGATGTAGACCAACCTGCAAACAGAGAGCTTTGCTGTATAGCTCAGCTCCCTCTTCACCACTATAGTCTGGCACAACAACCACATTACTGCTGTCCCAGCCTGCTCTCACGATCCCTCTTCCCATCACTCGTGAACAAGACCCTGAGATACTTAAACTCCTCCACATGGGTCCCTTTCCCCTTACCTGGAGTGGGCATGCCATCCTTTTCCGAGTTTGGGCATCTGATCAGATGCAGGTTTACCGGGCACAGCCTACTGGGACGAGGCCCTGAGGTTGTCCTAGGATCCACTGGAGGGATTACATCTCCAAGTTGGCCTGGGAGTGACCTGGGGTCTCCTGGAATGAGCTGGGGGAAGTTGCGGGGGACAGGGTCATTTGGGATTCTCTGCTCTCTCAACTGCTACCGCGGCCCTATCTGGATTAAGTAATTAAGGATGATGATGATCATGATGATCATGATGATGATGATGATGATTAAATATACTCAAGTATTTACACAAGTAAAAAGTAAATATGTTAACAAATAAAAATTGAGGTGTGGTGTCTTATGGGTGGTACCAGTGATTTAACAAAGAAAATTAGCATAGTTTTGATCAGTTTCATTGAGTAACGAATTAAGTACAATCACTTATATATTTTCAACCCCTAATAAACCATCTGCGAGGTTGAAATAAACCCCCTGTGAGGTTGAAGTGTAGGATGATATTTGCATCTATACTGGGTAAAGCATAAAAGAATCTTAGGCATTTCTCAGGAAACCAAAAGTAAAATCATTATCAGTACTCCCCTGACTTCAATATTGTCTTCAGCAAATGAAATACATGCTTAGTTGGGTTTAGGATGAATGATTGAATTGGCCAGTTAAGGACCACTCTTTGGACCTGAAAAATGCAGGTCATTGCCCTTTTGCTGCAAGACAAAGCATCGCCCAGTGACTTTTGACCACCAACAGTCACATCAAGTTCATGAGCAGCTCCTTTTTTCTTTGCTTTTCCTCTTTTCTTCATCTTCATCTCGGCCTTCATAGGACTTCTCCCCAGAACTCTACAAGCTGTAGCAAACTGTCACCTAGGTTTCATGTTCTTGATGCTTTCCAGTGGTTTGTATCTTGTCTTAAACCACGTGTTGGAGTCCAGTCTTGGAGAGCCACAGCACTGATCAGTCTCATTAAGCACACCCAATTCAACTCATCAGCTTATTAGCAAGGCCTTTGTGATTGTTAGAGGAGGGAAAACACTAATCTCTGCAGAGCTGTGGCCCTCCAGGACTCAAGTGTGATACCCACATTAAACCCTGTGAGGTCATTCTAGTGTATTTTTTTCTTTATAGCAGTCTTTAACAGATCCACACGTTTCTTCTAATTAAGTATTTTCTTCACTATAGCCGTGCCTGGAATTCGTTTACAAGACTGGCTAATGGGTCACAAATAGCAGCAGGGGCAGAAAAACTCACTGCTTGAAATCTCAAGTACCAGTACAGCTCAACTCTGCACGTACAGAAACAGTGCCTTGCCTGCTTGAGCTTAAAAGTCTATGAATACATTATTGACCGTTCATGACCCTCTCAACATGTAGACAAGTACCTCTAAAAACCCACCAAACTGCCAATCTGGCTCTGAGCTGTTCGTAGATTCTTGTGGATGTAATCATTATAAGATCATGGTGCTTATGTGCATACACTGGCTTAACATATCCAGGAGCATCTAACTCTATTAGTTTAGTGTTATTACCAGTGTAGCATTTTGCCCAGACCAAAGCCCTCTTTAACTAAGCATTGTCCTGCTGTTTGTCAGAGTGTAAAAGTGATGTTTGCTCACAGCTGTAGAAATCTCCTCCACAGTGCTTCTCATAGACTCTACCCCTTAAACACACTGAAGTCCACCCGTGAGATTATGACAGATTAGCATAGCCGAACAGGGGCATTACAGGCCAATTACGCCAACATATCCCAGCTCAAGTCAAATATAGAGGCAGGGCAGGATTCATCGCAGCTACAGTACAAGTACCGTTCGTGAAAGAGTGAGAAAAGTAAACACATGGTTAATCACTTAGAGCTGTTCTCTTGGTCCACCATGTGCTTTCAGGTCATGCTTTTAAACACTGGCAAAGAAAAAAAAAAACTGGCAGCTTTGGCTCCTTGTTTGAATATGTGTATTGCTCACAATGTGCAAGCTGTTCAAACAGTTGTGTGTGCATAGGATGATAAAAGCAGACGACCAGTGATTTGGGTAAAACAATATTAGCACTCTAGCACTGTGGGAGAATGTGAGGAGTCCTCCAGGGCTCAATATTAAGATCAGTTTGTGTTTGCTTAAATATTGCAGTTGTATAATGCCTAGTGATCCCAGTTCAGCAGGGCAGACAAGTCCAACATGTATCTTTGGCAAGACCCCCCTCAGCTTCACCTGAGACATCTAAAACTAACAGACAGATACTGTACAGGGCATACGGCAACACACTGACACACACACACACACACACACACACACACACAAAGGGCTAGTGTGTGGCCTGGGGCAGGGAAAAGATGAAAGCTGAGGTGATGAGTGGACTAGATGAAACAGCCCCCGTAATGGCGGGAGCATCTCAGAGAGGCGCAAAGGGTGAAAGACTTCTCTTGTCTGAGCAGTGTGTGTGTGTGTCAGCAGTGAGAAGCATAAGGCAGGGGAAGTTTTATGTTTCACCTGTTCAGGTACACTACAGACCAAATGTAAGGAAGCATGCGGGAGCTTTTTTTAGTTTCAAAGAAATATATATGAAATTATTATTATTATTATTAAAATATTGCATTGGTTTGTAGTGACACATCTCTTTACTATAATCTTTTATATGGGAAAAGTCCTCATGAGCTATTTTGTAAAGTTATTTTTAAAAGCTATTTTAAAAGTCCCTTACATTAACCAGGTTTGAATTACATACAGTACTGTGCAAAAGCCTTGATCACTTAAGAATTACTCAAAACTATTTATCTCGACATTAAGTGTTCATAAAAACAAAAATAAATGCAACTCAATATAAATACAGTAAAATGTAATAAGAAATTCCTTTTTCAATAAAATAGTTATCTTGTCAGCTAGTCTGAAGAAGAAGGTTTGGTTCTACACGTTTTCTTGATGCATGAATTTGTTAAATTCTATCACATGGGTAAAATCTGTTTTTGTATTAATGTTATTTGTATTTGTTATAATACTTTGTTTTTCTGAGCAAATAAATACTTGATGCCCAAATAAACAGCTTTTTAAAGCTACTTTTATTAGGTACCCAAAATGTTTGCACAATACTGTCCAAACTAATTTAACACACTCGATTCAGGTCATCAAGTCTTCTGGAGCTTCTGATTGTGTGGATCTGTTTAGAGCTGCAATAAAAGTGCAAGATAATCACTAAGAGCAAAGTCATTTGCCCACTACTTCTGAAGACCTTAATCAAACCCTTCTGCTCTGTGTTAATAAACCTATTCCCTTTATTACTGTTGTATACTGTTAATATTTGTTTTTACAAAGTGAGTATTCTTCCAAACTTTTGGCCTGTAATGTAAAGGACTACAAAGAGTTTTAACTATTCGTGATGAAAAGTGACTTAAAAATGTTTATGCTATTAAGGAGATAACATTTGATCATGCGTGTCACTCAGTATTTTCTTCCAGAAGGGAAAAAAACACATTAAAATAAAATCTAGAAAATCATAGAAAATGTTCTAAAATGAAAAGATATATTTCAAAAAACTGTCATATTTCCTCTCAGTTTCTAATTGCTAAAGCTGCCATTGGATTACTGATGTTGTCTCTAGGATTTCCTGGTATTTAGTGACCTCATGTGGTAGGTATCCTTTACTGCAAGACACCAACCAACATGGGGCACATTGCTCCACAGCAGTGGATCTGAGACTCCCTGCACATTCCTGTGCTTGTCCTCACAAAGGTGACAATTGATAGTTATCCTTCATAATTCAGGAATGATTTGATACAGGTGTATTAGAGCAAGGTATAAAACATATATTAAAAACATCTGCTACAGTATGTTCTCATTTAGACTGTATGTTACATCTCAGTAGGACATAATGGCATGTGGCGCAGTGGGTAGTGCAGGTGCCTCACAGCAAGCAGGGCCTGGGTTTGATTCCCTGGGTGTGTGTTTCCTCTGGGTGCTCCAGTTTCCTCCCACAGTACAAAGACATGCAGATTCTAAGGCCCAATCCCATTTCACCCCTTGCCCTTAGCCTTCTGTTTTGCGTGTTCACGTCTAGGGGTAGAGTGTCCCAATTTTTGTTGAGATAGAGGGGTAGGGTGAAGTGTTAGGGCTACATTGCCCTCCAAACAGAGGTTTTTCGGAGGCATACTCCAAACAGAGTGTTATGAGAAAAAAAGAAAAACCGGCAAGATGGCTGCGCAAGCGACCAAAGAAACCCACAAATATGAGTATTTTCTCCATTAAAAAACTATGATAACCATTGATTTGTCTTAGTTTAATATCGCTTCAATGTATTATGGTCGTTTTTTTCACAACAAGCATAAAAAATCGCTAATAGCACTCTAATGTCTTGGTAGCTAGCTAGCTAACTTTCCCGTTCCACCTTAAATAGTCCATCAGTATTGATGCCTGAAGCGCCATTTAAAGTGGAATGGGAAAATATGAACAAGAAGCTGGTGAATAGATGACTTCAGCTTCGTATCACTACAGAATTAGTGGTGGGCGATAATAAATAATTGTCTTATACCCTCTCTTTGAAAGCATATAATGCCCTAAATGTAACTAAAGCCCAGTGGCGAAGTTCCAAGGGGTTAGGGTGACACTCGAAAACAAGGGGTAGGGGTAAAAAGAAGAAATGGGATTGGGCCTAAATTGCCCCTAGGTGTGAATGTGTGTGTTATTGTATATGTCTGTGCTGTGATGGACTGGTGGCCTGTCCAGGGTGTTTCCTGCCTTCTGTCCAATGAACACTGGGCTCCAGCACACCTGTGACCCAGAAAGATAAGTGCCTTTGATAATGTGTGTGTGTGTGTGTGTGTGTGTGTGTGTGTGTGAATGGCATCTTATTTAACGGCTATTAAAATGAGCTGACACACATAATCAACACTTGTACATGTCATGCATCTTTGCTTATATTTTGGCATTAGAAATGTTGGAGAAAAGAATGCAAATAAGGGATGCATGTGAATATCCCCAGGGAAGACTGAAGAAGATCACTGCTTGTTGTGTTTCTCATCACCAGTTTTGAGACTCAGTCTTTAAACCAAGGATGGGAAATTCTGGTCCTGGAGGGCCGGATTTAACATTTAAGCTTCAGGACATTTACCCCGCAACCCACAAGGATAAGCGGCTTAGAAGTTATGAGTAGTTTCAGTTTATACTGATATAAACTTCAAAACAAATTAAAATGTGTGGGATCTCAAGGGTCTGAACAAAAAGGTAAGAAGTAAAAAGTACTGTACAAAAGTCAGAGACCAACAGTCATTTGTTTAATATACAGGTAAATGCTATTAGGTACAAATTATTCAACTTTCAAGAGATACTTTTCAGGAAATTAGATACAATAAGGTAATCCATTTGCATTAATTATTAAAAGATATAGAGAAAATGGGACTCCTAACAACCACAACTGTGCAAGACCACAAAACTGTCACCATCAGATAAACAGTAACTGAAGCTTTCATCTGTGAGAGAGAGGAGAAAATCAAGCTCCACTCTTACTTCAGATCTGAAAAAATCCACAGGAGTTTCTGTCCATCCTTCCACTATGAGGAAACAACTTATCACTATGAATCTGAAAGGATGTTTAGCTGACAAGAAGCCCTCACTGAGAAAAGAAAATTGACAAAAAAAGAAAAAATGTGGAAATCAAGGATGCAGGTGTTCTCAGAGCCCAGATCTGCTCAACATTACTGAAAGTGTTTGGGGTTACCAGGACGGTGAGAAGCAGAAAATGCAACCATCTTCTAATACTGAACTTTGGAGGTGTGAGAAAAACATTTTTTATTTGAAAAACTGAAAGCAAGCCTCTTGAAAAGAATGAAAGCTGTAATAAAGGCAAAGGGTGACATATTAAAAACTGAAAAAAAAACTTTGACTGGAAATTAAATGAAGGGTGATTTTAGTACAGCACTGTACTTCAGTAGGTCTTTCGGATGGTTGCTAAGCGACAGTTTCCGCTCTCACCAAACCATAACCAAAAACCTGGAATGTTTGTGAAAAAAACCTGGAATGTTTGTGAAAAATTAATTGGAATTTGACAAGAACACAGATACGGTTCTGGGTTTCTTCTGGATCTTCAAGCAGATTCAAGCAGACAATCCAAAGAGGGCCAAAGACTGAAGAGATATGGAGTTCTTTTTGCATGGCAGAATGTGTTCTCATCGTTAACTTGGCAAAGAGTGGGCTCACACTTGAAAATTGAGGGGTGCCAGTAATTGTGAAAACAAAAATATAAAATATATGTTAACTAACTTTTGTCTGTACAATAGTGCTACAATTGTAATGCTGGAGTATAATCCTAGGCAGAGAAGACATTTGATTCATAAATTAAATTTTATCCAGCATGTTAATTCCATATTAACTGAGGCTGCCAGTACTTCTGTAGAGCACTCTAGCTTGATTGACAGGCCCTCAGTACACACAAAATTTACATTCATTTGAATGAGATCAACAATGGGGATAACACTTCAACACCCTTTTAGTCAGAGATGTTCTTTTCTCTCACGTCCCATTGAAAGTCTGCAGTTCATGCTATATTGTACTTCAGTTTGAGAGCCCCTCTGACCTCTGCAGGAACATCCTCTCTCCATCTGTTAGGGGTGTAAGTCTTTGACAATTTGATTTTGTCTCGAATGTCAAATTTCACCACAATTAATCTGAATTATTTTGGTACAATTCAGAAATAGTTTAAAAAATGTGAGTACATAACTGTGATTGGGGAAACTATTTGCACAGTAGTGGGATAATAAAACAATAAAAACCATAAAACAAGTTATTACCTTTGTAAACACACACACACACACACACACACACACACACACACACACATTATCTTATCCTTCTGGGTCGTCGGGGGTGCTGGAGCCTTTCCCAGCGGTCATAGGGAGGAAGGCAAGAAAAACCCTGGACAGATCACCAGTTCATCTCAGGGCCATTTAAAAACAGCCCAAGAAATTTATTTTGGCCAAAAAATGAGAGCATACTTTACTGAATGGTATTACAATTGTGTCTAATATTTTAAAGTTGATGCAGCTGAATCACTTCTTCTGATTGACGCATCAATGCAATTTTACACATATTTTCTGCGACCCTGATCCTGAGAGGCAGGGCTATATTGCAGACACAGAATGATAGGCTGGTTTAAAAAATAGATTTTTACACACCTACTGATGAATAAATCATTGTTTCCTAGAAAAACATATGACACCTATAAATTACAAGATCTGTATTTGTGTCTTAGTCAAATGTACTTGAAATTTCACCTTATAACCTTTTCTGGTTCCATTTGATTGTGGCATTTTAAAACTGCCATATGTTCACCAGTAAGGATTTTGCTCTTTAGACTAAAAGACCATTTCTTCTCAAAACCAAGAAGAACATGTCTGATCTCTTGAGAAGTAAATAATGGTACACGGCTTTTCTGTCAACAGAAAACTGGAACTAAACTTTAAATATTAAACAGAATATAAATTACATATGAACACATCTTTTTTGCTTGGCATGACAAACCATTAATGGGGACTGCAACAAAATAATTGAGTATATAATAAATATAGACAGATGACAAAAAGAAGAACCTGAATAAATAAGTGGAGAAACACAATGAGTGCAGATGCTTCCAAACAGTTATACTGTATGATACAATTCAGCAATTAACATTCTACCATACTATGTGGCATGTATAAAAATGCTGATCAGGTCAAGGTGACCTCGATTTTGAATCAAGATGGCAAGAGCAAAAGATCTGAGTGACTCTGAAGGAGGTTCATTATTGAGACATACATGGCAGGAGTTTCATAAAGACTGAACAGGACTCAATATGAACAAATCACAAAAGTGATATCTGTATTTAGATCTGTGGGAAAGACATCAGTAAATAGGTTTGGAAATTCTGGTTGAACATGCACATTCAATGACTGATGCTTGTGCATTAGTGTAACATGTAAGGAAAAACAGAAGAGTTGTTTTTCAGATCACAGAGAATGTCAGTACAGGACATAATCAGACTGTCAGCAAGAACAGTCCATCCACAACTTCATAGAGAGGGATATTATAGTAAAGTTACAGTGCATAAACCCCTAAGATGAATACATATTAAGAGTTCAGTGGTGGAAAAAGTGAGCTGGTCAGAAGAGTCATCATTCACCATATTCTCCACAAGTAGGTGAGTGCATGTGTGGCATATACTATGAGAACAGTACAGGCCTGAAAACCTGACACCTACTGAATGGTTTCTTGAGTACGGGAAGGCACGGGCCTTTACTGTCACCACATCACTGTCACCTTTGGGAGACCGTGGCACTGATGTGTTAGGCAGTGATCGCCACCACCATCATTAAAGCACCAGTGGAGGTAAAATCTTTTGGAAGAATGATGCTCAATGCCTATAGTTTCAGGGACTTGTAGAATCTATGTCAAGGCACACTGAAGCTCTTTCAGAAGCTCATGGTGGCCCAACACCTTTCTAAGACACCTTTTTTTCTTTGTCACCCGTCTGTACATATACTAGTATAAATCAGTGTCATGGTGCCAGTTATGACTGATGCGAGTACTCTGAAAGAGAAAGTAGATTTTTTAAATTGTAGCAAATTTCCTGGAGTAAAACAGAGTTTTGGAGCAAGAACTGAAACTGAGTAATCTAGTGCACACACACATGCACACATGCACACGCAATTTCAGGCAATTTTACCACGTCTTGTTATTGAGGAAACATCTTCTCGGCTAAATCCTCATAATGTCATTCTGCGATCTCTTAAGCATCAGTGGATATGAAAGCAATTTAGCAAGGCTGTAATCATGAGATTAGCTACAGAAGGAGACTCTCAAAACATTGACAGCTACAGCAGGCCTCACAATGACTCTCGTTTCCTCTCGCTGCATGCCTTGAGACGCAATTACTCAGAAAACAGGAAATTAATGCATCTCACTACCAAATGTCTGCAATTTCTATAATACTTGGAACAGTAAAAATTGCCATACGATTCTTCACAGAACGAATCTGTGACTAACAATCCTTCATTGTGGATTATGCTGCGATCTCTGTATCCAATTACGCTGAAGTTGGCCTAATACATGGACATTAAATTACGGAAACACAATTTAACCGTTTCTGAAGAAAATTAGCTAATCTGTGTCATGCGTTTGTGGATGCTATGAAGATCGCATTTCAATGGCTCCATGGTTGGAACAATGAGAAGAAAGTGCCATATGGGCATGTGGAGTTGAGCCCCCTTTTTCTGTTAAGCACCTTGACTGAATTGATCATGCAAAGAGGCTGAGAAGGGGGAGAAGCTCCTAATTGAATGAGATGTAGCAGCAGCACTTCAAGCTGAGGCAAGCAAGAGAAAGCGGACACTGTACTTGATGCCGGGGGGTGGTGGAGCAAGTCAAATTCCCACATGTAGGTGTAAATTACCATTGGTTCAGACAGCCAGCACGATCAAGGAATTACCCAACACGGCAGAGGAGGCCTGTCCTATTGATCGGTCTGAGGAGATGTTTGTAAACTGGCAATAACACCCCCACACTTTCCGCTCCGCCGCCAGGGAGGGCTTTGACCTCCAAAAGCAATTTCTATAGATCAGCTTGCACTCAGTAGGCCTTCACCTGATTCTGTGAGGCTGGTAACCCGAGATCCAGCCCACGGCCGGCCTAATGCACTCTATGGATTGTGGTGCTGTCTGGACCGCATAGGTAGGAGAGGATCAGGGTGGTTGGCAGAGTGATGGGGTGATGCAACCACTGCTACATTTGCTATACCACACTAGAGGTATATTAACGTTAGCTGATCCCGCCTGGCCCTTAGGTAACCTCTACAGCAGCCAACACTGACCAGAAGACATGACAGGGAACTGGGAGCATTCACAGGTCAACGCTAACACGACTGATGTATATGAGGAGAAAAAACAACCATCTGAAAGGCCTGGTAAAACTACATAATGACCTGAGATGAAGTCTTAGATCTGGATTTGTTTGTTGAGCTATAATCATCGACCAGTTCAGTGTTGTTTCACTCTTTAAGGAACATGCTGAAGAGGGTTTATCTTCTGCTGACTTTACAGTTCATCTAGCATTACTTTATGGGCATTAAGAACTTTCTGTGGCAGTACAGAGTCAGCACAGAATGAATCAGATTTAACAATTCGTCTGAGATATTTCTTATATCTCATATCCTCTGACAGCTATATTGCAGAACTATGTGAGATTTACTAAGTGAAGAAATGGTCTTAAGAGTAGTAGAGTAGTAGTAGCCCTGTCCCCTAAAGAAGGGCTTGTTAATTAGTTTTGTGAGTTCAGATCACGCCTTCAACATGCAGCGGTAGTATGAGGGAATACTGATTGAGGGAGGGGAAAGAACTCTGAAAACTTGGCAGGAGTTCTGGGCAGCTTCTGCCTGTAGCTAGAAGGCCATACCCTTGGAAGAAGGAGGGGTTTCAGGCATGCTCCTCCCCCTGAACTTCAGTTATAACTACATAAGAACTTGGATCAGGTTTATAAAAGCAGTGGAGCAGCAAAACGTTCAGGGAAGGGAATTCCATGACCGGGGACAGGAACAACTATCCTGACATAACCTCACTCATTCAATCTTACTACAGTAAGAAGCTAAAGGGTGACAAACACACAAAAAACCCAACTTGCATGGTCTTGTCAATAATCCTAATGATGTTATCATTCATTATTAGCAACAGTAGCATCATATGTGGGTATAAGCAAATAAATAAATAAATAAATAATTAATTAATTAAGGGCCCATGATTAGCAGCAGTGGACCTGGGAATAAGGCCAGAACAGGATAGCTGGTACAGGTGTACAATCATTTAATTACTGTCAAATGTAGTTTACAAACGGGTAAGACAAGTACCATTTCCAAGAATTATACAAGGACACAAATCAGCTCACACAATCATTTTGTGCAGTTTTTCATCTCTGGGGCAGAACCTTATTTTCTGGCAAAAAGAGAGAGAGAGAGAAAAAGAGAGTGACTTTATCCTTTCTGACCAAGAACCCATGATAGGTTTAATGATTAGCTTTATGCCGCCTTGCCTCCTATCAGGATTACATAACTTCAAATGCTCATTTGTACAGATGGGTTTATTTACAGAAATGAAGAACTGGGGGGTGGGGAGAGGGAGCAGACAGGTGGTATTACCATTGTTCTCTGAGGTAACTGTGCAAACAAGAAAAGAAAAACAAAAACAAAATACTTGAAAAGAAAGTTATTTCCAAAGAAACATTTGACTGTTTATTGTTGTATTCGGATCAGCAATGAACTTTGTTTTCTTGATTTTTTTTTTTCTTGCTTACATCAATACAGAAAAATCACAGAATACATAGTTGTACAAATACAAAAACACACCATTCCTCATTCCTGGAGAGAGCTTAGGGACCAGGCCATCTGTCAATTCAAATAAACCCATCTTCTTGTGAGAGGGAAAAAAAATAAAAGCATTTTCATCTGTGTTGTGTCCAGAACAATCTGAACATATCCCAGTAACAAGCATGTCAAAACAATTCTTTTTCACATGTTCACATGAGCCTATCTCTGAGAGGAAGAACAGAAGCGCACCTGCTTAGGTGCCTGGATGTACCAAATTTACACCTAATGAAATGAAGATGAATGAGCTACTTTAATCCTCTGAGAGAGTTTTGCCTGTTTTTTGTTATTGGAAGAGTTTATCAGGGTAATTAAGGGAAAATGAAAGCCAGTCTTTCCATTTCACACAAAAAAGCAAAGAAAAAAAATACTCTCCCTTGCTTTAGATTTGAATCTACAGTTTATACTGTATATTTGAGTGGAAAAAAATGTACAGCCTAAATCTTTAAAGCCTAGTTTGAGTAGTTCTTATTAATATTACTTAAATTTCTTCCTGTACAATGAAATACAACTTTAACCTCAAGACAACAACATCTGTTTAAAAATACAGAGGGTTTTCTTTTTCAAGATTGAAACATAAGCCCCTCCCACTCCCACCCAAACACCACCCCAACTAAAATTGGACTTTATTAATATATACTTCTGTGTGTGTGTTGAGTTTTGTCATGTCTTTTTTCCCTTTTTTGAGTGTGTGTGCGTTGTGTTTGTGTATACAAGTGTATTTTCTATGTCATTTACTCACAACACTGTAAACATACATAGACTATATTACATGTGCTTGCACTGGTTCATCGAATTTGGTTGACTTCACTAGAACACCACAAAAGAAGTGTAAGTTGGGGGGGAGAGAAAAGAAAACACAAGACATATCCCTGGGGGGGGGGAGGTTGGAGGTCCAGCAGGTGCTTGTTGAGGTTGGTTGTTGGGAACGAAAGCTGGAGAGTTAACTATTATTTGTTTATTCATTTAGTTTTTTTTTTTGTAAGTTAGTCTCTGCCAGGGTGGAGTTCCAGCCAGAGACAAGCTCAGTGGCCTTGCTGAGGGACGTCCCACACACACACGCGTTCACATACACACAGCTGCAGCAGGAGTGGAACAGGTGAGGCACGCTCCTTCATTGTGGTAAGGAAGAGGTGGTGTCGTCCTTCCAGAGAAAATGTGACTGGACAGGAACATATGGCTTAGACCCGCACCATACATGGATCACCACTAGGGAGCAGTGTCACAGGTCCGCCGAGGAGAGAGAGAAGCTTTGCGCTCGGGCTTTAGGGAGGGAATGCTAAGTCCATTTGCAGTCCCCATGGAGTCCACCGCTACATCAGAGGTTCGCCTTTAATATCAGTGTGAGCCTGGTCTGCCTCTCTCAGTCGTTGGGGGTAGGGTGGGGGTAGGGTGGGGGAAGGGGGGGGGCAAGGGTGGTGGGGAAAAACAGAAGTCCACCAGAGCAAAAATGGAGTTTGAAAAAGGAAAGGGGGAAATGCAGGCATCAACCAGGTAGTTCACAAATAAACACGTCGAAGGTCTCCTGGTGAAGTGATGGTGTTGCACTGTGGGCAGAGTTTTTTGTTTCCCTGTTGAATAAAAAGAAAGAAAAAAAAGGGAGACAGCCTGGTCAGTTTATTGTCCTTGACATAAAACAAAATGGGTGGAAAATGGCAAAGAAAGTGGCAAAACAGCATGTGTATCAGGCCTGAAAGCTCCCGATCAGGCCATGTGAAGCTGTTCTGTTCCTCAACCTGTTATTTTTGGCCATATTACCAAGGCTTAATGTGGATCACTCCAAAATCTTTTGTAATATGGGGAGAGTGTATGCAAATGTACAGGCTGAATGCCGTAGCATTAGAGTCAGCTAAGAAAGTCTGAACCGTTAATAAACGGTGTTACAAAAAGCATACTGGAAAACACGTGTGCAGAGTGAAGTTTGCTAAGCCCAATAGAGGTAAACTGCTATATTCTTCCTGTCAGACAGAAACAGAAATTCCTCATTTAGTGTGCTGTTACTAGAAATAGAGGGAACGGAGAAAAGGGATGGACGTGCAGACAGTGGCATAACTATGAGGAATTTCTGTACCACTGTTGATAATCTCCATGCAGAGCCTTCACACACCTCTGCCACAGAGCCACTGTGCACACACACGGCCTGTCTTGAACTCAAACACTAACACACACAGCACTAGGACAGACACAAGCTCACTTCAGAAGAGAAGGAGCAGGAGTTTCTGCCCCAGACAAGAGAACACACAGCTGTGAGCAAATACAGGCGTCTGGGAACTGGGGATGCCAGTACATAAACTTCGGACTCTCTCTCTCTCTGTCAGAAATGTCTCTCTCTCTGGTCAGTAATGTTAACATTCTCCCTCAGACAGTAGGTGACTAAATAATACAGCATGACATCCTAACTAGTGCTGTAGTCTAGAGGTCTGATATCCGACCTGAGCCCAACAGGGTCCAACAAAATACTGGTTTCTAGGCGATATCCGGGCCAATTTTTCATTTATTATTCTACTCAGTTTTGGGTCTGATGTGCATTTTCTAATGAGTGGTTTGTCATGTAGTAGGTATGCTTTCAATTTGAAGGATCATGCCTACATAAATTTCGCACACTCATGTACTACAATCCTTGATTTTTTACCGTTTAGTTTGACTGATTCAAAATTTTTCTCACTTATTTTCTAATAATAGACATTATGGAGTCAATACAGTTACAACCTACAAGGCTAGTTAAAATAGCTCTTGGTAGTCACCTCACTATTAGGAACTTCATACAGAGACACACAGAGGAGTGTTTCACTTTTCACTGCTGTAGTACAGACGAAAATGTTTTGTACAGATTTTTTAATTTATTATAGAGGACATCAAAATTCTAAAGCCTGTTCAGAAGTGGACTCCAATCTCCAATGCAATATTTTTACAAGAGAAGGAAAAACGTTCTTTGATGTAACTGCGTTCTTAAGTGAGACTATACAAATCCCAATTCGTTTCTTAGCTGCTATACTTGTGTATAATGTAACTATACCTCTGGTCTTCTTGTACCAGTGCTCATGCAGATCCATATTACTGCTTTGTACTCCAGAAACCTTGTCCAATTACTCCTGGTTCTCTCATCTACTGTATTTCCTTTGTTCAGGTTCGTGAGGGTTACCTGCATTTTACAACAGGCTCCTCCTTCGGCTATGTGCAGGAGCGCTGTCTCTAACCAAATTACACGCATTTACTTTGATCAAGACGCAAGGAGCCCCAGCGTGCTGCTTTTATTGCTGTCTTCAGGCAACAGTTTTAATGCCCACATTAGTAACGAGCCTCTATGGCACACACAATTCTCTGACCAGCCCCCCTCCCCTTTCCCTTCATCAGTGTTGTACATAGAGGGTCTTGTGAAGAGAGGACAGGAAAAAGGCTGATTTAATCTAACACATATTGAAAAAGGGCTGAGGCTGTGAAACATTTATTTATTGCTTCCTCATGTAGCAGCAGAATAGGCTCGGCTTCCCTGAGAGGAGTGGCTGAAAAGAGCTTAGTGCGTAGGAGGACAGACGAAGAGAGGACATATCTATTTGCATGTGTTTGTGTGTGTGTGCATGTGTATATTGAATTGGCTGTATGGGGACTGTAAACGGCAGCAATTTCAAGTCTTGGGATGAAAGGCATGGTGAGAGAGATGTCCAGCAGAGACAGGTAAGAGAAAAGAGAAAAGAGAGAAAAGCTTGGTTACAGATACGTGTTGTCATGTTGCTGTGTGACCAGCTCTGTGTGGAGATGCAGGGTTCTCACCAGAGTCCTAAGCCAGCATTCTTCACAGTGGACATGCCAACACTGGATGGAAGTGAGGGGTGCTGTGTAGGAGTCCTGTTGGGGGGTGAAAAAAAAAAAAACATCTGTTATCCTAAATCTAACAAACACAACAGCAAACACCACACAGATACACAATCACCATACATGCCTAACAAAAACACACCCAAATGAGACGTCACCAGCAGGCAGCAGCAGTAGCACAGCACGCAGGATGGGCAGGCAGTGAAGGGGCACTGCAGGAGTGTGTGCGTGTGTGTATGAGTGTGTGATGATCCAGTGCAGGGTGGGGATGGGCAAGGCGGGTTGAGGTCTGTGGGTAGGGGGCACAGAGAGGCTTACCCTCCGGAGTGGCAGTAGCCTCTTAATCGCGCTGCTGCCTGGGATGAAGCCTCTGTAAAAACAGCAGCCAGAGCCCAGGGGTGGGGCCTCTGCGCCCCCGTGCCTCGCCAGCCCCCCGCCCTTGCCGTCAGGCCCTGTTGGGAATCGTTTCCGCTGCAGGGACACGCAAGAGCGCCACTGAGAACGAGAACGCGCCCACTACAACGCACACACACACCCGAAAAAAGCTAACGCAAGGATGTGGAAGTGGGCAACACAACATACAATGTGAAAGGCAGTGGAGGATGATGGAGGAGAGCTTCTGTTGTGTTTCATAGGGACATTTAGCCGGGACCTTTAGGCACACGTTTATACGTTACTACAGGGTGTAAAAAAATATATGATGCATCGATTTTAAGGTGATGTCTGAGCTGCACTGATTTTGGAATGGTATAATGGTATAATTATGTGCAAATAATGTTCAGTAAAATATTTGCTTGTTTTTGCCCAATAAAAATCTTTGGTTTTTCTCCAATGTAAACCAACCAAAACAAACAAAAAAAAAAAAACATGTCACAGTTCCACTGGTTATATCTGTGCACTCCACGTATTTTTAAAACAATCTCTGAATGGGACCAAAATAATCAAACTGAATCTTAGTTAAGTGTGAAATTTCCTGATGCATGTAAAGTCAGAAATTAACATCCCTTCTAAAGGAGTAAACACATCCCATTTTCACTTGGGCAGAATTACGCATGTGGATCAAGCTGGGAGGCCTGCAACAGCTAATGTGAACAGAAGATGGCAGTAGATCTACACCGATGAATACCACTGGCTCCCTAAATGCAATGTGACTGAGAACATAAAAACTGTAGAACTGGCCTGTAAAGCTCAAAGAAAATTAGAATTGCCCCATGTATAAAATGCACAAAAATGTATATGAACAAAAACAAGCCTAAAAAAAAAAATCCAAATGACGAATTCTCAGGGGTGCAGCAGAGTACAGTACAGTCAACCGGCCTCTACAGAAGGGAACCGCTGCCCTCTGAGGGCATTAATCTACCAGTTTTTTCTTTGTCAAGATGACTTTTGCAGTCATTGTTGCCTGAAGGTCCATGGCAGCGCAAAATCTTTCAGCGTTCATTCTGCGGTCATGCTTTGCTCTCTTTGGTAAAAAAAGCAGAATACCACCACAAAACGTCTACCTACTTGATGTATAATTGCTAGGAAATTATGAGGATGTTCAACATTCATGAAGATGGCATGCAAAACAGGCAAACCAAGGGAGTGCATAAATATGCCATGTGATCATGCAACGTCTTCTTACCATACAGATGAGACACTTGTATCTGTCTCCTCGGAGGATCTGCTTCTCCAGTTCTCGAATACGTGCCTTCAGTGCCTCCAGTGTGGTCCCTGTGGAGTCCTCTGTGATTCTGCAGAGTTACAAAGCTCATGGTCAATCAGGGCATTACATACCACCAAACTAAAATCATATCATAGCTTTTCTGTCACTATGGTACCATGTTTACAGTGATCTAATCATTTTCCTTTTAACTCTACACAACATCAAAATAAAAATTTCAATGCAGACCATTTTGTAAAAATTCTGAAGTTTCGAGAATTTCAAAAAAGGTTTAAAGAACTGGCTGGTTCAGGCATCACTTCTTCACACAGCATGGTGTTTAAGGCAATACTCTAAGAGCGAATTAACCAACCCCATCTGTCCATCTTGAGCCCTCACTAAAGATCCACTGATGAATGCCCAAGGGCTGGTGAATGTACATTTAACACTGTCCGTAGCATATGAACTAGCAATAACTAAATCAATATGGCTGCCATTGATTGTGCAGCACAGTGCTTGGTGAGATGTTTATGGTGATCCGCTCATTTTCCAGCCAGATGGAGCGCTGATCTACAGTATCGATTGGAAGGTGCACCAGCGTTCTCCCAGGCGTTCTCCCCCCGATTAGTGCCTGCCCGTTTCGCCGGCTTTTCCGATAGCACCATTTATTACATGCCTGTGTCCCCCCACAGTGAGAACTCGTCCAATGCACACACGGGCCTCTCAGTAAGCGGGATGTAAATCAGGAAAGGGGTCATTAAGAGGCAGGAAGAGCTGTTTATGGACTGCCAGCTCCCCTATAATGCCAAACGGAGAGAACAATACCCATGCAGACGAAGAATCATAGGCTTCCTCAAGAGCCCGCACTTCAGACTGCGCTGCAACCAGGACAACAGGTGTAGAGATTATGGGAATAATGCATGGTGGGATACTGAATGATAAACTGCTCAGAGAACGTCTTCTATATGCTGTGAATGAAAGTGGGGTGTGCAAAAAGGCAAGCTATTCAGTATGTCAATACGATTCATTAGCAAATACTTTGTGATGAGAACAAAAATAATAGTAATCTACTAATCAACGTATTACCATAAATTCAGTTGAGGGCTTTTGTTTAGCACAAATTGGTTTTAAACACTCCTGCTTTAACTCAGTATTTAGGTTTAGTAGATGTGTTTAAGCAAGACACTGACTAGTCTCACAGGGCCAGCCATGATCTCGAAGCAAGAAGGTCTGGGGACAACAATGAGAAATTTTGGGCTAAAGGTGGGTGGGAAAAATCTGAAGGTAAAATTTCTAAAGTAATCCAACACCTCATGAAGGCATCACGTACAGGGCAACGATGTACGCATAATTTAGCATGGTCAAGAAGTCAGACAAACTCAAATTAAGCATGCAGGTGTGTATCACGTGCAGAAAATCCATTACATTCAGTGAAAACAAACATTAGCTCTTACATGGGAAAAACTGGTCAATTAGCTAACGGCAGCATGTCACAAGGTACTTTTGCTCAAGTTCATGTCTGTAATCTGGACATTAAAAGAGGACGGAACAAACAGAGGAATTTGAGGGTGGTTTTAGAGGTGGCGTACCCTTGCTGGCAGTGGAAAAAACACCAAAGGTTTAACAAGTTGTGCCCATGTGTGTATTCTCACTATGGGACCATGTCTAGCCCATGAGACCAGGAAATCGCTACATTTTGCAGGACTCCTGCCATCTAGGACCAGAACTGGACTAGAATTATCAATCTAATAAAAATCTCCCAAAAGATAAGAATGATGATGAAGTCTAAATATATTGTATCTAGGTTATGTGGGTGAAGATTGAGTTGATGCCTCAGTGTAAGCCTTTCCCCAGTGGCATTCATAGCATAGCTCCCAAAGTCACAAGGGCTGGGTGAAGACCTTGGCCAAGGAGAGCTGGACAAGCTGGACAGACTGCCGGTCAGCTATTTGTAGGCCTACAATCAGCACAGGGACCATAAAGCTTTAAAATCTCTTCTTATTAGTGAGCAGCTTGTAAAAAAGCATTTAGCCTTGATTAGCGTGCTTGCTTATAAAGCAGACAGAGGAGTGTGCATGCACCACGCTCCATGCCCGCTGTTTTCCTTTAACGGCTTCGTAAAACGCCGTGCTGCACTCTGCCATCAGGCCGGCACCAAGTGGAACTTTTCCCCAATAAAGTCCAACCCCACTCACATGCACTGCCATGAATATTCATTGACTAGTGATTTATAGAAAACCACATTCTAAAAGTTATTTAATTCCCTCGGGTAATAAAAGGGGGTTTTAATCTGTCTTTATGTGCAGAGAGTAGATGGAGTGCTGGGCTTTGGTTTACTATAGGTCCACACACCCACACCCACACACACACGAGACAGAGAGGGCAGGATGAGCTCACCCACAGAGGCAGAAAATAATCTACCTGCTGATGAGCGTGCAGTGAGAGAGTTTGGATGGAGACATTAAGCAAGCGTTTAACAGACAACACACACTGAATGAAGCACTGCCAAATTTTACGTAGGCTGATAATGCCTTGATATCGTCTTGGGGAGAGTGACATGGGCTCAGCCAGAGAGTGATGCTGGAAGGACACAAATAACTGCAGAAAGGCTTTGCAATTTGACTGCTGGCTCTTTAGTGCAAAGGCACTGTCTTTGTATCAGCACCAACCAGCTATTGTGGACAGGCACTGTGATTTTCTAGGCAGTGCTTTCTGGTGAGATACTTCTGGGACTGCAGAAGGCCAGCCAAGTATGTGTGGGCCCTTCTGCACATTTTGGTGCTAGTATGTGGACATTTATTTCAATAGAGCTTTTCACAAGGCCACAAATCAGCTCCACACTTCCATAGCTGAAACCACTAGTTTGCAAGCCAAATGAGACAGAGGCAATGTAAAAGTGAAGGGCCAGACAAAACTGAATAAAGGAGAAATCAATGTTCACAGCAAGATATCCATAATGAGCATTACTAACCCGAGAGAAGTACATGTTTAGGTATTTAGGCTCAGGCACAAAGAAGGCATTTAAAGCTGTTTCTCACTCCATTCTCAGTGGTAACCAGAGCGTGGGCCTTGCCTATCAAAGCTGGCCCTTAATGTAACAGGAGGGCTGTCATGGTTCAAGTTTAGCCAGCCATGGGTCTATCTATTACAAGTTCTACAAGTTCCACATAGATGCACGGATGCAATAAATTTTCAGTGAAATCTGACTGGTCACTGTTTCAACTTATGGATGGAGGTGCTGCGCCTCAGTGTCTGTCTTTTTGATTATTCTGAGTAAATCTATCAATCATTACAAGAAAATGCCTGTCAAGCAGGAGCAACCTCCTCATCCCTTTCCATGCATTTTAACTCTCAGTGAAGCTTACGTCACCTTCTTTTTGGCCAGCTTCTTGTAAGAATTTTCCTGTTCCACCTTAAAAGGTGCAGCAGTTAGGACTACATTCTGGCGATTCAGCTTCTTGTTTGAATTTTCCCGTTCCATCTTAAGTGGTGCATGCACAATGCTGTGTGGGCGGTCACTGTGTGAAGAGGTCAAAACAAAATGTGGAGCGGGCCAACATTTTCACAGGGCGGGACTAACATGCACTCACGGCCAGACTGACTATGAAAACAAAAAAACACAGAAGCTCAGATTACAACACAACAAGAGGGAGTGTTCTCATCTCACCATTGCCTTCACATAGAAAATAACTATTTCCTGCTATATTAATGTTAATGTTGTATATATATACAACCTTTAATAACATAACTTAATAACTTAACCTAATAAACTTGATGATAACCTAAAAACATATAGACACCCAGAATCATTGATAAGAAGCACTAAAAGCTATTTGAGTGCTAGTAGTGCTAGCTTGGGGAGAATCTTCAGTCTGTTAGATGTGAGTTACAAGCCAGGTCCATGATAAATTACACAACTGAGCAACATTTGTGCCTTACGTTGGTGTAACACTGCATCCTATGATATTGGACACAGGAAGAAAACCTATACACGGTGGAGGCCTTCTTCAAAGAAAGGTACAGCAGCAAAAAAACAGCAGGAGAAGAGAACAGTCATCAGTCAGAAACTCAGGGAAGATTCAGTTATTTGCAAAGCGGTACAGAAACCTTCTGCATTGTTTCAAGATGAGCAAGACATTTGGCGGTGATAACCAGCATAGGATGCTTAATTTATCTTGTCGTGGAAGAACAGACTGAAGCGGGGCCAGAGATGACCCCTGACCCCTCCAACATCACTAAGCATCCAGTCCAGAGAAAGCATGCTGAATTCATCACGGAGATTTTTTCCTACATCCCTTCCACCATGTAAAGCTACATTCAAGCCTCCTCTCTCCCTCTCACGCCCACCACTTCTGTCTCACATGCACACACACACCCGTTGACCATCCACAATGAATCACTGTAACTAAAGCAGACAAATCTCATTTTCATTGCAGATTGAAAAGCACACGTTCTGCAAACAGTAAAGCGGGGAAATTGTTTTGCGTTTCCCGCTGTAGTGGAATCGTTCAGCTTCTTGTCTGGCCTCTTTAAAGTGCACTAAGATTAAGGCCCTCTGCTTCAGGAAATTGGAAATAAAATCATCGCCTGGCTATACCCATATGTTTGCATCCAGGGCCTGAAGTGAGCTCTTAGGATCTGGAGAACTGTTCCGTAAAAGTAGTGCCAATTACAAAAAAGCCATTACACAAAAAAGTAATGTTTAATCAATACATAATGTATAATATAAACCACAACCCAGAAATACAAGCACCGTATACATTACACTTTGGAATATGCTGCTATTATATTGGAGGGTGTTTAGCTTTTCAAAATATTTTTTAACATAAATTAGCATTTGTTCTTTATTGGTTTGTAATATTTAGAAACCAACAATAGAATATTTAAAAATACTGCAATCATACTGCAATAAAGACTAAACAGGTTTATTTGAAAAACAATATTACACACGTAAGTATTTGGGACAATATCTATAATAGTACTACCTAGAGCTGGGCGATATGGCCAAAAATGTTATCACGATAAACAAAATTCATATCGTTCAATATCGATACATATCGCGATAAATGTAAAATCATTATTTCTTTCAAGTTTGAAGGCTGATTTTTGCTCCTGGGTGGTTAATTGCTGTTTTAAACTATCCTGTATGGTCGGAACACAACAAACACTCAGCAAACAGTGGAACATTTCACAGATCTGTCATGGGAGAGTGGGAGAAAGTGTCTGGTGAGCTGTTTTTACCAGCTGGAAAAGCATGGCTATTTTTGTAATAGTCATAATTTAAGAAAGAAAACAGATTATTTTTAGCTGGTGACGAGCGCTCGGCTACCCCGTTACAAATGACATCACAGTATTCAGACACCAGCTAGCGACGACTGGATTTCTCTATTCAACTGTAGTAGTTTAAGGGGTGAACCTCAATATATCTAACACCAGACAAACGGAGTCCTCTTTTTAGGTATGTTTAAACTGAAAGCGGTGCTTGTGTGTCTTGTTTGATCTACAGTATCATCAATTCTCCATGCTGTGTGAGTGACAGAGCGCTGCTTCAAGTTAGCCAGCTGCTAAAAACAGCTAGCCTGGAAAGCTACCGCTCTCCCGCTCTCCAATGCCTCACAGCTTCCACAGTTTACTTTTGTTTAAATCAGGGCTGTAATTTACATGAACCCACTTCTTTCTTTCACTTTCGTTGCTGGTGAATGCACTAATACTAAAATATGACTGAGCGCTGTAACAGTGCTGTAGTTGTGAGGATTGTGATTGTGATTTAACGCTGCTAAAGCTGGTTAGGATGTTAGGAAAGAGGTGAGTTTGCTGTAGGACAGTATAGTTACACCACTGACCTTGTCACTTACACTCGGTCACAGGAGAACAGATCGCCAGTCGCTCCACTCAAAAAGGGAATGTATAACTCCGCGTTTCTGTTACTAAAGACTCATCTTACTCGTGGCCCCCTCCCTCTCTAATCATGTAGAAAAACTCAGAACAGCAGAGTAGTGTCGCTTTCTTGCAGTAGAAAACACCACCAAGGCTTTCACTGAATGTGGAAGGGTGAGAATGGTGTATTATATCGAACATTTATCGAACATGTCGTATCGCTCTATCGAGAAAAATTTATATCGTGATAATTATCGTTATCATTTTATCGCCCAACCCTAGTACTACCTTGAAAATAATTGTATAACGTACACATTTCACCCCTCCTACTCAAACCTTTCAGCTTTTTAAACCACCCTTTGGTCAAAATATGTGCTTTTAACAAGTTTGGGAAAGCTGCATCTTGAAAATATTCTTAAAGTAGTAATAAATGTTTAACGTTAACAGAACCTTTTGAGGTATTTATTTTCTTTACCTTATGGAAAACTCAATCGAAAATTAAAAATTTCAAAAGCACACTCAAACATGACAAGCAGAGCATAGGGAACAGTACCACAAATGTCTGACTGCTATCATGTGTAGAACTAAGAATGGTAAAACAACCCCCCTGCCCACCAGTTTACCCCTTCTCCACCCTCCATGACCCCTCAGTGCCTGATTAATGATATAATCACAGAGAACTGTGTCTGCCTCCCCTTCCATAACACGATATAGCGTAACATCCCGTGCACTAGCAGATCGAATCAGACGGCAGAGAGCAAGGAAGCACCTCAGAGGAGAGAGAGGCTTGCTGTCAGGGAGAGATAGATAGATGGATGGAGATGAGCAGCAGCCCCAGAGAAATATTGCTGGAGATATTAAATAAACGAGTGTGTGCGTGTGTGTCACGTCTGGAGCTAAGCGCTAAGCTAATAGAGGGGGGCTGCACTCATTGCTTGTTCTCCTGCTCCGACATCAAACAGCTGCAATGATTCATTCCCCAGCATGCTAAAACACTTAATGCCCCCCCCCCCACATGCACACGCTCAGCCTTGCCTAAACGTGCTGTAGAGCTCTCTCTCTGTGTGTGTGTGAGTGTGAGTGTGAGAGAGAGAGAGAGAGAGAGAGAGAGAGAGAGAGAGAGAGAGAGAGAGAGAGAGAGAGAGAGAGAGAGACACTGCGGGGAAAGCAATGAATCAATCAATCTAAGCTGTCACGCTTCTGCTGCATCACTTAGGACCACTGTTCCGTCCATCTTCATCCTCCCACTCACACACCCACACACAGGCCATCTCACACTCACACACACACACAAGCACTCTGACAGTGTTCTCAACGCCACTGACTAACACCTTCATTTCCACACACTCCGTCTGACATATCGAACATGCATAAATGCAATTTCCCCCCAAACACACAACTTTAACAGCATTTTCCTCCCTGTTTACATGGCAAATGCCCTTAAACAGGCACTCCACAACGGTCATGGTGTAGCAGCTGAAGCTGTTCCTTCTGATACACACACAGTGATATACCTTGAAGGCAGGTGGCACTTGCTCCCAGTGTACTGATGGGAGAAAGCAATTGAGCTAGATCTGCTCTGCCTATTCACTACTTCTCTGATATTTAATATGAGGCCCAGGGATGGGCAGATTGATTCAGCTGTAGTGGACAGCTCTCCCATGAGAACAGTACTCACAGAGAAAGACTAAATAAATGAAAGGACAAAACAGAACGTGCAAGGAAATCTATGAAATCTTTTTTTTAAGCCTTTGCAAGGCTTTGTATTTCCTCTTAGGTGACGTGGCTAAAGACTGGCCTGCATTATTTTAACCGAAACAGAATAATTTGGATTTCATAAATGATTCACTAAAAACATTGATCTGGAACCAAGATGCTTACCAAAATTATATATAAATTTTTATATATATATAAAGGTTGAGGTGGAGAAGTCTGACACTGGTGATTTGGTGCTGGTTATTCCAACACAAGGAGAAAGCAGGGCCTTAGGAGAGCCGAGCTGCTGCCCCACGTGTGACCCAAAGACAGCAAGAGAAATGGAGCGGCCACGGGACAGTTCTGATGTAGGCATGTAGAAGAAGGCAATCAGCACCCCCCCCCACACACACACACACACACACACACACACACACACAACTAGGAGCTCTGACCCCAATTACCCATGCAGAGGCTGCCCCCCCACCCTCGCAGGGGGGAAATTGTTTTGCGGCTGCGTGCTTGTCGAGGAATATGGATGAGGACATGGAGATGAGGGAATTAGAGGGGCTGGCCTTTTCACACGAGGCAGGTTATTTAAATTCGTCTGCAGCCTAGGGCAGCCTGCTAGACCACTGAAGCCTTCTCCCTAGCTTTCTCTCTCTGGAGAGGTAAGACTCACCAGCTCAGTACCAATCCAAACCTACTTCTCTTAGTGCCTTCCTTTCTGCACGTCCACAGTGCAGGGCTGACAGGATTGAGTTTAGGATTGCAGAACTAAGTCTACAATTCAGTGGCAAACTGAAATTAATTATACAGATTTGGAAATGGGAGATGCAAAAATGAAATGTGAAATGACAACTGCAAAGAAGTGGTTTAATTTTCTTTTAACTTCAAAGTTTTATGGTATTTACTGAATAATTTGACTTAAGGGGTTAAACTGTCCCTCCTGTCTCTCTCTCTTCCAGATGGTATCTGCTTCGGACTCCTCCTCTGTTACTTCACACAATCAGAACCTCACCATGACTAATAACTGCTCTGCTATGGCTATCAGCATACTGTGTGAGGTGGAGAACGAAGCGGGAGCATTAGCATTCGCAAGCCGTCCAGGGAGTCTGGCCCAGACGAGACTCAGCTGCCTGGGATCAATACCCCGAGCCCCTCCCTGTGATCGAGGCTTGCTCCAGAGAGATGAGCCCACTAAATGCATCATTTATGACCCGCCAGTGCCTACACAAACTCATCTCACTCCAATATGCTGGCTGCCTCTAGGCCTCTAGAGGACAGGGGCACGAGTGTGTGCGAGTATGTGGGTGTGTGTCCAGTGTCTGTGTACACCTAAGGCCAAACTCACTTCTCGATCTCACTGTTTTTGCAAGTCCTAGGTGCGGTGGACGTCGAGGCTTCCTGCTTGCTGCTCTCGCCATTGCTGGTGGATGGCATTTCTGCAGATACACCCATATTATGTCACAATGAGGAAAAAAGTCTATGTCTCGGCCTGCACACAATACTCCATTCAACTAATCTAATGAAATGACAGATTTTTTAATGAAAAAACATGTTCCTTTTGTAATTCTTCAATTAAGTTTCATTAAAGCACACATAAAAAGTAAAACAAACTGATATATTTACAGAACAATAAGACAAATAATTAAATTAATGCACAACTGGCATTTGGCAGTGTTATTTGGAGTATGGCTCATGACGAAACATCACTTAGACTATGAGAAACTTGTGGAAAACCTGCAGACCAAAGCGAGACTCACCGTCGCTGGCCCATTTAGAGAATTCTGGTGTTATCCTGTTGGATGGCATGCCACCACTGTTGAGAAAAAAACAAAAAACAAAGACGCAACATACATTTAGCACGCAATCATGGTGCAAAGCTCTAAATAGGCAGTTTCTTACTGTTATTAATGAAACCATAATAAAAAAACAGGAACATATAAGGAGGGGCCACTCACTTCAGGACAGCTCCGCGTAGTGCCTCACGTTCTTTGGTCTCCCCTTGGTCTTCCCCAGAACACGGGATGATATCTGCTTCAGTATATCTGAAAACACTGGGTTAAGGAACTCAACACTTAATTTTAGCTATAGACTTGCCACAAAACATAGTGGTGGTGCAAAGCTGTGAAAGCCCGGTATTCGTGCATGAAGGATACTGCGCTTTGCCGTACTCTAGTGTGTCATCGCCATCCACGTCCAGGTCAGCATCGCTGTCATGGCTTTCCTTCGTGGTGCACATGGCAAAGCCTGTTCCTATTGAACAAAGCAAGAAAGAGAGGCTTTTAATTAAATCCCAATTCTACATAAAAATACTTAAAAGCTTTTCCGCTTTCTCCCCTCCACAGACTTGTTCAGTGAGTACCATCTACTGCGCTAAAGATAAATCCTAGATCTAATAACATCAACATGACATCCCATTTCATCAGGCACTACATGTGCCCCACACATAGAAAGAAAGGAAAAAAGAGAAAGACAAAAAGAAAAAACAAAAAACATATCGCTGTTGTCAGAAGAAAACCTTGTATCTCTATTTTTTTTGACGTTTTTCAGTTTTTGACAACTTGAAAATGCCCGTTACCCTTTACATTGTAAGGAAATTTCATGATGAATGGATTAAAAGAAATGACCCAAAATTACATGGAAAAAGTCTGGATCCATTGACTTACATTAAAAGTAAAGTGGGTTTTTTCCTTCCCCTGTAAAGTTACCATTTTGGAGATATGAGGTTTTCTTCTAACAATAGCGATATACTGATTAATATTTTATGAAGAACATGTACGGACCTATACTTAACACGTAAACATCAAAGCCTTGCTTTTCAGCATCTAAGCTGCAGTGACTCATTGTCTTGCCTCAATTTGCTCCACCCCCACCCACTTTGCAGAGGCCAAAGCAACATTAATTAGCTGACCCAGCAGTCTGATTGAAGCGGAAATGGCTGTGGCTCCACATACTAGGCCAAGTGCAGGTATCACAGGCAGGCTAAACAGGGCTAGTGTCAGAGGCCTGTCAGGCAGAGGGGCGCAGCAGCTGACTGGCATCTCTATAAACCCAGTGATGAGCGCACAGACAAACTCCAGCCTGCGGCTGACTGCTGCTTTCAGTTCTAGTTAGGGCAGGAATGCAAGCAGAACAGCCTGACGGCTTTTGTGGCGGGTGGAGGGTACGGGGTACAGATACTGCTGATTGAGTAGTGTTGGGCGGTGTGTGTGCAGAGACAGGGTGAGTGAAAAGAGGAATGAGAAATCGGACTGCTGCCTCCTCTCATCCAACTGACTGATGCTGGAGTGGACGGCTGCTGCACGGTCTTCAGCTGTAGGAAGAATGAAAGCTTTCAGCACATGGAGTAAAAGTGAGGAAGACCAGAAGAAGGACAAGCTCTCCCCAGGCTTCTCCCTGCCTCCATAAAGGGAGCCCGACAGGCCAGAAAGAGGATAAAATGTCACAAACACTCACCCACCTGCACCAGATTTTTTTTCTTTTTTATAAAACAACACGCCGATGGTTTTTAGTGATCAAATAAAAGGAAGCTTTTAAGTTTTATTTGGTCCCTGTGGCTGCGCTGGCATATGTGAACAATGCCTCAGCTGCATAAATCTGGTCTCCTCATTCAGAAAGCTCCACTTGGAAGAGACTCACTAGCTGCGAGGACTAGGGACACCCTGCAATTTTAGCCACCGAGAAAGTAAAAATGAAGAAATACTTTTACAGAAAACGTTACACTGTTCTCATTTTTATAAGTAGATGTACAAGTTCTAACTTCCTAATATTCATTATGACTGAAATAATTTGAAATCAGAGGTTAAAAAGACACTGCGTCTTTTGCTGTTCAATCTAGGAAAGCCCTATAAAGATTCAACTGAAAGTCTGATTTCTTTTCAACTGAAAGACTGAATCTTTTGTTAATTTACTGTGGAGATGTGGGGACAAGCACCAGAGAAATGAGAAAAAAAATCCAAATAAATAGATTGTCCTGACCACTAATGGCACCCAGGACTGGGAATGATGTGGCAGGCCACACAGCCCAAAATCACTGTTAATCCAATCAATTGATCAAGCTATGGATCCTGCGGGTAGTTACTAATGCACGACTAGAGCCAGGAAGGCAGTGCTGGAGCATTGATCTAGTAGGCGCAGCCTGATCATTGCCAGCAGAGGAACACTCTGCTTTAGACTGGAATCTGGTTTGTTACAACTAGAGCAATGTAATATGTCAGATTAGTGTTCAAGCACTGATGTGCTTACGTTAGCTTTACCCTGTGCACAGAATGGTGAGTAAAAGGGACAACTAGACAGAAAGATGCAAATACACACAAGCAAACACATACAAGCCCTCTATAGCCCCATGTAAGCAGTGCAGGGCTGTATACCTGAGAGGTGTTGTGGGGGGCAGGCACTGCTGTTAAGCGTTCCTGGCAGGCAATCTAATCTGTGCTGAAAAGGTCAGCGCCGCTCTAACTGCCTTTCAGCCGCATTATGCACGCTGCTGCACGGCCTCTCTCTGCCTGCCCCCCTCCGCTGGGACGGGGCCTTCCTCCTCCCCTCCACCGTCAACACACACCCGATCAACATAGCATCCCATGCAGACACACACACACACACACAGGATGTGTACCCAGTACTGGTTAAGCAGACACAGACCACTACTGTCAGAAAGGCATGTCAAGTAAGCTTTAGGGGGGAAAAAAAGCAACCTTAGCAACAGATGCAAGTTGCGTCCAAAAAGGTTTGTGTGATAAAATGATAACAATAATGATCAAAACATTGCAACTCTTGTAATTATTTTTTTTTATAACAATAATGCATAATTGATGTACTAAAACAATCAATTTGGTATCAGAAGCCAAGGCTTGAATTCTGAACAGCTGCTTTGTTGGTACACATCTTCACAAGATCCACAAGACAAGGAGGGAGAAGTCTAGCCGTCCACTTGCTACAACACACACAGTACTGTTAGTGATCTATTTTCAGCAGTGAAATGATGGAAAGCACAAAAGAAGTGTAGTGTAGAATTTGTGTTTTCCACCATCAGAAAGTGCTAATTATAGATAATTGTGAAAATCAAATAATATAGGAAGGTTTTTTGGCTACACTGTCCACATTAGGACCAACATCAATGGCTCAGCTACACAAATGTTGTGCTCATACAATCACCTACAAGATTACATGCTAACCTCGACATGCATATTACACGCTCTTTCTCTGCTGTAGCGCACCTCAAGTTTATATTACATGCTAATCTACATATGTAGGGGCTGACACGCCATGCTAATCTACATATGTCACTGCAGGAAAGTGTGACAGCAGTGGGACAATGTGAGTGCACAAAAAGATACAAGACATAAATAACATGAAACACATTTGGGCCCTCCACCTTGTTGCCATGACACTTATCGTCCCTTCACAGTATGTTGAACAGGTCAAAGTTCCCCCAATCAGGATGGCATTTAGCATGTCCCACTCAAAGAAGTGAGGAGGAAAGAGTACAGAAACCTTCTATAAAGAAATGATTTACAAAGGCTTCGGCATCCCTTGTGCTCAGCACCAAATCTCCTCCATCTCCCTCGATCTATCCCTCCGTCCTCTATAGCCGCCACGCCTATCTGTACATCAGGCTCACAGCTCTCCTAAGCCTGGGACACAGGAGGGCCAGTGCTTCTGCGCCAAAAAACTGATCCTCTTCGATTTCTCTTCTCTCTTCCCCCTTTCTCTCATGATCTTTTTGCTCAGTTGAAAGCATTTCCCCTCTGCTTTCTTCCTGGCCCTCAGAGAGAGAGAGAGAGACAGAAGGAAGGAGAGAGAGAGAGAGAGAGAGAGAGAGAGAGAGAGAGAGAGAGAGAGAGAGAGAGAGAGAGAGAGAGAGAGACTGGTGCTGGAGTCGATAGGCGTCTTATCCGATTGAAAGGCTCTCTTCAACCCCCCTATCTGCGTTCTCCCCATCCTCTCCCGGGGACTGGAGGGATTCCACTACGAGGGTCCATCGGCCGCTCGAGGACTTCAGCCAAGGGCTTTCAAGGCAAATCCACCTTTCTGAGCGCCCTGGGGGGTGCAGGATGGGGCTTTCAAGTGTTTTGCAGGCCAGTGAGCTACCTCTGCATTGCTACAGCTCTCTATCACTGTCACTTCACAGGGTTGCGAGAGGGCACCTCTTGGCTACAGATGAAAGGACAAATATCTCCTGCTCAGACTGAGCGCTGGTCACATTCCTAATTGATCCAGCCACACCAGTTGTCTAGCCAGGTCTTAGAGGAGGCACTAAGCTGTTTTTCACCCCTCCACATATGTGGCTATATTATTCCGTTTTTTTTTTTTTTTCCGCTCACGATCGAAACATCTTGCCTCTCTTAAGAGTGCTAAAGTTTACTAAAGGCCCCTGAGGAGGAGAAGCTCTTCGCCAACTGTATCCATTTGAGGATGCAGCAGTGTTAGAGGACAAGATGCAAATATATTACCAATAACCAAAGAAAAAAATCTGCACAGCATAACTAAAGAGCATTCTGAAGCTGTTCAATTCCTTTAAAAATGTTACATCAAAGAGTGAACACGGTGTTGGCTTCTGCACTGCTTAAGAGCAAAGCCTATCACATGGGAGAAGGACTAGCAAGTGAGAAACTCATCAGAAGTGGTGAATTATTTATAAACAAAACCGGTTTCCTTTGAAACTTTCAGAAAGTGGGCCTTTGCCAGCATGTGTGGGTATTGCAATGTGTGGCTCCTTGTCTCAGGAGAAAAGAGGTAGGCTGAAAGCTAAAATTACATGGCTGGACAAGGAAGAACCAAAAGGTCAAAAATCCATTTCTCTCCCCCACAGCTCTGTGTACTGAACCAGGCAGGTCAATTCCACAGCCAAATGTATTTTCCTTCCCTTCCTTACACGGCTGAACAGAGCCAGCTGGAGTTGACCCCTGTCTGGACAATGGCCACTAATGATACATTCACAAAAGGCATGTGCACACGCTTTAAAAAAGTACACTTAAGGCTACAATTATCTGTCAAAGAACATGAATGTATATTTTCAGAAAGGATTTTGTAGGGCAAACATGATTGGCAGGGGCATTTAGGCATCTCAGTTGAAAACAGCTTACCTCTGAAGCCTCCCTCCAGCAGAGAGGTGGCTCGCACCCTCTTCTGGCCACACCACTCATATTCCTCAAAGCGGGTGCCGTTCTCTCCTTCCACGTCAGCCTGGTCCTCCTCTATGCCTCCTTCTCTCTGAGAGAACAGAGGCAGTGAGAAAATGCACTCAGTGTACTTCTCTATTAATGTTTCCTAGAGTCTTCGTAGAACAAGATAACTTACATGAAAATACATAAATAAAATAGCACTGGAAACTATTTTTGAATGAATGTTCCCCAGACAAATCCTCCATTTTAATAACTATTAGGTCTGAGGTAAACAGCTGGCAAATTACATGCAAAGTTACATAAAAAACACCCAACCACCAAGAGTGCATTAGTATTACTACAGCTACTGGATTAGAGAGGAACAGACAGACAGGTGATGCATCCTGAACTACTGAGAGAAGTGATCCATGGCATTTCACTTCTTCGCTGATGTAAAAAACTACATATGAAAAGAGAGACCATTTCGTCAGGAAGTTCAGGAAGTCAACCTCGCCATATCATGTAGAAACTATTCTACGTATGTAAGAAGTGCAGAAAGTGGGAGGTTCCCTTTAGGAAAGTGTGACCGCCATACCGCTTTCCCTGGACACTGACGTGACTACTATTTTGGATGTTAACAACAGAGCTTGACCTGTGTATTAGTCATCCACTGTCAGTGGAATATGAGCATGAGTGTTTATGTGAGTGTATGTGTGAGGGTTTTTACGACGTCCAGAGAAAGAAGCAGGTGGGGAGGAGACAGCGTAAACACTAGAGAAGTTTCGGAGGCCTGTGGGCCTGGGTTCATGAGGCTACCTTCAACAGACACTCTTCCACATGCCTATTCATTTCCTCCCCAGTCCCTTCCAGCGGTGCGCTGCACAGTGGACATACCTGCCCATCCTCTGGCTTTCGCCGCTTCATCTTGCCAATCCGGGCTGCAGAGGAGAGGAGAGGAGAGGAGAGGGGGCAGTGAAAGAGAGACAGAAAGAGAGAGAGAGAGAGAGAGGGAGGGAGAGAGAGACATGTACCAATCAAAATAGAGCAATAACAAGCATTTGTGTTTACATCATTTCCTTTTACTAGACCCCGGCTATTTATGCTGAACTGCTGGGTCTAATCATATTAATATCTGATAACAGTTACCAAGTTAATGAGATAATCAACACCGCCAGTGGTAAACGTGCATTGTCATAGTAAGGATGCATCATGTTGTGACATGGAATATGTTGTCTGACATTTCAGGGCCCATCAGTCATACTAAAAAAATTACCCGTAATGTGCTATATCAGGTTCTGGTTGAACCAAACAACTACAAACAGGAATCACTGACCATGCATGTCTGCTGAACAGCATGGCCAAACATGGGTGTGAGCAGCCACAGAGAAAAAACAAAAAAAGAGCTCAAAGATTTAATCAGAAAGCCCACTCATCAGGTCACCTAACCAATCAAGTCTCCAGTCCTATCTAACAGTACAGTAGACAACAACACTGATCATCATATGCCGCAGGGCAATGAAAGAAAAGCTCTGCCTAAAGCTTTTGTGGGCCAAACGTCAATCCCTAACACTCATGCGTTTCCTCTCCCCACGTGCATAATTAGAAATTTAACGCAGCAGAACAGAGCCTATTGCGCCGTAAGTCTCTGTCGCTTTTTCTTAACTGCAAATGGTGCGTGGGGACATTAATTTTTAGGGGGCTACGATTGCCAAGAAAGGCCAAGGGGGACTTGGGTGGAGGAGGGAGGACGTGCCATAACTTCAGGGGAAGTGAGAAAGACAGACTGGCAGAGAGAGAGCAGAGAGATATGGGGGGATATGGGCCCAGCCTCATAATCTCACAGCGAACGGTAATGGAGGGGGCCGTTGGGCGTCATTAAATGGGAAGAGAAAGAGGCAGATTAATTAGAGAGGGCAGGAGTTTTTCCAGTCAGCGTCTCAGATGAGAGGTGAAATACGCGGAGAGGGGCCGTGGGTTTAAACAAAGACAACTCCATTAGCCTTGGCTGCGCTGGCTGAGGGGTGAGGGGGCTTGGGGGGGGGCAATCTTACCGTAGTGAAGGCAGCACGGAGCTAGGGGCACACCTCGGGGCACTGGGGTGGGGGAGCTTTTGATGCTTTCCTTGCCGTAGCGCCTGCACCAGCAGAGGTCATCGACTGTTGACATATCAAGAAGCGAAGGGTTAAAGAGATCCTCTGCTTGGGCAGGCGCTACAGACAAGGGGACTGCAGAAATGCACTTGACTTAGAAACAGCTTCACCTGTGACTTCTGCTCTGATATAAGCTATGTAATAAGACACGATAAGATAAGATGTATTTCATGTAATTCATTGGTGAACCCCTATCATTAGTTCAGGCCATATTTTGACCATTTAAAAACTGGGGCCAGTTTTCTGGACCTAGGATAGGTTCGGTTAATACAGGCTTATAAAGCTGCAACTAATAATTACTTCTGTAATCTGATTATACTACTTATGTCATTTTCTCTCCTTTTGCCACTGTCATCATTCAAAGTGATGTCTGTTCAACAAGCAATTTCTTGTTTTATAATGAAACAATAGAAGGCCATATCAACTTCCTGTAGTGTACTGATTGCATTTGATGAAATGTCTATGTAAAATATGAACAGTGCAAAGGCAAAGCACTTGTTTTCAAGTAAACAAGATGCCAACAGAGTTTTCTTTTTTTTTTTGGCTTAACTGACGTCATAGATTTTGCTCACTTGTTGAAGCCCTAGAATAGCAATATCTAAGCCTCTTACATCTGGAAAACTGCAACACCTCATAGCAGTTCCCATCCAAACTTGAGTCTCGAGTTCGGGCACCCCATGCTACCATGCAAAAGACCCATTACATTAACCTGGTGATATGGTAAGCTTTAGGCAAGATCATTCTGTGTGTGCTGTGACAAGGGTTTGGCTGATGCACTCTGAGAGGTGTGAGGAGCCCGGCTCCACTCCAGATCCTGACAAAGGCCAAATCAGAGCGTCCGAGTGCCCTTGTAGCTCACAAGACCCCCAGCATCTTCAATCAGTCCATCATGACTATCACACCTGTCATACCCCCAAACCCCAGACAGCAGATCAACTTGACTGGCGTCAAGGCCAAGCTTCACTAAATTCTAACAAACCTCACATCACAGCCTAAAGATTTGGGGTACCAGATACCAACACAAAACACTGATCAGAAAAAGCGACAATGGTATTGTGTAATTTTGCAATGGGTTTACAATGTAATGCTGTGTCTCTCATGACCAGATATTTCGCATCTGATAACAATATAGATATGATCATCACCGAACATAGAAGTCACCGACTGTTGGTCCAAGACTCCCTAAAATTAATAACTGGACCTCAGATACAGCTGTCTGCATTAATGTATCATTTAAACACAGATCAGCATATTCATTTCTTGTTTCTGTAATTTAGACTGTATTCATTTATTTCTGTCTCATTTGTGTTTGTTTCCCAACCAAAGCTGAGAAATTCCACTTACTAAAGAGGTTTCCTTTTTGTAACTAAGTGTATCAGATAAGAATAAAGTCGATTTGAACTCAAACGAACCTACTTAGCATAAATAGACCAGCGTATTTAGGCGTAATGTAGTTAGGCTCGGTTTGCTTAAAACCTAAAACAGGAAATTTCCCCCTTTCACCAGTAATGAAAATAATACGTACCATTCAGTCGCGTTTGCCTGTTTGCCCGCACCCGTAAAAACGTCTGCAGGGAAGAGAAAAAGAAAACACAAAACTTCTAAGTCAGTTTGCAAAGTTCACGCTGCGTGTGTTCCGCGGCTCTCTATGAGGCGCACATCACTGGATTGAAGCGGATTGTGCAACATATTTATTAAGAGAGTGAACCTACTTCTCTTTTGCCATTTGCTTGCACCTCCTCTTCCATTTCTACTCGTGTCGCGAAAACAAAGTAAAAGTCCAAAAACGCATGACGTTAAATGTATTACGAGGTGTTTATCATCCTTCTCATGCTAATAAACAGATGTGTTTTCAGGTTAAGAAGGATGCAGAAGGATTGAAAACATTGGCGTTAGCAAGGGGCTCGTCTCACTGCGCCGACGCCATGTTGGTACGGATCACATGACCTGCGCGTCAGAGTTGAACATGAAGTTCCTTCCGCCGCCACTAGGGAGCAGCAGCGTGTAAATGTAGGCTGACTTCTAGAAAGGTATTTAAATAACTAACTATGTTTAAATATAAATATATTTCTATAAATGTATGTATGCATAAATATAAACGATAATGTAGACGAGATTATTATTATTATTATTATTATTATTATTATTATTACAAATACATTTGTAAGTACAAATGAATTTATATGAATGAATTGTAAATATGAATGAAACAAACTTACTGAATATTATTATTATTATTATTATTATTATTATTATTATATATTCGTTAACTTAAATGTATTTCTATAGATGTATTTAGCTGTAAATATAAATAAAACGTGTAAATACAAAATATTAAATATATAGATACACAGTGTGCAAATACACAATATGTAGACTAGATTATTATTATTTTCAAATACACCTGCAAATCTAAAAATACAATGCATTTGTATGTGTAATATAAAAGAAACAAGACTCCAGAGTCTCCAATGGACTGTGAAAGGCACCAGATGTACAGATGTAATGCTTGACTGTGAACCCTTTTTTAATGAACTGAAATTTAACTGAAATTTGATCTAGCTTTGCTTGTTAGTTTCACACCTTAATCTTAATCACAGATCAGTAGGAAACCAAAACTGCACCAATTTTATTATATATTTATATGTATATTTTGTTTGTTATTTTAGTATTTATAAGAATTGGGTCTTTTTTATGACAGATATGGTTTTCTTTTGTAAATAAAATATCTTTTTTGTACCCTCTGGTAACTGTTCATGTACCCCTTGGGGTACAATTACCCCTAGTTCTGAGCTACCAGGACACTGCCCATTTGGAGCAGAGGACATCATTCCCTGGCTGGGGGTGAGAGACCCAGTCCCACCCAGTTGTGACTCCAGGGGAGGAGAAAGCAGGAAACAAACATTTCAAGGACACGTTATAGCAGGCAGCATGGTGCGCCTGGGGCCAACGGAGATTAGCCCCGGGGTTAAACCATGCATGATTACATATCAGAGCAGGGCACACATTACAGCCTGAGTAAATCTTCAGCTGAAGATCGAGGCAGCAGATCTAACTCGCTCTTAATATGGCCAGCAGTCAGATCCATTCAGGGATAAGATGGAGAATATTATGGAGAAAGGCAGCAACACATATACACACAAAAGCACATGTATCTAATCTATCCTTAACTTGACATTGCGCTTAATTGTACGCTTATCTCCAAAATCTTTACTTCAGGGTAAAGCATTTGTTTGGTATCTTAATGTATGTCAACGGGCAGTTGTCATCTTCTATCTCAGCCTGCCACCAGATTTGAATCTCACTTAAATAAAGTGTTTCGTATCTGCATGTTCGTGTCAGAGTTTGTGAAAGAGTTGGCGAATGTGCATCAGTGCTGTGAGTGTGTGTGTGTTCCTTGCCATGCATGTGTGAGGCCCTCTGTCTCACCTGGTATCTGTCAGAATGGTGCGCATCGTCGGAGGAGAGCGGGGAGATGACTGGAGACTCGCCCTCACGCTTAATGTGCACTGACAACAGGAGAGACTGAGGAACGCGAGAGAAAGAGAGAGAGTGAGAGAGAGGGAGAGAGATGAGCAGTCTGCAGTCATCCACAGGATAAACATGTCATCTACAGCCCTGCTCCTGCAGAAAAAAAAAACTAAGAGAACATCTCGACTTTCTCAAGCAGTGAATAACCTGTGTAGCCAAAGCTGACAGCTGAACCAGCTGTCCAGGTCAACTGAAGGCAACATGCTCCCCATTCAACATTTCTGATGGATCACTATTACCGGAAGATTCTGAGTATTTTTCTCCTGGTCAAAAATGTGCCTTACAAAATTAACTAATCACCTCACTTCATGAATTTAAATTATGTTATGTGCAAAGTTACATGAACAAAAAAGCACAACATAAATCTGCACACTGTCTGACATTATGACATGCTGTTATCTATAAAAATCGACAAATGTATGTTGCGTGTTGCTGATTGGTGGCTACAAGGTTCCATTTTAACTACAGCAATACATCTGATAGGAGGGGAGCACAGGGCTGACAGCAGAAAGCAAATATTAACATGAAAGCCAAGCCAAATCCTGGACATGTTAAGCAATTTAGAAATCCCAGCCGGTCGCATTCTAGGTCCCAAAAAAAGTACATGGTCACCCTAAATTATTGCTAGCTGGATTTTTACTTCAGAGCTTACATTTGACTCTACACTGAACTGAACTCTTCCCCTATTTTTCCATATATAGGTAAAAACCTAGCCATGTTGCATGGTGTTAAAGTGTTCAAATGTTCTAGAGCTAGGTATGGCATAGCCCTACATAGAAAAATAAAACACTAGCCACCACTGATATCACTGCCATTATGCTATGCTACCAAGACACAGACTGAAAAACACTCTGCACATGTCTGATCAACACCAGTATTAAAGCAGGAACGGGCTGAGGGATAAAAGGACATCACACGAGATAACGTTACAGGACACGCCGATCTATTATCAAGAGCCCTGAGAAACATTACTGGTCTGTCTCATGGAAAACCTAATTGACTTAATTTCTCAGATGACTGCAGAAAGGCACGAGGGGAAATGCTGCTCTACTTTACTGGGAGTCTTGATCTCCGTCCAGTTTTTTATGAGCTCGCTATAAAATATTTGTATTTACAATCTGCTCCAATTAATCAAAGTGAGAGTAGGGGTGGCGGCTTTAGTGGGTGACAACTGTAATCTAATATTAATACGTGAAAAATGGCAGGCACGCTCCACGGGGACAGTAAATTAGACATTATGCATGGCTTCTTATGCTTTTGAATTGCAAGGTCAGGAAACAATTTATTTGTGAACTCAAAGCCTTTGGAGCTTAGGGAATATTGTGTGCGTCACTGCAAGACAGAGAGAGAGAAAGAGGGTGTGTGTATGTGTGCATGTAAACCGTTTACATAGCCGTGCAGTATATTGAGTATGAAAAATGGAACAGTCCCATCATAATATGAGAATTTCTAATCATTCATAGCTACCAGCACTGGAAAATTTCCAAATAATGACATTTAAGTATGACAACGGTTGCAACTGCTTTTATCTTGAGTCTGATTAGAGTTATTCATTTCAGGTTTGATGGGAAGGAGAGTCTACTAAGTGCTGCTGCTGGCCTCTGAACCACTGGATTAGTACCAGCCTGGGCTGGCATGGTGTCGCTATGGCAATGGCTGCTGGAGAGTTGAATAAAAGCGAACTGGGCCAAAGCAGGGTTAATCCCCTTTAGAACCGGCATGCCGGGCCCAATTCATCAGCTAGCCTGTACTAGCGCCCTCCCCTTCCCCAAACCCTAGCCCCAGTCAGCCTCTTCATTTTCCACACACTGCTGCGGAATACTAAACGCAGGCTGTGGAATGCTCCGTCAGGCCCAGACTCTCTACCCCAACCCCCTTTGTCTGCCTCACCAGTGTTGCCCAGTTTTCACTAGGCATGGGTCACATTTGCCCAAACGGAACCTGGCTATTCACGTTGGGTTTGGCCAGATTTGGACACTATTTCTTTAATATTTACCAGGCTGCCTTCAGATTTCTCATAGTCCATCTCCGAACTTTTTGGGGGTCTCATACCATGTCTCAGACCTTTTTGGTTTCTCATTTCTTGTTTTTGACCCCTTGGATTTCGTTCTACAATTACTGCTGTTTTAGTTAAAGTGGAATTTTAACTTAATTTTGGATAGCTGATAATCGAGCTAATCATTCTGATTTGGGCATTGTGGATACAAGATAACTTAACCTTAGGAATGTGGAGTTTCATTTGGTCTCTGGATGGTTGTGGTTGATCTCAGGGAGAATTCTGTCAGGATACAGTTAGGTTTGGGCATAGTTTTGTTGGGATACAGTTAGGTCTTAAACAATTTTTTGTTGGGATACAGTTGGGGTCTGACAAAATTTTGTCAGGATACTGTTGAGTTCTGATAGAATTTTCCGGGGCTACAGTCAGCTTCTGACAGAATTTTGTTCACCTTCAGTGTGGTTCTGAAAGAATTTAGTATTTAAAACATAGTGTCATGGGTTGGGTCTGGATTTGTTCCTGGTCTATACTGGGTTTGGGTGTAAAATTTAATGTGCGATTAAAGCTCTAGTTTCCCTATGTCTCAGCCCACGAGTGTCTTCCAGACTGCAATAACATCATGAATTGATCTTTCAAGCACCATTTATCAAAATCATTGCACCTTTTTAAGTGTTCTTTTTGGATAAGGAATGTCCCCTGATGGCATTTGAAGAGAGATACAGCAAAAGGCACAGCTCAGTGAGCCTAGAGTGTCACTTTTACAGGTAAGGTTTGATGTGGGTCTGTGCTGATATTAAAAAGCTCTATCTAATCAGGTGCACAGGTCGCTGGGAGATAGGGAAGATTCTCCAGCTCTGGGAAGGACATGTGAATCAGCAAATCTCAGAAGTCGATGATAAGATCGATCTTTTGTGCCAAGTGGGCCTCCATACTTGGCACGTCTCCTGTGATTTGAAATGTCATAAATCTCTCCTTCTTCCCTCCTTTCTCTGCCAACTTTGTCAACGATATTTTAATATTCAGACAGTATGATTTCCTTTCTTTTTTAAACAACTTGATCCAAATGAATTGAAAAATCCTGAATCAAAGAGTCAGAAGAGCATAGGCCAGTGCATGATTCCTTCACATCCTATTAAGACTGAGAAGAACAATAAACTCATTCTCGCTGGCGTCGTTACCATATAACTGTTAAAAAGAACGGCAGGAAACCGTCTCCAGCTCTCACTTTTCCATAAGTACATTACTGCAGGAAATAAAGGACCATTTGAGGAAGTTTTCATTCACATAATCCCTCTCTCTCAGTTAAGTGGGGCTCTTCATATGCCCTAATAGAACAGAGAAGGGCTCTTATTGCCACTAATTGCGGCAGAGTCGAAAAAGCTGCATGGCAGCGGCCATCTTACCTTGGGTGTGCCTGGTGCTGTGATATCCTTGTGTGATGGGTTCTTGCTGTAGAGAGAAGGAAAAGAAGACATGATGAACATTCAGAAGAATGCAAACATTGTTATGAAAACCATAGGTGTAAAAGAAAAGCAATATCACTGTGTCTCCTGCTGCCCAGAGCTGACACTGCTTTGTTGTGTTAAAATTCAATTGAAACGAAAAAAATGTCAAAAGAATGAATGTCTCATTTGTCTATTTAAACTGGTAGAATGGTGGAATTACCGGGAAAATAATGTCCTGTTCTGCTTTCACTTTGTTACCATTTAGCTAGCCAACAACCCCTAATTTAAAACACAATGGGCATTCGTTGTTTCTTTACTAAAGCTAAAACAACAGCTAAAGATGAAGCTGTCGCCTCTTCAGACCACAATTCAAACAAGCAATGGCAAGTTAGCTGAGTTAGCCTATGTGGTAGTTAAGACAATATGCTGTTTAATAACTGGCATGAGTCTCAGTGTTTGTGCATATCAGTAGGCTCAGTACCTGTGTGCACACATAAAAGCATTAGTTAACACTTGTTGCACCCCCCCACAAGAAACCCAAATTCTGCCTATGATGACAACCACCCAGTGACAATGTGAGGCCAGTGCTAGATGGAGGCACGTCTAGGAGGTGATGTGCAGGTAAGGTTCTGGCCGTGGCAGGAACAAATCACATTTGATCTAGTCCCCCTTCCTCAGAAAGCTCTTGACCACTCACTTTTGCTCAGAATTTGCTCTCCGTTGCTTCAGATGTGAGCGGGCATTAGAAAGGACAGCAGTGACAAAAGTGCATGAAGCTACACAAATCACGGTTTTAATCATGTGTAGATGAGAAAAAAAGAGCAACAGCAGGCTTTAGCTGTTTCAGCCCTGCCCTCTGTGCCACTCAATCCTGGCAGCCCAGGGCGATGCTGTATTTGAAACAATTACTGTCCAAAAGTACCTCTGCTAAGCAGATTTGGGTTATAATTTTTTTATTGAAGTAATCATTCTCATGGATGCGCTCATCCAGTCCTTCAGAACCTCCTTCTCTCTCTCTCTCTCTCTCTCTCTCTCTCTCTCTCTCTCGCAGTTTGGCTGAGGCAGGAGGAAATAAATGATTTTGCTGTTATTTGATTTGTCAGTGAAGCGCCTTGGGCACTTAGGGCTTTTGAAATATGTTGAGGACAATGCGCAGGCTTGTAAACATTGTATTAAGGAGGCAGAGGGGAGCGGAGAAGAGGAGGAGGAGGTGGGACGAGGGGGTTAGCGTACCTCCCCCTCGGGCTTGGCCAGAGGGGGCTACATTGAACCCCCGCCTCATGGACCTGGCCGATTGAAGATGACTGATTAGAAAGCAGGAAATATTAAACGGGCCGGCTCGAGCGTCCGCCGACAATAGGCAGAGACATATCAAATCACATCTCTACCCCAAACATTAATATCCCTTATTCCATCTCCTCCTCCCTGTCTCTCTTCTTCTCTCTCTCTCTCTCTTTCTCTCTCAAACACACACACACACACACACACACACACAAAAGCACAATCATTCTCGTGTCTCTTTTGCCTTTCATTCTGAACTTTTTTCCTTCTCTGCGTGTTTTCTAGTTTGTCATTCCAGCTGTCTCTTTATCTTTATTTCTCTTTCTCTCTCACATGAATGGTTTTATTAGCACGGACTGCAATTATGCCAGTATTGTTGCCAAAGCAATAGAAGAAATGTTTTAATATTAATTGTGCTAATGATACTGAGCAAAAATATATATACACATGTTTATACTCTCTCTCTCGCTCGCTGTGTCCTTCTCTCTTTCTCTCCCTCTCTTTCTGTATTGTTTGTATTGTAGGCTGTGGCTGGGCATTTATGAGGCTGTGTGATGATGAGGTGGTCCGCTCTGACAGGGGGGAAACGTCACCCTTGTCATGTTCACTTTGTGTCCCACGTTCACTCGTGGACCCGCGGCGGCCGCTGCCGAGGCACTGAAATTGAATTTGCTCGAGCCCTAATCCAACAACGTGATTTGGCAGTCGAGCTTGTCCCTGCCGTGAACGAACAGAGAGGGGGAGCGGGAGGAGAAACAGTGAGGACGAGGGCCTAACAAAGGAAGGAGAGCGAAAATGTTACAAAAAAGTAACCAATTTAAACATCATCTCCATTTGATGTTGGATTAAACATGGGAAACGGATGGGATCTTACCCTGAACATAGTCCATCAGTCAAGACATGTTTCAAGCCTGAAGTTTGATTCTTTAGTTTTCACAGTAGCTGAGAGGCTAATGTAACTAAAAAGTAATGAAAACATTTATCCCACCAATAAACTTTGTACAAATTATCATTCATGTTGAACTGTTAAATAATCTCAATTGTACTTTAGTTTTAGTTTAAGTACAAAGCTTAAAGTTATGTGGTTTCCGACAAACTATGCACTGCACAGCTAAAAAACAGTAACATCATCCATCAAGAAACCTCAGTTTTGTACTTTTGTCTACGTTTATAGATAACAGTATGTCATATGGTATCAGAAACCTATCAAGTCACGAGAAAGAATATTTGAGAATATTTAACAGCTAGTAAATTTAGTCATGCAGTTTGCACAATGCTACATTATTTTTATAGCTCTATTTCAAATTTAATTCAGAAAGTGAGACACCACGCGTTTTGGCTATTCATCTACTTTTGTTGTGGAAAACTAAGCAAATCAGATTTTTTTTTCTGAACTTTTTCGTTCAAAAAAGCATCGGAGGCTGCATGATCATGGCTGAGAGGTAAAGGTAGGCTGGGCAGTTGGCAACGCACCCTCGCTCAGGTAATAAGCCTTATGTCTGTCTCTTGTGTAGTCAACATGATTGATCTGACAAGTCAGGAGCAGAGAGATAGAGAGAGAGACATGGAAAGAGAGAGAGAGGAAGAGAAAGAGACAACACAAATCAGGGCAGGGCCTTGAAAGAGGATAAATTGCCCCATCAGAGGCAGTGCACTGGTTGTGAGATAATAAACGCACTCCTCCGGCATCATAAATCCGCCTGTATGGCACCTCAGATCTCACTAGCCCTCACTCACACTCCCCTCAACCAATACCCCCCCTCCACACACACACACACACACACACAACTCAGCTCCACTACACCAGCCAGCAGGCCTAAGCTGAAAACACACTCTCGTCTACCAGAGACAACATCTAACCCACGTTTTCAAAAGAGAACTTTTGTGAAATTTGGAGAAAATTGGAGAAAATATTCACCCACAATTATACATCATCCTAATAAGTAATCTAAATGTAGTACCTTATTAAAAGTTAATTTGTCTGTCCTTGTTAATGTGTTTGTGCCAATCAGGTGTGCTGTGATGAGGTGATTAGGACTAAATAGTCCTATTTAGCTGAAGGCCAATACTTCTGATTGTAGTAATTCTATATGTTCTTCCAAAGCTTTTATGTCTTCAGTATTACTCTAAAATGTGGCAAAAAGAGGTATGTCCAAAGTTTTGATTGGTACCATTGACTATAAGGATATAGTTATAGTGTTTCTGCACAACATTTATAGTTCAGCCCTAGCATTGAAAGATAATAGTATCTACACATTTACAAAAGATGGTTCCTCAAGGGTTATTTGATAAATAACATAGTTCTAAATAGAACAATGAATAATCAAAGAACCCTTTGCATGATTAATTGGTTCTTTGCACAGTGAAAGTGTTCTTCAAATGGATGCAGAATGTGCTGTGAATGGTTCTACATGCAGCCTTTTTGAAAAGGGCTCTATATAGCACCAAAAAGGGTTATTCTATTGTAACAAGCTTGTCATTGTAACGATAGAAGAACCCTTTTACAGCACATTCTGCATTAACTTAAAGAACCTTTTCACAAAGCAAAGAGCCCCTTAAACACATTTCAAAGAACAAAGCGTTCTTTGAAATTTATTTTAGTGTTCTATGTAGAATATCAGTACAACCTATTCAGTCAAAATATTTGCTCAGATTGAGATTAGGTCTATTCTGTACACAGAAAATCCAACTCTACAGTCACAACAACAGTAACAGGCCTTGTCGCACACATCCTCAAAACAAGGGGGAGCAGTAGGGGTACGGTCTGTGTCGTGTGCAGTTTTTTTTTGCCCCTTCTTTATTGCTTCAACCTGCATGGTGACAATGAGAGAGAATGACTTGTTAAGAGGCAGCCATCACTGCCAGAGAGCAAAAACAAGGAGAGGCGATGTTGAGGCCCTGTTGTCAAAGTGACAGGTAGGTGAGAGAGAAAGATGGGGGGTGGGTGGGAGGGAAGGAGATAGAGAAGAGATGAAAGGAGACACGCAGACAGTGAGAGTGGGAGATGCAGAAGGAGGGCTGGAGACACTTTTCCCGCATGTCGGAGGGGATGTTGGCGTGAAAGCATCGACGCTAGCTTTCAGTCTCTCCTGTCATGCTGTTGAAGCCCGTTTTGATACAAGCGACAAAGGCGGGGAGAGCAGGAACAGAGGAGACACAGAGGTTTAGTTTCGCTTTCGCTAACGAGACACCAGAACAAAGATACACATAACTAAAAAAAAAACAACCCTAACTTCGCCTCATGGACTGCGGTTATAAGGAGAAGGAAGGCGACAAATATATGGGAACTGGCTTTTTTTATTAAGGTTATAGTGAAGGATTAATGTTGGCTTTCCATTCTGTTTCCCTCTAACAAAGTCAGAATTATAAAGCCATCAGTTTTAAGTGCTTTGTAGTGAGAAACAGAACAGGGTAAACGGGGGCTAACAAAGTATGCAGAGGAACAGTTGGACTACAGTCTGTAATTGTAGACCTACAAAAAAATATACCTATATGGTAAGTGGAGCTGATAAAATAGACAATGAGTGTGGATACAAGCACAAGGGCCACTTTTAATATTATGGCTGATTGGTCTCGATGTAAATATATGTCTAAGGCATAATCAGTGTCTGCTTAAAGTATATTTAGTAAAATAAAGAATTATCTGTTATTGACCACTGAAACTGCCCTTTTCATGATAGAAGGCTAAAGATTAGTAACAAATCAAAAATTCAGGTAACAAAACTGTTTCTAAAGCACTGACTTGATAGGACTTCATGTGCAACTTTTAGCTTGCAGACACATACTGTTAATAATAATACTATTAATAATCCATGCTTCTAGATTTCAACAAAGCAATAAAGCACTTTCTGGACAAACCAAGCTTGGGGGTTGATTGTTGAAACCAGGTACAGAGAGAGAGAGAGAGAGACAGAAAAGGGAGAATGAGAGGCTGGTGAGGGTGAGGGAGATGTTGAAAACTGACTAAATACCAGTTGACAATAGGGTTTTGTACTGTGGAGATAAAGATTAGTTTTGGTGCTGTTTGCCACTTGGCTCTCACTCGCTCTGTTGGAGGCAAATTGATTACGTGGAGGGGTTGGAGGGGCGGGGGCGATATGTAGATTGCTGTGGCTGGCGGTGCAGGCGGATGTGTAAAGGCCATGATGGATTTCCATTTCCATACATGAGGAGCGGAGGACATGCCAGAAAATGAGAGAGGTGACAGCCACAGGGGAGAGAGAGAGAGAGAGAGAGAAAGAGAGAGCGAGAAGGAGAGAGATGGAGAGGGAAAGAGAGGGAGATCTAGAAATCTGGCAGTCCCAATCTCAGGCACACTCACCCACATCCATCCAGACATCTGCCTAATGCTACATCTTAAATAGCCTTCTCCACTTTACATGCACTCCGTTCTCATTTGCGGCCCAACGAAACGGTATCATTAGAGGGAGATTTACTACAAATTGCCACAAATTCACCATGTCACTTCCAATGATCTGTGTGCGTGTATGTGTGAATGTGTGTGTGCGTGTGTGTGTGTGTGTGTGTGTATGTGTGTGTGCAGCACACAGCCTTGCTTAGTGGAATGTTAAGGCAAAGACAGAGGCGTTCCACACCTCTTTACTGTTTATTACTGCCTGAGTCATGTCAGTGTACAATTGAATGGGAATTCCAATAGAATCGGGATAACAAGAGGTCTAATAGGTCTAATGGGGAGGTAATAAGACATATGCTAACTCACAAGGTCATTATTTATTTATTCTTATCCTTTGAGGCTCTAGTTGTTCTAGCTGTATTCAATGTAATTTAACGTACTTCACTTGTACCCAAAGCCCATGAGAAATGTTCTTTTGTTTCATTGTATACTGGTAAATAGATGGGATTGCATTAAAGTTCTTTATAAATCTTGATGATTATTATCATCACTGTCATAAGAAAATCTCATGTTTCAACATTGGTAACTTTCCAGAAGGAACAACTTCTTTAACATAACATTTGCTACATCTCCTGTAGGGTACAAACTCTGTCTAATGGTTTGAACAAACTCAGCAATAGCAGAAAAGCCTTGGTTTCAGTCTCCCCCTAATTTTTATTCAATTATTTTCCTCCTTATTCCCTCTTGTCTCCTTCCTTCCTTTTCTCTCTCTCTTTAGTGTAAGTCCTTGCTCAGCAGTGGTGGTAGGAGCGTGCTGGGGTTATAACTCAGATGACTACAGCATGGGGGTTAATGGGAGCATTGCGAGCCGGGCTAAATCACAGCCCAGAGATGCTTCGGAGTGTCCACCGCTGACAAACGAGGAGCGATGACGCCATTTCCTTAAATAACCTCCGCCATCCACCAGACCCAGGCAGTAGGGGCTAAGTCCGCTGCCGCTGGCCACAGGGGAGGGCCGCTCGCTGCCCTTTATTAATTATTAAACCATAACTCCTCCCTGATGGATAACTATCGCTCCTGCTAGCGCTCTCTCTCTCCCTTGCACTCTCTCTTTCTCTCTTACTCCCTCTTTCAGCCCTGACGCATATAGGATAGGAAGGGGTAGGACAATATATGCTTGTAGTGGAATGTGATTTGTTTAGCTAACTCTCCTATTTCCCTCGGAGTGTACACACTTTTTTTTTAGCAATTACTCACAGATCCCTCATTAAAACAAGAACTCTGTAGAAAGAGTAGACGCTAAACTTTCAATTGATATTTGTATTCTTAAGTAGATGAGGATATATTTTATTATTATTTTAATAAGGTGATATAAATCAAATATAAGCATACTGTGATTATTATTAATGTAATTACGTAATTACATTTAAATAGCATAGCAAGCAACAGTAACGACTCTAGACTTCTAAGTCAAGCCACGTTCCTAACAATACGGACAAAACTTGGTGTTTGACCTCTCTGTGGCCTAAAGATATACTCCACATTGTTTATGTTGTGGCTACTGAGCCTTGCTTTGGAGACTGAGACTTCCTGCCTGATATGGGCCACCACAGAAGTAACACAGCAGGGGAAGTGCTAGCAGCTGCAGAGGAAGAGCAGAATGTTTTAGCCTGGTGAGCTAATATCATGCTATGCTGGGGGTTCATGTCATCTCCAGCTGAGTAGTGTTGTGTCCTGTGCCATGTTGCTGTGTCTGAAAGGTTAACCTGGTGAGTGATGGGGCATTGTGTGGATTTCTCTGATCCACCTGACATGCTTAACCTGGCTTGCTCAAAGCCCTGACAGCACCACGAGCTGATTTATGAGAGTCAGGCCCAAACCATTCTACAGTGGAAAGGTGGCTACCTGAGCTGATACTGGGGCCATAGGACAAAAATGTCCTGACTTTGTAGTAAAACCAGAGAAAAACAGGACTAACCTAATCTGACAGGAGGAACAAAATGGACTTCTTACAAAAGCTACATATTTCATTCATCAAAGCGGAATTTCCTTTTTATTACTGAGATTAAGGTTAGTATTTGATTTAAGATTAGGTCTAAAAATATGATTACATATAGGTACTTCCATATTCTTGCTGTCATATCTAAACCTACAAAATGTATTTTTTACACCAATTGAAAACAAAAGCTTTTACACTGTTTTACTGAGCAAACATTTCGTTATGACTGGCAACACTTAACACTGTTGTTAAGAATGCTTTTACCCATCCTATAAAGTTGCTATCAGGTTTTGTTACAACAGTGACAATGCATGTAATACATATGGGACGCATGTACGACCCCACTTCTGAGCACAAAAACAAATGTGTGTATGTGCTCTACCTGATGTGCAAATGGGTGAGTCTCTCCATCTCCTGCTCCATGTGCTCCTGCAGTTCTCCAGGGCGCAGCAAGACCTGACAGATCGGACAGATCGGAGCTTGGCTGTCATACAAAGACACCTTCTTCTTGCCTGAGAGAGAGAGGAGGAAGAGTAGACAGAGAGAGGGAACAGTAGACAGAGAGTCAACTGTGAATAGAGAAGTGACCTACATCAAAACTTCTGAAACACACTCTAAATGTTCTTTCCATTGTCAGCCCAGTCAAGCAGTACAGTATTTGAATCTGATTTTACACAGCAGAGAGTGAAGTGAGGAGCAGTAAGAGAGTGACTGAGAGCTGTATGTGTGTGTGTGTGTGTGTGTGTGTGTGTGTGTGTTGAAGGGCAGAGGGGGGAGAGCTCCAAGTTGCTCAGGGTTGTGTGTGCGTGTGGATTAAGTGGCTGGGATTTCAGCAGCAGGAGAATCCGTCACCCTCTGCCTCCTGTCTCCTGTTCCCTCATTAAAGCAGCCGCAGAGGCAGGCTCAGTCAGCCCAGCAGCCGCACAGAGCACATACTAACTTACTGAAGCTCACTGACTCTCGCCAGCAGCTCCGCTTTACTTCATTAGCTTAGCTTTTGACAACTTCAACTTCTGCTTCAATACAAGCCAATGCGACAGAAGTAGAGAACAGTTTCCAAAGTAAGAAATACTTTCAAACAAGTCAAGCAACAAAATCTAGTGTTGCAATGTGTGCATGTGTGTGAGAGAGACCTGAGGTAAAGGATGTTATGATGTCGCCACACATCAGTGAGATAAATCCAAAGAAAGGCGAAGAGCAATAAGACACTGGCTGACAGCTCTATTTGATCCAAGCTGAATAGCAAAGTGGTCCAACGCTTTTCAGAATTGATTGAAGCCTTTTTAGAATGTAGCGCTTTTATAGTATAATCACTTTTATTACTAACGTTTTGCAACCTTGAAATCTGAGATTTCATCATGCATTGAATCATTTCCTAAGGAAACATAATTCAACCTTAATTACCCCTCTTGCATGTGAACGTGCACATTTTTATAAACTCGCATCTTGTATATAAAATCAGGTGGACTGATGTAGAAATGTAGAAAATAATCCAAGACGCTTTCTCCATAACTCGGAGACGTCCTGTTCCACTGCTGTCTCTCAGCTCACACACCTGGAGACAGCCAATCAGAACAACTATTTTTAGCAGCCGGCACAATAGGCCCTCCCCTGAACAGGACATCCTGGATGGACTAGCCATTATTAACCGACTACATTGTGATAAGCAAATACAAGCTTACCTCATCCCAAACACACAAATACACATAGAAGTTCACACACGCTGTGTATCCACAAACAGGAAGTGAGGAAATTGTTCTTGTCCCCACCTGTCCCCAGTCATTTCACACGTGCTACACATAAATCTATATATAACTGCAAAGGCCCCAGTTAATTGCTGTGTTGTCTGCTACAATTTCCCACCACCGTAGGTCTTTGTTTATGATAGATGTGAAGATAACAGCTGTGGAATATAAAGTTCATTCTTTAACACATAAACTTAACACAAAGTACATAATTATTCAGTAGCTACTAGGGCTGGATATCGAAATACAATACTTTTACATTAGCCACCACACCACATGCTTGTTCTAAAATTTAGACTGCTGATTGACTCTCTGAAATACATTCCATATGCATGTTATTAACATAAGTACTTCTTGATTAGTATGCAATCCATTACAATTAGTAAATACACCCACTTTCACCAACTCATACTCATTTCTGGGTTAAGCCACACCCATTGTTGGTCTGTAATGAAAAAGAATGTATTGGAAAAACATTGGTTAGGAGACAATATCCAAAATCAAGGCACAAATATAGAACATTTTTAACCCAGCCCCAGTAACCACAAAATTTTTTTCAGTAAATCTAACAAGCTAATATGTAGCTAATATGAAATTTGTAAGATATGTACTTAATATGAAATTGAAGTGTGAGCATACACACTATATGGCAATGTGTGTATTGTGCTGGGGAAAGTGTGTGTGAGTGCTACTTTAGAAGCAGAAAGGTTATCAGCTACTAGGCCTTAAGGCCAAAGGTTATTTTTATTGGAATGATGAGGTAACCCAGGAGAAGAGTTGTCACAAACAAAGGAAAACTCACACAACCACACACACACACACACACATGCTCAGGCTAATCCAACCCCTCTCTATATAAAGCCCCTGGCTCAGCCTGAGCCTGTCCTTGACTTCAGAGGGCACTGTTGTGTTTGTCTTCACATGATGTGTTTACTGTTTGAGTGGGTGATGGATCAGTAACACTCCCTCCTCCCACCCACACACACACACCGATGTGTGGCAGGGTCCCTTTGGGGGCACATATCCCCACACATATTGGCCTGTCAGAACTATTTCCTGCAAGAGCACAGATCCATCAGTGAGAAGCAAGCAGGGTCAATGTTAGCATGCTGGCTAACACACATACACACACACACACACACACACAGATCCTCCACCTCCTTCTCTCTCTCCCTCCCTCTGCGTTCCTGCAGTCGTGCCGCTGCATACTCAACCTCTATTCCCCAGTACTACTACTTAACGGCCGCGTGCTCTGGACACTTTAAGTGACTTTGAAAAATAGGTAATCGATTACAATTCCTTGCGCCTCTGTCTCCCCCTCTCTCTTTCTCTCTCTCCTGCAGCATCCTCGCACATCTATTTCTAATTTTCTCTCCCTCTTCTATATTTGTTTTCCGTGCTCCCTCGTCTATTTCTCCACCCCTGTTCTCTCTCTTATTTTTTTAATACATTTCTCCTCCATGCAATCGCCCATCGTTTCATTAAATGCCGGATGCTCCTTTCATCTTAAATTCTGTATCTTTCCTTCTCTCTCTCTTTCTCTCTCTCTCTCTCTTTCACGTTTCTCTTTTTCTCTTTATCTTCTTTTCTCACTTTCTTATCTCTCTTTCTCTCTTCCTCTCCCTTTCTTCTCTTTCTGTCCTCTTATCTCTCTCTCTCTCTTTCTCTTCCCCCCCTCTCACTGCTATCCAGGCTCAGCAGTGGTCAGCTTTATTGCCCTGACAAGATAATTTGAGTCGTGCCAAAGCAATCACCGTCTGCAAGAGTAAACAAAAGGCAAGCGCAATTCAATTGGGTGGCTGATAAAACTCTTCACTTTCTTTCTGGCCGAAACAACTATTTTCACTTTTCCTTTCATGTGTAAATTTCTTACAAAATGCTCAGACCTGGCTCTTGATCTGGCACGGGTTGCAGCTTTCCTTAGCTTTCTTTTTTTATTTGTTGACATGACAGGCAGCTTGATGAACTGATGTTAATGATGTGCAAGATGTGAAGTTCACAGAGTGACCAGTTCACATGTAGTGGTGTGTGTGTGTGCGTGTGAGAAGACAATGAGAGTGTGCCTCTTGAATCTGGCTCTTTAATTCATCCGTACACAATCAATAGGCTCAGTAATGGAGTCCTGATGGCTTGGTCGAGCGCCTGTCACACCCTTAACCACCTCCCTCTCACCTGTCACCCTGAACACACACACACACACACACACACAAACACACATCTCTCTTGGGGGGTGTTTTACACACAGAAATGCTGCCCTCTGTCCAGTAGCAGACTACTGTTTTGGATGGGCATGACAAGTTCGCTGGTGGACAAAATCCTTTTTTTCTGTGACCTACTTCTGCTCAATTTAGATGTCACATTGCTTAACAAATGCCTCATTGCTACGCTTGTTGGTTAAACTGGAACTTTGGTCACTATCAGAAAAAGAATTCAGAATATGTCAAATATTTTGCAAGTTCATTTTTGTTGGAGGCTTTGGTTTATTTATTAATAAGATTTTAATATTGAAAATACATTAGAGCAGGTATTTTGGGCAGGCTAATGACAAAAGTAGGAGGGGTTAGGCCTGGCGGGCCCAATCATACCATTGCCACTCTTTCTTGGAGAGCAGAATGTTTAGGCGATGCTAGGCTACTGTGTTAAATTGTCTACATTTAATTCATTTTACTGCATTTGTAACAGTTTACTGCATCTCTCTGTAATCCAGGTAAATCTAAATTCTACAGTTTCTAAATAGGATAAACATATCTGCATCAGCATCAACAGAACTCCCATATCGGTATATTTGAAAGTATGAGAATTTTGAAAATTCCCACTTTTTTATATCATTAAATTTGAATTCTATCCAGAGCATATACTGAGAATACTGTGTGAGAACTGTAGACAATGTGTGTGTGTGTGTGTGTGTGTGGGCACCCAGCTGGTAATGTGGCACCGCTGAAGAAGAAATATGCTGACTCACCTATCTGTCAATACACACACTGATGAAATGTCAGACGCAGAGCAAAGGGGTGTGTGTGTGTGTGTGTGTGTGTGTGTGTGTGTTAAGGAGCGCATGGGTCCGCATAGTCTTTTGGAAGGGTTAGGCTGCATGCTTCTCACAGGGGAGAAATGATTAATCACTGGCTGTCTCTATTAGTCAAACCTCTCTGGAGAGGCTCTGGCCACCACGACTACACTGCACACACACAATGCTTCTGTCTATAGGAAAAGCATTAGCCACCCCCCACCCCATCCCCCACACACACACACACCCAAAGCCATACAATGTCATACAACATCCTTTCCACTACTTCAAAACTAACAAAAGTCAGAGAGACAGTTTGTGCTGTATGGAAGAGTTTATGCTGTATGAATGTGCAGCTTACAGCTCAGTTTTCCAATGTTAAACACCTGTGTGTTTTATGTTAATGCTTGTTAATACAAAATGCATATTGTTCCCCTAAATTTGACTCAGCAATGTATCATATCATCGCTGCATTCAGGATAATATTCTAGTGCATACAAAATTGCAATAGAAAATTGTAACATGAGTCTTGGGTCATTTAGATATTGGCTTATTTTGCTTAGTGTCCTTTTTTGGTTTAGGCTTTTAAGACATCAGCGTGCAAAATCAGTACTCTGTGTTTTAATGTGAGGTCGCTGTATTGGTCAATAATGCTGGGCGGTGTAATCCAGCTACATCCAGCTAGTCTGCACCAAAAACAAACTTTATCTTATAAATGTAAAAGCTTGTGAGATTTACGTTAGGTAAACCTTGACACTTGACAGCTATGCAGTTGCTGAATTCTATCTGTAAGACCTGGTACAGGAGATACCATTAAACCTATCAAAAGCTGATGTTATGAGTTATATAATGGAACACACAAGGTTAGCATACACTCTTCTTCCAGTGTGAGAGCATTCTCTCTCCGGTCTCTGTTGTCTTGTCCCTTTCTTTTAATCACCCTCTCTAGTCACAACACAACCCACCCTTACCTCACATTCTCTCTTCCTCTCTCTCCCAGGTGACTGATGACTGGTAGCAGACAGAGAGATAAATCCAGGGACGGAGGAGGGGGGTCTGGCGCATAGTGCTTGTCAGCGCGTTAAAGATGATTAATGTGGGATGCCCTCCTGCGCCGGACCCCTGCACACACAGGCAGGGACTCCGTTTAATCTGTGGGACCGCCGGGACCGGTGCGCAGAGAGGGCCAATAACAAGGAAATAGGACTGACAGAACTTTTTAGTGCTAAGATTCCTCACCTAAATGCCATGCTGAGGGAGAGAGATAGTGTGAGAGAGAGGGAGAGACAGAGAGAGAGAGAGAGAGATGTGCCCTTGACAGCTCTGATTGAGTGCAGGCCTGATGTTCTCTAATGCGCCAAGATGGATCATCTCATCTCTCACTCTCTCTTTCTCTCTATCTGACTCTCTCTCTCTCTTCCTCCCTCTCTATCCACGATCTCTCTCTTTTTAATCTCTGGCATGGCGAGCTGTTATCAGGGACCCATCTCTTCACCCACACTTACAGTCTGATAGCACAAGCTAATGAGGGCCTTTCGCTCTCCCAGCCTTTAGACATTCCCTAATTATTAAAAGCACTTTCATCACCACTAACCTCTCTCTAACCTCACTCACAGCACAATTACACGCTGGACGGCTGAGTTTGCGCATGCTAATATTCATTGCTTGCTAATATTCTCTCTCTCTCTCTTTCTCTCTCTCTCTCTTAGTACAGTCCAGCCGAGCAGTTCTTTATTAGCATGGATGCTACAGATTACATTGTTACATTACTACCCAACAGCAAACAGAAGAAACAGAAGAAAAAAGGAAGACAAGGGTAGGAATGGAGTAATAGAAAACTAGCCATTTTCAAGATTATTAATCACAAAAAAGGAAAGAAAGGCTTCAACTATGCTAGCAACTCACTGTACTTCCTGCTAGCTTGAAAAGCAATTGCTAATTAATTGAAGTCCTTCTCTCTAGCTTGCTTTTAAACTCCTTACATGTGTTTTACAAGCCGCTGTGTTATAAAAGAAAAGAAAAAAATAATAATCTTGCTCTACAGAAGCCGTCTGAAAACTGCTCTCCGCCGGCGGCTGGCAGCCGGCCACCAGCTGCTCCGAATGGGCCTGCAGGCCGCGTGTCTCCCTACTCATTTAGCCTGGTAGCTTAGCCTAACTCAAACAGCATGTAGGCGTTTGGTTGAAAACAACCTTCTACATATCTGTGTTCATAAAACCACGCACAGGAGACGCTATTAAACTGTTTTTTGCTAAAATAAAAAGTTGATGTTAAAAGTTATTTAATGAAGCACATAAGGTCAGCGCAGGAATTGTGGAAGGACTTGTACATACTTCTAATGTGCGGAATCTGCCATATTACCGCTTGGTCCTATCTTTTAGCATGATGCTAATGACCTTTTAAAATGTCGGTCTCATAACCGCAGTGAAATCATTCGTTCAGTGGCTTTAATGGTCTTCATCTGGTTTGGTTGTTTGAGAACGCTTGTAGGAAGTTTTATGCCTGCGTGTGTGCCACGTGTATGTGTTCAGTGAGCAGAGTCGAGTGCGGTTCTCTTAACGCACTGGCAAGAGAACAAAGCCTCTGCTAATGGGCACAGAGGGAGTTGTAGGAGCCTTTTGAAATCTTTCCGTGTTAACAGAGTGCGGCTGTGCCGGGTATGCACACACATACACATACCCACACACACACACAATGTTATAAAATTCCTATCTTTGTGGGGTATTTCCACTGACTTCTGTATTACTGCAGGTAAGCTTTGCCCATAACTAATACAACAAAAACTTCAACCCTAAGGAAAACTTTTTACGCTTTTTAAAATAAAAGCTGCCTTTTTATATGTATAAAACATAGTTTCATTCATAAACACCAGCTAAATGTCCACACAACATTAAAATGTTCTTGTTTTCTAAAGAGCTAAACATGGTACACAGCCACACACACACACTGATGTCAGTCTCATTTGGGGATGTCAATAACCATATTGGTCCCTGCTCACCTAGCACCACTTCAACCAATATCGTATGCACATTCAGGCTCCCAGCATGCTTCATATGAATGCTTGTGACACCACTGCCTTGTGAATCTGCTTATGGTTGTTATAGATCTGATTATATTGATTATATTTTTAATCTACACAGACCATCACTTCACTGGGCCAGATAGATCGATGTATTTCTGTTTGGCAGACAGCAGTGTCCCTTCCTTGTGTCCTATTGAAATCTGTGAGGGAGTGAAGATAGATTATCGAAGCACGTTACTAAGTTACTAAGACTGCACAATATATTGTTTGCTAATTGTTATCATAATTTTGGCCTTTGTAATACTGCGATCACAGAAAACTGCAATATGCAATAAATGATTTTGCAGGCCAATTTTAACTGTCACATCAAAGGTTGATGTATAATTACTATCTTACAAATCATAGCAGAATAACAGCAATGTGGTATTCTGTCCATATGTTGTAGCTCCGCCAGTTACAGAGGTCCCTTTGCTGCGTGTCAGATATGCAGGGGACTTTTGGATTATTGATCACTGCAGAGCACCTGAAGGAGGAGCACCTGCTTGTGTCCTTGAAGAAGCCTTAGGGCTCCTTGTCCGCCCTGTTGCTCCTTTCCGCTTTCCATGCATCCTAAATGGGTTTTCCTGACATGCATCCAGCGTTTACGCCTCCCTGCCTCATCCCTCCTTACCCTCCCTCCCTCCCTCCCTCGCTCTCTCTCTCTTCTCCCTCTTCTCCACCCCTAAACATGCCAACATCAGTAAACAGCGAAATCTCTCAGCCCCCTTACTGCACCTAACCGCATTACCCTGCCCGATAACGTCTTCAAATAACGCCCGATAAGAGGAATTTGATTTGATTCGCGGCTGGCTTTCTTCTTCTTTTTTCTCTCCTTCAGAGACTCCCCCCACCTTCTTTCTTCTTCTCTTTACCTCAGGCTGTACTACCCCCCAAACACCCCTCCTTCCCCTCTCTCCTCTCATCTTCTGCTGCTAAAATGACACTGTCTCGCATGCACAATCAAATAAATCCAGCAGGCCTGTCAACCTTCATTTTTTTGGCTTCGCACCTCTCTAAATCAACGCAAGGTGAGACGCCACGAGTCATCTCCATAGCGCCAAATACGGGCTCTCCGCTCAAAAGGAGGGGAATTAAAGTGATAATGGGACTGGCCTGGGCTGTATGCGTGAGAGAGAGAGGCAGAAAGAGATTCACTTTATGGTAAGTGAATAGTGCAGGTTGCTAAGCGGGTTGGACAGTTACTGAGCTGATGATACCGGGCTGATGGGGGTGGACTAGAAAAGAACAAAAATAAGGAGGAAGAGAGGAGAGAAAAAGAGAAGAGGAGAGAAAAGGAGGGGAATGAGGTGTCGCTGCTCATTCGGGTGGATGTCTGATGGAATGGAACCAGGTCGAGCCCGCTGTTGCGCCCAGTGAACGCCTGCGTTAGCGTTAGCATCAGCGTTAGCGTCAGGCCTAGCGGCGTGTAGAGAGGCCACTCCAGGCTGACAATGATGCATTGTGCTGTTAAATAACAGCTTCACACACCCCAGCTCAAAGCTGATCACTCACACACGTACATGCACACATTTTTAAAAGGCAAATGCAATCCTGTGGCAGCAGCAGCAAGTGGGGAGTGGGGATTGAGCTCCATCACTCTGTCAGGAGTGGCGAACGAGTGGGGCGGAGTGTTTTGCTAAAGATGATGCGTGTTTGATCCGAGTAATCATAGCGTGGCTTCTCCGGTGGAAAACGGGCAAGCGAGACAGAGTGGGTTAACAGAGAGGTGGAGACACCATTATCTAAAAAAAGTGATAATAACAGGGAGGACGTTTTGGAGGGCACAGTGCGCAATGTGTGCGTATTCGTGAGTGTATGTTAGTTTGGGATGTAGCATAAAGTGTGTGACTTTGTGTGCGTGTGGACTGAGGGGGTTAGCTTTGTGTAAAGTGTGTATGTGTGGAGATTGAGGGGGTGGTATAGAAGAGAAGTGCTTGTGTTGGTGGGTATGGGTCCTCACAGTAGTGACAGCTGTTTATTCAATCAATCACCTTGTGGCTGGTACAGCAGTGTGTGTGCCGCGGCGGCTGGAGATTGAGTTTTGCCTCACAGGGGAGAATGGAGCAAATTAATAGAGCATTACCCAGCCGCTGACCCAGGAAATGAGTCTGACACTGCTGGGTTAGATCTGCCAGCTTTTGCCTGCTTCTCTCTCTCTCACAGACAGTACTCCTGGCCTGTGGTTGTGTCTCACTCCTGGCTCCTGGCTCCCTGCTCCTCCCTGGGGAAAAGAGCCATTACAGCTCCCCTCCCTGAGCGGCCGGCTGGAGCAGGAGAGGGCATCAGCCTCACTTAAATATGGATGGATTTGGGCGGCTCAGAGAAATGGTGCGTTTGTCTGAACAGGTGGGACCTGTTTGCAAAGAGGCTGGCCAGGCAGGCCGGAGCAGGGTCATATCCCAGAGGAAGCAGGCCCTGCTGGGACATGGGACACGTGGGCGATAGCCTTTCACTGGGGCCATCCATCACCAGCCAGCATGCCCACCGCCCTCAGCCCATACGCACTCCTATGAGAGCAGGGAGACCTACAGCAGGTCATGAAAATAAAATGGGAGAAGCAAAAAACTATAAAAATTACATATTTCTATTTGAGAAAAGCAGAGATTTACTGAGTCATTGGTTCACTAAACCAGTGTACACCAATGCCCTGCATATCCCTTAAAAAATCTGTTTTTTAACTGAAAAAAAGTCAGTCACCTAGGTATCTTCAACTGAAACTAAAATATTCAATGACAAAACCACCAGATTTTTATCTTATCTGAACCGACTGGTGGCCACAAAAGTATGTGGCCCTTAACAATTTAACCCTTGGCAAACTTTAACGAAGTTCATTAAGTTACTTCATCAAATGTTCAACAAGATGATATCTGCTTCTGGGAAAAAAAACTAATTTAACACAACATCAGACTAATAGACTCTTTGTGTGAGGAAAGCCTGAAGAATAAATTCAACCAGTCTGCACTAAGGATCCTGTAAAGCAGGTGGAAACATCAAAGTCTGGAGCTGGTTTTCTTACAAAGAAAACTGGTGTTGGTGAGCTTATGTTCATTGAGAGGATCATGAACTCAGAAGTGTACAAAGGCATTTAGGACGCAAACCTGCACAAGAAGCTACCTTTTTAAAGAATCCTTTGCTAAAAAGAAAATCACAGTCTTGCAAAGATTTGTTTAAAATAAATACCACTTGGTACTACATATGCTGAAGTCTTAGCAAATACAGTGCTGCTCCAACGCACCAACTCAGGAAGGGCTTTAGGTGTGTTAGAAAAAAAAACACTTAATATGTAGGGCAGGAAACCACTGTGCTAAGTGTATGGCACAAAAGTGAAGAAACCAATTCAGCGGCAAATGTCAATTAATGTTATGCTAGCAGTTTGTTCCAGCTTGTAACTGATGCCAGGTGCTGACTGCCTTTTGTCTGTCCATTAGTGGGATTCGCTCTCTCTCTCTCTTCCTCTCTCTCTCTTAGACACACACACACACACACACACACACAAATGCTGTTTCCCAAATAAACGCCTAACCATAATTGATAGCACAAAGCCACAGATAACCTCTACAGATTTCTTTTGCAAAGGCAGCGCCCCCATCAGTCTCCCCTCCGCCTCCCCCCTTTGCTCTCATATGCCAGGGAGAGGGAATTAATTACCAGAGCCAATTTACTGTTTATACTCTGATGTTTTAACTAATTAGCACTAATGGCGACAGAACAGCAGCCGGCGGAGTTAATTGAATTCAGACGATGGCGCGGAGAAGACGAGCTGCAAGGTCCGTCTGAACAGAGCAGCTAGCAGCTGTCATCACTGACTGGGCTCCCCCTCCTGTGCCTCTGTTAACACTCTCACTACACACACAGTTAGCAAATGTATTTACAAAGGACCTGTCATCTCGCATCGCTCTCACTGTCTCTTTGGAATCGCTTTATGGATGCTGCTCTGAGAGAGCAGCTAATGCTAATCTTCCGCTGCGCTAATTCGGCTCCATCGTGCTACTTCATGGCTGTTGTAAGGGCTACTGACTAAATGACTGGCTGTAATGCTAAACACATCCTGCTTCAGCGATTTGGAGCCCTTGTGAAAAAAAGCACTTCGCTCTGAGCCATAAAAAGCCTCTAAAGGCTTAATCATTTGAAAGTTACAAGAGAAAGTGCTGTCACGCATGGTGATCAATCATATCTAGCACCGCCAAACGGTCTGCCTCCTGACCTACTCACAGGCCTTGTGTTCAAAATGGCACTCTACTCATTCCCTACTCCCCATGCTGAAGAATCAGCACTAATGTAGAATGCTAATATAGGGAATGGAAATTAACTGAGTGTGTTTGCAGTTTGCTCATCCTGCAATCATATGAGCCAGATTGTTTCTATGGTTTCCAGCCAAAAACTGTTCAAAACCCAACAAATTGCACGAAAAACCATCCAAAAAACCTTAAAAACAGCCAAAGGGCATTTTCAACCATAATACACTTAACCAAAATCACATTAATGTTAAGCTGCTGGGTACGTTAGCAGCTGCTGTCTTGCATATAAACTATAAATGATTTCAATATAATAATTATTATTGATTATTATAAAACATAGCAAAACTCTGTACAGCCAGTAATGCAGAGTTAATTAATGCATAATCTATACCACGTTAGACCCTAACCCATATCAATTACGTCAATAATAAACTGGGTACCTTAATCGCTGATGTTGATTATGATGATTATTTTCTCAATGAAAGTGACGAAAATGTATGTCAATCAAAGTTTTGATAACTTACTGAATATATGGAGAAGTCAGGCCTATTTAAACTGCAGAGGCATTATTAAGTAATGCAGTTTATAATTTATTTATTTTTTTAAACTCACCAAAATAATGACAAACCAGCCTAAATGTTGTCCTTCCGCAGAATCCAACCAAAATCCGCCCCAATTTGGTGCGAACCTGCCCAACCCGTCAACACTGCCTCAGAGACATATGTGGGTTTGCACTCAGTCAAATCTTGTTCTGGCATCCATTTAGAATACACTAAGTTCTGATGTGTTTTGACGTGAAGTTAGCCTACTGTGCATATTGCATAATCCTACGCTGATGTTTTCATCTCAAAAAGTCCTGTTTAACACAACAATTCCCATCACAAGCTAGTCCTGTCCAGTCCGGTGGGAGCGCTCGCTCCATCTCTGTCCCTGAGATTAAGGCTCAAAGTCAGGCTAAAGTGGCATGCAGGGTAAAGGCGATCTGTCTTCCCTCAGCTCCGGTGTAGACAGATGGGAGGTGTATGTGGGGGGGGAGAAAGTGAGCCACTGATTGATTCGTCACTGGAGACTCTCCTGTGTCTGCTGCTCGTCTGCTGCTGCTCGTGCGCTGAGCTCAGAGTCTGCAGTACAACAGCCCTTACACACACACACACACACACACACACACACACACACATATATGCTTGCCCCCTGTGCGCTACGGGGCCAGGGACTTCCTGTTCCTCGCCCCTGCTCATCTGTCAGCTCCTGGAGTGAGCTGACATCCACTAACACCTCCATCGCACAAAGCATTTAGAGCCTAAGCCTCTCTCCTGCTCTCTCCCTGTTTCTCTCTCTGTCTCTCTTCGATGGCCGGGCCTTGGTTGTTAACACAGCACCTGTCTGCAGTGCAGTTAAGGAGAGAAATAAATCACCTCCGCCCTGTTATCTAGCACATGGAAGTAGCCCCATGAATGTGCACGCACATACACACATTCATCAGGGAAGGTGGTCATCTCATATTTAATATATCGTCGCTGTCCAAAGGAAAACATGTATCTCCAAAATACTAACCTTAGAGGAGAGGGTAAAAACAGTCTTTACTTTGAATATAAGGTAATATAAAGAGATTTTAGTCTATGCAATTCATAGCATTTGTATTGGTCCATCCATCATGACATTTTCTCACAATGTAAAGAGCAGCTGCTATGCTCAAATGATGTAGAAAAAGAAAAATCGCAAAAAGTGTAGAAATGTGGTTTGTTTGGAAGTGACAATATGTATAATATTACAAAAGCTCATATTTCAAAAAATGGCCCAGTTATGTATTTTCATGGCTGATACTCATTTCTTTACATCCAAATTGGCCAATAGCTGATTTTTATTAGTATGAAACACACTAGCACATTTCTAGCACTTTGAATTGTTGCAATATGAATACAATTACCTTGCTCTTTAATGGGCCAAACTATCATTTTTAATTAATGAGTAAACAGTTAACCATTGAAATAGCATGAATCCAACATAGTGAATCCAATATAACCTCACAAAACTAGGTGAGGACTGTTTAACTGAACCAGACAATGTAAATTCTTACTCTGGCTTTTCTACAAAGTCAGGATATTTTGGCCTAAAAAAATTGTACAAAATCAAGCACACACACACACACACGCACCATAATGCAGTAACCCAACAGTAGCTGTGAACAACCTCACATCTACTCAGCAGTACAAACAAACAGCCTTGCATTAAGAGCCACATCCACCTTGTGTGTGAGTGTGTGTTCTCATGCTCCAGACGGTGTGTGTCAGGGGCACTGAGCCTCAGAAATATGGCCCGGCGGGTCAGTGTAGCAGAGCGGGGGAATAATCAGCACGCCGCTACTTCCACATCTCTCACTACAATGGGCTGTGATTTATCCTCCGCCCCCGGCCGCACAGCAGCTCAGCCAAACCCCTCCAAACCCCCACCAACCAGCTCTCTATCTGTCCTTGCTGTCATCACACTTACAACACCCAACACCCCCTTACAACTTCACACTATCTCCAACATCTCCCTTTCTCCCTCTCTCTGTCTCTTTCCCTTAAGCAATAATTTATAAATTGTTCCTATGCCATATATAGTTTACTTGAGATTAATGGCAGTTTCCACCTGACTGATTAGTGGGTTATAAGCTTTCATTGCTTGTTAGCTACACTAGCCTCATAACTACAGTGGAAAACTAAAGAAGCAAACTTCAGACACCAAACATGGCAAATCAACATTTGGGGAATGAAAAGTTTTTTGTTTTTTTTTGCCAAACTATCACTTGGAGTGCTCTTTCCCTAATAATGTATAGTTACTGAATAAGTCTTGAGGCTAATAAGTGAATAATAAGCCTGCAGTTTAAGGGGTTATAAAGTGTCCAGCATGCTGCATGGCAGTCTGTTGAAGTGACTGCATATCCCCATCTCTACTTGCTCCTTTCGCTTTTCTCTCTCTCCCTCTCTTTCTCCAGCCTGTGCTGCTGCTTGGTGGTCAGTGCAGGTTCTTTCTTGAGCTGGTTGACTGGGTTGGATTGGCAGCTCTCAGCAGGTGAGGGTCCGAAGCCATTAGAGCTGGGGGGCTGTTATCAGGACTTGTCGCTGTGCAGAGACACTCACCTAATCCCCCCACTGCGCATCCGTATCTGTATCTATAGCTGCTGTATATGCTCCATTCTCTCTCTTTCTCTCTCTCTCTCTCTCTCTCTCTCTCTCTCTCTCTCTCTCTCTCTCTCTTTTTTCTCTCTCTTTCTCTCTGTGTCAGTGAGGGCTTAATAAAGGCTGGAGCAGGTGCCCGAGAGTGCAGCTGAGGGTTTAGCTAGGAGATGGCTATCAGGAGAAGTGGGTTTTTCAGGTTCGCCCGATAAAAGGGACCCTGGGGCCCTCGTGGGCCACTATTCGGACCTCCATAACCCCCCCCCCAAGGAAGGTAGAGATGGGCTGCAATCAGACACACTTAGATTGCATCACACACACAGTTCAGCCATCATCGGACATCATTGTGATCTTATCCGTGCGTGTCTCCAGGGTTTGACACCTTCTACACATTCTGTTAGTGCCGTGCTCTGTCTCCTTCTACAGGAATGTGTTCTGATTTCCAACAGAAGTGCATCAATATATGGGGATGCATCTAAATTTTTTGTGAGTTCTGCTTCCCTAAAGAATCTTTTAGTGGATGCTTCTTCAACCCCTTAACATTCCAGTTTTATTTCATACAAAGGCTTATCATTCAGTAACTACAGGGACTTCAATGCAAACTAATGGAGCTATTCTTATAGAAGAGTGTAATGAAACTATGGCTCGCCGGCGGGCCCATGGCATGTTAAGGGGTTAAAAACCACACAAGTGTGAAGAAGCTCATTAAAGGTTAAAGAATCGCCACATAATGATAAGGTTCCATATCAATTAATGATTTGAACTATAACCACATGTCCAGACCAAGAGCCATTTAGTAACTTTTATATTTAAAGTACCAATATCATGGAAAAACTAATTTTCCTTAGGTTTTCCTTGAGTTTGATGTAGTACATAACATTCAATCCCCAGTCCATACGGTCCACATATAGAAACTGAGTTAAGATTTGAATGTTTTGTTTTTGTGACATCACAAAACCCAACATATTTACATATTTCTGCCAATGCAGCCTGTAGATGTTTTGCCCCTCCCATCCAGCTTGCAGTTATTAGGAAACTGAATTGCTTTTGAATGAGGCACAATTCAGGACAGCCAATCAGAACAGAAATCATTTCCATGTGTCAGTCTTAAAGGACTGATAACAAAAACAGCCTGTTTTTTGGCTAATGGCTAAAGAGAGGTTGGACAATGGTCATGTAAAAATAAATCACTGTTTTTGATACATGTTATGGGACTTCAGGAAGGAAAATATAAGGCAAAAAAGTAGGATATGGGCCTTTTAAGAGTGTATTCAATAAAGTGTGCATTCATTTATTTTGCCACAATAACATTGTTGTCCTACACTGAGAGAATGACTTGGTGTTTTAACAAAAAACTAAATTGGCTGCCTCAAAATTTAAATTTAATTCAATTTAATTTAACCTAAATTAATGCTAATTTGACAGGATGTAATATGTTGATTATTGTCCTGTTAACCTTTTATTAAAGGTTCAATTATTCAATTATTATTAAGTTAAAACAACAGTAGTGTTTTTAATAGTGTATTTTCAAATCTAAACATAAATATGACTTATGCATTGTTTTTACCATCTATATATTTCAGCATATTTCTTTAGGAAATGATGCGCTGAATCATTTCCTAAAGAATTATAATCGAATTGAATCATTGTGGGGTCAGAGATTTACACCCAGAGGTTTCCAACAGCAGAGGGGGATGTTACACTTTAGATGCGGTTTGTACGTGTGTGTGTGTGTGTGTGCGTGTAGCGGCTTGGCTGTTTAACCTCTCCGATTATGGACATTATTCACACTGTGTCAGCCTGCCCTGGAGGTAAGGGGGGAGCAGAGAGGAGCAGAGGAGCAGTGCAGAGGGAGGACGGATGGATGGAGGGAGGTGAGAGAAGGCAGATGAGGGAGAAATGCTCCGATTTTTCCTTTAGAGTAAGAACACGCCGATCAATACAAATCAAAGAGGCTGGAATGGCTCTTCTGATGCTCAGACATTAACCTCGCAACTCCCCTATCATCTCACTCTCGCACACAAATACACACCACACACTCCCTCTCCCCATCCCTCATGCTTCTGCAGCGCACTAGCATGCCCCCACACACACCAGCTGACAGGAGACGGCGGTGTTTAGGAGTTTAAGCATTAAAAAAGAGGTGAAAGCGCTAGAACAGTGTAATAGCAGAGTGAGAGAGAAGGAGAGAGAGAGAGAGAGGAGCTTGTGCTGTCGCTTGCTGTCTGGGGACTCAAATCTCAGAGCAATTTTCAGGCCCGGTGATTGGCAGCTTGATGTGTATTCTTCCCCTGCAGGAGCAGGGCGATAACTCCGGCCCATTCGCCCATCGCCGGCCTGTTGTGGGGCTATTACAATGACGATGGCGATAAGGGACATTTATCACTCCTGGTGCTCGTGTGACAGAGGCGGTCCCATCAACAGGTCCACCGGGGGTGGCTGCGCCAAGCACCAGCCATGGGGGTTCACTGAGCCTGAATTACACAGCACTCTCAGCCGGAAAACAATACGCACACACACAAACACTTACACTAACATACGTACACTCTAGACACACACCATGTAGTGCACTTGGTAATGCTGAGCTGAAGCATTTTTCTGTCTTCCGTCTAAATGTGTTTCTAAGACAAAAGCTTGTTCTAAGGCTTATCACCAGTAAAATATATATATATATATATATATATATATATATATATATAAAAATATATATATAAATGTGTTTTCATGGATTTCAGGTATTTTTGCTATTGGCCTCCAATTCTCATCTCAGTGTGAAATTCCATGCTATGCGCTTATACCTTTTTTTAAACAATATTTTTATGTTTGATTGAGCTGGAACAAAAAACAGGCACTAGTAGTGTCACATTAAAAAACCTAATTTAACAGCACTAATTAAGCTCTCTTTATAATGAAACATGCAACTTGCCAGTATTATCTGACTACTGATATCCAAGATCTCAGAAAAGCTTATTGTGATATAACTTGGTGTAATTTATCACGATAATAATAAATACTGTCGTACTGCCCACCCCTATCAAAATTTCAACTTCGAAATAGTAACTTCAGAAAAAAGAAAAAAAAAATCTTAGTTTAAAACATGTAACTGGAACCTTTTGCCTTTCAGACCACATAAAAACCCCCAGAAAAACTGGGTTATTATAACAAAAAACAAAATACGTCATTGAGTGGCAATGGAAATTTCTATAGGGTGTGATGTATTTCACTCCTGAGTCTTAATGAAGCCTGTTTTCCTATATTCATCAGACACTTATTTTCAGCAGTGTTGTCTCTGCACTAGTTCACTATAAGAATGACATTGTGTTGGGCTGGGTAGGTTAGACAGCTCTTTGTGCCCCTGTGCTGTGTGGTCAAAAGGTCAATTGTCCAGTGGTGGGTGGCACAGGCTGCGCAGGCAGCTGAGGACTGGTGGAGGGCAGAGGCAGGCCAAGTGGGGAGCAATCTGTGACCTCCCCATCATATGACCCCTATGGCATGACAAACACAGCCCCAATATGCAGTTACAGACACTGACCTCTAGGGAGTGCCAGCAGGGAGAGAACTGAGCCTAAAATTAATGGCAGCTTCTGTCTGTGAACTTTAGCAGGTCTACAATAATTTTCTTAAGAATGAAACCCTGAAAACTAAATAGGTGTAACAACATAAATACACACATTTATATTTATAGCATATAAGCTTTTATAGAGGGTGAAAAATGGCTATGATATTAAAATTAATGCAATAATGGTCCTGTAGTATCCTTGTTCTGCATATTTTGGTGTTCATCTAACTAACAAGCCCTTTCTAAGTTAAAAGCATGAAAAAGCCAAAAAGGTGCAGAACAGGGATCCTCCAGAACAATATTAGTGTATTGCTGTTGACAGCTGAATGTCAGCAGTTAAACTGTGAACAGGCTGAGCAGTGGAGGTGTCAGATAGGCGCGAGGGCTCACAGCAGGCACGGGGCACAAAACCCTCTCCCTCTCCTCCAGTTTACGCTTCTGACCTTGAGCCATTAACACTCTAAACCTCCAGATGAGACGGCTCCTTTACAGCCCTGAGCTCCCCTCTGCTCCCCAAGCCTACCTCCCACAGAGAGAGAGAGAGAGAGAGAGAGAGAGAGAGAGAGAGAAAGAAAGAGAGAGAACGAACTGAAGAGAGAATTTATTGAGTTACTGGAAGCTGGCAGCTACAACAAAGTCTGACTTCCCCAAATTGAGGCATGCTCATTCAGACCACCAGTTACCATTATTTACCCTTTAGAAAACAGGCTTATTAATCAGTTATTGGTCTTAAGACTTGATACAGTGGTGTCTTGGTACATTTTTTGATACAGCAAAAATAAGGACTACCTGAAAATGTGCCAATATGCTTCCAATTTCAGTTTATTAGAGCATTCAACATTATAAAAGCACAGTATTTGAAACTAAAACTGTGCCTTATAGTGTCCTGGTCTAACGCTCTAGCCATAACCTAACATCCCTTTTCAGTAACTATAAATTATAAATCTAATGTGTAACTTGCGTATTTATTTAGACCAATAATAAATGGTCCAAAATGACTTACAAATCTCATTAGATTAAATTAAGGACATTTTTTTCTCGTGTGAAGTTAGCATTATGAGGATTGGAGGCTTTGCATTGATAGAGAAATATAATACTACAATACGAATACCATACTTCTGAATTACACACTACTTTTACTGCACTTTTATGCACTACTACTATTATATACTATTGGTGTACAGTAGCACAGTGACACACACACACAGACACACACATAGAATCAACATGCAGAGCCACCTTGGAGACACGGAGAACCCTCCCTACAATCTCCATTTATCAGTACACGCCCAGCCCTGGCCACGAAGTGCCGTCACCACGCTGCCTAAACAAACTCTCTGTGATGGATGAGCTCCTCTCCAGCTATAAAGTTATTAACTTTTAACCAGCGGCTACTGCTTGGCATCAAAGCCAAGAATTAACCCCCTGGGTACTGGCCCATGAGTCAGGCCCAACTTTTCCTGCCCTGTCCCCATCAATCTATCTGCGCTCTTTCAGCCAGGCATTAGGCTAGTATCCATTACCCATTAGCCTCTTAGGAGATTATGGAGGAAAAGTCTGGCGGCATTGCCATGTTCAACAACAATCGCTTCCTACAGTTGCTGGACGTTTGGGCTTTTGAATTTGGAGTAGTGCATGACGGTGAAGTGACAGTGAAATCTTGTTAGCCACTTGTGTGTACCTCTCAAACCAAAATGTGAAAAAGACTGACTTGAAATATTAAATTTCAAATTATACAGCTGTTCCTGTGGGTCTTGTGTACTTGTGTCATATCTTGTGTCAGTTTCCTGTGGGGTAGTGGTTAATAAAGGAGGGGTAATGGGTGTCAGAGCAGTTGATAAGTGTGGAGCCTAAGTTACACACAGGCACACACACACACACACACACGCGCTTGGAGCACTGCAGTGTGACCCATGCCCTGTTTATTGACAGACTCCAGCCAGTCTGGAGTTCATCGGGACTCTCCGTAATCTCTCCTGAGATGATTAAAAATTAATTGATCACTGGAATATTATCCATACACCCCCCCTCCCTCCTACCAACCACCGCAGATGACAAGCCAGCTAATAAATGTTAATTACTGTTTTTCTTTCCCTTCCTGTTTTATGATCCCTGCCAGTCTTCGGGCCTCCTCATATCAGGTCATAAATTCATTAGTCGCTAACACGCCTAGCGAGAGCAGCTCATTTAGCAATAGCAAACAAGATTAGGCTGGGGGCGAGGGTTGTTCTTCCTCCTGACTCCCGATGCCCCACCAGCACTGATAAGAAACCTCCCAACTACACACATGTACAGGTACTTCTAATAGGGAATTCCCACCCAATGAACAGCTAGATTGGCATTACTCAAAGTTTTACCAGCTCTGGCACATTGTGGAGTCACATTATACTGGTCTTCTTTACCGTATGTCTCTTTTTCACTTCCCTATGACTTTACCTTCTAGTAGCACGTAAAGATCATGGTAAAGATATAAAGGTGTGTGTGTGTGCTTATATCTGTGTTTTAGCATTAGTAATGACAAGAAGCCAGTCTTAATACAAACAACTCTCCCTCAACTCCAACACCTAAACACACTTTTGGCTCTTTGTCTCTGTAATTGCAGAACTGGCAGCATCAAGTGCAGCAAATAAACACCTTCACATTAAAATCAGAAACAAGGAGGCGAGCTGACGGCTAGATTTGGAGAAGGCTGGCTAGGGAGAGGATAATTTTACTAAGGTGTAATGGGCTTTGTCTTAATCCATTCATACATTTCATAAGGTTCACATATTCCCAGCAACACCGAGCTCCCCATCCATAACAACAACAACAACAAAAAAAGGCCTGGTCCGTCACGTTAAAATTGGCAAATAATCTGAGGCAGGCACCAACCCCGCCACCGCAAACAAAGGACAGCAGCCCCTGTTTTATCTTAGATGAAAAGGAGCAGTACGGGAGACGCTAGACGTCAGGACAGAATCAAAAAATCAATCAATCACTATGCGCTTATCAGCAGCCGCTCCGGCAGTCACCGACAAGCCGCCAGTTTTCTCTGGCAGAAAAAAAAGGATAATGCTCCTTCATCCTTTTACAGCAAGCACTTGAACTCACAGCATGTTTTATCAGGAATGTGTGTTCTGTGTCTGTTTTTTAACCCTTAGAAGTTAGAGTCATTATTGCTGTTTTCCTTTACATTTATTTTACACTACATACATTATTTAAATATAATTATGCAATTACACAATTAATTACATTTACATTTGATTTACAATGTACATCGACAGGTTTTAGTTTTTTTAGCTTGTTTAAAAATTATAAATATGGCACTGACTAAACGTTTAGAATTCACACTTTTCTCCACTTGTTTCAATGATCTACGAAAGAGAAATAAATAACATCAAATTTTTTATCACCAAATCATTGTTACTTAAATTCCCTGCTGCCTTTGAAATTTCACATAACCCATGAAAAAAATCACTATTGCTTTTTCATTATTTCACATGCAAAAGCTGAAATGAGAGTGGAGTCTCTAAAAGAGGGATAAATACGGAGGCATTTTTGAAGCAGAAATGTGTAAAACGTGTTTATTTACAGAGGGAGGCGGATGCGGGCCTGGCTCGGCTCAAGTGCTCAGCGTGTTGACAGAGAGAGACTTGTTGGCCTAAACTCGCTTAAGCCTTCAATCACGCTACATTAATGGCTCCCGCAGCCAGCCGCCACTGCTGCTGCTGCAGCGAAAACAGCAGCTGTACAGGGAGACCAAGCAGCGTCGTACATCTTCAACATAGCAGCATCAACATAAACATGTCTCACTGCAGATACAGTGCTTTGTTTCAATTTTGAAATGGATTTCATTTACCTCAAGCTAATTTCACTTGAATAACAATTTGTAATTTTTGGCAAAATTGTTTTACAGAAATTTTTTTACAGTGTTCAGGCTATTGATGAGTAAGCAAAGGGTGACAGTCTCAAAGAACAATTAGTGTAAATGTAATCTTAAAAGCACAGTTAATAAATCTATGCTAGAATAAATTGACGGAACCATGTCACAATATCACGCCATGCTGAAGGCTTTTTCTTTTTTGATTTTTTTTTCCTCTGGTGCCTTTATGAGGGAAGCGTGCGGCATGTCTCCGGTTTCAGCAGTCGATGGGACATTTTCCTGATGACATTTCTCCACAATGCTCCCTGACATGTGCGTCAACAACTGGCACACAGCACCACTGAAGGTCAGGGATAATGGGGGAAAAGGCCAGGGAAATATTAGAGCGCATAAAATCAGAGGAGGGCTCAGACTTGCCAGCAACTGTCACTTATAACTCAAGTGTATTTGAAAGGCCACGGCTGAGGGGCAGTTTCTGCAGGGCTGAAGGCTTGTCTGACTGTACGGCTGAGCCTGCCTCTTACTTAGACTGTTCGTAAGGAGAGCAAAACCGCATTTTTGGCATCCGTCACTGCAAGGGGTGAGTAACAGAGCTGTGTGTTGGCAGCCTGTTATGCTGTTCAGAAGTGTTAGGGAACGGGAGAGTTCTGTTTGTGTGGACTGAGTTGAGTTTGAGAGAGACAGGCCCGTTTAAGGGTGAGTGAGACATTCGGTAGAGCGAGACAGGTCTATAAGAATGAGACAGGTCTATGGGAATGAATGTAATTGAGGCTGACGCATAACAAACAAAGTGGGTAAGACTGGCCTATAAACTTTGTCTATAATAAATGATATAATACGTGATTATATCATATAATAATCATGTTCTAAAATCTGATTAGCTGAACTACATTCAATGTCACTGTGAAATACTCAACAGACACACCTATTACCTCACACATCAGTTGAATAAGGTATTACTGCACCAAGTTATTAAAAACCAAATAATCTTTATGTAGATTCTAGAGGTGGCACAATACCACTTCTCTTTTACAATACTGATACTGTTATTGAAACTTTGAGTATAATTGATTGTTCTTTATTAATGAGACAGGTGTATAAGAATGAATGTGGGTGAGACAGGTCTATAAGAATGAATAGACAGGTCTATTAAAATGAGCATGTGCAAGGAGGGTCTATAAGAACAGGTATGCTGAAAAAGTGGTGTGTTGAAGTTACTTGAATCAAATGTGTAGATCATTTGCAGCATTAATAAAATACAATATATCAAACCATTTATTGTCAAAAGTGTGTAAATGTTAAGAAAAACAATCCTGATGAAATACATTTTGGTAGAAATAACTACATTTACATGGAAATGCTGTTCAGTTTGGAATCTAATAAATTTAAAGCATCAATCTGGCCAGCACTTAAGCATTGAGACAGAACTATGAGTATGAATGTAAAGGACACAGGTCTATGAAAGCTCTCATCGACCCTCTCAGACAGCAGGGCTATGCTATCCTGCACGCAGCCAGTATCTGAGGAGACGAGGGTGAGTTGTGCAACAGGAGGAAGGTGGTGTGTGCGTGGAGCTGAGGCCGTTGGCTTACACAAACCACACCAGCGCAGGCCTCTTCCTCAGGCCAACGGCCAGCCAGGTGCTTCAGCGGCCTGGGAGAGTAACTACAGCCCTGTTTCTCACAGGAAACTGAGGTTAGGACGCCACAGACACATTATGTGAAGAGCCCGATGCATCTTCAACATCCACGTCCGCCCCAGAAAGCAGGATTAGATAACAGAGAGAGTGTGGAGGGGAGATACCACAAGACAACGGCGAGAGGAATAACATGTCAATCTGAAGCACTCTGTGGTGAGAGTGCTGGGGTTAGTTAGCTATGCACAGTTTCTGCTGCTGCTAGAGCTTCCTCAGGTGGAGCATTAGCTTTAAGCAGCCGTCATTAAACTCATCGTGATTCATTAGTCAGCAGCTGTTTCTCATTAGCCCACACACTCTGGGTGTATGCATACACACACGCTCAGCAGCCTTTTATACATACTGCATCTACTACAATAGAAACATGGCTTAAATGATAAAGTAACATATTAGACAGCTTTTCCTGAGGACAATAGAGTTCACTTAACTCAAACTCCTAATTTCTTAATTTTTTTAGTTCTGCATCTCAATTCCAAATTGTTCTTAAAAAATGTAGAATTCGTTTTTTACTCAATATCCCCACTAGCTGAGACTCTTTCCATCACACTGGCCCATGATGCATTTCCCCTGTCTGGGGCTGCAAATTAGCTGTGGCATCACTGGGGTTCAAACTCAAGCTCTCCTGATGTTGGGGTGAGTGCTTACGTTTGGTCTGTTGCACCATTTGGGAGCCTCTGAATGTCCTCAGATTTCTATGTCTGTAAAAGTTTAATACACTGTAAAAAAATATTTATTTGAACCTCTAAACAAGTAACACATAGTCACATGCGGTGCAACCGTCTAAACATTCACCCCAACACCAGGAAAGTATGAGCTTTAACTCCAGCCATGCTACAGCCATCTATGCCATCTCTGGTAGCCCGTGTAGTGGGATTATGTGATGGAAAGAGGGGGAAACTGAGTAAGAAACAAACTCTACATAGTTTACCTAACTAAGAGATACATAAAAAATGTGAATTGGGAGAACTTTTGACTTAAAGGTTTAGGCGAATTAATCCTTGTGTCCCTAAGCTGTGTCATCTCTGGATAAGCTGTGTAATGAGTTACCTAATCATTTTGAGTTAAACTGACTTTTCATTTTTTACAGTGTACATGCACATAGAAGCCCTTTCTGCTGCTGCAAACTCAGACCTTACCATCGCATTGTATCACACACAGAAGAAGGGAAGATGCACAATAATATATGGTTGTGCACACGCACACGCACTGTCCTTGCTATTTGCTTCTGTCACTGCGCTCCCCATAAAGCAGGCCTTTTACTCTCTGCGCACTCTCTATAATATGGCCATCACCATTAAAGCTGTCAGAGCATAAGCACTGAGTGTTACTCTACACACACACACATGCACACACACTTGCCGTGGCCCTCTCATCCCTCCCAGCGCTTTCCCTCTGTCCCAGCCCATCCTGCCCTGCCCTGCCTAGCCCTTCCCACAGCTCCACCTTGTCCAAGGTGAGCCCAGGGCATTGGCCAACAGCTTTGGAAGGACTCAACCACAACTTACCACTGCAAGGCCTGAGCCCCCTCAGTGCTCAAAGCTGTATATTTGACATTCCCTGTGAGGCAACGTCCTTTTCTAAAAATACTGGCTGATTGAGAAAAGCCAGGGGTCAGCCAATTGGAAACCACTGTTGACAAAGAGGGTTTTTAGTGGGTGGTGAGGGCAGACCTTTGCAAATAAGAGGGAGGAATGCACAGAATTGAAAGAAGCACATGGGAAATAAGTGAACTGACAACAGCATTCTTAAACACTTTGTCTCATATTGTCATATTCTGCAGATTTAGTGTACTGTTTTCATTGTTAGGCTTTGAAGCTAGTTTTGTACTTTGGCCTTCTTAATGCATTGTTTAGTGCTTTCTTAAGTGCACTGTCCTGCATTGTCATGTTTGCTTCATTTGGTCACTCACACAATGTGGTCTAGTTTATACTGTATATGGATGGGATAGCAATAAGGCTCTTCTTGACTCCTGAAAATAAAAAAGGGTAAGTCTACTTGGGATTCGGAGGATGTACAAACAAAACAGCTACTCCAACACTGCATTTTCACAAGGCTATTTCTCAGAATGTTATTCCTTCTTTTTAACATGCTAGCCAGAGCTATCAGTGTGGATAATGAGCGGAGTACACTGGAAGGCCAACATGTGCTGCATTGGAAAGTCGATGCAGCCTGCTGAAAGTCCTTTTACATTTTCATAACTGCGTCTCAGATCAGACGAGATGAATTGCACTGACAGCCTTTTGCCGGCCACCAAACAACAAGCATGAAAAAAACCTGCCATGCAATTTTGTTTAATTCCAGCAGATCAACACTTGTCAAATCCCTCCGTTCCTGTCATCCGACCGAATGCACCTAACCCCCCACCACCGCCACCCACAGCCATTTCTGACGTATTTATCACATTAGTATGAGTCTTTCTCACTGTCATTCACATGCTGTGCTGGGACCACCCCCCGCAAGGACCCCTGAGGGGGAGTGATTTGGCTCCTCTTTCCCTACAGTGACAATTTTCTTCCCCTGTTGCATAAAAAAGTTCCTTAAAAAACCACCCCCGAAACAAGGGAAAAAAAAAGAACAGGGCACAGCCAAGGGTTCCCCCGCGTGAGACAGAGATTGCCGATGCCAGCTTCAATATGACAAGTGCCAGCGTTATGAAGACAGACACGAGCTGGGATGGGCGGGGTGACCTTTTCCAAATGTCACATGTCATCAGAGTTTTATGTCACCCCTCCAAACAATATGTCAGGAGCATAAAAAATCATTACACCCAAGAATTATGTTATACAGGGCAAAAATAATAATTAAGATTATATTATTCAAAGCCAAATGGAAGAGTTTGGGGGAAAATTTACGACTGGCTGGAGTATAATAGGCAAGGCCTTTTTTCTTGGACTTGAAACGGATCAGATGTTGTATTTGACTCCACTTGTCCGACTCTTCTAGAGGTCCTATCAGTGTGCATCAGCATCCATCGTCTGTTCACAAACACAAAACATCACTGTACCGCAAGCAACACAAACAAAGGCTCTCATAATACACTGGCATGCTTGTCAAAGTCAAAGGTAAGGCTACTCTTTCTTCTAGAGCTTGGAGTGGCTCAGTATTTCATGCATGTCCTTGACTCTGCTGAGCCCTGTGGAGATATGTGCCTAAGCCAATGGCAGCCACCTCACAAGAGATACCACCCATATTCCTAATCACATTATTGATCACCCGATGGAGCTGTTGTCTGGAGATAAGGAAACACAGAGAGAGAGGTGTATCGTCAATGCTTATGATGTTTCATAGCTTAGAGGCGAAGGGTGACATGGGCGGCATTAACCCCTTAAATTCCAGGCTTATAATTCAGTTATTAATCTTAAGACTTATTATTCAGTAACTATAAGCCGCTGTAAGCTGCAGTCACAACAGACATGATCAGGGTGTGAAAAACAAACACTGTGGCACACATCCACTGCGGTGCAGTTTATAGCTAGCTAACCAAATTCACCAACCGTAAACAGTAAAAACAGCTCCTGATTAACCATATACGTTGCCTCTCTCTCTTTTTCTCTTTTATATATATATATATATATATATATATATATATATATATATATATATATATAAATGAATAACAAGCCTGCAATGTAACTTTAAGGCATACACTCTGTCTTTGCACAGCTGTATAAATGTTCATATATTGTAATGTACTGTAAATTGTCCTCAGACCCTGCACATATGTAAATAGTAAAGTATTCATCTTTTTTGGCTCCTTTCATACTGGCTCTATATCTACTAACTTTTATTCTATCCTTTTTATTTCAATTTATTTTAGTCATATTTTCACTGTTAGTATTTCATTTTTTTTTTTATATTGGTTAATCTTAATATTTGTCCAGTCTGTTTAGTATGTTACATCATGTATGCACTCACCAAGACAAATTTCTCTCCTCATATTTGGTGAAATAAAGTGATTTTGATCTTGACTCTAATTAAGGTGGATCAAGTGACTCTCGCCAAACTACGAGTCCTAGTGTGGGTGTTGTGTTAAAAAGACACCAGGAGGATATTTGAACATGGCCACTTGTGTCAATTCAGGTGCAACACTTCCTTACATCAGCAATATTAGAGCGGTCAATAGAGATGGACTTGTCCAATCAGCACTATGTGGCGCCAAGGTCAGAGGTCAGGATGATGTCATACATCCTGACAACAATAAAGATTCTGTCTGAGTGAGCCTTCCATGTCTTACTTGCTTTCTCTTTCTCTCTCTCTCTCTCTCTCTCTCTCTCTCTGGGATGGTGTAATGGGCTCTTGTCTTTGTGAGGCCCCTTACAAAAGGCTGCCTTCTCTCAATCTGGCACCGGGTGATAAAGCACTCCGTGAAATCTTTATTGCTTTAATAAACAAGAAAGGGTGATTAATGTTGGTCTTCTCCTTTAGTAATTCAAATAAATTATGACAGCTTTATATCATGGTCAAAGCAGCCAAATCCCCCATGAAACTCTGTCCAAAGAGGATGGATAGCCCCGCACTTACATGCAGAGAAATTAGCCAAACAAAAGATGTGCTGTTTCTTGACAATCGGCTCAAAACATAGTCTACTCCCTTCATTTTTCTCTGACATTTCAGGTCGATTCTGATTCTTTTTTCCCTTCTTCTTTCTTTTGATTGTTATGAGATCGTTTCCCCAGCGCTCCATCCGTCTCTGCCAGGCGAGTGAATACGAGAAGTCTTGTAAAGCAGCACTTAAAAATATTGTGCGTGACTCAAAAAACAGTGAACGAAAACGGGGGGAGAACTTTGGCCCAGTATGTGTCGAATGAAAAGGTGCCTGTGGGGTTTTGGACCCTCGTTTCTGACTCGCACACATTAAATGGGTGAGACATGCGTCAGTTTGTAATGTTACAGTGATGACGGTAATAACCTGGCTATGATATTGTCTAGCGGGTCATTACCGAAACAGGATCTGGGGAGGAGGCATATTTCTTATTCCCAAGGGGCCTAGACAGGGGGCTTCTGAGTTTGAAAGTATGTTTGTAAAACATGAAAGATGGTAAAATGCAGTGTAGCTTGTTTTGATTTGTTATAGATATATTTGAAGAGGGCCTATCTGAATGCGAATATTCTTACTGTCAGAGGAAAATATTTCAAAATATGTTTGGAAGGGAATAAAAAAAATGATATAATGAAATAAATAAGTAATTAAATAATTTAAATTACCCTAAATGAATAATCAAATATTTGAAATAATTAACCCTAAAAACCTTGAGGTTTTCTTATGACAGCAAAGACAGGTGTGTTTGTGTATATGTGTGTTTGTGTGTGTGTCTTGCCTGTTGTCCTGACCTGACCGAGACTTTCATCCACATGAAACAAAGGCTCAAAGCTAGAGCCAGGAAGGCCAAGCAGGCGGCATGTCTGTTTATATACAGTACTCTGTGGACACATGTGTGTGAGTGTTTACTGCACCCTCACATCGCCCAGACAAGCCACTTGGGGCCAGACTACCCACCCGACTATACATCAGCCCCCCACAACTCCACCCAACCCCACCCCCGGCCAAACCCCAGCCCTACTACCCCACCCAGCTTTTAATAGAACTCCAGCATGTTCCACAGCACTTTCCAAAGGCAGGAATTCAGTCATTTCTCTAAAATCAAACCAGATATGCGGGTGTGGCGTGAATGGCTCCCCGCCGCGGCTTCATTCATTGAAGTCAGCTTTTATAAGGCCCTGCCTGGCAAGTACTGAACACCAGGAGAGAGAGGGGGAGAGAGAAAGAGAGAGAGAGAGAGAGAGAGAGAGAGAGAGAGAGAGAGAGAGAGAGAGAGAGGGGAGGAGGATGTGTGTGTGTTGTTTCTTGTAAAGAAAAGGTGCTGTAATTGAAATTCAGCTGCAGTTACATCATGGCATTGCCGAGAGAGAGAGAGAGAGAGAGAGAGATTCAGAGAGTTAGAGTGAGCTGGAGGTTTTTGGATAAAGTGGTAGAGGACAGCTGGCACTGGGGTCACATGCTGAAAGTGGCAGGGATGCAAGGAGGGGGTAGAAGGGCATAGGAAGGCTGCTGGACATCCCACAAGCCAGTGCTGTTGCCTTAAATATTTAAGTAGTTTAAGCACATTTTTTACAATCGCTTCAACACAGGAAGGGCTTGTTAAATAGCTTATCAGTTGGAGCAGCATCTAAATATGCAGGACAGGGGTATACCAGGATTGGAAACCACTTACATAAGCTGACACCAAATCCACAGACCTCTTTAACCTCACAGTGACAAAATCTTGGCCATTTCCTGCTTGCTGAGGTCTCAATTCCAGTACACACTTTGAGTCTGCAACACTGTCAGTCTGGAACCTTTTATGAGCACTGAATACTTCTTTTTTTATATGAAGAGGCTGTTAAACATTTCCTAGAAAAAGGAGAAGCTCGACTTAAACCGCCTATTATATTTGTAGCCTTGGGAAAAGGCACGTGGCGCCATACCTGATAGCCTCAGTGGTGGCTGGGACGCCGAGTGGTTTACAAGCTCTTTACAATCTCCTTCTCCTCAGTCTCTTTCTTTAATCAATTATCACTTGTTGCGATGGAGGGAACGGGGCCTCCTCCCACGCCAGGCCCTGCCAGCTTCACAAGGCCTGGCACTCTGGTAATGAGGCGGCTCCCTCTGGACCCAACGTGGCTGGCCAGGTGTGTGTATGTGTTTGTGTGTGTGTGTGTGTGTGTGTGTGTGTGTGTGTGTGTAATGGAGCTCTAGGAGGCGTGCCAAGTGTGCCAGTCCTAGAGCCAGCTAGGAGCAGAGAACTGAGAGCTGCAGTGAAACACAGCCTGATGCTTACAGCAGCCCTCACATACTCTGTCTCACACACAAACACACATACACATTTGTTTTTGTACCTTGTCAAGATATGAGGTCATACTTAAGTCCCATAAGCAATATATAGAGTACTGTACAACAGCCAGAGGCCAACCTTTATTTATTTTCTCTTTAGTCAAAATGGCTATTAGGTACAAGCTATTATAGAGATAATCAATTGGCATAAGGAAAGTTACAGAATAATAAGATAAAAAAGGAGTTTTAAAATGATTAAAAGAGGAGAAAACAGACTCCTAACAACCACACAAGACCTGGTAGACCACTAAAACTGTCGGCAACAGATCATTAGACAAACATCAGACAAACAGTACTTAAAGGTTACTGAGATTTAAAGGTTTATCTAGTTTTGCATAGTCAGGATTTTGATACTCAAATGCATAAAAACAAACACACACAGTCACGCACACTCTCAAACCTAGGCAAAGAACTAAAAGCCAAAGTAAAGTACATACGACAACCAACGTCTCCAGGTCTTTCCTTATGCAGAAGCCCATCATGATCAAATCTGATCACTCCCAACACATTCTCATTTCTATGAACTCATCCCCATTCACTCGGTTATAGCCCACAGTCCAAGTAATCTCAGCCCTTCCTCCACTTTCTATTCCCACGCCTCCGTCTCCATTCCAGAATGTGCTCAATTAACTGAGCGAATACATTACACAGGGAGCTAATAGATTAGAATATCATATCCATACAATAATTCCATGAAAAAGTCAGGAGGGATCATCCCTCTTATTACTTGGGTGAGGAATTGGGGTTGGCGATGTTCAAACAGAAACGTTAATGCCACGTTACATGTAATTGTCCCCTGCCATTCTCCCCTTGCTGAAATGCCTCTTTATTAATAGTAATTGAGGTAATGAATTATGAATGGAACGATTTTCTCCCAACACACAAAAGTGAGGCATAATGACCATGGTCCTTAATCATAATTTCCCCTCTCTTCTCCAGCTACTCTCTCTCTGCTCCTTCTCTCTCCTTCTTAATCTATCACTTCTCTTTCTACCTGGATTCAGACAGCTTAGAGAGTGTGTCTGGTGATCTTGCTCTGAGTGTCACCTGTGTGGCTTTAACCTTTAGAAGTCACAGTTATCACCAGCAATAGACATTTTGTAATTTCTCATTTGTAGCTCACTGAACTGAGCAGAGAAATTCTGTCAAAAGTGAGATTTCTAAAATTTCAGGCAATATCACATCTGCAATTGTAAGTAGAACCAGAGATACTTCATTATAACGTACGTTTTTGTGCATACAGTCTTGTTTTTTAGAAATAAACCTTTGCATTTTTGCCTAGTTTTTGACACTCATTGACATTTAAACAGATTGAAGTTGGAAGTAAAGACTTAATTCTGCTGCTATAGAATGTAAATGTAACTAATTAATCAACTACGTCATTATGTATACACTATCATTTTGCTACATTCACAATAATAACTCTAGATAGATCCGAGCTCAGCTCTCTCCTGTCGATATAATCGTATTCATCATGACACAAAACTCCCAAGATGATCCAGTGCATCCTGTAGCTCTCAGTAATTGCATAATAGGAGTGCAACTGGGGCCTGTTGGCAGGCGCGCTGACAATGTACGTTTTTCCCCCTGCTTTTTTAAAAGATTGGCTTTCCACACCTATGATCCACCGCCGCGTTTGCTGAGCCTTGCACGGCGGGCCCCAGGTCTGCTTTTTATTTTGGACATCAAACGGTTCACTTCATTAGGGCCCCCCTTTTTTAGCTGCATCTGAAGCATGTTTTCCGAAACAAAAGATGAGGAAGGGAGAGGCGGGGAAAAAAAAATCACACAGTCTGCAGCGGGTTTTATTGGGGGAAATAATGGGCAATTGAGGGTAGGTATTTAATAGGCAAAAGCCAGCGCAGTAATGCATCTCCTGTGAAGAAAAGCCATTCATTGAGGCTGCTCAGAAAGGACCGGTTTTGGTCATCCAGGGCCGAGTGATGTCACAGAGGAGGAGGTGCATAGGTTTGACGGACAACGAGGGACAGACAGCCTGGCGCAAGGGCATCTGCATATAAATGAAAAGGGAATGGACAGAAGGCAAAACATTCGGCGATCAATAGTCCAATAACTAGAGCAGGAAGACTCCAATAACTGCATCAGTGAACACCGATGGCTATGTGGTGGGAGGAAAAATGATACACAATCAGAAAAAGGACTAACCACGCTAAGTGGATCAGAGCTCAGGCTGGCTTCCAAAAACAAACCATTCTTCAAGGGACCGACAAAGCCGTTTGCATTGATTTCAATACGCCTCATGCTAAAGCTGTCACTTGCATGTGCTCATCACGAGCTATGGGATAATTCTAAAAGTTATTATGTGGTGGTCATTTGGGAGGGTGTCTCAGATTTGCCAATAAAAGAGGGGGACCAATGGGCGCATCCTTTGCAAATCAAATCAGTGTGGACAGGAGTGAGAGGGTAGAAAGTGTTGACCTTTGTGACCACTGGTCAGTACGGAACTGACCGCAAGGGTCAATACCGACCCCCTTCCACCAGCAACCCCCCCCACCCTCCACATCACATTCACAGCCCAATCAATGTCGAATTATGGGTTATTTATTGAATAATCAAAAAGGTATTATCGCCATGGCTCTCATGGAGACTGTCACAGGGGCAGCCTATTTATCAGGCTGCTCTCAAAATTAGGGTAATCACTTATCATGTAAACAAGAGCCAGCAGCTGCCTGCCAGAGCAAGGCTATTACTCACAGCTACTTATCACACACCGTCTGTGTGTATGTGTGTGTGTGTGTGTGAGAGAGAGAGAGAGAGAGACAGAGTGAGTGAGAGGTAAGAGAGAGTGAGAGAGAGTCAGAGTGAGTGAGAGAGTAAGCGCAATTGAGGGTGAAAATATACATTTCCTACACTACAAGGCATGAAATACACAGCTACTATGCCTTAGCATACATCTGCACATGCACACACACACACACACACACACACACACACTGCCATCATCTGAGTGCAGTGATATGACAGAGGTCAGAGCACCTCGTTACAGAAAGGTTGTGAAGGACACAGGATGTAGCTGTAAGCAGATTGAGTTTCTCTCCCAGATTCAGGCTGGACCATGCATGTGCACTGGCTTCACATATAACACACACACATACTGACCCCGACACATACACAGCTACACCTGATGAACAAGCCAGACATGACCATTACATTTTAAAAAATAGCAGTTATGCCGCATGTTGTGAATGTAAACCACAGTTATGACTTGCAGTAACAATAATACTATGGTGTAATTGGATATTAAAGGCATTTTCCCCATATATTATCTTCTTGTGATGTTTGTGTGGTTTATTATCTCTTAAAATAAGCAGGTTGTTCGTGTTACTTTTACTTTAATATATATAAATGATCTCTGCTCTGACTGGCAGCCCTGTGTTGTAAATCATTCAAAAAGTTAGTCCAAGTTGAAACACTCCTTATAATTTCAGAATGAATGGGTGGAGCTAAACCGCTGAAGGCTGAACAGGGGGTTATACGATGAGACTGGTTTTCAATACATCACACAAAAATGGTTTCAAAACAGGCTGTTTTTGCAGCTTAGTTTCCATATATGGACTGTGTGGACAAGGAAGTGGGCATCTCATTTTAAAACCATCACAATGTTTACATATGACATGCTCTTTTATTTCAGAAAAGGGAGAAAGATTTGGTTTTATATTATAGAGTCCTTAATTATTTCTCAGTCATAGCACATTGAAACAAGCGGAGAAATGTGTCAAAAGTGTGGAACTTTCAATATATATCAGACTTGCATTTGTAAGGAGATGGGATATTTTACTATGTGAATTTGATGAAATTGTATCATTGTGTGTACAATCTTGCTTTGCAGATTTAAAAACATCCTTGGTATGAAAACAAGTTTACATGATAAATCATCATGTAAAAATTTTAATTATGTAATTATGTAACTACACTTAAATAACATTTTGTAACAATACATAAATCAATAATAATAACTGTAGGCCTTTAAGGGCTAAACTACACTAGAGAAACTGTTTATTTCTGTTTGTTTTTCTAATCATTCTGGCAGGAAACCTGAGCGGTAAGTTTTCCGTTACTGGGTTCGTGGCTGGACTCGGCGGTTTTCCTGGTCTCCTCAGTCGCTCTTTAGAAATGAAATAAATGGCCATGTAGGTCGTTCTTAAACAGTCCTATCAATCAAATGCACTTACATCTGCCATAAATTCCAAACTAATCACAGGCCTCTCTAATGCCTTGGCTGGAGCCACGTAGGTACAAGGGGGAATCTATAGCTGCGGTCGGCCCGTCGGCCAGTCGGCCCGAAAGCTTCCCCATTTATGTTATTATCTGTCACCATATTTTTGTCCCTCAAAAAGCATTAGAAAAGCTACCACTGCCTCCCTAACCAGATTACGATTGGTTTTTTCCTTGGCCACGAGGGAGGTCGAGTTACCGACAATAAGATCAAAAACGAGCCAATTCCTTTTCTATTCTCATTCAAAACAAACAAAAGGGGGCTAATAGGCCCAGCATCTGTGTCCAGAGCAGTGCCAGGTCGATATGCGCACTGATAGATGCGATGCAGCGCAATTGCTGGTTATTATAGCACTGAAAGGGCCTTGCTTGGTTTAAGTGGTCAGCGGCTCCCAAAGCCTCTGATCATATCTGGCCGTCTGAGATTATCGGCCATAAAGCAGAGCAGTGTTCACTTATCGCAAAGAAAGTCTCCACTTGAGAAATGTGCTGATAACAAATATTGGGTTATAGCAGTGGGTTGAATGGCGCAACATATCGAATGTGCCATCTATTGCTCTGTTTTTACTGTAATCCAGTCAAAAGAAAAGCCAGCCTTGGCAATTACCTTGTCTGTCACTTTTCCATCAGCAACTGGATATGGTGCAGATCAGTGCTTCCCAATCCTGATCCTGGAGTGCTGCTGCTTTGCATATTTTGGTGTTTTCTCTGCTCTAACAAAGCTGATTTTGATTCAGCTAATTATCTAGTTCTTCCTGAGTTGAAGTGTGTGCATTACAGCAGGAAAACACTACAACTGGGTGAACTCTGGTTCAGGGAACCACTGGTTTCTTATTACTTGCACATTCTTAGAAAGCCATGCTGGTAAATTCAGTTCAGGGCTGTGCTGTTGCTGTATGTAGCTGTAGGGTAGGTCAGTAAAGCCTGAGCCAGTGTGTATTAGTGTGCGCTCTGTTCTGATGGAGCTACAGCCAGTGCTTGTTGCAGTGACCCAGCCTGCCTTCTTCTCCACCTCCCCAGGCTCAGTTCTTTCCTAAGGGAGCCATCACCTCCCTCCCCTTATGCGATTCAATTCCAGGGCGATTTCGTTCCCTGGACGCCTGTGCCCCGGGCTGCGGCCGCACCGGCAGCAACCTTGTCCTAACCCCTCGCTCGCCAGTGTTAATTGCGTTAGGGCAGCGATTGAAGCCTTGTAAAGGGTCAGCTTGCAGGCAACTCAGCAGCAGACCCCTCCTCCCCTTGGCCGGGATAAAGGACTCTCCTAACTCTCGTCCCCTCTCATTACGCACCATTAGTCAACTCCTTAGATGGGCTGTGGGCCGGGGCCCGGCGCAGGTGTGACGGGCTGCTAACTCTGTTAGCACACTTGTTAGCAGAGGGAGTGCTCGCCCTCCCCATGGCTTCTTTATCGATCGCTGGTGCGGCCTCACCTCTATGAGGCCTTTGCCTTTCTGACCCCCCGACTGTATTTATTTACTCTAAAGGGGATACTGAGAGGGGGCCCTCCGTTCAAGCTCTGATAGCACCCAAGAAGCCCAGATAAGGCAGGGGGATTTTATGGGCTACACTGAGAGACTTTGCTCCCATGTTCCTACCCCGACCAGCAGAGAACACACTAACGCAACTAACAATTACATTTATAATCAATTAACCTATCGACTACTATTTAATTAATCTAACCATTACATCTCCTTCAGTTCCTCCCCCTTTTGCTACCACCAGTATTCAAAGTTAACTCTGTGCAACAAGCGGTTTCTTCTGTTATGACACAACAAAACAATACAAGACACACTGGCTGCAGTACTTTGTGTCATATATTGTAATCTGTTCGAATGATTGCGGATATCATTTGAACATTATAAAAGCCTTTTTTAAGTGAATGAGGCATCAACAAAAAACAATGCATTGTCATTTGTTGGTAATCAGTGTTGTCAACTAATTATTGACACTCATTCTATCTGGCATTGATGAAGTCCACTTGGTCCTGTAAATTGACTTGCAGTTTCAGGATTCCAGAAGTAGGCTTCAATATTCTACACTAAAGCAGATAACCCGTCTTTATCAGGAGCAAGCCACTCCCAGGCAGGTTCACTATAGGGCAGATTTAACTTACATCATGACATTTTCATGCAGGGGTCATGGTGGCGCAATTCATAATAGCACACCCCAACAATCTATGGTCTGGCTGAGTATAGAAAACCTGCTTAAAAGTATTAATTGCTGAAGCTTGTAAATATGACCTACTGTAAATACATCCAGGGAGGAACCTTGGACCTCTCTTATGGGAGCCACATTAAGCCTAGTGTCCCCAAGGGATCAGGGCCAATAAATATCATATCAGACTGGCTGCAACTGCACCCACGCCCCACTGCATCCCTGCTATTCCATTACTCTAAGAGGTGAAACTGCTCTTTAAAGCCATAAAGAACCCCCCTCCTCTCCCTTCCACCTTCCACCCCTTCCTCTCCCCTCCACCCCACTGTGGTAAGGACAGGCTGTAGGGTGCGCTCGTCCACGAGCCGCGTGGCTTCTTGGCCTCAGCCAACTGAGGCCGATGATGATGGAGGGAGGAAAGGGGGGCACCGCCTGTATAAACGTCCTCGTAAAAATGACAGCTAGACATATGTATGGATCCCCATTAAAATTTTACTACTAATCACCCCGCTGGCGCGCCCTGCTGCCTCGGCTGCTGGGGCTGTGGACTCCCTGGTGGAGCTGTGCCACAGGGACCGGCTCTAAATGAAGACATCAGGCGCATCCTTCCTCGCATCCGCCACTATCGTAAAAGACAGTCAACAACGGCTCGCTGGCGGCGCCCCATAATGGGCTTTTTATTTCTCACTTCGTCATGGAGGCTGGGGGAATTAAACCCCAATTTTAGTGTTTGGGGGGGCATGAGGTTCAAGGTCAAGCATATGAAGGGAAAGAATCTGGTTTTGGTAAAGAGAATGGCCATTAACTGTAACTTATAATGGACAATTGCCTTGCAGTTACTGAAAAGTTACTACAGTGTTCTAAGACACACTGGCTTAAGGATGCTTTGTCTCTTTTTTGTATTTGTTTTTATTCATTAATTTATTTTCAATCTACAAACAATTAAATTTTGCTGCTTTAGTAATTTTGAGGAACCTTGATTAATGAAAGCTCTGGTAACAGTAAAAGCTGACTGCCTTATTCATTTTAAGGAAACTAATTGTGTGGTAACAAACACAATCCTCAGGTTTTGACCTTCCCTTTAGTCAGAACGTGAGGTTAACGCAAACAGGTAGTAGGGTGACAGACCTGAGGTCAGAGGTGACACGTTGTTGTTGTTTGTAACAGCCGTCTGCTGGAGACAGAGGGCAGAGGTATTTGGTAATGAGAGGGAGGCCAGCTCAGAACGCGCTGGATTGAGCCGTAAACATTTGACAGGTGTCAGATGGGATAGTGCACCTGCAAAACCTCCGCTACCATCTGTGTTTCGCCAGCAAAGGAATTCAGACAGAATTAACTGTCTCCAAGAGCCAAACTCAGGCATGCCTGTTATGACTGAAACTGACACTTAAATTGGTCTGTTTGGAAACGCACCATCTGATCAGAGTTAGCTTAATCTCAGCCAGGAGCTAACTATGCCAACGCGAGAGAGCTGCCTAAAGAAGCTGTCAAATTACAAGCATTATGTTGCTAACGACAAGGATTAAGAGAGCAGAAGAAGGAGAAGGCACTCCCATGACTCATAGGGACTGAACAGCCGGTAAATAGCGCTGAATTTATTAGTATCTATATTCAGCGCGGCACCTCCATTCACCTAACAATGATGACTTAAATAAACGTGCACTTTCAATCTGTCTGTGCCGTCCATCACTATGAAAGAGGAGAGGAGGTAAGTCGGAGAAGGTACAAAGCAAGGCGGGTCAGATTGAGGAGATACCCTCTAAATGAACCCCTTTTATTAACCCCTCCCGTTGCCTCGCCCCATATTCAGAACACCTCTTCTCTCTCTATTACCTCCATGGCCGTTTCATTATCCGGCCTGAACTCTGTGTAACCCCCCCTTGGTCATTTTTTATGTCACTCGGGGTACGGGGTCCGTGATTTAAACGTGCAGTGCCCATAATTTGATTTCTTCATGGGGTGCGCCACTGAGGAGTGACGATGGCAATGGTGGGGGGGGTGGGTCTTCGGGGTCGGTTTGGTAAGCGATAGCAGAATGACTTGACGGGGCTAATAAAGTAATCAAGGCCTTCGTTACATGGTAATAATATTGCCCCTAAAACACTGATAACTATTACTTGGCCCAATGATTACTGAACATTAACAGCTTCCCACTTTTTTCCACCCCCTCCCCTCATGTCTCTCTTTCATCTGCTCAACTGCCAATTAGCAGTTAGAGGAGGACATGACGGTACTACCTCCAGTCACAGCATACAGAGTAGGACAGCACTAGTGCTGGGGCCAAAGGAGTCCACAGGCGTGTAACATTACATGCACAAGTATAAGCTCTCTTCACAGAACCCTAAAGACTGCAAAGGTTCCTAAAAGTCTTTTCACTGTAATTTTCATCAAAAATAACTTGTTGAAAGAAGTAATACCAGATGTTTTTATTCATCATTTTCTATAATAAAGAACAACTGCATATTATGTTTTTGGAGAGGGGTTAATGTTTTTGATCTGCAAGAGAATCCAGCAGTGAACTGGCTATCCATACATCTATTTCGATACATAGATACTGCTTTACATGCTCTTTGAGGATATTTTCTTTAAGGTACATTACAGTGTGTGCCTGTACTTGTTTTTACAACATACACTCCAAAATATGAGTTGTTTAAATTTAGTTTTGACAGTATTAGTTTAAATGGTAATTAATTTGAGTAACATTTAATGCACTTAATGATTGATGATTAATCAAGAGCAAAATCCACACAAAATATTGCTATTTATATACCTTATACACTATGGACAACACTATTCAGGCCTACATGTCTATGTCCATAATACGATTTCCTAACCTAACAGTGAAACCTTCTGTCCATACTAATATATAAAATATTAAGCAGCTGGGCTGACATAATTACTCAGCCGCAAAATTAATGCCAGTTTTATCTTTCTATCTTCCTGAGTCTCAGATCCTCACTGTGGAGGCCTTTCTCTGCAGATAGAGCTATTGAACAGCTGTGTAGCCAGAGAGGTCTGATCAGTCAAGTGGCATCGATATGACCAGGCTTGTTTGCACCTGGAGAGGACACGGTCGTGGAGCGGAAATCAATGGGAATCACCTAAATAGGCACCTCGGCCATCTCTGCAATGGTGAGAGTGCCGGACAGAGCCGGCTGGGAGGTGAAGGGCAAAGAGGATGTTACTTTGTGGACACACAGCAGCCTCAGCTCATGCTGGAGAGATTATGCATGGCATGAGAGTTGAAGTAACAGTTTGATGAAAAATTAAATTGTCACAATTCCTCCCTTACCACAAATATTTGATGTCTGAAGAAAAAGGACAACAGTGTGTTGCATGGGTGCAAACAGTAGTATTAGCCACCATGGAACCTGAAAATTTTCTGTGCCTTTGTTGAATTTTATAGATAACAGAAAACTCACCATGCTGTGTAAGAAATCATATAACAAATCAATTTGAGATTGCAACCCCAGTGTTTGATGGTTTTGCACAATGCTCAGTGTTAGGTTCCACAAAACTAAAGAAGTAAACTTTAGAAACCAAACATATCATGCACAGAAAATCTGGAGTGTAAGTAGGATTTTTTCACTAAACTACTCCTTTGGTGGGAAGGCCCAGAGAGCAAGCACATCTAGCCAGGACAATCATAATTGTCTACTTTCACCTTAGATATGTGATGAGTTGGAAAAGGACCTCCACCTCTGGGTTTATGCTTGTATGTGTGTGTGCCCCATCTGTGGACGCTTGTGTCTGCGAGTCAAGAGCGGTGGGGGTCTGGGCATGGCTAGTGCCAGTTTCTTACCATACAGAGGCTCCATCTGGAGAGCAGACTTTGGGCACTGCTGCCAGTCCATTATGAGGGGGATTATGGGGATGGTGGTGGGGGCAAAGTGTCTGCATTCCGACAGGTCGCTTTCCCTGCCACCGCTAACGCTTTAAAAATGTTACATGCTGTAGCTCTACGCTTGGCTGTCGCCACTAAAGTAATAATTGCTGGCTTTTACTTGGCAGCGGCTGGGTAGTAGGCAGAATATTACCAAGAACGTGTAGTTTGGGCCCGGAAAAAAGGGCACAGTGATTAGTATCCATACAAAAATGTGTATAAGCCTACAGTTGTGGGGAAATATGTTGACATAAAAGTGTCACTTACCTAAAAGTGTGAGGCCATGATCAGAGCAGGAACCATGTATGGAAGAGAAAGAGAGAAGACACGTTAATACATAACTCTGACATTTTGTTGTTTAATCTAAAAATGTACTTCATTTGGTAGCAAGTAACCCCTTAAGCCCAGGCTTTTTATGCTGTGAGGTTTATTATTCAGTAATTCTACAGAAAACAATTCAAACTGGAGTTAGTTATAAGCTGATACAGAATTAGTAGAAGTAATTATAGGTTGGAGCCACTGGTGGGTCATAAATTCAAATGTCACAAACATATTTCAAATCAACCTTTTTCCTTTTCCATTTTTTACAGTGTAATTATAAAACTCATTCATGGTCATTCTCAGAAAAACTACATAGATACAGGTATTATAATTACTATGCAATTATGAAACTAAAATGCAGAAAAAAATTATAATTTTCAGGTCATCCAGGTGGAAAGTCATAAAATAAGCTTGTAACGTATCATACTGTACAATCATTAATCGAAAGTCTTTGTTTGCAAGAGACAACAATGAAAAAAGGAGAAAACATCTTTTCTCCACCCCATCAGTATTCTATTGTATGGCTGTATGTGCAGCCAAAGGTCTAAACCCCTGTGTGTGTGTATTTAGTGGAGCCCTGTTCTGTGTGTGTTTCCTCTGTGTGTGACCGCCCGCTGCCTGCAGTTCATGTCTGTCCCCTCCCATGCCCTTGCGCTGTGGTGTAAACACAGATTGTTAGGTTAGGGGTTAAAAGTGTTGTGCTTAGATTCTTTGACAGTAATCTAATTTCTGCTCTCTCGTGCATCTATATTTATTTGGTTTTGTCAACACTCAGGGCTCTTTTTTCTCCCTTTCGCCTTCAGCGTATTGATCCCCCTAATGGATTGGATCTGATTCCAGAGAGTCTAACATGCTTTTGTATCCTCTTATTTTCACCCGGGGAAATCGATCAGGCAGGCTTGAAAATCAGCCAGGATCAGGTTTTAAGGGATCCACCGTAGTGGGAATGGCTGGAAAGGAGGGAGTGGGCAAAGGGAGAACTTTTAAATGGGAAAACGACAGCATTTTTTCTTTCCTTCAGCAGTATTTAGCTGCAATGCTTTTCTACTTGATTTTAACAAGCAACTGAAGTTGACAAATGCCCGAGAAAATTTACTGCTTCTGGTCTTATAATCATCCCAACTGCCTCGCTTGAAAACTTTAAAAATGTGTTTCATTATATTGATGACATAATACTGAACCAGGCAATTGTCTCATTACATTGAATGAAAGGACCTTGGTACATCATGTTTCTGCAATTGTAACTCTGTACAAGAAGGAAAAGCTTTTTATCCAGGGTCATATAACGTGACTTTATTCCAAGTCATTGATTTTAGTCCAATCATCATGAAAAGTCCACATAATACAGGGTAGCTGATATGATAAAGGGCAGTTTTGATATGACAGTGACAATATATACTCCATTCAAAAGTTTGGTGTTGCTGTTCAAAATTCTAGAATTACTGTTTTCAGTAGTTCAACAAACTTATTTGGTTGCAGATAGTACAGGTAGTGTAAAAAAAAATTCTAATATTCTAGTCCTGATACGACAGGTAATCACAATATTCATTATTTTATTAACTTCTAGTTCAATTTAATTGTTGCAATACTGAATAAAAAATCTAAAGCCTTTTGTCAGAGTTTGTAACATTTAAATTCGCACTGCATCATTCATTATTGTATAGAAAATAACATCTAAAAATATATTAATATGTCTAGTGATGTTCGCATGTGTGTGTGTGTGTGTGTGTGTGTGTGTGTGTGTTAGGCCTCCCTGCTGCACCTGTTCCAGAGCAGTGTGAGCTAACCTAGGAAGTTCAACTAATCGATGTTGATATCCCCTTCCTGCTGAGGCAGCATCCTCTCTCCTCTCCTCATGAGCTGTGCACATTGATTAAGTATGGAATCATTTGCTTTTTAGTATATTGGCAGTGCCAAGGTCTTAATATTTTCTATGGGGTGTTAGCCTAGCGTTCATAGACTGTGGCAGCGGTATCCTTTCGACCTTCGTTAATGACAGGGGTAAATTGGACTAGCCACGCTCTCTCTCTCTTTCACACACACACAGGCCCCTGACTGGTAGAGAGGTGTTAAATACGAGATGGGAGTAAATCAATGAGCAGGCTGGAATTGGTGTGTGGCAGTCACATTGGCGCACTGGAGCAGCAGTGTGAAAGCTCTGCAACTCCCCTGAAGCCTCCCTGAAACCTGAGAGCATGGTCTGATCAGTTGGAAAGGGAAAGATATCAATGGCCTCTCAGCTCCTTCACACAGCTGAGCAAATTGGAGGACTTGTCAGGAGTCACAACATGAGGGGCCAGGAAGAGGAAAACAGAGGACTGAGGACTAGCTACTAGGGATGTGCATTTTAACCATTGCTGCTGTTTGAATATCTGCATTTTTTATCAAATAGTGTTTGAATGTTACAGTGAGAAAATAGTTTCTTGTTTTGGGAAAAAACACATCAATTTTATATTTATTGGGTGCAGCTAGCATAAGAAGTTCTCCGTATCTGATTGCCACAGGACGGGGGCCAAGGCTGGTGTCAGACTGGTTAGACAGAGGTTACACATCTCAGGCCTTGAGGCTCCCATGGAGTATATGAAAAAGGCATATTTGGGATAGTCCTGCTTCCTCACAGTTCTGGCTAATGCATACACAGCAGGGCAAAAGGAAGGACAGGCTCTTAAAACAGCTCCGATTCTGGCATGCGTGGGGTCTACACATAACTTACAACACCTCTGAGGGTCCGAAAACCCTTTACTTACCTGCTGCCACTCATGCTTATTTGCAGCTACTCAAACTAGCTGTTATTTTTCAATTATGTAGGTAAAAATCCCAGCAAAGGTTGTGTTAACTGACAAAAAAGATGCATATTTGTATTAGGAAAACTGGCAGAATACATGCGAGAAAAAATGTAGTAAAAGCATATATAGTAATAACTCCCACAGAGTGAAGGGAAGCAGGCCTGATACAGCTCTATTTGAGGCTGCTGGAGGTTAACAACGTAGAGAGCAGGAGGCCAGAGATGCATCATAAACCTGCCTTGTGTGCACACACACATACACACACGAGGCAGAGCATCACTGTAACCTCTGACCCTTAGCCTTCTGCAGCTGTGATTGGCAAATAGATCTGTCTGTCAGGCAAGCTCACTCAGTCTGAGCTGAGAGATCAGAGAGTCGTGGTCACAATGAACAGACGGGAGGTGTGAAGAGTTTCCTTTTCTTTAAAATACTCTGTGGTTTACCAAACATAACTGAACTGAGCACTGTGTATAGATTAGGGCCTGTCTGATTTGTCACTGATACTGATTTTGGGGGGCCTGAAAAATAATCGACTGATGTAATTTCACATTTATATTTTATATTTTAAATGCAGTTTTAGTTAAACTGAGCTTTATTAACATACAAAACTGTATGTTAATAAATTATCTAATAATTATCTGACTTCTTACAGTTAAATAAACAATAGAAACTCACAGTCTAAAATAATTTGTTGTGACCCTGGGGGAGGAGCCAACCAGATTGCTTTGCACTTCAAGTTTCTGTTTATCATCTCTTATTTTTTCATAAAAACAGTATTATAACATGTTAGAGTTTTGTGTGGTGTCAGTTTCACTAGTTCAGCCTGCATTATTACACAGCAAGTGATTCATGTTGAGCTGCCCAGTGGCATAACTGTTTAAAGTTTTGCCCTATTATTTGGAGATTGCCAGTTAGAATCCCAAAAAAATGTTCAAAATATCAGAGTATTAGTTGCACTATTATCCGCAGTTATTCACATTATCATGAGTTGCTAATCTTGACCGAAATGATCAGCCAACAGATCATTTGGTACTGGTCAGGCCCTAGTATAGATGTAGGTTATGCTAAAATCTTTCCTTTTTCATGGTTCTTCACTTTACCACCCATTCTCTGTAGCTCTCAGTATGTTTCTTTTTGTCATTTCTTTCTGTCTCCACCTCTCCACACACACACCAGCACACACCTGTCGTTCAAATACCCTCATGTTTGGAAAAGTGCAAAAATTGGTACAGGTACAGGTGTACCCCTCTGCCCCCGGCCTGCAGCTTTAAAGACAATAGCACATGAGAAGAGATGAAACGGCCTCTTTTCCTCTCCCCCCATTCACACATCAGATCCTATCAGCCCCACCATGACATTTAACAGTAGCCATCCCATAAGCAGTGAGGGCTATAATACCACACTTTGGTCTGTGTGTCATTAACCAAAAGAATGCTCTTTCCTCAAAAGATAACAATACCAAAAGATAAGACCAAATGATTTCCCAGTCTAAACAGTAACATTTAAGACCAGATACTGATCTTTACGTCACTCTGATCTAATAGATACTGTATGGTTGTACAAACTGGAAAAAACAGTTTGAAAACCTGCTAATTTTTTTTCTCCACTGAGGGCAGATTGTAAGAGGTTGCGAGAAGTTCTCACTGTGTGATTTGACCATCTCTCTGTTTTGTAGGAGATAATGAATTATTGAATATTTGAAAAGTGACAGAAATGCGGGTGATTCGAGGGGGAAGAATGAACTCATACATGTTTTAATGTGATGTGCATTTAGGGTGATGGCTTTCCAGACACAGATCTTTGTGCTGGTGTGAAATCAAATCCTTAAATCTCGCAACTGCTTCCGTGCATCACTCACACACATACACACACATACACACACACACACACACACACACACACAGACAAGCACACACATACACACATACAATTGCTCACAAACTCCTCACACACACACATACACATGCAAAAAAAGTCCTCCTCACAGATTTATCACCCAAGCCCCTGCTCCCGTCGGCATCACAGTGGCTGATTTTCTCATTTCATAGGCCACCGAGGTAGAACAGGCATGTGCTTGTTCAAATCCAACCAGCAAGACGCACCGGTCTCACCACACAGCTTTCTCTTTAGCAGCTTAACAGATGCCAAGCAGAAGGGCAGCAGGGGGGCGGGAGAGAGAGAGAGAGAAAGACAGAGGGAAATAGAGAGAGAGAAAGAGAGAGAGCAAGAGAGACAGAAACAGAGAAAGACAGAGAAAGAGTGGGGGGCACAGCCATCAAGCACAAGCCCTTGACTCACACACATACACACACATGGCAGGCCCAGACTGGGAGAAATGAGCTTCCCTCGGCCGTGCGCTCTAACGACCATGACTGAGAGGAGAGGGCTTTTTTTATTTATCATTCCAAAGCCCGTGCTTCTAAATGATAGTGCCCCTTTTTCAGGCCGCGCCAAGCGGCGCACAGCCGCTCTCCAAATATAGAGATCATGTTTGTATTGTTTGACACCGAGGCCTGATGGAGTGGTTATTCTGCTCCTGCCGACACAGCTACACTCCCCCCACCACCAACACACACACACACACACACACGCACTCCCCCTGCCCAGCACAGGCAAGGAAAACACACACATGCTGCAGCATCAGGGCCACAGACCAGGCAAGGCAGGCTATTAGGAAGAGTAAGGAACCACATGAAAAACATCTGGTGCAGAGCAGTGGAGTGCTGTGGCACTCTCCAGGAGGTGTGTGTGGGTGTGTGTTTGTGTGTGCCCCGGTGCATGTGTGCGCACATGTAACGGTGTTGCTGTTTATGTGCGCCAGATTGCTAAAAACAGCGTTTTTTTTTTCAGGGGTGCAGAGCTGCAAAAGCAATTTAATTATGACCCCGTTTTAAATGAAGCCGACTCACAGATGTAATGATTTTCTCATGGTGTGCTTGAGGAGGTACAGTTTAACAATAGGGGCTTGTTAGGAGGCAACAAGTCCTGACCAAGCAGTTATAGTAAACAGTGGGAGCACACCAGGGAATAACGATGAGCTACAGAGATCTTTGCTGTACACGACTCAGGATAAGCTCTGATGGGTTTCTCCAGCCGTGGAAATGGCCTAGCTTTATGTCCCTACTTATGGACTTCATGAACATTTATAACTCAGAGCTATCTTGCATATAAATCATATATAGAATTATTCTTAGCTAGTTTTTAGCTAATTTATTACTTTCATGTGTGCTTGTGCAGATATCCACAAGCAGTGTAAGTTGCAGTTGATGATAAACCTCCAGTTAATGACATATGCATGCACATGCATGTTATGAGCACAGATAGGACTTATAGTGTTAGCAATGTTTAATGCAGTGCTTAAGTATGAAATGTTAAATGTTAAGTGGACACCAACAAGCAGTGTAGGCAACCACAGGCAATCGTGTTCCTATGGCTTATTATGTATATTATGAGCACACATAAGAATGACCAATGTCTTCTGAACAGTTTAGGAAGCGCTTAAGCAGGGAACTTCAAGTAAAAACATAACCAATGGGATTAATAGAGATACTTGTCCTTGGGACCATGTAGTCACGAGAATACATGCTGGAAAAACAAAGCAGATATGGCACAAAGGAAGGGGTACAAAGGAGGAGACAGAATTCAACAGTGACCACAAAACATCATTATAGCTGAGAACACTGGCCACATCACAGTCTCCAGTGCAGACAGATGTAGATGTGTCCTCTGAGTTCACACTTCAGGGAGCTGGAAATGGGGTGATACACACAAACACACACACACACATGCTGACCGCATTCGAAGCAATGTGCACTGCAAAAGTCAGAGACGCCGAGGTAAACAGGCCCCAGGAAAAGTCTACACCTCTTTTTCTCGCAACCTTGGTGGTTTGCGGTAAAAAGCGAGCAAGGGAATAGATTCCTTTGATGGGACGCCAGATGGAGTAGCTGTGGATAAACAGAAAGGAGCCAGGAAAATATACATGGCCTGGGGCAAGTCCTGGGTCTCGCCTGAGGAATCGGCCCATAGGAAGAGCACTCGGTTAGGCATGAGTTCACCTGCCCCAAGCCCAACAGTGCCACCCGGAGCCTTGGCGGCATGGGCCATGCTTGGACTGTTATTCTAACATGGCAAACACATGGGAGAGCGCTGCAGCCATTTATTTAACTCCAGCCCTCCGACAGAGTCCCATATGCCACCGAGGCGCAGAAAGAACCAAGATGGCGCCAGTGTAGCACACAAACAAGTTATGTTTTGTTTTTATCTCCACTTCTTCTTCTACAGAAGCTAATTTTAGCCAAAAGCCATGAAATGGGGTACCACACAGCATGTCAGAATGTGTTTTGCAAGCTGAGCAAAGCTCAATACATGCAGCCTTTTAACCTCTCCTGACCTGCCCTAATGATCTCCTCCATTGCCCACACCAGCAGGGAGACAAAGCACTATGAATGCAACAGACTGGTCAAATCCACTGGACGCTGTAGGCTCCTGTGTCACTGTTGTAATGGCTGTTTACGCTGCAACAGACGGATGCACTATGGGCGCCTGGCACCCTGTCTCCTGCCCACACCACACATGCCGGCCTATTGTACTTGGCAACCTTGTTCCCACAAAAACAGATCACAATGCACTGGCTCCCTCTGGCCGGCGCCATGTTTGCACTGGGAGCAGCTGTCATGGAAATGGCCCCGTAAGCTCTTCCTAATTACCTAACATGCTCCGGGTCTGCACAGAGACCCACTTAGCACCTCCCCTGAACTCACACTGCCAGGCCTCCACTGGGCAAACAAGTAGCGAGGGTGCAGGGTCATTCACACATAGATATTGCAGAGAATGCATAGGACGGATGAGTGGGGGTGCTAGTTGAGTTTTGTGCAGCCTAGTAGTGCCCCACCTGCCCCCTCCCAACTTTTTGGGTCAGCCCAGTACTCCTCCAGAAAATGTATCAGGCCGCCCGTCCCCTTGGCAACTGAGTCAGACCTCACACACAACCCTCCAGGGGTAGCCAGCCCCTTTTCTGCTCCCCCCAGTACCACCACCTGGCCCCCTCAGCCGGCCTCTTAAAAAGAGAGCCTCATCGCTCAGCTAGCAGTCCATTGTTCAGCTCATGAAGTGACTGCTGGCCAATTAGCAAGTTAACAAGTTAAGAGGCGGACTCTGTCAAATGCAGAGCTTTTTCACCCCAGGGTCGTTCGTGGGGGATCTCTTTTCCCATTCTGAGAGGGGGCAGCTTCATAAAATGGCTGCTGAAGGGCTTTGGAAGTCTTTGCAAGTCTTTTTCTAAAGATTTTGAAGCCCATTTTGTTCATGTTTCACTCTTCTACTCAGCTTATAAAAACTAAATTCAAACACTCTTTTACTAGCTTTCAGAATCCAGAAAATAATTACAGCGGCGAGATTCTTTGCCATTTGGGGTTATTTTACAAGGTTTGCCGAGACTCATTTGTAATCAAATCGGCTACTATAAAATGATCTGAGCAGAAGCTCCTTTCCTGCCTGTCAGAACTCCTGGTTACTTTCTCCACTGCTTGGCGAATGTGCCTGCCTGACCTGCGTAAAATCGCTACTTCACTTTTCCTCTCGATAAGCTGGACCGTTTCAATCTGAGACAAAGCCCTGACATATTTCCCCTTTAAACTGTGCAATTTGCATTGTGCTGCAGTGATTCACAATGCATTCTATGGCTCCCCTGTATCCTTTCAACGTCAGGAGCCCCCCGACCCTCTCATGACACTTTCTCCTCTACTCCCTCCCCCGCCTCCCTGAAGAGACAAAGCCCCCAATTTGTCACGTCATGTCCAGCTGTTGACTGGGGAAGACCTCCTTGGCCAGTGAAAGGAGCACAAGCTGGGGGAGCCAAATGGCTTTTTCCCCTTTTCTGTGGGAATGTTTGCCCAAGGAGACAAAGCCTCCTCCCTGGGGGGGAGGGTTGGGGACTCCCAGGGGGGTATGCGCCCTGCTCCACAGGCTTTAACTCTTTTAGGGTAGCCGTCCACCTTGAAAAGGAGCACCATTGACTTGCGTGCTGGCAGGCAGAATAGCATCATTAAGCTCCAATAACCTCACTGTGTGCCAGAGCACTGATAGTACACTGCAGCTCATGCTCACAGATTTACTGCCGAGTCATTTTTTTGTGCCCCCTCACGGTACGGATTGTCTGAGAAGAGAGTTCCAAATGGGATAGAGACAATGCTAGTGGGATAGGCTAACCAGAAAGGGAGTGGGAGAGCTAGAAATCACCCCATGAAGAAGTTATAATAAACTCTGACCTCCCCCAAGGCTATTTCCATAGGCTAGGCTGCAGGATGCCAATGGCAGCTAATTGAGTAAAAAATTATTGGTTGCTTGACCCCTCTTGACCAAATGCACCTGCAGCCAATTTAGAAGATGATTAATTGATATTCACAAAACACTTGTGTTGACCTCTCAGCCTCAGTGTCTGGAAACAGATTTTCAACACATATTCAGCACCCCTGCATGAATATGCTAAGGGACTGTCCATTATAGCCAATCTGTCGTTTTCTGCAGAGGTTCAGGCCAACACCTATAATCAACCCATCAAAGACACTTACACCGTGAACATGACAGCGATAAGCAAACCCCTCACTCAAACTTCACACAGTGCCATGGTGTGCCCCGTTCCTTCTGTCACAATGTGCTTTAAGAAGAAATAGGGTGGAGCCTTCCTCCGCTGACTTTTAATGTGCTCCACAATTACAGCTGTCACAACACAAACCACAGTATGTTTCATTACACCCCCATTTTCCCTTTTCAGGCTGTGAAATATGGAAGCACAGAACATGCCTTCCACCATAAATACCACCTCTACCAAAAAAAAACTTCATTGCGAGAGAGGTAGAGTTGGTACATGGGGAGTGTTCCCCGTAAATTATTTGGGTGTGCAATAATATTTGCTTTATGGAACAAGACCCCTGTGGCTCCTTTGCTGGATGCTGGAGCATCCATGCTGTCATATTCAAGCTGCTGAGAGATATTACTGCATTGCAAAAGCATACTACAGATCTACAAAGTAGGTTCAATTAATACATACTGCAATTACAAACTGCAGAACAACACTCAGAAGTGAGGAGGAGGAAAGGCAGTATGAAGGATTTAGGAACTTGCTGGAAAGATGACAGATCAACAGGGCTTCTCCAAACATAGAAACCTTGCCCATGTTTTGAGCCCATCACCACTTCAGAACTGTGGTATAAAATAACATCTTGGTCTTTGTGAGCTCCCGAGGCACTGGAATCATTGAGAGAGTGGGGGGGCATCCACCAGCACTCAGTATTTCCCACTTCCCTGAAGGCTGCCAGGTAACTCAGTCATTTTTGACTTGGTACAAATGACCAGTCAAGGTCAACCAGGACATAGCCATGCCCAGCTGATCCCTATACTATAGCATATATTCAGGGTCTGTTCTCCCTGTAATAGAGCATTCAGACAGTGTCTGATCTCCTTTTGGTAGAGCAGAAGAGCCAGGGTCTGATCTCCCTATTCCATACTCCACAGTCAGGGTCTGATCTCCATCTGCCATACTACACAGCTACAGTCTGATCTATCCATGCCATGTGTAGTGAGCATACAGCCAGGGTCCAATAACACATGCCTTCTGAGAACACCGTACTTTCTCAATAAGATACTGTTTCCTATTGCACCCATCTTTTTTGACTACACTTGATTTGAGGCAGGGTAAGCCAGGGTCCGATCTTCCTACGCCACAGCATACAGCAAGGATCTAATCTCCCTACAGAGCCTGGGCAGAAGCCCCAGGCCTCTCTCCCAAGCTTCATCTTAAGCCATCAATATGTCAGTAATCTCTACCACCAATACCACAGCCTGCCTGGCTGCAAGAACAAAGAGAGGGGGCAGCCAAGGTGATATAGATCCTGCTGCTCTCTGTTCTTCTTAAGACAGGTCAAAGGGAAAATCAGGCACCAGGGCCATGCTTTAAAAGTAACCTGATTCACACTGACAGTCTTGGGCTGCAGGTTCAGGGGTCATCCTCTCCATTATGGAAGTCCGACTGTCTTCTTTCATCTAGTTTATTGCCAGGCTATGATGCACTCAGACGTAGTACGGCAGTAGTCACTTCTGGCATCAAAAGCCCTTTCTAATGTCCAAGCGAACAATTATAAATTCTTGCAGATCTCCAGTTAAAGTGTTAGCTAAATCATGTAGTTGTACATGCTTATTACAGAACGGATCATTTTCTTTTAAAGGCTGTGTAGTCAGGAGCTAACCCATACTAACTCATAAATAAGAGACCATAATCCCATATGCAAATGGCATTACAATGAACCCCACGCTACACTAATACACAGGAAACAGCGGTGGATAGGGCAGACATTTCGGGCGACAAGTCCAGGCGCCACCATGAGCAGGAGGCACTCGGAGCCCCATTAGAGCGTGGGGAGGTGAGCATCTCCTCGGCACTCAACTCTCTTCCCTCTGGAGCCCGAAGAGTCATAATCAGACTCTTGTAATACACTAGTACTTGTGTGGTCCCCTGGGCTCATTTGCATACTAATTACCGATTGCAAATGAGAGGGGGTAGCGATTGTGTTCCGCCTGTGTCACCCTGGCGGCGGAATATTCCGGTGATCCCACTAAGGAGCTTATCAAGCGCAGCAAGAAGAGTAGAGAGAAGAAGAGCCCCCAGATATACAGCCCCTCATTAGTATTACAATAAAGGACATGAAAGACACATAAAACATTATATACTGCCAAAGTGTTGTTTTCATACTGTTTAACACAGTGCCTGATTTAGTGGATTGGGCATCTTGCTGGAGAAACTCGACTATTGCATAGACACACAGTGTTGAGTGCATTTTCTATGAGGGGGGTTTGCTGGAGGGAGGGTGGCTGTGGGGGTCCGGGCGCAGCCGTAGGTAGCTACAGACTCACAAACTCATACACACATACACCCACTCACACAAAGACTCTGATGGGGATCCTAAATGCCAGCTAACCTTGGACAGCAAATCATCGTGTTATTCTGCACAGTTAGCTTGTCTAACAAGACACACACAGTCTCAGTCTCCCGCCTTAACCTGACACTCTCTTCTACTCGCTCTTTATGTGTCTCTCTGTCCACCTCCCCCTGCTCTCTGTTTCCAGGTCTTTTGTCCAGCCAGCACTCTTCAGAGTGTAAAAGGGTGGTAAGATGTGCATGTGTGTCATATCTGAATCACATGAAAAAGAAGGCCAAACAGTCAGAGGCGATGTGTGTCCATCCATGCTGTGCCACCTATGCTCTCAGCCTGCCATTGAGGGCCACTTTTATAGATCTGTTTCACAGCTGTGCTAATTTGCCTGCTAAAGCAGCAGGAGGGCTTTATGCCTAACTCTGTAATTAGAGGTGTGATATTGTCATAATGTAACCAAACATCAAATTGAGTTGCATGTACCCTATCAAACTGAGCATCTTGCCAGCATTCCATTTTGAGAATTTTGTTTGTTTAACTTGTTTATATCTAGCATCAAAGGAGTGATGCCATGTGCCTTTTCAGATTGGCCACAGTGAAATTTATAAGTGCATATAACCAGTGCTTTCTGTGCGATGCAATGTGTTTTTTCCCATGCAATCGCGCAAACTCATTCAGATGTTTTCTTGTTCAAAAAGGGGAGTCTGTAACACAAACTTAAAAACATTAAAATCTTCAAATATTAGGCTTTGTTAGACTGTGTTCTTTACATATCAAATAAATACAACAAAAGTACTGAGAAATCACATTATTAATGGAGAAGAGTAGATTAAATGGTAGAAACAGTCACATTTTTGTGTCAGCCTTAAAGGGTTCATCTGAAAGTGGGGATTCAGCTGCATTCATTGTGGAACGTTAATCGATAAAGCATGTGATATTCAATAAGTATGCATTCAGTTTTTGGCCTAAATAAATTTCTCAGCCTACTTTCAGATTTGAAAAATAGCTTGGCATATTGTTTTTGTGACATGTGTATATATACCACTACTATGTAAATAGTTCTTCCTGTCTCACATGTGTATTCAATGTATTTTTCAAAAAACAATTCTGAAACCAAGAAACCTCCATGGAAACTAAATTGTTGCATGTAAACAGAAAATGTTGTAATACATTTTCAGTTTCACCAACATGGTGACCCAGAGTAACAATGTTACAAATGTTTTGGATGGCTAAATAATTACACATAGGCTTGAGCAGTACAGCCCCATCACTATCTGCACCCTGTAAACTCCAAGGTGGGCTAATATCTGTCTCCTCTGCCCTGCTTTGGAGTGAGAGGTCCACAGGACAGCCCGGCTGTCTTCTTACTCTCCTCATAGAAAGCTAATGGCCCCTGTCGCTGGGCTTTCTTTAACCAAAGAATCAATCTTCCCCACCACAGCCATTTGCAGCATGCTGTCTCCCCCATTCTTGCTCTCATACAGGCTAAGCCGTTCCAAAAGGCCCATTAACCTGAGTTAAATCCCTTAACCACTGTCTACCATGGCCAAACACACACACACACACACACAGTCACACATGGGGTAAAGAGGACAGCTTAAGCTAAGAAGTGTAATAATTCCACTATGATGATTCTGCTTGCTGATAGCGACGGCAGCAGGCTTTCTTCAAGCGCTAGTTTGCTAATAAGGCAGCAGATGCCACGGAAGTGAAAATTAGATTATTTTCATCTTGGATGATTTCTGGAAATAAGCAACACCATGGAGCATGATTTGGCTGCCTTTTTGCTGCTCTTCCCCGAGCCCCAGACACGGGATTTAACACTGGTGAGAAAGGAACATGACTTTTAATAATGTTGTGCGGCGTGCTTGTGTCACTATGAAATATATATCTAGCAGCGCAGCTCAGGCAAAGGGTGGAATAGCGAGGAGAACACAGGACGTAGGTGGTTTTTTTTAGGTTTGTTTCAAGCCCTTAAATGTTCTCTGCGCGTGGCTGGTGACACACACCTCCCTCTCTGTCTGAGAGCCTCATGCATGAGTATTATATCAGGCCTAATTTTCCCCTCCGCTCAGCCTGCCGCCACGCAAGGTTAACATGGATCTTTATCAGCAATCTCTTACTCTCTCTCTCTCTTCCTTGCTGACACTCTCATACACACACACACACACACACAGTCTACACCCTCCCTTCTCTTTTTCTCTGACACTTACGACATTTGACTTGGTAAAGAAGAAATGTAGAAAGCCCTTTCCTGCTGTTGTTTCGTGCTCAGTCTCCTAGCCTTAGTCAAAGCATTAAACACTTCCTGACCTCCCTATATATTACCATGCAGCAATCATTTGGTATATTTGCACCCATAATTCCGCTATCTGCAACACGTCAAGCCTGGTAATGCGATTACCACGCTCAGATAAAATATCGAAGGCTTCCCGACGCGAGTAATGACTAGAGGGGCAGATCACTGTGTGTGTGTGAGACAGAGATGAGGAAGTGAGAGCGAACAGACACAGGAGATAGCGAGAAGGCAAATCAATTCTTGTGAAGCTAAAGGAGAAACTAGAGAGAGGCTTGTGGGTCCACTGCTGTCGTCTGTTTTTATTTGAGAAGGTGAGGAGAACTGTGCTTTCAATGCATCAAGTGCAGCTGGGACATAGCTGCGGGGTAGTCGTGGTGATACCTCTGGTATGAGGATGTTTGTGTGTGAGAACCAGCAGGAAGTACAAACATGAACAGTGGTCTTTAAAAGGCAGCAATGCTTTACATGGTGCTATTCTACCGCTGATGGCAATCTGGAGAACGGTAAAACTCTACTCTATCATTCAATTCGTGAATTACAATTATTTAAAGTGGAACAACTGCTTTTCATTTCTGTACTTCTTTTCTCTCGCTTGTCCTTTTCCCTGCAGTGGTGTGGATTTCCAGACATGCTCCAGGGATGGGAGGATCTATCCTAGCCCACCCACTTCCCCTGTCCTCTTCAGTGTCCTTCGTAAAAGCTCCTGCTCTTCCTGACTGTAATGAGGGTTTACTGCTCAGCCTGCTAATTACTCTGACCAAGGCAGCAGCTCCATGCACCTGGCCAACCAAGCCTGGTCCTGATAGAGAGTTTGAGTCTAGCCCATTCCCAATTGATAGGAAATCCAAGCCCAAGTCCTTCTGCTTGCTTACTTAAAGGAATACTGTTGCAAAAAAAAAAAATTCCACAATTTTCCCCATTGCCCCTAATAGTAAGTCATGTTTGTCTCTGAAGTTTGCTTCTTTAGTTTTGCACTGGAGCTACGAGACTAATTTAGCAAGCAATAATAGAACCTTATACCTCACTATATCATCATGTCAAAATCATCATGCACTTGCATGTAGTTAAGTAATACTTTAGACTTGTTTCTGACACATAACTATCCATACAAATGGACAAAATACATTCCAGAGCTAAAAACAATGGTAGCTGCAGTCTTGAGACCTACATTTTGTTCATATTTCTGTGACTTCTGGAGCACATTTGAGGAAAAAAAGAAAAAAATGTCACTAAATAATGTTATTAACACAAGACAGTAGTTACTCCAAGTTTACACAGTCCCTGTACCATCCTGTAGCATATCTGCAAGGTCAGGCTAAAACGAGAGCTGTTCAGAGCAAGCAGTCCTTCCCCCCATAACCCCACTTTATTTGAGGGCGAAAAGATAGATTACTTTTCCATTGAACTGGGCCTAATCCTAAACATTACATTTGCAGTGAGGTCACGCCATCTTAGTGAGAGGAACTCCCTTTGTTCAGTCTCCTAAAGTGGCAAGGAAGGGATTTGGAGGTGCTGGAGGCTGGGAGAACCCGTTGTTGCTCAGTGAGGTCCACTCCATAACCCCCCCCACAGCCCGTACTGCCTTGAGCTCCAGAACTCTTGCGCAGTGAAGCCCACCATCACCTAACAGCCCCACTCAGACCAATAAATCCCTCTTCATAAACACAGCCTTGAAGAGAGAGAGAGGGAGAGAGAAAGAGAGGCCAGGGGTGAAAGAGGGAGGTAGAGTAAGAAGGAGGCAAAAGGTAAGGTGTTGCTGGAATATGGGAAGGAAGTCCTGTAGTATATACTTAATTCTGTTGTACAGCACACTTGGCACAGGCTGGGTCATTAGGGTCTGACCCTTCACCGCGGCACCACGACTCATTAGACCAGCCAGCACAGAGGGCCACAGAGGAAGAAAGAAGGCCAAAACTGCTTTCCCATATGAGACAGGTCAAACAGGAAGGTGTTTCTGGGGTCAAGCAGAGAGACCAAAACACATTACAACAGTGTTTCTCTATCCAATACTTAGGGGGTCCCAGGCAGCCACAAAGATCCCAGCACCTGTATCAGATTTTCAGTTCCTGATTGCTTCATTCAAGTATGTTGGGAGCTCAGATACAGCAAAAACGTGGAACATCTGGGGATCTGTTTTGGGAAACCCGGCACTACAAGAACGCTCTACTTCACAATCCTCAAGAAAAATACAATGTTGTGGTGAACTGTGTCTAAGTCATAGAAGAGTCTGGGAAGTAGTGCAGGTGCTATGACACTGTGGGTCTGCAAACTAAAGCTTAATCATTGCCGTCACCTTTAGCTGACTCCTTGGGAACCTTATAAACCACGCTAAAAAATGCAGCTTGGTTAAGTGAAAATGTATCGCAGTAAAATGTGATTCTCATAAATGTTCTGGGCCGGGCTGTCAGGGATGACCTCAGTCTTTTGTCTCAGCCTCAGCCAGGAGCGACGTTCAATGGAAAGTTTCATTCCTCCCAAAACACTGGGGGAAAAAAGTGAATGTTTGGAGAGGGTCGGTAATGTTGTGGTGACGGCATCACCGTGAGACTACAATTACACAGCGGCCACATCACAGAAGCATAATGGAAACAGTGCGAAAGCACGTCCCTCCATCCCTCACTTCAGCAAGCCTGCTCTTCGACGAGAGGAAATTGAGTCTGAGACACTGCCATAAAACATTCTCTGACTCTCGTCCCCAGCCAAACCAGGACAGAGAACAGTAACATTCATTTATTCGAATGCTTCTATTTTCCCTCCAAACAAGTCCCAAGGCTTCCAGAGCTAAATTGCTGAGCAGGATGGGGCAAAAAAAGCATATTTATGATTGAGGAGGCTGCTGCTCCTATAACTATATCAGGACTGTATTTTAAGCTTTTTAACTTTTCAGCACCGAGCCATGAGTTTCCTTTACCCGAATGACACTGTGTGACCCGTGGGAACTAAAGTTTGCAAAAAGAGAAGGAATCTGAGCCTTCTGAATGCAGCTGGCTTCCTTACAGAGCGCAAGGGCCGTCTTAGTGTGGCTTCGCTATTAGTTTTACTGGTAAGGCAATCAGCCCTTTGAGCTTAGTTTTGCCGGCATTAGAGAATGTTTCCAATACTGAAAAGCATCCAGCCCAAGGACAGGCCACCAGCACTTTGGCGTGCATAAGCATATGGACATTTGCATGCCTGGACACACATACACACACCTATACATACACACAGACACACACTTCCCATACTGGAACTTCAATTGAGAGCAGCAGTCTTCTGACATCAGTGCATGCAAGATCACGTTGACAGATGTGCACACGTAGGCAAGGCACAAAGACACACAAACACTGCTCTGGTATTAGAGGGTCATTGGCCATTTGTCACAGATGAACAGCATTAGCAGTGGGCAAAAGGCCTGTGCTGTGTCCAGAGCTCAACAGCAGGGCATCCACTGCCTTTGAGAGCGGCTTTGGCCCTGCATGTCCCCCAGCTCGGTATTTGCTCGAATGATTTGTGGACTCCGGGGAGCGGGGATGTGCCTTTCTGCAGTAAGCCGACGAGCCCTCCCCTCCCCCGGCCCAACCGCTTTGAGTCTCTTCCCTGCCGTCTTTGAACTGAGATCAGAGGGAAGCATTTTGGCACACAGCGCGTGGGTCGATCAGGTGCAGGGGCAAGGCTCCTTTCGAGTGGTCTGTTGTTTTAATAATGCGACCCCCTCTTCTTTTGACTTCTTCTACTCTCCTTGCCCTCCCCTGCACTTTTCCCCCCAAACCCAACCCCTCCGAATCATTATGGTCTGTTTGGATTTTTTCCCCCACCAAGCCATGCAATTACTTGTCGGACAAAGGGACCAAAGCGGTTGGGAACAGTTTGGGAACACTGGTCCAGAAGGTCTGGACTGCACCCGGGGAGCCACTTAGGATCTCAGGGTTAGGAGGAACAGTGGTCTGAGTCTAAGCTGACCCCCCGATAACGCATGGGAAAACATATGAGAGGGATTTAACTCAGACTGGATCAAGAGAGATCTCTTTCTCCTAGACAGAGGGGCTCTCTACTTCTATACCAAGAAGCCATGAAATAAAAGTCCACGGTTTAAGAAGTAGCCTGGTAAAGAAAAAAAGGCAAAAAAAAGTTACAGCACAGGAAGATTCCACAGATACTCTTTGGGCTGAAATAACAAAGGAAACCAGCCAACTGGGTTCCTCCTACTTCAGAGACACAGCTGGAACACGTGGGGGGTGTTTTTGTTTTTGAAGGAAAAAAGTCAAACAACGTGCCCTAATTGAGCGACACCTGGGTTATTATCTTCCTCAATTAAGGTGACACAACTGAGGCTGTCTATCAAAAAAGCTTTTTCAAGTACAACAAAACAGAAGTGATGCAAAAAATGAGAGAGAGGAAAAAAGAAGCAGAGATAAGGATATCCTGTTTAACTAGCCACCTTTTTTTTACACGTGTCAAGCACTGCAAAAGCCTTGCCCCTTCTTTTGGTTATCACGGATAAGAAAAGCTGGCTTTTTGACTGAGTAAATCAGAGAGGACGAGGCTCAGCAGGCGAGAAGGGGCAGGGGGAAACAGACGGTTTCAGCCGCCGGCAACGCAATTTGGTGCAAATTTGGCTGGGAAAAACACAGGGTGTTTATTGTGCGCTATCATATAGGCCCTGTCAAAGCCACCGCCAATTATTGCCATTAGGCTTCCATCATGTCAGTGGCTGTCGCTCTCTCACAGCACGCCCCCTTCTCCCAGCCCTATAATCTACGCCCACTTTTGCTCCATCAGGGCCAGGGCTGAAGCAGGAGGATTGTTAAAGCTCACCGCCCCTCTCCCTCTCTCATCCCGTCTCTCTTTTCCAGACGTCAGGCGTGAGGATACAAGAGGAGAGAGCCTGGCGCTAAGTCACTGTCGACTTTTCTTTTTTTTCTCTCCAAAACCGATCCGCTCCTCGGCCCCTTCAGCATCTCTGACAGGCGTTCGGGGACCTGACTGATGTTTGTATTGTGTGTGCTGAATTGGGAAGGAAATGGCCATTAAAGTATGAGAGATGGTGGCATGTGTGTGTGTGTGAGGTTATGTGTTACATCCTACAGTGAGTGCGCTATCACAGACCGAATAAAACTGGGATGTTCCGTACCTCACACTACTCTATAACTGTATGACCAAATGTATGACTTTTCAACATAGAATAAGGTGTAGCACACTTCAACGGGCTACCTATTACTTGAACCAAAGCTAAATCAACTGCATTTGCCAAAAAAGTCCCACTGCAATGTCTTTAGTTCGCAGTTCCTGTCTGCTATGCTGAATGCCTGTCTACTCCGCTCACCCAAGGAGATGAAAGAGAGCAAAACCTCTGCTTCCGGATGATGTCATTGGCTCCTATCTCCTCCACTGCCCCTCCACACAAGCGGCCTTTCTCAGCCTTTCACCCATCCCAGCAGTGCCTCCTCAACACTGCCCGCATCAGTAGCCCCAAAATGCACCCCAGGCCCACACACACCCCCCTCCTACACACACACACACACACACTCCTGCTAAGCCTGCCACAGGGGGTGCAGACCACCTGTTACTGTTCTCTGGAAAACATATGTCCACTGTAGTACTTTACTGATAAGTCACAAATTTTGCAGCAATTCTTGTCTACATTACATACTACAATAAAGGATTTCTTAAAAGAATCAAACAAAACACAACTGTAGTCAAACAGCCATGTGTTGCTGCATTTTTGATTCTTTATTTTTGCACTACATCTAAAAGGTTTACAACTAGCATGCAAAAGTTTGGAATCACAACTCGAATCACTGTTTTCCAAAAAAAGTGATGAAATGCTTCAATTATGATGCTACTACTCTACAAATCAACTACAGATTTCAACTTTATTGGTAGCTGTAAAAAATGTTCAGAATGATAAACACAGATATAGATGACCCCTTATTGACTGAGAAAGCTGAAAATTGAATAAAATTAACAGCAATTATTAATATGAGACGTGATTCCAAACTTTTGAATGCTAGTGTAGCTAACAAGTAATGGAAGCTTATATGCCATCAATCAGCATTTTGCAAACTGCATGTGTAAATCATCACACACCTGCCTCAATTCATGTTGAGTTGTTGAGCAATATCACACTAACAGACATGCTTATAATACTGCATGTTGTACTTTTTTCTATAAAATGGGCATACTGGCCACTGCTAATCGTGTTGTACACTAGACATAACCTGTGGCCAGAATAAACATCTACAATTTCCTCAGACTACACTGAAGTTATGAGGCCTAGGATGCTTTATCCCACACAGACACACGCACACACACACACCCATATGTACCCACTCATATGTGTAGTCCATGGCTTAGCCAAAATGGATCAAGCTAAAGGATCTCCTGCTAGCCTTTAAATGATTGGCCAATGATCTTACACACATAAAGACTCACATGTATGGAGGGTGAGAGCAGAGCTGTTGTGTGCCTTGGAGCAGCAACTTCCTTACACACACACATACACACACAGTGTAGAGAGCATTCGGGTGCCCAGTATAGTGAGCCTCCTGTGTGAATCATTAGAGCTATCAGAGGCACTGGAGGGGAATTAAGAGGCTTTGCAAAGGTAGCAGTGCAGCCTCTACCTGGTGACCACTTAAGAGCAATCAGGCCTTCAGTCCACCACTGAGAGATCCATTCAGCTGAGGAGCCTGCCGCTTTCTCTCTCCCTCTCTCTCTCTCTCTCTCTCTCTCTCTATATATATATATATATATAAAGAGAGAGAGAGAGAGAGAGGTGAGAAAGATTAAGACTAGTATCTGACCTTTTTGTACAGAGGCCTTTATGTAGTATATGTCATTTGCTTAAATTTTAAAAGTCAACTAGAAATAGTGAAGGACCTCACATTTCTTGTAAATATATGTATTTCTCAAATTTGTAAGATTCTCTGTATATTTACTGGTTTAAATGAAAAAAAAATGCTTTGCATGCATACACACACACAGGATCTTCTAAATCTCTCTTCTTTCTTTATTTCTTTCTCTTCCTTCTATATATTTTGCTGGCATTCTTTCTTTCCTTCTTTTACTTTCTGTGAATGTGTGTCCAACTGTGTGATGTGACAGTAGAGCAGTAATATATCCTGGTCTCTGCCAACAGCCTCCCTCTGAGCACTGAGCAAAGTTATCAGTGCACTGCTGAGCTTAATCTGTCACACACACACACACACACACACACACACACTTTTTAGTTAAAAGAAGAGGAAGACAGAGAAGGAGTGGGAGAGTGAGAGAGGCTAAGCCATGCAACCAAAAGGTCCAGGCTTCTCAACTTTCTCTGTTTTGCTCCTGTTTTTAACCATATCTTTAAGTCATTTCTTTTAACTAAGTGATTTAACATTGACTAATAAACTAAAAATAACACCAACAGCATCAAAATAGCTCATTTGTCTGGAGCAACGAACAAAAGCCTATTCATATAATTTGACCTACAGTTGCCTGATGTTAATCTGGTCATGGGAATTTGAAAAAAAGAGAACGGTTGTAAAAATTCTGATGCTGATCTACATGTATTGCAGTAAATCAAACTAATTTTCTTTGCAGAGATTTTTTTTTAGCCAGTAAGGACACTGCCAATCCTACATGGAATGGAATATTGTCTCAATACGTCTTCTTTCCAGTGGCAGATTTCCTTCTAGCAAATACCACCGAAGCTATTTTTGCTGCTCCAATGAATGCAAACTTAGTCACAGATGGCTTACAAAAATGGGACACAAAAATCTCTCTTTTGCCTTCACACCCACCCGTCACAATACCTCTCTCTCTCTCTCTCTCTGTGAACAGATTGAAGCAAAACGCAGCGCTCGGCGGTTTGGATGGGGGGCACAAAAGGCCGGCTGGAGCGCAGCTCTTTTCAGGGCGGCTGTGGGGGGGTGGTGTTGGTCCTCTGTATGTGTGTGTGTCCTGTGTTTTGTGTGTGTGTTTTCAGGGTCACCAAGGAGGGCGTGCTAAAGCTGGTCAAGCTGGTCATTTTGCTGCTGCCTCGGCCTGCAATTTCCACCTCTTTCTCTGCCTTTGTCTCTCCTTTACTTTCCCTGTAGATCCAACTGGCAGAGGAGATGAGCACTTCAAATCAGGAAAAGAGGACGTGGAAGGCAGAGAGACAGTTATGTTTGCCTAACAAACTCTCTCTCTCTGCTTATTATTTTTCTATCTCTTCTTCAGATTCAGTCTCAGCTGACTACTCTGGCTTGGACTGCCAAAGCAATGATAAAAAGACATATAGGCTTATTATTCGATTATTGATCTTATTACTCAGTAAATAATATTAAAGTAATCTGTAAGTTAAGTAGTGGAGAACTTAAGTTAACTGAGAGTTTAAGGGGCAAATTTTAATAGTGATAATTATACTTGAGAAGACCATTTATATAAAATAGAACACTATTTCATTATTTTGTCTAAGGGCAAGATAATTGCGTACAACACTCTCTCTCTCTCACACACACACACACTCTCTGCTGGGTTAAGTAAGGAACAAGAGGAGAAGGGAAACGGTAGCTTCTGCCCCCCCCCCACCGCACCCCCTCTCCACCCCCCTGCCAGGATGAAAGCTGCTTCAACTTTAAAGTGGATTAGAGGAGCAAAACATTGAAACAATGGGAGGTGAAAAATCAAATTAGACTCTTCAACATCAAAAAGAGGCCCCAAATAGCTAAGCTTCCTCTCGCCTAATCTGTTTACTTTCAGTCAACGATATATTCACAATCACACAGCCTGTTTCTGCACTGTGCTGCAGCCGCACTACTTTGATTCTTTTCAGGAGAATAAACTCTGAAAACTGCACCGACACAGACACAAGCGCAGGAAAGAAAGAAAAGGCCAGAGCTGAAGTGGCTTAAAGCCAGGGGACTAAATAACACTACCGCTGCTGAACGTGAAATGTTTCCTTTCTTCCTTTCTTTTCTTCGTTCGGTCTGTCTTATTTTCTATGTTCCTCTGTTTTCCTACTTCTTCTCTTTCACTCTTTTCTTTCCTTCCATTCTTTCTTCCTCTGTCTATTTTCGATCATTTCTTTTGCAGTTTCTATCTTTCCTTCTCAGTGTTTCATTTATTTGCTTTGTAGTTTATTTTCCTATTCCTTCCTAGTTTATTCTCCCCATGTATTCTTTTCCCTTTTTATCTTCTTATATTTATTTCCTCTTAATTTCCTTCCTTCTTTCATCCTCCTATCCCTCTCTCTCTCCTCTTCATCCAGAGGGGGGATTTTTTCCTCTCTCTCTCCTTCCCTGAAGAATGCCACAGTAGTGTTCCATGTTGCATTGTTCACGCTCAACCTCCAATTTGCTCTGTGCATTCTGCAGCCGCGTCCGAGACGTCACGCCGGCTTAAGAGACAAATCGCACTCACAAAAAGGGGAGAGCGAGAGGGAGAGAAAAAATGGAGAGAGGGGAGAAAAGCCTAACCCTTCACAGCAATGCAATTATCGCTGCATTTGATGCCGACGGCCGCCTCTACGGCCCTTTGTAGTGGGGCTTCATCTCTCCTCCACCGCCCTGTACTCCTGCTCCACACCTAATAAGCATGGCAGCACCGATTTTTACGGTACAAGACATTAACATGGCTCTACTAACCAACAATACCCACCCTGAAAGGGGCTGCGCTAAAAAAAAGAGCAGCGGCTCTGGCTGCTTAAGTAAGCCAGAATCTGCCACTGCGGGAGACAGGCAGGAAGTTTATTATACCTACTGCCCCACATGAGATGAGAGAGAGAGAGAGAGAGAGAGAGAGAGAGAGAGAGAGAGAGAGAAACAGAGAGAGAGAGAGAGAGAGATGCCTACAGCATTACTTTAAAATTCTTTTCCTCAAGCAGATTTTTACACCGATGACTCACATCAACTGAAATTGCACAAATGGTGACAGGACAACCTGAAATGTCCCCGCATTAACATTTGCATTAAACTAGTTCATTCATCTAACCAACATCATCTGACAAAACAGGGTCTCTTTTTAGGAAAGAAAGTGAAGGCTGAGTGAGAGACACTGCTCTTTTACAGAATCAGACAAGCTTTTTTTATTACCGTCTAGTAGAAATGAAGCACCTTAAATTGGCATTGATTTAATTATTTTCAAGCATTTTTATTATTTTAATTAGCCCTGAATGAATATATAATTGGAATGAATGTATGTGGCATAAAGTAGTCTTTATTTAGTTTTTTGGCCAGATAAAACTGGACGATGACGTCTGCATTTCGTACAGAACTGGTCTGAGGTGAGGAAGAGGCGCCACACTACCGCGCAGTACTACTGCGCATTTAATGCGCCATATTACTGCGTGTTTAATGCGCCATATTACTACGCCACATTACTGTCTCCTCCATTAAGAGAAGCGCAGAAAAGCGGGAAGGAGGAGGAGGAGGAGGAGGAGGGTGAAAAGAGGGGCAGATGAGCAAGAGGGGGAACTTTTTACAAAAGCGCTGGAAGAAAAGAAAGTTCGACACAAAGAAAACAACGACGAGCAAAATGCAGGAGAAAAGGAGAGCACACACACACACACACACACCCACAAAACACCTCCACCAAAACAAGGGCCTGGCCTTTCAAAAGACCATCTGGGATGTGAAATGGAGGAGGGCTTTAGCGCAGCGGGCCTTTTTTCTTCTTCACGGAACGGCAAGAAACCAATCAGTAACTTCTAAACGCCCATAAACAAATAAACGTGAGGAAAAGCCGCAGCGCAGAACAGCGCTCTGAAAAACAGCCCTCTGCAGAACAGCGCTCTAAAAAACAGCCCTCTGAAGAACAGTGCTCTGCAGAACCTCAGAACTAGACAGAAGGGTTAAAGTAATGCAGTAAATGGAGAAACCGTTCCAGCGTCACAAACATCGATTTAAATTATTTCTTTTATTATTTAAATTATTTAATTATTATTTATTTTATTACTATACTCACATTTATTAATGTATAAATCAATTTATTATAATAATATGTATTTCCACAAAAACGAACGCCTTGTTGTTGTTATTATTATTATTATTATTATTATGTTCGATGTTAAATGCGTATTTAATGCTGACTTCTGTGCTTTTCTAATAAGCAGAAGATAAACACACAATGAGACTTAAAACTGACTCACTTAACATTAATACTGGATTAGAGCAGCTGATAAAAACACGCTTACGAGAAATTTATTACCGAATAGAGACGAAGGAGACGAAAAACTGATTGATTTCACTACATATTATATTTAGGATAATAATAATAATAATAATAATAATAATAATCATCATCATCATCATGTACTAATCATTACTATATATTTTTATTTCATTTATTATCATTATTATTGTTATTACACTGATAATTAATAATTGTATTGATAATAATTAATAATAAAACACTAATTACTTAATAATGATGGGTAATATTAGTATTAGCATGCAAAAAATAAAATGATAAATTATAAAATGTATTATTAATTATTTTAGTTTTCATAAATTCTAAAATATTAATACATTTCGTTTTCTAGCTTTACAAATAAGTAATTCATAAAACAATATTAATACAAATTTTAATGTATAATCATCAAATCGATTAGAATATACAATCAACATACAATATACAGCACAATTATTATTGTAATATTGTAATAATACTATTATAAGTACTAGTGTTATTATTATTATTATTATTATTATTATTATTATTATTATCATAACTGCGATGATCCAGTCTCATAAGACACATTAAGGCTGAATTTGTAGGCTCGTCTTATGGAGTTAAACTCCGTTACATCATCATCGTGACAAAAGCCATTATTAATAAAGTACACGCTAAATATCCAAAACTGGCCAATGCGCTGCTACAGCAGCCATAAAGGAAAATAATGTGAGTTATGCTGTATTTTAATCAACTCCTGAGCGCTCTCCTTCACTCTCTGGCCGCATGCCTGAGCCCTTCCATTAAGTCCAGCACATCTCTGATTTGTCCCCGTTAAAAACACACTTTTTATGGGCCAATATGCATAGTATAAAAATTACTTAAACTTTTACACAGGCCACATTTTATGTTTTTTTGCCAGTTTAATGCATTAAAGTGCATTAAAACGAAACACGTAAGAGGTGCCTAAACTTTTGCATACGACTGTATCTTTATGAATACACCCACTTCAGAATCCTATAACGATGTCTATATAAAGGTTTAGAAAGCTATCTGAATACCTATACTGATATAAAAGTTCAGAATGCTATACTTCTCAGTATTTACTGACTGAATACCCACATATCAGTTAAAATCTCAACTACTTTTCAGGCAAAGTAAGCTGTGAACAAAAACCTCTCAGCCCCTGCAAAAGTGTTATTAATTTAATAATACTGTATGCACTGTAGCATTTCCACCTGCATCTCTTCACATCTTAAAGAGACACCACTCAAGCCACAGCAGAACTTCTCCCAGTGCCCAATTTAAGGCTTAAAGGCTTACGGTGCTTAGCTCAACGTGTGCGTTCAGTTAATCTAACCTATAGCCGCAGTCAGAGGAGGAGGAATCATTTCCTGACGGTCGTCCGTCTGTCCCTTGGCTAGTGCAAGTGACTAAAGAGATGATATTAACTGAATTAAATGGTGCTGTATGTGCCACTTTCTGCAATGAGCTGCATTATGAAGTGAGCTGGGAGGCCTTATAGAGCAGGAGCGTTTGCCCAGCACTAAATTTCTCAGGCCCAACAATGCAGTGAATGGGTGAGAAAGGAGGGTGTTTGGGATCAGGACCCAGGGTGAGGTGGCCTGGGACAGGGAAAGAGAAGAGGGGGTGAATGAAGGAGGGGTCCCAATGCTAGTCTCTTGACCTCCCAGGATCTTCATCCTTGCTTGGGCTGACCTGAAATGACAGGACCCCCCACTGGCCGCCTCAGCCGCACTCCTCTCGCTTTACTCTGCTTCGCTGCGGGACGAGCCACTCGTAAACACAAACACCAAAGAGCCCCATGCTGATTATGAACAGAGACTTGTAAAAGTCAGGAGAACCGTCTATGAGGGGAAAAATAGGAGATGCTGACTGATACAAATGGTGCCAACTGAAGAACTGCTGTAACAGTAAACTTCATTGCAAACAGCTGGCTGCAAGGTGAAGAGAGAGAGAAAGAGGGGGGGGGGAATTCATGATGTGAACAAAGTATTTTGCTAATATATCACTATTGAGATTATAATAATATTTTTAAGTTTTTTTTATTTTTTGTGACATATGAAGTCTACATAATTCTTCACCAGAATTATTTGACAGTTTGCATTATGGGGATGGCTCGATTTTGTTCACAATATCTACGCATGTGAGAACATCTGTGACTGATCAGGATGTACGCAAGAAACTAACTGACTGGAGGGCTCATTTGCGTGCCGTAATGATACTGGTATCGTAAATGCCATTATCGCGATAATGAATAGCAAACGTTTTATCACGCACACCCGGTAAACAAAACAGCTTCTAATGGACGAGGGCAGAGTAGGGTTTAAAAAGCGCTCTCTACGGCAGCCATTACCAGATTAAAAGCACTTGGTGGCCTGATCAGTAAAGCATGTCTGCAAACTTGCCCAAACTACCATTAAACTGCGCCCAACTGCCGCCTGCTGTATTTTACGCTGTTTACGGTGGACGATCTGAGAGTTTAGAGTGGAAGAGAGTGAAAGTGCGAAAGTGAGGGTGGGAGGGATTGGTTCTATCCAGCATGACTGCTTTCTCCCCTTCGACACCCCCTCCCCGACACACACACACACACACACACACGCACACACACACAGTGAGTAGAGCCATGGCTTGTTGGCCCAACTCTCTGATTTCACGGCAGGCTGGGTGGTGCCATTGAGCAGTCATCATACTCCCTTTCAGCCCTTCAGTCTACAGCCCCCCCAACCGCCCTCCCCGCCACTCACCCACCAGCTCTCCTTTCGGCCCTCTCCCTCCCCTTCTCGACCCCCGAAGCACCTCACACATACACAGACATACACACAAACACAAAAACATACCCACGGCGACCAGCGCGCTCCCCTCGCCCAGCCGAGCACCTCCATTAAGTACCCGACTGACTGACTCGCGCCAAATACTGAGGCGCTATTTTTGGCGCGCGATTGAGACGGTTCTAGAAGTTTAACGGCGTAATAACAGTATAATATATCCTAATAACACTGAGGCATTCTAGCGCCGAGCTGACGTCAATCGACACCATTCGAATGTAATGTGATGTAAGCGGGATGTGTGCGCTGGGTGGCAATGTATTTGGCTGGTGAGGCGAGCACATGGTGAAAGAGTGGAACTCTCTCTCTCCGAAAGCCCACCCGAGCAAATCTGTTTTTTGTTTGCACGCTAAAAAGTCTTCCCCTCTTAAAAAAAGGCAGTGCACAAAGTCCCCGTATCCCCCCTCTCAGCCCTACCTCCTTTTCTTTTCTCCTCTAACAAACTCTCCTCTCTTCCCCGGCCGGCTCCTCCAGCGGCCCTAATTAACATGCGGCGCGGTGACTTTTCCCCTCTTGTGTTTCCCTCTCTCTCTAAAGAGTACTTAATAAAATGGGAGTCCGCGAGGCCCGCCACAAAAGGCGTCCGCGCGCCTTCATTTCCATTAGAGGCCTCGCGGCTCTCACACTCCCGCCCAAAAAACCCGCAGTTCATTCTCGCCAATTCGCGCGAGTATGGGGTCGCGGAGAGAGAGAGAGAGAGAGAGAGAGAGAGAGAGAGAGAGAGAGAGAGTGAGAGAGAGAGAGAGAGAGAGAGAGAGAGAGAGAGAGAGAGAGAGAGAGAGGGCAGCCTAAACTTACTGGACCACCTTACAGAGAGATTCAGCGATGACTGGTCTACCACTGGTCTAAGAGTGATGTCTGTCTGCACTCGTTTATTTGCAAACGTTTCAGAACACCTAGCTTTTCAAAATGTTTTAATATACAGGAGCATGTTTTTGTTAACCATTTGGCAATGACTTGTAAAGACTAACCACAGTTTATTTTTGAGGTCACATGCAGGGGACCTTCAAGCGTTCTTCAGTAAACGCAATGGATATATAGCACCGAGTTCTTTGCATGGTTAAATGGTGTCCTTTATGACAGAAAACCAGTTGTATATGTTTCTTTTAAGAATCCTTCAAAAATGGTTCTGCTTTTGTTACAAGTCCCTGAACCTCTTTAGGGTACTATATACAACCCTTTTTTTGCCAAATGTGTGTATAAATATTCCTAGCAATAACTAGGCTTATTATTCAGTTGGTGATACTAACACGCATTATTCAGTAACTACTATACATTTTTTTGGTAACTATAAAGCAAATATGAAAGTTATGAGTGAGGAGCCCACACACAGACCACTGCAGTTAAAAAAAACTCCTTAGCAGCTATAACAGTTACCTGAACCTTTCAGCTCCTCTGAACATTTCTTATATCACTGAAAAGTAAATGTGAAAATTAAAAATTTCTTGAAAATTTCTTAAGAAGGCAAGATGTTCTCAAACTTTTGATGGGCACTGAGTTATCATCGCTCTACAACATGACCCAATCTTTGTTCGGACACAGGTTATCTGCGGGTCATTTTGCGGCTACCTCACCCTGTCGCTGTCTGGGAAGAGCTCAAAGACAAATCGTGTTTACCCTCTCCGTCCCATCATCAGCCGATTAAAAATTCCATTTGTAAAAACAGCGCAAATATGTGTTTCATTACACATGACTAATGGCTTTTGTGTTAATGAAACACTTGCAGAGACGAGGAATAAATCAAAGCGGGGAAAATTGAAACAAGATATTAAAAGTTATGTGGGTGAAGCAAGTCGCGCCTGAAAATCGTCTGGAAATGTGAGTGATTATTACCAGTAAAGATCATATTCTGAGCTCATGACTGTCACTCTAGGACTGTAGTATGTTTACTTCCACGAACTCCATGAACTACTTGAGTTTATTCCTCTGAGTGTATTTGTGGTGGCTACTCTGGTGTAAAGAAAACCTATCAACACATATATATTTATGCACTCTTCAGCTCCAGGATAGAGAATTAGGCTTTACTTAGCAGCCTTTCATTCAGGCCTAAGCACTAATTCCACAAGTGCTAGTGACGAGACGTCAGAGGCATCGATTCCAAAGGCAGGAAAAATAAGCCTGGACTGGAGGAGTGATTTCCCCACAGCTCTGGTTCACTGTATCTCTCTCTCTCTCTATATCACTGGTACCCGGCCCCCCCTCTCCTCCCTGCTAAATTATTCATGAGCAGTCCTGCACTATGCTTGATTAAGTTTTAATTTCAGCAAATTACCAGGCCGCCCCGCTGAATCATATGGCCGGCAAGTTATTTGTCAGCGCTCATGTTGTGCACATCCTCCACTGATAGCCCACACGCTAATCTACTGTACTACAGCCTGGACTTCATCTAGTATCTGGTCAGGAGGCTACAGCCAGTGATTTACTTGCTCAAACAGGCCTAAAACATGGTTTTGTATCTGCAGGAGGCTGCTGGTGGTACCAAAGACAAGGGCTCCAGTAGGGTAGAAGGGACAAGACAGAGGGGTCCTGAATGTATAAACTGCTGTTTTTTGAAGGAGGTAAAAGGGCACTTAGGGAAATGATGGTGTTTAGAAGGAGATGCATGTGTAGCCCTATCATTGGGCTGCGGGAGGCATTAGTGTAAGAGTGACAGATAGCTGGTCCTGTATGGCTGTATGTGGGTGTGTTTGCACAGGGCTGCTCTATGGGTCTCTATGGCCTATTCTGTCAGTGCATGGCTTTCCTAACAATGCGTTCCCAATCTTTTATTACAATCTCCAGATCACACTCTGACACACTGTAAATTACACTGCAGTCTCATCATGGTCTAACAGTACCTTTTTGCTATGATTTAAACAAGCACATATTTGGAGGCCCTACTCTTAGAGGCCAAGTGTCAGAGATGCAGACTGGGAAAAATCTCAAACAGTTCATACCAATTTTGGTATCAGAATTAGAATTCTGCACTCAAAGCCTTGATCAGTTCTCAATTCGTTTCAAGTGTTTTTCTATCAATTTCTGTATTAGAATGACCCCCAGCTCCGGTGTTGGAGGGCCTTATTCACATACTGTTTGGTGGTTTCCTTGCTCAAGCATACCTGATTTAAAGCAGCAGATAGTTACTAGCTTTAGTAGATGTGTTAGAGCAGGGAAATCACCAAAATGTGCTAGACTCTGGCCCTCCAGGACCAAAAATGGACACACTGGGCCAACAGGATTAAATATCACTTGATGCATTGTAAAGTGGGCACTGCTGGCTGCTATCCAACTGGAGACCAAAACCAAAACACATCTGGCAGCTTTGGAAGGCAACACATGCCATAATGAAGCTAAAGACTACCACCACATCTACAGATTATCTCTCCTCCTTCTCAATAACCAAACACCAACTACACAGGTAGTAATTTAGCACTCTGGATAATTACAGCTAATGGTCATTCGCGCCTGCTCATGTGAGTGAGCATGTTTGTGTAATTGTGGCTGATTTGCGCGGTCTTTCGGTGCTAAGAGGCGGCGGATCCGCGGCAGTGACTAGAGCAGTAGCTCATAACCCATTAGGCTGCTGCAGCCAGGGCCGTGGCCGCGGATTTATTACGCTCTCCCTGGGTGATTGTCCAACACGGCTCTCCTGTAGTGCTGACAATAGGCCGGGATTAACGGGTGCTGTCAGTTTTCCCCTGCGCCACACATCTTTCTGCGCCCTCGTTAAAAGCTCCTCTAATTAGCACAGAGGGGCTTCGCTATCTTGCTATCGCTCACACACGCCGCGGGGGTCGCCCCGCAAAAGAGAAAGGAAAGGGAGATGTACATGCTGCCCTGGTGCTCCAAGCAGCAGCCCCCCTCACAGTGCGGGAGATATCAGCCTTTCAGCTGGGCGGCCATAGATCTTATTCATGGCCCACGTTTGCCTTATCTCAGGCCCAGCTCTAATGAGACATAATAAGGGGAACATTTTGTAGCAACACGCCGCTCCTTTTTTTATTTGCTGAAGCGTAGCTCTATTCCCTCACCCTCCCTCCCTCTTGCTCATTCTCTTGCTCTCTCTCTCAGCTCCCACTTGGCAGATGAATCATATCTCTCTCCCTACATATGCTAAAAACTCGTGTAATTATGGGCGGCCTTAAATAAAACAAGCCCTAAAGCTGTCGTTTGAGGAGCTGCAAAAAAAAACAAGGCGGGCGGCCCCTGCAAGCAAGCTGTCATTGTTACAATTAATTTATCATAGGACAGAGAGAAAGAGAGAGAGATGTGAATTAATTTGGCACAGGAAGGCTAGTGGCTGTAGCAAATCCAGCCATGGCAGGGTGAAACCAGAGGGAACAGAATACTGTTGACCTACTGAGACAACAGGACCTTTAAGGCCAAGACTCCAAATTCCTCACCTCCCAAAATGCTAGTATTCTATTCTACTCTATTCTGCTGTACTATGTTATTTCATATTGTGTATTTAATTTTGTACAGAATGGAACTGAACTATTACTGTACGTTGACAGCAATAAACATAAGCAAAACACAGCAAGTTTGAGTTAGGGCGGAGCAAAATAATGTACAAAAAATGACTATATTTTCTGTGATTTTAACATTCAATCACTACACAAATTCTGAAAATAAAATCTGCAATCTGAAGGCTTAAAAAACTTCTCCTGTTGTGAAAAAAAACTTCCCAAATTCCCAGGACACGTCAAAAACTATATTTGAAATCTTTGGCCTGAACATGAAAAGATATTTAAGGTTGACCTTCTGCTCATAAAGACTTATTGAGGTCAAAAACAAGAACATGCCCATATTATAACATACATATTACAACATATATATATATATATATATATATATATATATATGTAGCTTTAAGGGGGGTGTCAGTACTGAATCAGTGCAGAACACACAAGGACAGCTCCGTGTGTGTGTGAGGGCTGGCCTGTGCTGCTGCATCCTGCCAGCTCGATTTCGCCTCCCTATTGGCTGCTGATGTCTCTAATTCATCATGGAGCTGCCTGATTGATCTGCTTCTCATTGGGCTGAGGAGCCGCTGCTGATTCTGCAGTCCGCCCGCACATGGCCGGCCCAGCACAGAGCAGTCTTCGTGCGAAAGTGGAGGGGACATTTTTTAATATGTATTAATTGCCCCGCCAACAGTGCTCTCGGTGCTGCGGAGGACTCTGATCACACAGAGAGAGAAAGCAAGAGAAAAACTGTGTTTACTGTATAAGGACTCCTAGTCTCCAAAGGCCTACTACTCATGCCTACAACCCTTGCTGCTGAATCCCAATGTGTACACACACACACACACACCACACACACACACACACATACACACACTCATCGTGCATGAGCGAGCACATGGCTTTCTGATGATAATAATCGGGCTTCGATATCAGCAATTCCCCGAACGTTAACCACGCTCCATGAAGGAAAACCAATTTGTCATAGTTATGTTTTTTTTCTCCACTTGATTTTATTTGTATTGCACTCAAAGGCTACATGATGAATAGGTTATAATGGCAACATTATTTCATTTCTCCATGCTGCTAGTCTTTTGCCCCTGTTTTCAAACAGATATAGTTCAGCCTGTAATTACTGTGGAACACAGAGGAATAGTAATAAGATAAGCTGCCTTCCTCTTTAGCAGGGAAGCTGTGTAGCTAGCCATTTGGCTATGTGGCTTTTTCACATGGCATACAGTACAGGTCAAAAGTTTGGAAGCAACACTAACACTAAAAATAAACATGAATCATGAGCTCTAATCATATCCAGACTAGAGGCCTGATGAACTGAATTAGGTCAAATTAAGAGTTTGTAAATATTTACAAACTGCTTAATATAAAGGTCTGTTACCAATAAAAAGCATAAAAAACTTTCCCCACAGAAAGTGTTAGAACATGTTGTGTTGTTTGGAAAATTCACTTATTTTTATAACTATAAAATATGCTTGAAACATATAAGTTTGATCACTCTTTCAGACATCCCCCCACTGTTGCTCTCAGTAAAACGGTTCTGTCCAGTGTTGGGGCAGGCCCAGCAGAGTCCCTCCCAGCTCTCTTTAGAGGCCCATGACATTCGATTTGCCTTCATCTATGTAATGCATTGCATTAAATTATAACACAGGAAAACTTTTTAACAGGAACAAATTTGGCTCAACAGAAGGCAAAACATAAAAATCCAAGAAGCAATAACTGCTGGGAGGAGGAAAAACAACAAAACAATTTGTTTAAAATGTGAAAAGAGGTTGGGGAGGGCAAGGGAAGCTCTTGTTCTGTGTCAGCTGAAGCCTTTGCAAAGATTACATGGATCTAAAAGGAAGTGGACAGTTTAAAAGGACAAGCTATTAATTACAGAGCTACAAATACGACCCACAAATGGAAGCTACTTCTGATTGAATGACCATTGACTGGGCCAGGAGTGTGCTGGGGTTGTAGAGATGGGGGAGGGGGGAGAGAAAGAGAGGAGAGAGAGAGGTAGTGTGTGTGGTCTGAGGCTGGTCGGCTCCTGGTGTGTTCCGCTACACTGCGGACGATGCAGGGGGGAAGTGAGAGGAGGGAGACAAGGTGGCGAATAAGAAGGCAAGGTGACAAGGCATCAGGGAGAGTGCAATGAATTATTTATAAGGCCACTGACGGACAGTCTGAATAAGAAAGAGAGAGAGAAAAGGAAGGAGGAAAGGAGGGGGGGAGAAGGAAGACACTGAAATCAGTGTTTGGGGGGGACAGTGGAAAGCTTTTATGCTGCACTCATGCACATATACATGCTGCTATAAGTCAGGCTAGGCAGGAAGGTTGATAGGGGCTTTGACTTAAGAAAAAAACAGAAAACAAGAATAAGAGCAAGGCTGTATATGTTTAGGGTTCGCTACATGCTGCCTCCAAGAAGTTCACCAGCAGACACTAGGAGACCAAGAAAAAAGCTTAGTGACACATTTTTCTACTCATAAGCAGACAGTGTGTTTAACCCCACTGCTCTGGGCCTCTCTAGGGGTTGAAGTGAGTAATGTAGTGCAGAAAGCTCAGGGCTCCACTGACAGCTCCAAAGGTGCTGGACCCACGTAAGGCCAGTGTGGGGCCAGTGCAGTGCCAGGGCTACTTAAGGCAGGCATGATGAATATTTAACCCTTGTAGAGTGATGGTGGTTAATTTGTCAGGGCCGCTGGTTAAATGCCACCATTAGCATTGGCTGGGGTTATTGACGGCTGGAGGCTACGAGCATGGATGATGGATGCGTGAGGCAGGACGGCCCGAAGCAGACGCGTTGCTCATCACTTCATCCTATCGACAGAATATTATTAACACACAGCAGGCCAGGATGCCACTGCAGGTGCAAGGGAACGAGGAGGACCCCTGAGGTTGGACATGCACACATATGAACACAGTGGGAGATGTCCAGACCAGTGCATATGATATGGATTATTTGTAACTGCTCCTAACATAATGCCTAGCCAAGCATTAGTTTTAAATCATACAGTCATGACAACAACACAATGAAAGCCTTTTAATGTCTAAGTGAGCATATTCATTTTTTTGCATTTTTTGAGCTCCTATCCATTAGAACACATTCATTATTCACTCTCCACCCTAAATAAATAAATAAATTTCTGACTTAACACTATGCTGTTAATACTAATACAATCACACAGCAAAGTTAATCATTCATAGCCATACAGGTAGTGAACATGCATTCCCAACAAAATGAAATGTTACCAGTGGAAAACATTTAATAAATTTAATACATTTAACTTATAGATGTGTTTCATTACACTGTAATGTTTTTAGTTTAAATGTAAACATTCTTTTCTTCCTCTTTTCTGCGTTTAGATCCTCCACCCATTTTAGAATCTAAACAGCCAGATAAAGGAGGTGAAGGTCACCTCAGCCCTGCTTTCAGAACCCCAGGTAAAGCGTCCCTCATGACCCTAACCCTGCCAACACACTGCTGAGGAAAACCGCAGGCCAACGCCACAAAAACGTCCCACCGTGCATTCCACTGCAGGAACGAAGACATCCCGCTCTGTGCAGCCCCACAGGGGTGGATATAACACCAGGTTGGCGTGTGAGGTCGTATCTAGCCACACACCTGCCCCTCAGTGAACTTGTAACATGCCTCCAGCTGCTTCAGTGACATTGAAGCAAAGTCGCAGACCTTCAAGAGTGACCACTTTGCGTGCCTTTTCTGCTATTCGTGGACTTTACTGTAGCTGCTGTATCTGCTGACGTGAAGAGTCTATATTTGCTTTGTTTGCCCCACAGCTGATGTCTGAACTGTCTGTATGTAGGGCTGTCCAATTCTGATCCTACTGGCCTGGGGTACAGTCCAGTTTGGTGACTTCCCTACTCAAACACACTTACTAAGCATGGTAAACTTTAACTCTAAGGACCTCACTCTCATAACTGCATAATGTATGTATCACATTCATAGAAGTTACTGAATAAAACAGTAGCTACCAAATGATAAATCTTATGATTAATTTCTAAATAATAGGCCAGAGATTAAGCGATTAGTTTGAGCAAGGAATTCACCAAACTTTGCTTGATTCTGAGCGAAGCTGGACATGTTCTCTAAGGGTGTCCAATGTTTTAGAAACAACATATCAAAATTTGTGAGCAAAGAATGCAAGAGAAAGAATAGCCTCGGGGGTGGAGAAAAAAGAACTCACTTGCTGGCAAAGCAATAGACAAATCTCGTCTTCCTCTGATGCATCACTGCGGGAAATACAAACACATGTAAGGAAATGAAGTGAAACATTCCTCTGCGGCGTTTGCCACAACTCCGCAAGCCACCGGGTGGCAGGGTCTGCTGAAGCCTGACTAAGAAAACAGTCAAACAGTCGCTTCCCAAAAAAAGAAACTTCTTCATCCCTCATTCTCTCTACCTCTCTTGCCTTTCTCTCTCCCTCTCAGAGGCTTAGGGTAGCGCAATGAAGGATGGCCTCATGCGGAGAGGTCTGGGCTATCGCTCCCCCGGCACTTTTTGTTTGTATCTGCTTTGCTTTATTTTTGCTTCCCTCTGCTCCATGCTCTTCTGGCTCTGAGAGCTTCTCCCAGTAAACATGAGTTTTAAAGGAGTCATGCATCGAGGGCCTGGATCAGACCGCCTAAGCCCCACAAAGCAAACTGGACACACACGTGTGCACATAAACACACGCAGGATGTAAAAGAGCAAAGTTACAAGCAAACAAGCAGAGATACGCACAGATACGCTCGGACATGCCAGCCCAAGGCACTTGAGCAGAGCCTCACGCGGAGCAGGCAGCAGTGCAGACCCTCTACTACGTCTTTAAAAGCCTAGCGCCTTTGATTATTTGTGCTTGTTTGATATCTGTTGTGAGAAGCACAGAGAAATGTGTGTCGAACTTGCAGAGAGGAGCGTCACGCTGTGTCTAACTAAAGCGCCCACTATTACTAACCCCCAAACACCGCCCCCCCCATCCGCCACTCCCTGTTAGACACAGCTTTGGAAAATCAATATATCTCTGAATGGAGGTCAGAGGTTGAGCTGCTCTGGGAGAAGTGACAGATTTGCTCTCTTCTGCTCTGTAAGTATCCCCCTCACCCCAACCAAAACACCACCCCTAAACCCAGAAGAGCGGATGCCCTGCATTCTGTTGTAGGGGTGCGATATTAGGCGGCTCACATCCAAACAGCACCGGCTGAGCGAGCCAAGGGGCCGACATGACTACAGGATTACACAGCGGCAGGTGTGAAACGCAGCTTAACTCACAAAAACACACTCATACACACATGCAGAGCTCATGCTGGAAAGGAAGAGAAGCACAGAGGCGTTCAATAAAGGAGTCCAGATTAGCCACCCCCCCGACCAATATGCTACTTTTAGGTGTCATTTTCGACAGCGGCAATTTTCAGCTAAAATTGTCCCTCGATCGGGTCAGCCTCAGGGCTGAAAATGGCTGACCAAAGGGGGGCACTTAAGGGCTTTGATAGGGGTAAAGTGGGGTAGGGGGAGTCTCTGGTTAAGAAGATTTTATGCCCCCTGTGAAGAGATGCAGCTGTCTTTGATGTGCGGCAAAAATAAACTTTGCACGTGGGTCAGCCAAGCCTGAAGGAGACGGGAGAGAGAGGGACAGAGAGATGGAGAGAAAAAGAAAGAGAGAGAACAATCAGAGCATGAGATCAACCTGTAACCAGCTTCAGGTGAGAGCACTTAAACTCACTGCACTCAGCAAGGCCCAGACAGGGGTAGCAAACAATAACCATAGCAAACACTACTAGTTGAATAAAAAGATCAATTTTTTGGGGGATGTTCCCTCAAATTGGCAAAAAAAAAACTACAACTAGATATAACTTACAATTGCAACAATAGCCGAAAACAGTCTGGAAAAAACGGTAAAAATATTTCATTTCTTTCCACTTTAATCCCAAAGTCCATTTACACATAAAATTCTACAGTATGAAGATGTTAAGTATTGACGAAGGCTGAAGGTCCTTGTAAAATAATAGCCTACATCGTAGAGTTCGATTCCAACACATTCTCAGTTGACAGGATAATAGGGCCTAAGATCCATTCTCATGAAATAAAAGCAGGAGAAAAGAGGAGGGGGACAGAAAGAAGGAGTGAGAGGGGGAGAGAGGCAGAGAGGAGAGGCCAGTCTGTAATGTATACGGCAGGAGGCATTGATGATTGTAATTATCAAATTGCAGTTTTAAAAGGCCATTGATTGATGTCATTAACTCAGTGAGTGTTTACTGATTGCTGCATTTGCACATTCGCTCATGCTGGGAGCTCAGCGTCCGCTCTGATTAAAGCTGGGGAGGACCAGGCCGTCAGACACGAAGTGAGCTCACACACTTTTAACTAAGTGTGAAAGCACACACGTGCATGCAGTAGACACACACAGTAGCAGTCAGTTGTCTGGACACCTACTTGTAGACACCCTTTGTAGACACCTACTTGTAGACACCATTTTTTGGGGTTTTTTTTTAGTCTTTTCCACATTTTAGAGTAATAGTAAATATATTACTCTATGAAATATTAAACTACCACAATCTGAAATGCCAAATAAGTCTATTTAAAACCAACCTACAGACATTAAAACACACCCGATTAGCTCAAACTCGGTCTATAACGGTACAATCAGCCCATGATTCGGTTCGATTTAATTATTCAATTAATTATTCACTATTCAATATTCTCATGATCTTTTGATTAAAATTAGGAAAAATAATCCACATATCCATGTGTTGCATAAGCATAATAAATGAGCTGTTGAACAATGCAATTACATTAGATACCATTAACAGAAGGACCGTTGTATGTCCATTTAGTCACATATTTGCGTTGCAATATCACAATATATGTGATATACAATAACAAAAAAACTTAATTCTAAAAAATAGATTTCAAAGCTTTAAGCACCTTTCAATCATGTGGTTTTAAACTTTAGACTAAAACTGCTGATTTGCTCTACTGTCAATGTATGAGGTATAAGGTGTTGCACAAATGAATGAAAAATATCCATCGACTCTATATGTACACTTATAGGGCCAATCCCCTCCCCCCACTTCAATTCACACAGACCACTTATCTCTTCACAGCATATTCAATTATGTCAAAAGCCTCGTTAGACGACAACTGAGAACATCAGTATAAACCATCAGTCTGGGGGATAGGGAGAGGGGCTTCTTAAGTGCCTCCTATAACAGTTTCCTCTCAGCCTGCCTGGCTACCAGCCCTTTTTATGGGTGTGTAAAAATTGCTGGGTGCAGGGGCCTGGACAGTCCCGTCTGACTGCTTGAACACCTGTCAATCACCACACACCACCTCTGTAACCAGCCACTACGACAACCAGTAGCTATAACACTCTTATCAGCCTCCTGTTGCCACAACAAACCCACCCACTACTGCCATGACCACAGCCACCAGACAGAGAGAGAGAGAGTAGGGGAGACAAAGAGAGAGAGAGATGCTACATGCCATTCTTGCTTATGTCTTTTTGTAGTTGTAGTTCGTAATGTTATTTCAATGATGCTTTGGAAATAGTGTGACTAAACATAGTCTTGCTAATAAAGCTTACTGAATTCCACTGAACTGAACAGAATAAAGAGAGAGAGAAAGTCTTTGAGAGAGAGAGAGATCTCTGCTCAGGAGAAAGTTAACACTGGCTTGAAAAGAAGAAGCATGGACTGAAACGAGGAAGCAAAAGCAAAGAAGAGATCAGTGTACAAACACATAAATAAACTCCCCAGGGCACCAATGCACTCATTCATGCTTTCTCCTCCACGCTTTCACTTCTTCCTCTCACTCCTTCCACATCTCTCTTTCGATCCCAGCCACAGTCGCTCAAAAAAGAGCAGTTTCTACACACAGGCTGTGGCAAGAAGGAACAATGCGGTCGCACCTGAGAGTGACAGATGGAGAGACGTAACGAGAGAACGACAGAAAGCGAACGAGAGAAAGAGAGAGGGAGAACCTGCCACACTTTCAAGTTCCTACAAGCCAGCTGCAGCTCTCCGTCAGTCTTCTAGCAGAGCCTCCGGCGGCCCAGAGACAGGCAGGCGCAGTGACGGGTGCTGCATTTAAATATGAGCTGAGAGAGAGGATGCACAATTAGAATGCAGGATCAGATCAATAGGCTTGCTGACAGATGGATTACTAAGGTAAATAGATGATACATGCCGCTAAATAATTAATCAGGCTGCTGCGAGCGCCTGGGCCGAGAGTGACGGCAGAGGAGGAGCAAAATGGCAACATTTTCTGGCTCACGAACAACTCAGTTCTTTTGATCAAATCGATTCCCAAGTCAAACCGATTCACAACTGAATCAAACTTTCTTGTAATATTGTCAATTCTCGATTTATATTTATACACTTCCTAAACTTTTCCAATCTATGATATTTTGCTGCGTGAGACAATACATTATTCTAATTACAAAGCTTGGAATTCATCTAACTGATCAGATGTTATTACACCATGTTAGGATTTTTTTTTTTGGCCACAGCCACACAGTCCACAGTTGGAAACCGGGAAATACAATTTGTAAATTGGTACCCACTTGTAAACTGCACTCACACAGCAGACAAAGTTACTCTTCTAGAAAATAGATTGTAGATGATACAGTTTAAGAAACGTGACACACACACACACACACACATATATATATATATAAATATATATATATATATATATATATATATAAAATCTTTCTTTATGTGCTTCTATGTGATCTATCTGCTTTTTAATATACCAAAGATAAAGCAGGTTGATATTCTCTGGACCTCCATGTGTTTTTTTTCTGTATGGTGGACGTATCTAATGGCCACATCTTCCAACAAGCACCCAAACAAGGTAACGTTGTATTTACTAGTTAACCATTTGGTATGTTCAACCTTCTGATGAGCACCCGAACACAGCAATAGTCACAATGAAGTATTTCCAATATCTAGAATAGTGCCATGGAAATTTTCTATTATCTTTCACAGCCTCTTTTTATCACATATCCTGGGTAATAAACAACAAAAACATGCTGCTTAAAACTAACGTAGCAACAGGAGGGTATTCTAAGGACACTTTTACTAATTAATATGGCACAACTGATAAGTATTATGATGATGATAAGTATGGCAAGTATGATGATGATGATAAGTATGATAAGTATGATGATGACGATAAGTATGATAAGTGAATGTTGGTTTTATTATGTTTTCTGGGCGTGAAGGTGTATGTGTTATCATGTTAAGGCAGCAGCAACGTAGTGTTTGCCTCAAAACACCCAGCCAGCTCCTACCGCATTTCACTCGGTAATCACTCGTGTTAAATAATTCATGTTTAAGGGAAGTAATAAATATATATAATATATGTGTCCTTTAGCCAAGCCGGCTTTTTGGAAACAAGTCTGTCACAGAAGACTGCTCTCGCAAACGGAGAGGAGATTAGATTACTAGGGGGGTGAAGAGAGGGGGGGACAAACAGAGTGAGGAGGGGAAAAAAGAGAGACAGGGAGAGACAGAGAGAGAGGGAGAGAGAGAGAGGCACCCTGCAGGCTGGCTGCTGTGGGTCTGTGTGTGCTGGGTGGTGGAGCAGTTAGCAGGAAAGCAGGGTCTCATCTCCTGCCTCTTTAAGGCACTCTGGGGGAACAGGGCTTTTCAGCACATCTGCATTAGACAGTGCAGTGGAGGGGCGGGCTCTCTTGAGAAAGCCGTCCAGCTCTGGGGCTCTTATTGACCATGAGGCCTATCCACAAGTCTGCCAGTGGCCCAGAACTGACCTGCCAGACTCCAGGCCCGCACAGACTGCCCATGGTACCGTGACTGAACCCCTGCAACCTGGGGCCGATCTGGTGCCAGCTGTGCATTTCTACTGGACTCAGTGGACTTGCTTTTATAAGGGCTTGCTGACATCACTGCAGGGCTCAGATCCGGGCCATGGGAACAAGGCTGACCCAGGGCCTGGGAGAGCTCTGTGTGACCGTGTTTGAGGTGGGGGCCAACGACAGAGCCCACCATATAGCTGCACTCTGTAAATTAAACAATTACATACAGTACTGTGCAGAAGTCAGAAACCACCCTTCATTTATCACATTTACCATGAAAACTGCCTTTAAGTACAAATTACACAATTTTTCAAAAGAGATTTTAGACAGAAGATACTCCAAATGCATAAGGAAGGGGAAAGTCAAAGGAAAAAATAACTGAAAAAACAAGACTTTACAAAACTCAAAGTTAAAAAAATTATTAAAAGATATAGAGAAAATGTGACTCCTAACAACAGTGTAAATACTGGGTGACCAAACAAAAAAATTCACCATCAGATGATAATACTTAAAACATCCATCTTTAAAAAAACAGCAGAAAATCAAACTGCACTCTTGCTTCAGAGTTGAAAAATGTCCATCCTTTTGCTGTGAGAAGACAACTCAATGCTATGGGTCTGAAAGATTGTGTAACACAGCAACAAATTTCTTGGAAAAACTGAAAATAATGCTCCCAAAGAGAATGAAAGCAGTAATAACGGTAAAAGGTGGACACACTAAATACTGAGAAATTCATTATTATATTTATTTGTTGAGGCTCCTGTATAATTTTCTGTTAAATAAATGTTTTTTGGACACTAAAAAATGGAAATGAAAGAAATGAGAAGTGGAAGCTGAAAGGTTTTACTGCTGATGAGTGCTGACATCACAACAAGACGATAAAATATACCCTTATAATTCCTGAGGCAGCACCATTACAAATATTGTCACAAATATTTAGTCATATTTTTCTAGTTAGACTTTAATAACGATAAGCTATTGCTAACCGACAGAGAGAACACTGTGAAAAAGTAGGTATCCCCACACTTTTGATGCACAGTGTAACCAGTGCATGTTCTATTCTTGAAAATCTGGGCAACATCAGCACTTTGATTTTCAGCTGTCTGCTGTTTGTTTGCTGCGTTTTGTGGTGTGTTACTATATTCTGATGAATGTGGAAGGGGAGTGTTTGTGAGCGCTCACTATGCTGGCTCTATATTCATGCTGTTTACTCCTTCACAGAGGACCCAGCTGTTCCTCCGGCGAGGACGCTTGCTCTCATCTCATTTTCCCCCGTTAATTTCCCCAACAGTGGCTGCGGCGGGCCGCGCGCACACCAATCTGTGTCCAATTGGAGTGGGCCGGCCAACAAAGCGCCGGCAGGAAGCGCTAATCCTTGATCTGCGTCATGCTGCAACAATGGCACAGTCCAGTGCTCCTCCACACTGTGCTCACACACACACACAGACAGCCACGGGCCGCTGCACTGACACCTGCTGTCTCCTGCCACCCAGAGAGACAGAGAGAGAGAGAGAGAGAGAGCAGTTCTCGTCTTCCTTCTCTGTCCTGCAATAAAGTAATTCTCACTGCTGCTTCAGACAGCCAGAGAAAATGGTAGCGGTTAGAAAACAAAGGGAGAATAAATCAAGCTTCACTGAACTCCTTTCGAGGCAAAAGTTCAGCAAAAAGAAATCAGTTTTACACAATTCTTACCCCAAATGTAATTGATCAGCAAAAACATTCTTGATGTTAGAAGTTTGCCTCAGTAGTTCAGTAGTAACACTGGAGCTACAAGCCAATAGTTAACACGTAACAAAAACTTCACATCAGCTACTGAGTGCTGCATAACAGCACACTTTTATATGTTACCTACATTAGTTTCAGCGCTAAACCAGAAACTTCAATACTAATCATGTCTTGGCTGATCAGTGATCACCTACACTTGCGGTAAGAGGAAAATTACATAAATAAGATGCCTAAATTTGTAAACACATTCTTAATTGACGTCTCCTTCAAAAAGAAAGTGAAGCAAGACGGAAGGAAGAGAGGGAAGGAAAGAGGAAATGAAAGACAGCAAAAGGGACAGAAGGAGAAGTAAACAAAGCTCTCCCGATTCTTCCAGCCCCGATATCGGCTGAAGCCAGGGGCAAGGGTGGGGGGAGAGAGAGAGAGCAAAAGAGATGGAGGGAGGGCTGGGGGCTGACATGAGAGGACAAGCCTTTTAACATCTGGCTAAGCACAGGCTGACGGCCACACTGCTGCCTAATTATTAGAACACTCTTACTGAACTTAACCTCACCACTAGACCATGACGAAGGGAGGGAGGGAGAGAGGGAACGAGCGAAGGAGAAAGAGAGAGGATTTTTTGCGGGGATGACAATGTTTGTCTCATCCGGTTAACCCTTTATGTGCCAGAGAAAAGAAGCAGCAACATTTGTTCCCTAACAGAATCCTTAGGAAATGATAAGGCCACCTTTGTTCTCATCAAAAAACAGTGTGGTTTTTAATTGTGTATTTGTGCATGAAAGCCTTTTTTCTTTTCTAATCACATATCTCCATTTTTCTCTTTGAGTTTTCTCCCTTCCCCATGCAAGTGTTTCCCAAAGTTTTTTTTTCTTCTTCCTTTTTTTTAATGCATCCAAAGGAAACACAAACATGCTGGCTCGATCTGCTCTTTGACAGAAACAAGAAAAAAGGGGAAAGAAAAAAAAACAGTATGTTTTAACAGCTGTCAGTGTGCATTGCTCTTTGGAGCGTTTGAAAGGGAAAAAGACGGTGGAATAACCACACGCTCCTTGACAGATCTATGCGGCCAAATCGAAAAACATGAAAACAAGAATCAATCACGGGGACTGAGGGGAGAGAGAGAGAGAGAGAGAGAGAGAGAGAGAAAGAGAGAGAGAGAGAGAGAGAGGGAGAGAGAGAGAGAAAGAGAGACAGAGAGAGAAAAAGAAAGACAGCAAGAGTACCAACAAATAATTAAAGGCTCAACCCCGGTAGCTGACTGGCAAGTACAAAGCCAAACGGCAGAAACGCATCTTCACTCTGCTGCACCGTAGCTGGGAAAAAAAAGTCCCTGCTAGGTTTGTCACCGGAACAATATGTGTATGTGTGAGATACACAAATGTAGGCAGACCTGAGCATGATTTTAAATAAATGAGGCTAACCGTTTTTTTAAAGGCCCACCATACATGCTTTGCAGAAGTCAACCTTGTCTTTACTACTTAATAGTGCTACTTTATTACTTACTAGATGTCTATCACACTCAACTTGAATCAATTTTCCCCCTACACTGAATGCAGTTGATCAGCCAGGACACGTTTAATGTCCAAAATTTACTTCCTAAGTTTTGTAATGGAGCTATAAGGCTAATGTAGCTAACAAGAAATGGAGGTTTATACCCGACCAACTAGCAATGTGCTAATCCACACACATGCTTCAAACCTGATCAAGCTAATCTCAGACATGCTAATCAAGTGTGTGCTAGGCAAGTGATTTAGGCCTGCAGTTTGCACAATGTTAATTGGTGAGGTGTAAGTTTCTAATACTTGTTAGCTGTATTAGTCTTGTAGCTCCAGAGAAATAATATAAAGAAGCAAATGTCTTAGCTCACTGATTACATTTGGTGGGAGGGGAACATTGTATAAACTCTATGCTTTGCCAAAGTCGCTATAACTATATTTAGCATTTGTAACAAGGCTGTCAAATCATAGACCATTAAAATAAAAGTGTGGCCAAAACATGCTGCAACAAGAAAAACATGTGAATCTCTTTGACCAAAATAAAGGCTCGCACCAGGTTGGGTTTTTCAAGACTTTTGGAGCTAAAGGGAGAGGAAGATGCCCATGAAGCAGGTCAGTAAGCATCAGGACAGTGGGGGTTAAAGACTGCGGAGCTGCCAGGCACCCGGTTGCCCCGTAAATCAGCAGTGGGGATTTATGGAGACAGGCCACACAGCTCACGGCCTGGTCACGTCAGGAAGGAAGCCTGCGTGGCTGCGCTGTTGTCTTAAGGATTCTTTCCCCCCTCCACTTTTATTTCAGCTGCTCAGGAAGGCAGCTGCCGTCTGCCTTTCAGCTCAGAGCGCCGCTGATTGCTTGTCCCTTTGCTGTTTTTTTTCACTCTTCCTTTTTATCTCTTTCTTTTATCTCGTTCTCTCCATACCTTCCCTTTGCCTCTCTCTCTCTTTTCTTAGTTCCATCTGAGGCCTTCACTCATTCCTTTTTTTCTCTCTGTCTTGCTCTCTCTCTCCTTCTCACACACACACACACACACACAAACACACACATGCTTGAGGATGGGGATGTGGAAGTGGTCAGGTTCAGTGCTCTGTTCTGTCGTGTAAATGTGTGCTGGGAGAAAAGCAAACAAACAAGGCACAGCTGTCAGATACACACACACACACACACACACACACACATACACACAGAGAGCTCATCTCATACACCAGAAGTCACATACACTGTACATACAGACAAGTGCCATGACCAACATTGTAAACACATTCAGAAAAAAATACTGTGCATTAAAATTGAAAATTTAAAAAAAATAATTTCACTTTTAGTAAATATCAAGGAATCATTGTAAAGTAAAACTAGCATTCTGAGTGGTTTATGGTATTTTTCTATGTCCAACTTACTTTTAACAGATACCAATTAAACCAAAGACATTTGACAATGTTAGAAATGCTAAAACTGCTAACTAGCTCGCATTAGGTTTGTAGGTTCAGCTATCAATTACCAATTTTCATTTGATTTCAGAAATTTGCCAGAGTGACTTACAAATTAATCATGTTACAGAGGGAGGTGAAAATACAGCTAGGGGTCTCGCCCAAGGATTCTTACTGGTATAGCATGGTGTTCATGCCTGGGCAGGGAACTGAATCCCAGTCTACCACATCAGACAACTAAAGGAATATCTACTTTCCAATACCAAATGTTGTTTCCAACTACAAAGCATGCAATGGGTTTGTAATGACAACTTACCAAGTGGAAAAGTGCTAAACCTTAAACAAAGTTAAACTAAGAATGAAGATAATTCTGTCACATCAAGTCTATCAGTGACAGCGTCGATATGATGGGGCTTTATAGTGAAGTTTCCTGCTTGACAGTACAGAAGCTGAGCATCGTGCTCTTGGCTGGAAAGTGCAGATTTGGAGCTTAGCACACACACACACACACACACACTGAGTGTGAGGACACCACTCCTGGTGTGACAACCAGCAGCAAGGTACCCAGTCAAGGGGAACCTAATTTAAGTCTCTTCTTCTGGTGCTGGAAATTCAATTGCATTAGGGCCCTTGGTGGGCCTGAGGTTTAATCTAATTAGATACAGCTCCAAAAGAGAGAGTGTATGTGTGAGAGAGAGAGAGACAGAGTGAAAGAGAGAAGTAGAGAGAGAGGAAGAGAGAAGCACAGAGTGAGGAGAAAGAACTACTTCTGCCTCTCAAACTCATTTTCTTCTCGGGTGTATTCCCAGGCCTCTTCTGCTCCCACCTTAATCCACTCTCATATTCCCCCTTATCGCGCTCTCTGAGCATCAGATTAATGGCCATTGAGAGGGCCGCGATTATACTGGGACTGGCCCGAGAGGACCGCTATCTTACAGTTAATCTGAGCCTGGACAAGGCGTCATAATCTCACGAACCAAAGTGAATGGACATGCAGTGAGAACCTGCAACAGTTTGCAGAGACCGACTGTCAAGAATATGAAAAACCTCTGCCTCGGAAGAGAAATTCTAGATGAGATATGAAGCTTCCTTTTGTCTGTCCCTCTCCCTCTCTCTCTCTCTCTCTCTCTCTCACTCTCTTTCTCAGTTTTTCAGTTCTATTCCAGACAGCCTTATTGGCATGACTGTATTGAGTATCATTTTGACAAAGGTTAAACTGGAGAACACATTTGGTTGAAGTAAGCAGTCATAAAGTTAATAATAATAATAACAATAACAATAATAATAATAATAATAAAAAACAAAAAATACAGCTACATTCTGAGCTCTCTCCTACTCCTTCTTGTTTCTTGTTGGGTGTCATTCTCAGCTCTCTCTGCCTGTGTGTTGGGCTCTTTATCCGATCAGTCTCAGCTGGCTGCTCCTGTCTCTCATCTGTTCCATCAAGAGTGCTTCCATCTCTCTGTCTCTCTCTGTCTCTCTCTCTCTCTCTCTCTCTCTCTGTCACTCTCTCAGCCCTGCCTGCCTGTCGCATCCTAGTGCAGAGTGAGAGACGGGGGTGTATACTCACACATGTAAAAAATGATAGAAAAGTAGAAATCACGGTAGTTTGGGAATTGCAGCAGAGGAGGAGAGTGAGAAAAGGGGGGGAGGGATTAGAGCAAGACAATGAGGGGGGCAGAGGAAGATACAAGCCAAGAGATGTAAAGAACAGCCAAATAAAGTGAGTGGGAGAGAAGGAAAGACAGGCAGGAATCCAACATGAGCCGAGACTCGCGCTAGCAATTACGAGCAAAGATAACGAGGCCCATACACACTCACACACATGCTCTCTGTCAGCAGGTGAGATGGACGAGGTTGATGTGTGTATGGTGTTGTCAGGCAATGGCTGTTACAGGGGAAAAGGAGAGAGCGCTGATTGAAACTTTGGTGTTAAAGATGTACATACTGTGCATTGCCGCTGTTGCTCATAATCAAGAACGTTGATAACATCAGTGTGTGCGGCTGTGTGTGCATGTGTGTGTGTCAGGGTTGCTGCACAGTTTTTAAAATCAAAGTCTGATTCACCATTTTTAATGTAGCTACACAATTTATGTAGGATTATGCTGCTCTGCCAATAAACACCCAGTGTTTCCCAGCACACAGGTTATACTCACCCTCTCAAGTACATTGACAGTAAATATATTTTGTCCCATTTTAACAATTTCCAAATGCCATTCTGGCACATTTTAACAAACTTCTAATATAAAATATATTATTTATTGTTATGCATAAACAAGTGCAGACTGTGTGTAATGTGAGATGTAGTATCAGCTGCTTGTGTTTCACCATTTCTGTAGTTCAAGCATCCTCAATTAAAAACTTACATTATCAGACTACAAGATAGCTCACATCTAATTTCTTTTTTTCATTCCGCATCACTCATGCCTTATTCAAATACACAATTAAGTAAAAAGAACAGTGAGATAAGTTTGCATGTCCATAAAAGTTAGACTACCACCAGTCTCCTCCTCCCAATGTCTTCAGGCTTACCACCTTTGCTTCACCTGTTTGTTAAATGTGACTTTCTGGACTGATATTGGACTGATATTCTTTGACCATTTTATAGTGTATACTGACTTTCCTGATGATTTGGCTAACCAGTTACTTCAATATTCTGCAGTGAAATCACTTCATTTTTAATGTGTGCACAATGGTATACTCTCTGAACGGATTGCTTTTGTTTTATTGGAGTGCACAAGTAAAGTAACCATTTTATAATGTTTTACAGAATACACTATGATTTCATATTGCTCTAACAAGCGACAGCAGCTTGATCCATTCTCTAGGTTCTGAATGCTCTATTTCTGCTACAGCTGAAGACCCAAAGCGCCACAGCTGCCAGAACATTTCGTTTTCGACTGGTTGACACCTTTGGGTGAAAAACATTATTTTAGCTGATACTTGATCCATTAAAGCATGCAGAGATTGGACATCCCTAAATTAATAGCTTAAGTATCTCAACCAGCTCTAATATGACCTCATGTTTTTTACATCTACTTTAATAGATTTAATATTTATCTATTTTACCCTGTGTGTGTGTATGTGTGTATGTGTTTTCACTGTTTTCACTGAAATTCCAAATGTGTTTGAGTAAGAGAGGTAAGGCTGGATTACTGTCAGTAATACCACTCAACTCCCTTTCTGCAGATTGAAGTGTACACACACACACACACACACACACACACACACACACACACACACACACACAGCCCTCATTTCGTATTTTATTTCTCATCTCTCTTTCTGACTCTCTCACTCTCACACACACCCCAGAAAACCCTCCATTTCATTTATGGGTTTTTATCTGTGGAATTGATCTGAGCTGGAGGAGCAGCAGGCCACCCTGTCTAAACATTCTCCAGCACTTTGCCTTGTGACAGGGGACACAGTCTCAACACTGCTCCACACTAATGTGTCATATGAGGAAATGTGGCTAGGAGCTTGTCGCTTTTAACTGCAATCCCCAGACTGTGTAAATGCCTGCCTGAAAATCAAGCTAAACTACACTGGACATGAACTCAACCCTATAAAAACATCGGATTAAGCTTGTTACCCAATTATCACAGCGCTAACGCAATGTGTGAGTCGGTCCACGCAATATTTCTGCAATGTGTGAGCTAGTTTGTACACTGTTTATCATGGTAAATTAGGGATGCACCAATACGGTAATTGTGGGCCGATACCGATATTCACGTACTTCTTTGCCGATACCTATAGAAAAACATTTATAAAATACAGAAATTCAGACTAAATCCATCAGCATTAGCATCACAGAGAAATTTAACACTTATTTCTGTAGGGTTACTAATGCCATAAAATGAATAAATAAATTGCAGAGATTTTGGCACGGTAGCCTAGGGTTTCTAAACATTCTGCTCTTCTGGAGTACAATAAGTATCAATTCATCACTTATCAAATATCAATTTGAAATATTAGTGAAATCTAAACATCTGTCTGATGTCAATATTTATTTTTTAGCAAATATCTGACAATACCAATATGACTTTACTGGGCATCCTGATTGCAAAATGTTTAACTGCCTTTGCGTAAGGTTATGCCGCTTGCATTTTCTCTCTTTATTTTGTGTTTCTTGCTCAGTAACTTACTGTGTTATTGTTGGTGAAGGTTTCAATACAAGTGCTATGAAAATATTTTCATATTTTGCCTTGACTTGAAAAGAATTATTGAGAATTACTACAATGTGCAGCATAAAGAGTGATAGCAGTAGAACAAAAAGCTTTCCCATGTTATAAAAAAATCAGTTGCTTAGAATGCACTGCAATTAAGAACATGTGTGCCTTGAGTTGGCTGGATTTGTTTAAAGCCTTGAGGTGATTAGGTGTTACCTTAGGAATCTACTAAAAGAATGTGTTTAGAGACTGCTGAATAAATAGTGTGTGCATGTATGTGTGTGTGTGTGTGTGTGTGTGTGTGTCTTCCTATCTCTTTGATGAGTGTATAAATGAACACTAATCATGTTCTTAACACACAAAAACTCGTCTTGAAATCTCTGCGTATTGTGTATCTCTGTATTTAAGTATATTAAGTAACTTAACTTGAAGGAGTCTTAAGACTCCGGTCTACTTACTACTGCTACTAGCTTAAGAGTTACCATTCTAAGTGGACAAATAAACTCTGCACATTGCTCTGAATAAGAGCACCTGCTAAATGTCATAATTGTAAATCATCAATGTTGTAAGAAAATGAAATAATACTCTTAGTATTTGTTAATGTAATTTGAGAAAAAAACATTTGCAAAGGTATTTTCAAACCAAAAGTTACAAGGTTTTCTTATAACACTAACAAAATGTAAATGTAATATGGTATGTATATAGTATGAATGTTTTCTAAAAACCCTAAGAAGCAGGAGAGTACTCACAGCGTTCAATGCGGTCCTCTGGGCTGGAAGAAGCCTCTCGGTCTGACAGCAGACCAGACACTGCAAAGATCTTCTTGCCATCCTCAGCGGCCTTGAGGGCGCCAGGCGAGGCAGAGGCGATTTGGGCGCCACCGTAGTCATATTCTTTGCCCTCAGCGTCCGAGTAGCGCAGGTGAGGTGAGGCCTCAGCCTCCAGGCAGCCCTTGAGACGCTTGGCTGGGGTGAAGGCCGACTGGTAGGCACCCGAGGAGGCCTGGTGGTCGCGATCCTCTGGTGGCGAGGCAAAGGGCCGGAAGGCCCCCACACCACTGTGGTTCAGCATGCCCAGGGGTGAGCAGTCCAGGTTGGGTGGTGGTGCAGCAAACTGATGGTGCAGATGGAGCAGCGAGGGTGGGAAGTCACGGTTGGCAAAAGTGGGCACGGCACCCTGACGGTGGTACATGGAGGCAAACGTGTAGGAGCCATTGCCGAAGGGCAGGTGCACATCCTTCTCTGCAGAGGCGGGTGCCCCAAACGGCCGCGGCCCCTGGCAGGGGATAGAGGCATCACGGACGCTGGCCTCCGCCGTGGACGCCAGCACCATGAGCGCTGGAGAGGCTAGGGGATTGGGCAGGTAGGACGAACTCTCCATCTTGAAGGCGGCCCGATGCAGGTCCATCTTGCCGGCGGGGCTGCTGGTGGGAACAGGTGGAGGAGGAGGAGGGGTCAGGGGGAGGGGTGGAGAGAAGAGAGCGGGGGGGAATGGTATGGGGAGTATGGTGCCAATCGGTCGGTCCGTCCTCCACTCTCAGAAAAGGGCGTCTGGGCGCCTCTCACTGTGGGATCGTCCTGGACAGGGCTCCTTCTGCAGGACAGAGCAACAGATGGTAAGAACGATGGTCCCTAATAGATTGTCTATAAACAACTGAAACTCAACAATGTTAGGGCTCGGATTAGGTCCAGACTTAGGGTTAGTGTTAGGTTATCGTTGGGTGAGAGTTTTAGGTTCAGGGCTTAACAAAAGTTGAATGTAAAAGTGCTATATTTAATTTTTTACCCTGAGGACCGCTTACAATGTTTGTGTAGTCCACTTTCAAAAACTCTTCATTCATTTTTACATGACCATATTCAATCTTTCCTTATCCCCTACAATTAAACCTGCTGTTTTTGCTACTGTGCCTTTAAAACTGATATAAATAAACAACTTCTGTTCTGTTTGACTGCTCTGTATTATCCTTCATTCAAAAACAAGTCAGGAATATCGGACAGACAGAAATCCTCAAGGGCCTTAGCTCAGCAACTTCAGCAACTTCTTTTGGATGTCTGCATTCTTTGGAAGGCCATGCAGCTCGTTTGCTTCAGCCACAAGCAGCATTTTTTTAATCATTTTCCACATCTTCTGCTCCAATAACTCTGCCACAGATTGCCAGTGGTAATGCTCCTTATCTCTTCAATTTGAATGTGTGGAATAAACTGCTATAGGCCATATGGGCAGTCACATATAAATGTGTTGGGACATTTCAACAATGATAAATTAAAAGCATTTGTAGCTTAGTTTTCCTACACACACTCTATGGATTGGGGAGTGAACAGTACATTTGAAGCCTTTAACAATGTTTATGAACTACATCAAAATGTTTTATTTTAAAAAGTAAAGAAAACTGAGTTTACCATGGTATTTGGTTTTAAACTATTTAAACATTCAGATTAGCTATAGCAGACCAAAATACATGACCAGATCATGCTACAACAAGAAAAAACATATAAAGCATATAAGAAATAAAGCATATAATCAAAACAGAATTTTTCTTTCAAAAAAGCATAAAAGTTTTTTTTTAATTAAACAGCCTGTATTAATACCTAATTAGTTGAATGTAATACAAGGTGAGTATCTACAGAGCATCTACAGTGGACCATCAAAATAAAGCGTTGCCCAAACTTTTTCTAAAACGGAAACTTTCCTCCACCTCAAATCTGCGGTCCAGATCGCGTATAAGCCTCTTATTCCCCCATCTCGCCGTCCGTGGAGCGGAGCGGCGTCTGAGGCTGATAAGGCCTTCGCTCTGATCAGATAAGAGAGCAGGCCTGCTCGTGTGAGCACTCGGGCCTTTTCCCCACCGATGGGATTCTCATACTGATAGCGTATCAGCCTGCCATCTGCACAGGAAATCTGACTGAATGAATAAATTAGCCGCACTTCACCCCTTGACCCTGTGCTGTGGTCCAACGGCCCAAGAGCCCCGCGAGGATTAGATGTACCGATTGGCCGAAGTGTGAGTGGATTTAATGAGTTGCAAGAAGTTTTTTTTTCCAGAAATCACGTGTGTTATGTGTAGGCTATTTCAAATCCCTATGGGGAGACTTGAAGGTGATCTGCTATTACAAGTTAAAGTGAGAATTGAATTATATGAAATTGGTAATTGATTGTAATGATTTCCACTCAATGCTTTAGTTGGATACCAGTTGAATACTTAGACTGCACTATATGTTAATTTAAAAAGGCAAGCTTTGGAGCAATATTTATGTTAATGTGAGGGAGGTTTGTTGGGATCTAGGAATTATTCATGAATCAGTTTGCGCAAATGTGAACATAAGAGCCATAGGCAATGAGGAAAAGTAGCATTTGATCCTGAAGCTGATCCATACGGAAAATGTTCTCTGTGTGCTGCAGTAATTCACGTGGATGGGCCTTTCTTCTCGCGTCACCATGAAGCTATTTCAAATGCCACACAGAAGATCAAACGGCATCAAAGAAACTCCTAGGGAATTTACACAGGCATTTTTACAGATATCAGCTGTCCAGAACACTCATTCGAATCAATTTTATAACCTGATCTGAACATCTGTAACCCCCATACACATACCCACACACTCACACAGTGGTCCTGTAAAGAGCTTTACATTATCACATACATGGCAGGAGAATGTGCTCCTTTTCCTGTCTGTTGAGAATGGGTTACACTACACCATTCGGCTTTGGCCAGACGCCCGAGAATCGCATTACGCGCTTGTCTTTTCGCTAGCCAGGAAAACGGCACCTCCAAAATGCCCCGATATCAAACAGCCTATTCCTCAATCTATCTCTCCCGCTTTCTCTTTCTCTCTCGCTCTCTCCCACCAGGTCTGTGCAAAACCTGGAAACAAATGAGTGTGGCTAGGTGTTGATAGCAAGGTAATACAGTGGTAAGTACCTGGATATTTCAATTTTATTATCATTACCATCAGTGCAGCCAGGCAGTGTGAAACTGACAATCCAATAAAAGGACACAGGATATCCCCCAATGGCAAGCAAGTGAAAGAGAGAGTGAGAGAGTGAGAGAATGTAGGCTGAGTGTTGTACAGATGTGCTAATAATTTCTGCACCGCTGTGCCTGGTCTACCTGGATATTTGAATTTTATTATCATTACCTTCAGTACAACCGGGCAGCATGTAACTGACAATTCAATAAAAGGACACAGGATATTCCCGAGAGAGAGAGAGAGTGAGAGGGAGAGAGAGGGCATTAGTGGGGTGAGCACTGTACAGATGTGCTAATCACTTCTGCGGCTGGTCGGTCTGCCTGGTACCCCGACCACACACACACACACACACACACACACACACACACACACACACATGCGCATACACACACTGAGAAAGCAGTGTTCCAGAACAACTAGGAGAAGTGGTGATTCAGCCTGACACACACTGACACGCCAGAGAGAGAGAGAGAGAGAGTGAATGAGTGCAAAAATAAGGAGAGCAACCATAACAACTTGGACCATGTCTCTCGTCCCTCTGTTTCTGTTTCTCATTCTTTCCAAGTATATATTTATACACGCCAGAAACAATTTCTCCAATTTCAGAGTTAAAGTCCCAAAAGACACTGAATCCTGCATCACCAACAGCATTTCAACAAACCCCCTTAACATCCATCACTAATTGCCTGTTAGCTAATAGCAAAATGTTACACAAATTTATATATAAACAAAACAGCATGATTGTTATCCATCCACAGACCTGCATTATGGAAAACCAAATTTTCCACACTTATTTTTTTTATTAAAGTGATTGATGTATTTTGTATGTTTCAGCCTGGACTGCTTTTTAAATGAGCAACACAGGGCAGCCAATCGGAACAGAGGTGATCTTAAAGACGCCATAACAAAAACAGCCTGTCTGATTCTAAGAGACAAAGAGAGCTTGGAAAATGGTCATGTAAAGGAGAGTTTTTACCGTGTAAATAAACCTACACTAACTAGGCTAAATACACTGTTTAACATCCCAGAATAAAACCCTCAGTGCATTTGTTATATGTATCAAGCGTAGACGATCGCTGCTGTTTCTTTAGAAATCTTACTGTTATGATATTGGGATGTCAGTTCTGATGATGTGCGCTGCGTTTTCCTCTCAGAGAGTCACTGATCTAAAAAGAAGAGAAAGCAGCTCCCAGACACAATAAAGATAAATAGGAAGATGTCATGGGTAGATTTCCGTAGTGGGAATCCAATTTCATAGAAAACAAACGTGTGTCAGGCTGGACTGCGGTGCGAGCGCTGCGAGTTTAAATGTGAAAGTTTGAGTAAGGAATGCGGCTCAGACCTCAGCTCACGGCCTGCTGCCTGTCTGTCTGTCAGTGTATTTAGAGTCTGTTGACAACCGTGAAAGCACCACTTTTACATTTTATTACGGGACGGGGCAGACACTGTCATTCAATACCCCCCCCCCACACACACACAAAAACACACACAACCACTCTCTCACTCTCACACAAACACTCTCACTGTAATTCTCTTTCAAGCACGCACACACACACTCACTCTCTCTATTTCAAACAAACACCCGCAATCACTCTCTCCTTCTCTACCACACACAGACACACACACGCACGCAGGCACAGTCACTCTCAACCACACACACACACACACCACTCACTGTTTTCCCCCACTCTCCAAGGAGATGGTGACAAAGACAAAACGGGTAACTGGGTGAAGCGCGTGCATGACCGACAGATTTCACACCAATTACTGGACAACATTTAGCAACACTTGAGGGGGCTCTGTTAACCACGGACAGCCTTAAAGACATGATCATATATCAGAAAACTCCCCAAGACGCTGCAGCTCAAAACGTCAGCGTCTGTGTTTTCTAAACACTCAGAGAGTGCTCTGAGCTTCAGAGGCTTTTCTATAGTCACCAGCCCAAGTGGAGTGCTCTTGAGCAGCGTGGCAGGAAATGACACCAGGTTTGGAGCGCATTTGAAGCAAACTGCTTCGTTCTCGAAAAACTTCACGAAATGTCATTGTCTGGAGGAGCTTGGTGCCACTCCAGGCTTGTGTGCTTATCCGCAGGCCCATTCCAGTAGGAACTGGAAACAATGCACTACTTTTAACATCCTGACAGATTATGAAAAGACTGAGTATCTCATATTTTCCAAATGACTTACTTTTGGAGGCAACTGAATAAGTGGCACACTAGGCTAAACGAATAAAGATGACAGTAGACAACTTATAACCTGTTGATGACACAAACTAAATGTACGAAAACCCACCTGGCATGTGCAGTACTACATTACATTACAGATACAGTGGCCCCAGAAAGTATTTGGTCACTTTAACCAATTAACCTTTGGTAAACTTTAACAAAATTCTTTAGCTGTTTCAGAGAAAAACACTTTAAGCACAGCATCAGCATCACAGTAGATTACTTTGACTGAAGAAGAATTCCAACCAGACTGCAAGTTAGGTGGAAAAGTTAAAGGGCTGTTTGTCTTACAGTGTCAGTGAGCTTGTGTTCACTGATGGGGTCATGAACTCAGAAGGCATTTTGGATGAAAACCTGCAAAGAAGCTGCTCAAACGATAGCGATCTGAAACACACCAGCCAAAAGAGAACAATGTCAAAAATGTTCAGTTACAGTGTTGGAATGGGAATGGTTTAAAATGAATGCTATTTGATTTTAAAATTCTGTTTCCCTGCACAGCTAACCTGACACACAAGCACGGCACTTTCTGGGACAACTGCGCATCCAAAAAAGCTAATGTGTCTCAAATACTCACTATCTGTCCTGAAACTAGACCTGGTTTGCGCTTCTCGCACACTCGATTTTCTTTGCCAAACCCCAACTACCCAAAAATGTTGCCCCTTCGTAGCCAGCATAACAGTGTCAGAGTGTCATTTTTTAGCACGCTCGCCTAGCCGCTAACAGGAAAAGAAAACTTGACAGAGGAAAGAGAGGAAAGAGATTGTGGAGCTCTAGGAAACAGCAGCAGCACGCGAGCCCATTTGAGTAACTTTGCACCCTGGGTAATGATGTTTAGTGACGGTTAATAGCACGGATATGTACCACGGCGCTCTTTGGCTGCGAAAATCGTGTCTATCTGAGAATCAGAATGAAATAAAGCTAAAGGGAGGTGAGGAGACACAGAGGAAAAAAAATACAGCACTCTAAAGAGCAAAACATGAATGTGCCGAGCCGGTTCAAGCGAGCACACATCGCGGCTATAGCTGGTGCAGAGCTCGCGCGCCTGAGCCAGGCTTTTACGCGCTCCTCCCGCGCGCTCCTGTTACTGTGAGAGCAAAAGCTCCGAAATATTTGCAGTGAGCCAGTAGAGCGGGACAGAGTGGTCACGAGCGACAGTCAGACGGACAGAACGATCGGTCAGTCGATGGTATTGAAGGTGCAGTCGCTGGCGGTGGTCTGGGCCTCGTGCGTCCTCCACGAATCAGCGGGAACCCTAAACCTGCACGATTCAATAACGCGCCTCAGCTGCACAACGAGAAATTACCCAAAAAGCGGGGGCGACAAACCGAACAGGCTGCGCGCGGCGGACGTGAAAGTGAGATTTAGTGTCAGAGCGAGCGCGAGGCGAGAGATAATGACACTCATGGACGTACAGCAAACGAGATCAATACTGCTCGTGCAAGCTGTGCCTCACCACTTCACTATCAACAAATAAATCCCCCCTCCTCCTCCACAGTGTATGACACACAATAAAAGCCAGCAATAAATAGCAGCGATCAATCACTGCTTTATTGGACGCTGCCGTCTGCATACGCACACCAGTGCACAAGTGGGGACCACCACTAAACTTTGAGGCTTTTTTTTTATTTTAACGCCCCCCTCCTCCTCAAACCACCGCCGCCAGAATTTGCACAATTTGCTCAGCGGGCGACAAAAATAGAGCAAAAAAAGTGACGTGAGGCTCGAGCGAGCGAGGATTTGCTTTTTCAAATAAAAGCTTTGCGCCTGGCCTCTCCGGGGCCAACATTGATTCATTGTGAACAAAATGATTTTCAAAGTTTCCTGTCCTAGCCCGGGCTATTCATTCATTTCAGCCGCTGACGGACTGTTTGTCTCATCCCACCCACCTGAGCCAACTAATTCCTCACTAAGCCCAGATTATTTGCAAGGTGTCTGGCTCCTCCGTGCTCAGAGCCAGCACTGGACTACAAAGGAGCCCCCCCACTCACCCCACCTCCGTCCACTGCTACACATACATACTCAGACAGACAGAGAGAGAGAGAGAGAGAGGGAGAGAGACACTTTACCCTGATTTGGCCTACTGATCACTACTGGCAAACCAGGCTCTGCTCAATAATAGATAATTGTTTACAGTGACGTTTCCTATTGACAGATTCTCTCACAGATAAAATCGAGCCTGCAGAAGCGACCGCCTGATATATTGAAGTTTTAGCGTTATTATACCAGTTATTAACCGAAACCTAAGCAAGACTGTTTCTGTCTCGTTCTGATCCCTGTCGTGACCGCCCCCTAAGTCTCACACACTGTCTTAAGGGTGCATATTTAAATCCAGGATGTGTGTGTATAAGTGGCTCTGTAATGATCCGCTGTGTGTAACTGAGTAAATGCCATTCTCAAAGCGCGTGCACGGTGGCTGTGGCTCTATGGGAGGGTAATAAGCAGCACTGGAAGAAGTTGATAGATATCAGCGCGTGATCGATCTCAGGCAAATGCACTGGTGATGCCTGCGGGGAGAGCGGGCGAAATGAACTTAAACTTATTCTACAGCACTGAAAGACACATTCAGATCAGCGTCGGGGAGCGAGGAGAGGGGCTTCAAATGAAAGTCTCATTCTGGACTGCAAACATTAGTTTCAGTGATCAGGACAGAAATCAGGAAATCCGCCGTTTAAGGATCATTTTAATGATTTTAATCATTTTATCAAACACTTTGTTTTAAAATAAATGAAGACGGTATGAGGTGAATAAACAGATCTAACTCTTCAGATGATTTAGAGGCTGACGCAGAGCGGACAGAGAGTGAGCTGCTCTGTTTTTATCAGAGAGACGAACTCACCTCTACTGAGATCAGAACGAGTTCCTGTCAGTTAAAGAACGGAGCTCTAATATCACCGCAAACTCATTAATTTATACATGCACGGCAGATCATTTAGATATAAAAATACTGCACTATTTGTTATAAAAATATAAATAAAAATAAATCGCAGCGATTTTTTCGGTTCCACGAATTAACATGTATATAAAACAATCAAAGCAGCGCAGAAAAAACACGCAAAACGAATAAAATCAAAATAAAACGCCACAATAAAATTGTTTAATTAAAACGATTATAAATAATATAAGAAAATAAAATGTGCAAAAAAAGTATATTTAACTAAGAAAATACAGTTTTAACGAATAAAATAAAATACGAAAAAGAAAACGTAATTAAAAATATATATTTAACATATATCTATGTATACACAATATATATGCATGTGATTTTATATATATATATATATATACATATATATATATATATAAAATGCTTTAATTTATTAATTATATATTATTAAATATATATTATTATTAAATATATATTTATTTCTCGGTTTATCGTCGTTTTAAAAGCATAGTTTTTGTCATTTCTCTCTTCTGTTTTTTCCCGTTTTCCCCAAATTAGAAGTCTTTCTCTCTTGCTCTTTCTGTCTGAGTCCCTCTACAAAGTGCGCTGTCCGGTCGGAGCGGCGGCTCTGAGCGCTCAGACCACACACACACACAGGACTTTAAACGGACAAGCACAGTTTCAACAAGTACTGAGAACACATGTGAGGAGCTTATCAGCTCATGATCAGGAGAGCAGAGCCGGCCGAGGACACTTTAACACACTAAACTCTAACGAACGAGCTGTGATTGAACTTCCACAGAGTTTTGTGTTCTCCGCTCAAACCAGCCCGAAAAAACTCTCCAAACATTCACAGGCAGATTCGGCACATTTGTCCGATCTGGAGATCCCTCTCTGTCTCTCTCTCTTTCTCTCTCTCCGTCTTTACCCCTCTTCATCATCTGTTAAACACGCGGGTCGCGATCACTAATTACCAACAACACCACAGACCCAACGAGCCCAGACCCACACTCAGCTCCTCTTCCCCCCTCTCTCTATCTCTCTCTCTCTCTTTCTCTCTTCAGCACCGCGGAGCAAAACCGAACAGCACAGCGCTGATCAGCCGTCAGCCTGATGAAATTAGGAGTCAGATTAATGAGATCAAATGAGGCTCTTTTACGGGCTCTTTGAGGAGAAGTGGGGGAGTCAGAAAGCGCTTCAGTTCCTCAATCACTTCACTCCACTGTTTTAAAAGGTTTTAAAAGCAGAAGCTGAGTGGAGATCTCCACCGCGCCTGTGGAAATTTAACTCTAATTAATAGCCAATTTTTCCTCATTATAAGCGATTGATTCGTGATAATGGTACAGTATTTTAATATTAACGCTATAATTCAGCTCTTATCTGGAGCCGCGCGCTCCTATGTACACTGTCAGCAAACGAGTTTATCTGTAAATTATTTCATTCTCCACTTTTCCGGGATTAAACACACAGCAGGATGTGCGAGCATGTGGAGACCTTGCTGCACGCTCTATAAACATTTCAGGGCCGATTATTAAGATTTATGAACCGCACTACAAACAGAAATTACAAGGGGAAAAATATATGTGGAGGAATAATTGCGATCTTTTACATCACACCCTGCAAGTGAACGAGCAAACTACAGAACAGAGTAAAAACATGAATAAAAATAACTAATATTACAGATTTTTATTACTACTATATTCCAGCCTGGTGGGTTTTATTTGGTCCATATTATTATAACAGCCATTTAATAATAACATAAATGAACATGAAATTATTTATGCGTTACTATTATAATGTGCAGTTAAAAAGAAGCAAGATTTATTTTACTCCAGCGAGGACATGAAAAAAAATCTTATTAGTTAAAAAAAATAAAAATATTAAATTATGTATATATCTATACGTTAAAACTCCATGATTAAAATAAGCTCTTTATTAATATACAGCTATATAAAATATGTGAGCTTGCAGGAGGAATAAAAAAAAATTAATAATAACTTGTTGCATAAAATCACTGCGTCCCGACGAGCCGAGAGGAGACTTTTATTATTTAGAATTTACACTGTAAAACTAACGTTTAGGGCTTTTAAGCGGTTTTTCATGTTCCACAGAACATATTGCTAAATATGTGGATTTAAATCATATTACAAAATACTAAAACTGTAAAAATAAGTAAATAAACATATTTAAAAATCTAAAAATCGTAACGAATGCATTTTCTGAAACATTTACAGACATCAGATGTGATGCGTATGAATAAAGTGAATAAAGTCAGTCCATCAATCTCGTCTCCTGTACATTTAGCAGGACGTTAATAATCTGGGAGATATCCGTTAAATCTGGGAGCGGAGAGGAGAACCGTGCTCAGCGGTGGGATCCGCACAAACAGGTGTTTCCTTCTTCTCCACACAGCCTGACTGAGCATCCAAACCCTCGAACCTGTTTCAGAGACACACCAGAGCCCGGGTGTGTGTGTATCTGTCTGTGTGAGTGTGTGTGTGGGGGGCCTGGAGGCTCCAGCGCTGTGGCTTCAACGCCAAATCTGAATCAGCCGCAACATTGGGCTCTTAATTCCAGCTCTGATTGCTGAGACGGCCATAAAAAAACCCGGAGCAATAAAACGAAGCAGCCCTCACACGCCTTAAAATCGCACAAAACTCTGCTTTCTGCGTTTTCTAGAAAACCGAGATAGCTGACACCACGTTACTGAACCCGAGAGAGAGAGAAATTACCTCAGAAACAAACTTTTCAGGAGCCGGTTATCTGATAAAGAACACTTTTAGCCGTTAGCATCTCTCCTTCACAGAGACTCGGCTGAGTGAAAGTATTTCCACTTTAGTTTAACTCACGCTTTCAAATGGAGCAGTTTACTAATGTGAGCGGTTTACTGACCTTAGTTACTTACTTGTTTGGCTAGTTTGTCTGTAGCTCTGTAGGCCTTAAGTCTGAATTCACCACCACAGAGGAAATCACCTCAGCGTTAAACTCCAGTTCATACTGACTGTGTTTACGTGTTTTCTGGTTCTGAGTGGATTCTTCATTTTTATAAACCGCGCTGAAGCAGTGAGTCACGACATTTCCAAACAGTCAGTAAACAATACTTTTCGACTTATTTGGGTAACTTCTGGCACCAGACAGAAGACAGACAGAAGAAAAAGCACACAAAATGCAGTTCTAAACTCACACTTGGTGCACTGTTTACATTTTAAAGAGAGTTCAGAAACTGTCAGAACAGCTGAAACCCCGGCTCCTCACACAGAAGTCATTACCGCACATTAAAAGATGTCCAATTAGAGATGCGGCCACACAAGTGGACAAAGAAATGAACAAGCTGACAAAAAGTGATAATAAAGGAAGAGCTGTTCGCGTTAAAACCTCTTAGAAGCAACTTACATGAAACAACAGGACATGAGCGTCCCGGGTAAAAAACAGTGTGGATTTAACTTCTTCACTCAACAGACGAGTCAGTTTAGACTAGTTCTCCTTACAGATAGACGAAAACTAGGAGCGAGTTTTCCGCTGAATGAGGGGGAAAACGCTAAACAAGTCCACTTAAAAGGACAGAGAACGCGACATAGTCTCAGAGGAAGCATTAGGATCACTTACGGTGTTTAGTACAATCCCTCCGCAGGTCCTGGACGTCCTTTTATCCTCACAAGCGAAACTTTTTTTCTCTCTTTTTTTCCGCGTCTCGGTCCGTGACAGGAGAGAGAAAGCAGCGGCGATGACCGAAGAGCATGTGGTGGTGGAAGAGGAAGAGGAGGAGGAGGGAGAAAGTGGCCGCAGCTCGCCGAGGAAAGTGTGAGGCGGTGGGGCCGACTGAGGAGGATTTTTCCCGGGTGGAGAGCGCGCTTCAGTCGCATGTATCGATGAAGGAGGGGGGCTACGGAGAGAGAGGGAGAGAGAGGCAGAGAGAAAGAGAGAGAGAAAAGCCCTGCGCGGACTGGACGGAAAAGGCTGGCGCGAGGCTGGAGCTGAGGTGGATGTAAGCGCGCGCTGACAGCAGCGTTGGAGGTGCAGTGCTGCCGCTCAGCGCCAGGTTTGCTCACTGACTGACACACACACTCTCTCACACACACACTCACACTCCCCTCTGCTCTCCGCTAACACCCCCTACCACCACACACACACCCACCCCACCTCTCCAGCGTCCCGCGGGGCTTTCAGCGCCGCTGATGCTGCTGCCGCTGTAGGTTTGGGCTCTCGACTGGAGGACAGTATGGGAAATGAAGTCCGCAGCCAAATTAAAGAAGTTTAGGAGACAGAGAGAAATAGAGAGAGAGAGAGAGAGAGAGAGAGAGAGAGAGAGAGAGAAAGAGAACTCAGGAAGAAATAAAGAGAAAGAGTTCAGGACAAATCAGGTAAGTGTTTTTTTCCAAGAAGCGAAGTCTCTGGGTGTGTATGGACAGGCCTGCACATACACTTGCATTGACTTGTGTATGTATTAGTACATAATGACTATATATAGGTGAATACTGGACCATACATTTCAATATCATGGCAGTGACACCCAAGAGGAATTAAATCTGTTTACTGCATAATTCAATTAATTAGTTTTTAAAATGTAAACAGTTTACTCAGTATGAACTTTTTTACAGTTTAACCATTTCCAGACCTCTCCTTCAGGAAGCCCAGTATTAACTGTAATTATCACTCAATTGGACTAATCAGTCCTTTATTATGTTAAATCAGGTGTTCTGGTGATTTAACAAATCCATATGATGTCTGAAACCTGTGTTGTTCTAACTAGACCAGAGGACACCCAATAGTTTTTGAAAACCAGACATTTTTCTAATATTATATTGTGTTTTTACTGGCAAAAACTCACTTTGTTCCAAGATACAAGACAGTTTAGTTTTGCAGTACTGTATATAACATGTACATGTACACACTGTGACTTTAAAACAGTGTACATAGACAAATATAATTTATGCCTGTTTTTAAATAGTTCATTTCCAAGTGAAATATTGAAATGGTATTAAATATGATCATTAATGTGCTAACTTTTCCAGATAAAATAATTACTGTGTTTTTTAATTCACCTCCAAGTTCCAACAGATACTTCTGAGACTTTAACAATTCTCAGACAAAATTGCAATGTAATCTATAGAAACTTTGTGAAAGGAATATGTCTAAGAATATGAGCATCAAACTATGTATCTCCAGCGTTTCAGCTTTTTGGGAAAACTAAGCGATTTAGGTGGTAGTGTAGTCAGTGAGGCTCCTGTGGTTTAAGTTACCGCCTGACAAAATGACTGTAGAACCTTCATAAATCCTATCCACCTGCTGGAAAGAGTTTGAACTGCAGTGCAGTTTAGCCACAGTTCCAACAGACAGGCCTTGTTAGTCTCTGGATATTATATATATTTTGACCTGTAACTGCTTGTTTGATAAGGTTGCACTGACATATGTTTTTGATTAAATGTGAAATGTGGTTAGAGTGAAGAATTGCTCCTTCCCAGCAGGTCTGAGTGGATTTTAAAAGAGGTTGTGGGGTGATGGGCACCCATAAGGGCCTTACTACTCCACATTAGCACTCTGTTGTATTGCTAATCACCACCGTTTGAGTATCAGTGCAGCAGAGGAGGAAAAAGCCCATCCACGTCCAGGGTCCCTCTCCATTCAAAATCAAATTTCAGGACTCAATCTCTTAACGTGTTTCTAAATGGACTGGTGTGGATTGGTGGAGGAGTGCTTTGATGACAGCTCTTTTTACCAGGCTTAAGCAGACATCTTCTCGCACTCTCCATTTGGAGAGCCCCTCATTCGATTTAAGCCATTTCACATTCTCCCTGGACTCTATCAAATAACAAACACGTTCCAATGACTTGATTGAAGCCATTACAAGTAAGGCAGAGGCTCTTGTGTGTCTCTGCAGCAGTAGATTTAAAAGTGGAGGTACAGTAGCCGAAGAGGCTTCATTCAACTGCAAATAGTGGCTTCTCACTTCACCATTCAAATGGTAACAGTTCATTAGAAGATAAAAGAGGCATCATATAATCTAGTGCAACTTTAGAGTAAAACCAAAAAAAAGCAGCCACAGTATTTTACATGCATAAGGCTTAACATTTCATTCATTATTTAATAAACTGCAAGGGCCTGTATGTGGGTCCACACCTCAGTTTCTTACTCTCATAACTACTTTACTTATATATCAGTTTAATAGTATTTAATGTATGATTGATAGTTGTTTAATAATAAATCTTAAGAGAAGTAACTCAATAATCCTATAGTTTAAGGGATTATCATTTTGAGGGTATGTAGTTGTGTCTTCATATCATTATTAATTTATTTTGCTGGTGGTCCTTATTCCCCCACCAAAGCCACCACCATTTGCATCCTTCCCCCTTAAAATGAGCACACAAGAAACTAAACATAACAGCAAGAAACCAAAAGAAAAGATGCACGTCACCAATTCATTTGCTTTGAGTGATTCTGACTTTTCCAATGTCCTGATAATGTAGGGTGAAGCAATAATTGAGAATCTACTGTTTGGGCCTGGTGGAGAGCTTTAATAACAGAGACATCATTTCCACCCATCACTCCGCTCTTAATTATTACCTTTGCAGCTCCAGTCCTGATGAAAAACGCACCAGAGGACTTAGTGAGAGAGAGAGGGAGACGGCCCACACAAAGCTGGGGAACGAAGACTACCTCCTTATTGTTGTCTGTCAGATGCATGTCTCCAGTGGCTATTCATTTCTGTCACTTAGCGATGGAAGTGGTTGGCCTGTTAAGAGGCGCTTAAATGAAACGGTGTATTTCTTCACCCCGTACCCTGCAAGCGGGCCCCTTTGTCACCGAGCTACTCTTCGCCAACACAAGAAAGGAAAAAATCAAGTCCTGGTGACCTCATGTGCAATCAGTTTTATCTTGCATACAGTACATCAACAAAAATAACTAAAATAAACATTTGATCTATGTTTGATGAAATAGTTTGGAAAAAAACACAAACAATTCCTTAGTAGACCTATGTTGACAATTAACTACGACAAACGGATATACACATAGCTAAAAACAGCGGTAGCAGCCATCTTGAAGCCATATTTTTATCATTTATATAGATTCTACAGTGTCAAAAACCACATAAGTTAGTCTATTTGAGATTACTGAGCAGTTTAATGGCCAATTTAAGGAAAGTGTATAATGATTATGGCATGCAGTCTGCACAATGCTAACTGGTAACTAAGCTTCCGTTACTTGTTAGCTACATTAGCCTTGTAGCTCCAGTGCAAAACTAAAGAAGCAACCTTCAGACAGCAAACATGTCTTGGCCAATCAACTACACTGCGTAATTTTTTCTTTTTTTTTGCCAAACCGTCGCCTTAAGGGGTTACATTAACACTTCAGTCAAATCAGATCAATTGATAATGTAATTACACAATGCAAAGGCAAAAAGGCAGAGGAAAGGGACAAAAGTGAGAGAAGCTGTGGTCACTGACGAATGTAACAGAGTGGTAGAGAGAGAGATTTAATGAGTATCTCTGAGTGGGAGTCTCTATTGTGACTCATTTACTCTTACTCTCTCTGTTTCTCTCTCTTTCTCCACCACCTGTCTGATGTAACAGTTCACTTTAGAGGCCGTCCCGCATTAAAGGAAGCCCTCGCCCAGCATGAGAGCCTTTAGGAGCAGGTTGCTTTTCCTCCATTGAAATTGTATTAAGGGTTTCTCTTCTCATCTCAATCCAGACCTGAGGATGCCCGGTGCTCGCAGCAGCCCGCCAAGGTCTGCTGCATGGCCTGGCCTGCGTGTGTCTGACTCTGTGGGGGGGCTCAAAAGAGAACAGAGAGCAGGAGAGAGAAAGAGTGAGAGACACTGTGTAAGCCGTGTTGTAGCGAGGCAGTGCAACATGATCAAACAGCATGAACAGGAAGGGAAGCAAGTGCTCTAAAAATGGCAGATGATTCGGTGAATCCTTCCAGACACCCCCCTCCCCCCCACACTCACCCACCAACACACACATGTGCGGTGCTTTTATATTTAACTAAAGCCCAGGCCCCGCGTGTGTCACACTCTGAGGCTTTGTTTCCTCACCATGGTGGTCTGCCAAGCACCTGAGAGGGAAGAGGGTGGGGGTCTCTTGGTTTTCTCTTCACAGGAGATGGACCTAAGGGGTGGGGGGGGGGTTCAAGAGCCAAGCAAGCCAATCAGCATCAAGCTTCGCCAAGACTCAGCGCCAGAATATGGCACAATAACTCCCATACATAAAATCAATGATTTGTTTAATTTAGACAGAGCTCATAAATGTGTTAATTCCGAGAGACGGCCTACAAATCTAGAGGACCTTGTTATCCCATTTGCTGCTCCATTAGTTGGGAAATGATAGGGGGAGTATTGTTAAGATACTGAACATTAGGTTTGTTGGTGCGCTGTGGATGTGTGACATCAACTGGCCTACATTACTATGCACTCCTCTGACTGAAATCTCGAGTTTCCATCTTATTTATTTATAGGTTACTTATTACACATACACACATACATAAGAACACCTATCATGCACTTTCACTAGGAACCTCATGAGCAACACTGTATAGTTATGCAATTACACACTGCAGCTCTGCTGCAAATTTTGTCAGTTACCCTCTACTCCTCTCATCATTGGTCAGTTTCTGATCACAGAATCGCTACTGACCAGATATTATTAGAGTGGTGGATCATTATCAACACAACAGAGGATTTGGTGTTAATATGGTAAAAAATGTGCCTGTCAAATTGCTGTACTTAACTGGCAGCAGTGTCACCAGCATAGTGCTGTTTATTTACAGTGCTAATACAGCAATTCAGAATTGCAGCACGTTGCTGTAATCCAGAAATACAGCTTTTTATTTACAGAAGTTAATTGTGCTGTTTTTTACAGTAAGGTATTGTTTATATACACCACTGTTGCACAATAGTGTACTTCCTATTTCCAGAATAATAGTCTATTTACATATTGCCATAGTCTACTGTGTATGCCATGCTGTTACAGAAGTTTCAGGGCAATGTTACAGATTGTTGAGTTTCAGCTAATTATAGCTATTTAAAGCCAACAGAATGATCACATTATTAATCACAACAGTGATATATATGTGTGGATATATGCCAGTCTTTAAGATCACAGCTAGTAGTCATCCAAAGTCTGTTTTAATATGACACTATAGGATAAACTAGTTAAGTGAAATGCAAAATACCATCATGGATGGAATAAAAAAAATGCAAAATGCATTCAAATGTAACTTTGTGGTCGAAATATGTTAAAACAAAAAACTCATGAATGGAACTGTACATGAAAAAATAACAGCTAATTAACAAACTGAAAGGAATACTGGGAAACTCCACCCCCATTGCTACAAAATTCAAAGACTGACTGCTCAAGACTGCACAAATTAAAAGTCACTTTCCCAATATGCTCTGCAAATAACAGCTAATTACTGTACAATTTGACATTTTAACTTTTTTGACAAGAAGGTTGATCAATTTTTCCAAAAATGCACCATTTTTATTTAAGGAATACAGTAGATGACTGCATTTGTTTACAGTGCAGTGTGTGGAACTGATACAAGAGTATCAGGCAGAGCAGTGCTGTTTGTACATACATCTGTGTCATCAGCTAGAGATTATACCCATATTTATAACCACATGCAGAATCATCTTGGGTCTCCTGAAACAGCAGAAAGTTCTGGATCATACTTATCAAGGTCTGTAATGTATCATGTATCTTACTTGATTTAAAATTTAGTTTAGATGAGCAGCAGTAAACACTAAACCATTCTTATATCCGTCAGGTGTTCCACATTTTTCATATGACTTGAATCTATACCTAGGTGCAACAAAAGTGAGAGTTTAAAGTGCTCCCTCAACTTCCAAAGATTTTCAGCATATTTACAAACGAGAGAACAAGGTGTCGGAATCTTTACCCTCATTAACCAACCCTCATGCTTCTTAAAGGCAAAACAGAGGAGGAAATCCAAAGAGTGCTCACCTCCATCACTTGCTTTTCCTCCACTGCTAACAGCGCATTATTAGTGCTCCCATCGCCCTCCGCATCAGGCATCAACACTCATCTGTCTGTGTGCAACTCAGCAATTAGGGGACACGCAAGCAAATGCCACCCATGACCCGGAGCACAAGGCGACTGACAAACAGGCAGCGACAAATCCCAGGGTAATTTAGAAGCCCGCTGCTAAAATCTCGTTATTCGGCCATTCAGATTTAGCAGCTTGCCCAGACAGGGCCATAAACTCATCTAGCCATGAATTATTGAAGTGACAGCAAAGTGGTGTAAAGCAGAATCAACACTGTTTTGTTCAATAATGGAGTTTGCCAAAAGCGCCCATACACTCACTAAGCACTTAGTGAAAATGTTTTGGCCCCCATGTAATTGGGCCGTCTCATAAAAATAAGATTACCTAAAAATAAGAGAATTAGAATGCTTCATTGAGAACTATATGAATATTTTTTCGAACCTCACATTTCTGTGCCATCTCAACGAACCTCTCTAAGCAGACTCTCTGCCACACAGTCCACATTTTTGTTCTATCCCTATGCATTTCAGATTTGGTTAGAGCAAAAAAGTGGACCACCTGGGGTCCCTTCAGTTTGAGAATCACTGCTCTAAACTAGATTATGAGGAATTCCAATGATATACAAAACAAAACAAAGTCATTCTGAGTGGTTTGATGTGAAATGTACCACTGTAGAGATACTTACTGAGTCAGAATGGCTTACAGTGGTGGTGATAGGAACCACCACTGGACAAACAAGACCCAAAGAAGGAAAAAAGACAAAGAAAGTGCTTATCATTATGAGTATAACATATAAAAACTCCGTAAGTCAAAATGTTTCTCTACAATGTGCCATCTAACATCAAATCACTCTTAATTACTTTGCTTACACCACAAGGACTGACAAATTCTGCAGAAGTTATGCAAAAAAACTGTAGAATTCCCCTTTAAACCTAAATGAGAAAAAAAATAATGTCATTGGAATAACTTAAAAATTAGCCTGTAATTCAACTTAACTGCACAGAAACAAAAAACCAATTTGAAAGACTAAAACTAAACAACTAAAATTTAAGTAATTCATGGGAGCCTTTACTCATGATGCTCTTTCACTGGCTCTGAGTTTCAGATAAAAAAAGAGCAACACTGACATGTAGGCCTTATGTGACAAGACACTCCTTGCCTTACTCGTCACCTCACATTTAGGTTATCAGCTGCCAGAGTGGACGCTTACAGGGCCATCCAAATGCCTGGACCTCCAGCCTTGTCTTCACACACTCTCCAACTGACTCTGAGCCTCAGAGGGGTCTTCTCCATCAGCCCCAGCTTCTGTCCTCACTTCTGGTACATTCTCTGAGGCTCTGTTTCAGACGAGACATTCTATGAGAAACTAACATCAATCATGACAAAGTACCCCTATCTTGCATGTTTTGGTGCTCTAATACACTTGATGCAACTAATCAGATAAATAACAAGCCACTCTTGAGTTGCAGTAAGTGTGTTAGAGCAGGAATACACTGAAATGTTGTAAATGTTGTTTATAATGTAGCAAAACTGAGGGCCTTCAAACAGGTGTGGGTACACATAAGTACACATGAGCTGTACATTAGAAATACAGAAGTGCAGAGAAATGGCGTACAAATACAGAAATCAACTATATTTAGAAATACAGTACTGTAATTTCACAATACAGTACAGCACTGAAGCACAGTACAGCACTGTAAATAAACAGTAAACTACTGGTAGTAATGACTGCCAGTAAATAACTGTAACTTTACACCTAAATTGTACAGTGTACCCACATTATTTGCATATTGTTTTGTCTTTTTGGGCCATCACAAGCATTGCACTTTGGCCCAAGACAAAAAGTCAGGGCATAAGCATTTTGTTTAAAATTGCACTTAACCAGAGCTCGTGAGTGAGAGTGAAAGTGAAACTTTTCCACAGAGGGTCTTTGTGTTTGTGTATCTGAAATCCTTACAGCCTATGTGTTGCATCAGCTTTTGTGACAGCTGCCTGTTTCTGCCCAGCTTCTCCAGAAATAAGCAGGCACGAAGCTTTCACACCTCTGCTTATCCGTCCAGCGTGACGTCCACTTTGCGGCCCTTATTTGCCTCTGAAAGAGAGAGCCGTTCTTTTGTGCACACGTCAAGCCGTTTCTTTCACCACCACCAACAGCTAATCATATATCCTGTCAGCACGCCCGTGTTTTACACTAAACCCTATTGTTCCAACTGACATCTGTTTGGACAGCTTGGAACCTGTTTATGATATAGAAATGACACTGTGTTATAGCTAAATCAATAATGTTACAGTGATTGTAAATATATTAACGTAGGAGACAGATGAATAGGGATGGATAATTGTCCAAATAAATCCCATTGTTCTAGATGGTGAAGATATAAAGATGTAATTGATTAGCATTTTGAAGGTGATAATAAGACATTTTCTGCTCTGCAGAGGCAGAGTGTGTGTGTGTGAGTGTGTGTGTGTGGATTTTAACTGTCGTGACACGTCCTTGTGGAGTGATCTCAACCGTGATGGTAATAACAATAATTATCTTCTAAGTGTGGAAAGTCAAAGACATGAATATTCTCATACAGCCCGAGTCCGGCCGACAAATGCTTTCAAATGTTTTCATCAGGACAAATTAACTGTAATTGCATGCCGAATTGTTCCAGAAACATCAAGCGCCGTTGCTTTGTTAACCTGATGTTCAGAATGAAAGGGACTTTTAAGGTTCGACTGTGCCAATTTTGTCCGACAACGTCAGGGAGGAAATTGCATCGCAAAAGCAAACAGAAAAATATGATTACAAGATAGATGAAAAGACAAAATGGAATTTTTTTTCTGCCAGAAAGAAGAAGAAAGCCTCCTACTTTTCTTTGGGGGGAAAAAGACAGCGGAATTCGCTATCACTTTTGATTAACATTTTAGTTACTCTTCCACAGGCATTAGATATCTGAAGAATGATTATTAATAAGAACATAATTTCTACAGATTAACCTCAGTTTGCCTTTATCCCTGCTCAGGAGACCTTTGGAAAATTGATCCTGTAAGATTGATGGATGTCCTGTTCGGAGCCTCGTCCTTGTGCCAGTGTTTTTTTTTGCTGTATTCTCGAGAGGTCGTTTGTTTAATGATGCAATTGCATCTCATTTTGGCACTTCCCTATGTCACATTGAACAAACTCAAAAGAATGAATGTGCTAAGAAGGATTCAACAAGTACTATAATAAGCAAAACAAGAGATGAAGCCATGGCGAGTGTTTGTATTCAAGAATGGAAACAAATGTATCTGTCAGTATTTCTATTGGATTATTTCTGGTGAAAACGAAGAAAAAAGAGATTAGACCGTGAGGAAAACAGCCTAAAGGGGTCCAAACAGAAAGTGCAATGGACTAAAAAAAGTAATGCATTGCATTTACTTGATTCAAATGTGTAGATCATTTCCACATGAATATCATCAACCACATTGACACAATTTTGTCTTTTTTTTTTGTAGAAATGATGTACAAATTCAAAATGATGTGTGCCATGTAATTTTTAATTCAGTCATGTGCTTCAGAAAATCTATACATAAATTTGCTTTTACATGATTTTAAATGATGATAAATAAATGTTATCATTTTTCATGCTAGCATTCACCATATCTCTTGTTCTGTTTCCTGGAAAGCACCTTCATACGCTCCTTCTACACTAACCATTTCTGCCAGTGTTGCCGGCCATGTTGACCGGCACATAAACAAAGGCCCTTGGCTGTCGTAGGCGGATGGCCATTTGGCTGAAGATGAGCAGCTGAAATGGGCCTCATTATGGAGCTGCACGGAGGGGCCCTGTTATCAGGCCCTGCGCGACGGGGCCCGCTGTGGAAGATGAAGCTGGGATAGGGCCTCCGCTGCGGAGGAAGCCTTGATGTTGACACAAAGGATATTAGTCACCCTGCAAGAGCAGGGGGCTTTGCCTTTGATTCCCATTTCCTCTCTCCCATTTAACTGGACATGCCAAACAAGGGCAGATGGGGGCTGGAGAGAGTGGACGCCAGGGGTATTGGTTTGTGTGTGCATGGAGTAGGGGAGGGATTATATTTATTGTTCATGTATTTTTAAAGAGGCCACCTGCAGTGTCAAATGTGTAAACATGGTTTGACCCAGGAAAGCGGCGAGAGGGGGGAGGTGGTCGGGACGGGGAGGTAAGAGACCCCCTCTGGGAAGCAGGCCAGTGTTGGTCATTCCACTTCGTTAACAAAGACACATCCTGTTCGCTAATGTCATTAATGATCCTTATTATGATGTGAACATACATATTAACTATTGATCACCTTTTTGCCTTTATTCAATAATCAATTTAAACTGGTTTAACTCTGTCCCAGGCCATCTGAGTGTGCTCCAGGAGGCAATGAAAAAAAAAAGATAATGTAAAAAAGCCAATGGAAATACAATGTTAAGGAAATGTGCTTGACAAAAATTTTGTCAGCATTGACCAGTGTTATATTTAACCTGTAATTAAGGCTTATTATTCAGTAACTACTATAAATTGTTATGCTAACTACTACAATTTGTTATGTAGTTATTAGACTGAGGAATTAAAATGTAGAACCGCATTTGGACCTTTGCAGTTTGAATGTAAGGAACTTTTAGCTAGTTTAGATTTCAGCCATCTTTGTTTTTTTTGCTTTGGCAAAAATTCATTGCTGGAGTGGGCTAAAAAGCAACAGTCTAATGTAGAGGAAAAAAGGCTTGACTGAAGCTGCATCTCTGTGTGTTATCAATATAGCACAAAACAAGCAGAATGACCTAAATGGCTTCTATGTTGTAGGCGTATCTTTGAAAAAGCACCCAAAGAGAGTGAGGTTTCTTCTCTATCTTGTGTGTTTGTATATATGACATTTTGCTGAGCACCCAAAGACAATATAGCAGCAAATCTCACCATCATAAACCTTGAATATCTTCAGATAGTTTAAAAGACACTAGCGATGAGATGACTGATGTCAATTTGACATAAGACATCCAGGTAAGTAATACAGTTACTTTGTACACACCAATTTCAGCAATCTCACTAAAAATATGATTGTAAAGTTCATTATAATGAGGTACATTAGAAGCAACACCTCCTATGGGTAGCTGGATAGTAGCAAACAGACAAAACAACAGCAGAAGCCCTGATTAAATTCAAACTATGTCATGTGCCACTCATGCTGTGAGACTGTTCCTGCAGGCTGGGTAAGACATGGCAAGCTCTTTCTTGTCTTTCTACAAGTGCACTGAGATAAATGCAGCAACAGACCTCAAATGCCTCAGAGGAGAACTCAGGCCTTGCCCTCTTTGAACCTGTAACACCGTGATGTATTAGTGCCGGAACCGAGGAACACTATACAGTGAATAATACACGAATTGCATAAATGATTCCAACAAAAGCCTGAACCTGCACCACCTACCTAGTTACTTAAGCACAATCTTTGAGCACATAAAACCAAAAAGCAGTAAGTTGCATTATATCTTGGGAATCATGAATTTGCATACATATAAAAAGAAGAAGAACAGCCAAACAACAGGTAAAACAATGGATTGGAGGATTGGATAAATGAGTTACAGTCTTAAGCAAAAGTGTGGTTAAATGACGTGTTTTGTCGGGAAAAAACACACAAAAAAACACATTTTATATTTTTGGCTTATTATTATTATTATTATTATTATTATTATTGGTATTATTGGTATTGTTAATATTATTATTTTTCAAACTTTTACATATGACTGTGATTGTACTAAGCCAATTAACTAAGTGAGTGAAACACCAAAAAAAATCTTTTTATGTAATAGGATTACACATTTATAAAACTCATCTGGAGAATGGTGTCTCATGAAAAAGGAAGAAATTCCCCAAAAAACTTTAGGAAATTCACACTCAAAGTCACAATTTACAAGACATTATTCACTTATTATGTTAGACAATGAGTGCCGTCACTGTTTGGAAAGAGCAGCCTGTGATGCTAACCGCTCCTGTCAAAGTTAGATGACCAGTAAGATGGATCCTTTTCCCTTGTGTTGACCTTTAACCTGTGAGCTGATGGCTGCATGTGACTCCAGCACTGAAAGTGTGTTCTCTTTCTGCAGTCTGCGTTGAGATGAGAAAGTAGTGTCACACACACTGTCTCACCTGCCTCTCCAGTTCAGTAGAACTCACTGTTACAGAATGAGGTGGCCGTGACAGATCACTGTCACCACTACATCTCACTCCTGACCTCAGCCCGCTGGCTCATGCTCCATCTGACCACAGAGCAAATTAGCTCTTGCTGTGCCTGTTCCATTGCACAGTAAGCAACACTGGATCATGTATGAGACAGATTAAGTCCCACAAATGCACCAGGCTGGGACGCCCCAGATTCGAACTTCAGGAGTTTTGTTTGTTGTATGTAACAGGTATTTTGGGATTGCTATTCATTCAGGCTGCAATCAGTTGACTTAAACATAAAACAAAGAACCTGATTCACCATGCCGGTTAGAGCTGGATTTGTGGCTTCCCTAGTGGATATTGTAGAGACTACCCTCTAATTAGAGCACACTTCTGACCAGCCTCAGTAGTACTAACCACTGAAAAGAGTATCTACCATTTCAATTTCAATTGTACTTGTATAGCTCTTCTTTCAGCAGATATCATCCCAAAACAGCTTTACAGACATCCATATTCTTAATGAAAAACCAGAGGGAGACAGTGACAGAAAGAACTCTGTAAGGGCATGAGGAAGAAACACTGAGAGGAACCAACACTCAAAGGGAAAACTACTGTAAGAGTATGAGGAAAAAACACTGAGAGAAACCGAGACTCAAAACCAAAAACTCTCTAGAAGCATGAGGAAAAGACACTGAGAGGAACCAACATTCAAAAAAGACAATTTCCTGAGGTGGAAACACTGAGAGGAACTAAGACTTAAAGGAAATAAGCTTTCTAAAGGCATGAAGATGAAACTCAAAGAGAAACTAAGACTCAAAAAAGAACCCATTCTTCAGAGCGTTGAATAATGATAAAAAATTCTACTAGCAATGTACTGTCCATATACTGACCATCTACTAATAAACAACCTTCTCTGTACTGCCCTGTAAACAGTACTGTGCTGTCCCTGTATTTACTGTCCTGTAACTCCACTAGCCCTGCATAGCCTAGCATTAGCAGTACTGACCCTGTACTGGCAATCAACCAGTGATGACCATCCACTGATTTTGCAGCCCTCTCAGCATCTGCTCTGGGCACTCTGGCCCCAGCTTCACTCCTCCATTGTGCTCCCACTTCCCCACCTACCCAGTACTGTCCCGCTGTCTCTTCAAGCAATAGTTTGTCAAAAAAATAATGAAATAAAAATATGCTATTTCCCCCTTTTCACAAATGCTGTCAATTAGTCAAGACATGTTTGGAGTTTGAAGTTTGCTTCTTTATTTTTGCACAGAAGCTGTGAGGCTAATGTAGCTAGCAAGTAATCAAGCATTGTGCAAACTGCATGTTTAAGTCATCACACACTTACCTCCAACTATGTCAAGTTGTTTAGGAATTGCAAATAGACTTGCTTATGTGGATTCCGACACTATTTGTCACTTTTTCATAAAAATTAAAAGAAGTGCAAACAAGATTCTGGCTTCAAGCTGCTCCTGCTGTTCTCAGCTATTTGTCCACTACTTCCAGTGCAAAATGAAATAAGTAAAATTTGGAGACTGGGGGACTGAACAAACTTGGGGTAATAGAAACACAGTGTAAATCTGATTTTTAAAACTATTTCTTTCAGCTGCTCCTCCTTTAACAGATTTCAAACTGAAGCATGCTGGGAGCTGCAGGGGTTGGTGACTAGCTGACAGGCTTGACCCTTCACCCACAGCTGTGCCGAACCGCAGCGGCCTCACTGATGGCGCAGAGTTTAGCGTTCCCCTGAGACAATCGGCCACACGTCCAGCCAAGGCCTCTCCACTGAAACATTGATCTTATGGATGGCCTTTCAACACGCACAGGTTGTTGACAGGGGAGACTTCTGTAACCTTTGAACCTTTAGCAGCGACACTGGCTAGTTAGTCTGAAGTTAGTCTCCCTACTGAACTCTGCGTTTGGAGGGGGCCAGTGCTGAAGTGTGATTAGAAGACCACTGAACAAACATGGCCGCCCGTATTGAATTTCTGTCAAGTCCATGCAAACTGGAGGTGACAGATGTAATTTGTTTGTCCCGTTGCCTTAATTTAAGTTGATATCTTTAAGCACGAGGAAGGGTGGGCAAAATGGCAGGAGGAATTGGGTGCACGGGAGGCTTTGATTCAGAGAGAGAGAGAGAGATGAGGGAGTTATCTACGACACACTCAGTTACTGTCCACTTGTCTTCTCAGCGGTTTAGCAGACACTTTAGCAAACGCCAAGCCAAAGGGCTTCCATATTTAAAGCGACGGTTCAGCTAAACATCAAATTCACACAATTTCCCTCTTAAACCAAGTGTAGTTGATCAACTAAGACATGTTTTGCATCCAAAGTTTGCCTCTTTAGCTTTGCACTGGAACTAAGAGGCTAATGCAGCTAGTGAAGAAAGATTATACACCACCAAGAAGCATCATACAAATCGCATGCCTAAATCATCACACACATAACTCAAACTGCGATGACTTGGTAAATTATGGTAATTAAAAATTTAGCCATTGCCACGTGTTGTAATTTTTTTTCAGACAGTGAAGCAAGTATTTCTAAATAGACTTGCTTATGTGTTATTTGACACTGTATGGCACTGTAATCTATAAAAATGGATAAATGTACAGACAAAATTCAGTCTTCAAGATGGCTGCTATTACTGTGTTTAGCTACGCAAACATACTTTTGTCCATTTTTACAGACAGCAGTGTGATATACAGTGTTCGAAACCACATAAGCTGTCATTACTTAGCCTCATAGGTCTAGTAAAAACTAAGGAAGCAAACTTAAGAGACCAAACTTGTCTTGGCTAAACGACTACATTTGGATTCAAGGGAAATTTCACAAATACAAGTTTGGCTGAACCGACGCTTTAAGCCTCCATTAAAGCTGTGGCGGGGCTGCTGGTCATGCCACTGCACTCTGTGAGTGAGGAGGAGGCGGAGAGTTAGAGAGAGACACAGTGTATTAACCAGGAGTGAAGGCATCATGTGAGTAACAGAGTCCACCAGAGAGACAGCGAGACAGAGAGAGAGAGAATGAGCAATGGAGAGACAGAGAGAGTGGGAGTGAGAGAAGGGTAGAGAGTGTGTGTGAGCGAGTGTGCGTGCGTGTGTGTGTGTGTGAACGAGGACACTGGCGGACAGCTACAAGATGGAGTAGCAGGATGCGGGAGATAAGCTGTCGCGCCGGAGACAGTGTGTGACAGTCCTCGAAGCGGCAAGCAGGCGAGAGTGTGACAGGGAATACAGAGAGCGGCATTATTGTTTAAATCATTGATTGCTTCCCTCCTCCCCTCCGCCGCTGACGCCCGTGACACCAGAGAAAGTGGAGAAAAACAGCAAGCGTGCCGCGCCCCTTTGTTCTTCTTCATTTCCACTGGATGCACTACCTACTGCCTTTGTCCGGGCCTTCGCCTCCACTTCATCTGCCAGCTCTTTTCTTCTTCCTTGCTCCCTTTTTCTTTTTCCTTTTTACTTTTCTTTTTTTTTTTTTTACTTGTGGACACCTTACTTAAGGTTGCATTCTGTTTGGTGAAATCTATCCTACTTTCACCACAAAGGTTACAGTTAGGTTAAGAAATACAGTTCAAAATCGATTTAGTTTTAGTTAAAGCAATGGGAGAAAGTTACCATATATATATATATATATATATATATATATATATATATATATATATATATATATATATATATATATATACACACACACTTGATGTTTTATTCTTTTCCAATGCAGTAAACTCAGCAAATAAACAGAAACTAAGCACTAAAATTAGCAGGAAAAAATGTATATAGACATGAGTAGTGTTGACAGTAACCGCATCAGTTAATGTCAACAGCAGACATTAGAATAAACAATTAACAGTACTGTCAGCAATACACATTAGTATTGTTGACAGTGACTGATATGTTTACAAATGACATACTTTCATATCTAGTATGCAAAAGTTTAGGTGCCCCTGGTCAAATGACATATTTTGTTGATTTTCTAGGTGAAAATAAGTTACATATCTACAGAGAACACACTTCTGCTATTTTTAATGCACAAATACTGTTTATTTGCTGTATTTTACATATTGGGGAAAAAAACATAAAATGTAGACTATGCAAAAGTTAAAGCTTAAATATTTTATACTTGATGTTTTATTCTTTTCCATTGCACTAAAGTTAGCAGGAAAAAATGCCACATGTAAGTCTGTTCCCTGTAGAGGATGTGTGGAACTTATTTTCTCCTAGAAAATCAACAAATCATGTAATTTGACTGGGGGTGGTCAAACCTTTGCATATGACATCATGAAAACATACTACAGGCAGTGACCAATTCTTGTGAAAGCAAGACACTAAAATGCTACAGTGGAATTGGATATTCTTTTCTTCAAAGATCAACTGTCTGGTTATAGGGGTTGTGTCAGTTCTACATTATTTTTATCCTTAATAGCTTGAAAACAAAAAAAATAACTTTTTGGTTGGAACATGCAGCCACTGGTGCTCTCACTAGATATTCAGTGAACTGGGGTTCACGCAGTGGAAATCATGTGATTTTCATGTTCAGGGTTATGCAAATCCTGTGATTGCACAATTAAAAACAATGTTAATAAATTATTGAAAGTATTAAATACACTCTGATGAAGCCCACTCATACAGCTATAAAAAAATGCACTGCCTTTTAAATTAGGTCAATTTTTTTTGAACCAGGAAAAAAAAAAACGTTCACACTGTGCTTATGAAAATTCATATTAAAAAGATATTAAGGTCAGAAAATCATAGCATCTTAGCAACATGTTCGCACAAATGTGAAATTCTTTTGATTCTTTTTCTTTTTTGCATTTTTGTCTGTATGTCATCGTATAGATTTGCCCATATGAGACAGAATTGGGTCTTTAAGCCGGGTGACGTCTCTGTGCAAAATGACAACACTCAGTCAGTCCAAATCACATTTCACTCATGACCCTGCACGCTCTCCACGCTAACGTCGATCTGACAGTGATTTAGAAAACAAGTCCCAAGAGTGACCCCACAGCTTTAATCAGAAACTCTCTCTCTCTCTTGCTCTCTCTCTCTCTCTCTCTTTCTCTCTCTCTCTCTCTCTGTGCAAGCAGTTGAACAGTGGAGGAAGTGTAAGTGTTGGGCAGAAAGTGGCTAACAGTGAGGTCTAGTGACATCCCCCCATTCCCTCCCTCTCTCTCCCTCCTTCCAACCCTCCCTCCCTCCGTCTCTCCGCAGGCCGCCTGTCTCTCCGGCTCGCCCCGGAGCCTGACACTGACGTGACACTCGTGAAATAATTATGAACCAAAAACACTGCTGACAGCAAACAGCCCGCTCCCCTCAATGATGTGTCACCCGTGATTAGCATGGGTCCTGCCATCCTCGCAGCCCTCAGGCAGGGAGAGAGAGAGAGAGAGAGAGAGAGAGAGAGGGAGAGGGAGGGAGAGAGAGGAAAGGAAAGAGGAGAAAGGCGACGGATAAGGACAGCGAGCCTCGCCAAGCCAGAGAAATAAGGAAGCACAAATAAAAGACAGCAAAACAATCATGAATAGTGGAAGAGGGATGAAGACGATGATACAGAGGTTGAAGCAAAGACAAAGTGAACAAAGAGAAAGGAAGAGAGAAAAGGAGTGAGATGGATTGAGAGAAAGAGAGAGAGAAAGAGAGAGAGAGGGAGGGAGAGAGAGAGAGAGAGAGAGGGATAGATGCCCCGCCGTAGCCCATGGCCATGCTGGAATAAACCCTGGATAGTGACACCTGTATCTGTCGCCTGCTGTTAACAGACATATGCCTCGCTTCAGGGCCAGTGCACATCAACACCAGCGGCAGCCGGCTTCCAATGTGCAGGCTCTGCCCTTTCCCCGCTAAATACCAAAGGTCACACTATGTATGTGTGCGTACGAGAGAGAGAGAGAGAGAGAGAGGGGGAAAGAGAGACAAAAGCAGTATTCATCCTAGATTCGTTTCACCTGAGGAGGGATTTGACTGGCCAATACATATGGCTAATTCATATGGAATACTGTATATGTATATACAATTTGACAGGCCAATTCATATGAAATACAGTATACATGTGATTTCCCCAAACTACCATGGGTGCAGTGCATTCGGAAGTTCTCATCAACTATTAAAGGGGGATTCCACCAAATTTCAAAATCTCTGAATAATTAAATGGCTGAGATGTAAACAAAGTCATTCAGAGTAGTTTGGTGTGAAATGCTCTGTTCTAGAGAAACTTGCAGAGTCAGAATTGTTCACAGTGGTGGTGACAGGAACCAGATGTCCAAAGTGTTTAATGCTTCTATCTAAAAGTTATTTAACCTAAAGTCATTACATGAAGTGCTTATAGATACACTGCCTGATCCCTGAGACATTCTTTACCAATAGTTTTAAGAAGGTGTTGGCCAAAACATGTTTCTTAAGAAGTCACTCATGGTGGAGAGGTACATGCAGGGTGTTGTGAGGCAAAATGGTCCCCAAAGAGAAAAAAATAGTTTTCAGATTGACTATTTTACTACTATTAACATAACATATATAACACATGAGAGTAAATTAAATGGCTGCATTTTTTCGTAGACATTTTTGTGGACCTCTAGTTCCTACCAGCACCATTGTAAAGAAATCGGAAAAAGTCGGTCAATTTGTCTAAAATGCACAATTTCACATCAATAACTCTGACTGACTTATGCAGAAATTGTGAAAAATCTGTGGCATTCCCTTCTCAAGTTAGAAAACTGTCATGTCACCAAATTGCAAACACCAGCTGTTTGCACTCAGACGTTCATGGACAGCTGGAAAATTTAATACGTTAAAAATATGTACATTCACAAGGATGCATGGATGTCAGTGTAACTAACTGGGAAACAACCATGGAAGTGAAATATTTGTCGCTGTGGCTTGATTTCAGCCACAGAGAACAGAAGTAAACGCTTTTCAGAGTGCCTCCATACATGTGAGTCACATAGGATTAATACAACCTGGACTTATTTCTATGGTTTGTTATATAGAAGGTAAAAGGCGTCAGAATGTTTATTGACATGCACAGTCTGTAAAAAGACTGACATGGCACATTCAGACAAGACTAAAAGCGCTGCTAAACAGCAAAAATACATTACTCCACCTCCTCATTTACAACTAATCCCATCTAAATAATGCTTTTGCCAGCACAACATCTGTCTAGTGAAAAGTTCATGAGTTTATGAGTTTCTAAAGACAATGTGAACTCATCAGTTATCTGTACTGAAATGTCTTGACATGGATGTCCATGTCAGCATGACGTGACAGGTGCTATATTCACCAACAAGGTATGGCCCTGTCTATTATGAAATGACAAGGTGGTCAATTTGAACAGGACTACTGTCACTGAGGGAGCTCAAATTTCAGCCAATTAAGGAAGACCATTCAGACCCAGAATTATTATTAGCAGACTTGTAAAAACTACAGACATTGCAGATTTGACCTAGATGAAAATCATTCATCACACTATTAATCGTTGTAGCACCTCTGTAGTTTAAATTAAGCTATTTTGGATAGCTAAAGTCTCCATTCTCATGCAGCACGAAAAAGTGTCCATTCGTGACAAAGCTGAAAAACAGCCTTGTTTGCACTAATGGCTCCGAAAGCTTAACACTGTTTCCACGTCCGTTTATGGTCTCAGAAAGCTGTCCGACATTTTGAAGCGGAGATAGTAACTCTATAAAGGAGACAAGTGCGTCCCTCCAGCCTCTGCTGCCAGGGAGAATTTGTCCGACGGCACTGAGATTGATAAGTGGATTTAGAAAGCCCCTCCGCAATAGGCGGTAAAACGGCTTTGTTTCCACGACTTGGAGGCATAAAATGACCGTGTGTACATAACTCTTCTGAACAGAGAGCAAATCCCAGAAAAACAACTTGTCGTCTGAGTGGACAGTACATTCCGCTGCAGTATACTCGGAGATAAATCTAAGATGATCAGCCATGAAACACTCGATGTCCTGAGCTGGGAAAACGCCAGATTTATGGGGGCGGGTCCCTTGGGTGTCAAGGAGCAACAAAACAAGACAGAAAGCATGAATAAGAAGCAATTTTTGTGGCCGTTGCTAAATCAAATTGATGAGGTTCCCAAACATTTTATTAGCAGGTTTGTTTTAGGTTTACCAAGCTTGTATAGGATGCTAAGGCTTGCACTGAGCTGTAAAGGCCTAGGACAGTGATTTCAAATCTGTCCTGGACAGCCCCTGCACTCTTAAAGTTCCAGAATGGTTCTGCACTTGGACATACTTTTCCAGTATGGTATAGAGCCTTTACATTATGTGAAAGTTCTTTAAATGTTAAAAGGCTCTTCATACCCAAACATCTCATTTACAAAAATGTCTTTTTAAAAAACTTTTACTGAAAGATTCTTGTGTGAATGTGTGTGTGATTGTATATGTATGTCTGTCTGTCTACCCTGCGATGGACTGGCAACCTGTCCAGGGTGTATCCTGTCTTCCGCCCAATGACCGCTGGGATCGGCTCCAGCACCCCACCGCGACCCAGAAGGATAAGCGGTTTAGATGATGTATGTATGTATGTATGTATGTATGTATGTATGTATGAAAGATTCTTGACAAACTGACAACAGACATGTTTGGTCAATGTTTAGGTTAAAATTTGTCCTAAAACTAAATAAAAAATGAGTAAAATAATGATGTTAAATACTTTATGTCTGACGCTGATTAATGCTTGCCAAAAAAAACAAAAAAAACAAAAATGAAGGCAAATTTAAAAGAAATACCAGAATAATGAACACATTAACAATCCTAAACTGATTAAAAACAATATTATAAGTGTGGTGCACTCTGAGGAGCTGGTCAGAGCTGGTCAGAAAGGCAGAGGAGTGAACTTTCTGCACTTTTATTTACAGAGGCAGCAGCAGCAGACTATGTGGCAGAAGATTTGGGCACATATGCATTTGAGAGACTCTGTGACTGTAATGTGTGTCACAAACTAATAATTCATTACAACCGCAAACTAAACCATGTCTGTGAAAGTAAAATTAACTAGAATAAACAGCTACAAAGGGTCATACATGCCTTAAAAACAGTTAAGAAAGGATATTCACTTAGTTCATCCACATAGCCAGCCATAGACTAATTAATGACCTGCACTCTGTGCTCCATTTCTCTTTAATGCACAACACACAAAAAAGAGCTTTCATCTTCTCACACAGCTTTTATACAAATTATAATAAACCATTAGACCAACTACAACCCCATTTCCAAAAAATTTGGGACACTGTGCAAAATGTAAATAAAAACAAAAGGCAATGATGTGCAAATCATTTAAACCCTATATTTCATTGAAAATGCTTCAAAGATAACATCAAATGTTAAAACACCTGGTGGTTAATTGGCAACATGTCAGTAACATGATTGGGTATAAAAAAGCATCCCAAAGAGTCTGAGTCTTTCAGAAGTAAAGATGAGGAGGGGCTCACCACTCTGTGAAAGACTGCATAATCAAATAGTGCAACAATTCAAGAATAACATTTCTCAACATAAAATAGCAAAGAACTTTTGCTTTTCATCACCTACAGTACAAAATTTTATTAAAAGATACAGAGAATCTGAAGAAATCTCTGTATGCAAGTGACAAGGCCAAAAACCAGTATTGGCTGGCCGTGATCTTTGGGCCCTCAGGCAGCACTGCATTAAAAACAGACATGATTCTGTAGTGGAAATCACTGCATGGGCTTAGAAAAACCTCTGAAAACTCTGTCTTTGAAAACTGTTTGGTGCTGCATCCACAAATGCTAATTAAAACTATTAAATGCAAAGAAGAAATCATATATAAACAGGATCCAGAAACGCTGCCACCTTCTCTGGGCCCAAGCTCATTTAAAACGGACTTGAAGTGGAAAAGTGTCCTGTGGTCCGACGAATAAACTAAACAAATTAAAATTTCTTTTTGGAAATCATGGACACTGTGTCCTCCAGGCTAAAGACCACTCAGCTTGTTATCAGTGCACAGTTCAAAAGCCAGTATTCATGATGATATAGGGGTGCATTAGTGCACATAGCATGGTTGACTGGAGCATCTGTAAAGACACCATTAATGCTGAACGATATATACATGTTTTGGCAACATATGCTGCCATCCAGACGACGTCTTTTTCAGGGAAGGCTTTGCTTATTTCACCAAGACAATGTCAAACCACATTCTGCATGTATTCCAACAGCATTGCTCCATATTAAAAGAGTCCAGGCACTAAACTGGCCTGCCTGCAGTCCAGACCTGTCACCACTGAAAACATGTGGTGCATTATGAAATGAAAAAGGAGACCCCGAGCTGTTGAGCAGCTGAAATTCTATGTTAAAACATTTCACTTTCAAAACTACAGCAGTTGGTCTCCTCAGTTCCCAAACACATACAGAGTGTTGTTAAATGAAGAGGTGATGAAACACAGTGGTAAACATGACCCTGTCCCAACTTTTTGGAACATGTTGTTGGTGTCAAATTCAAAATGAGCATATATTTTTTAAAAACCAAAAACCTTCTCAGTTTCAACAATTGATTTGTTGTCTTTGAATTTCAATGAAATATAGGGTTTAAATGATTTGCACATCATTGAATTTTGTTTTTACTTACATTTTGCACAACGTCCCAACTTGGGGAAATGGGGTTGTATTGATGAATTATTAGAGCACATGTTTACCATGTGCTGGATGCAATAAAATGTCAAAGTGCTTACACACTGGAGCTGACACAAAATCAAAACTGCATTCTATTTCTTTTAGTAGCTGTTGGACAAGAAAATGTGTGTCTATGTACAGAAAAGACTAAAAAGTTAAAACCATTTTGATTTTGCTGCAACAGATTTGACATACAGGCCTGCCAACCAATGAAAATATGCATGGATGAGCAAAGACAGAAGTCTGATTTGCTCGCCTGCCCCTGCTCCAGCCATTTACACACCTCTTAGATGGAAAAGATCAGCATGCATTTGTGTCCACCACTCTGTTCTTGCATTGTCTTGTGTGTAAAGACCCTCAGCCTGGAATGCAGTATCAGTTTCAGATGAGTTTCAGGTGAGTCCCATGGAACACAGTGTAAAATATTACAAATTTCTGTATCATACTAAAATTGAGTGTTATATAAAACGTCCAGCAAAGTTTGAATGGAAAAAAAAAGATAAAAACATAATAAAACAGCTTAAAATGGCTTAGAAATGTTGATCAGACCTTCTGAAAACTGTCTGGGCATAGCCTAATATTCCTACGAGCACATGTGACTGACATCCCTATGTCCACAACTCCCAGTATGCTACGTCACCGAAACAGAACTAAACACAATACTGCCAGCGGGGAGAAATACGGGAAACGTGTTGTGCATATGCAGATGGTGCTGCAGACAGCTGGTTTGTGGCTCACAAAAAAATATCATCCAGCTTTTAAATGTCAATGTCTTAAAGAAGGTAAGGTTCTTCTTCACTTTTACGGTTGGATATGCATCCACAAAATGCTGCTGTGGCAGGCTGAAAGAACAAATACACAAATGAGCGGACAGATAAGCGAATGGACGAACCAACCAATGAATGGTGAGACAGAAAACAGGCAGGCAGATGAGCTAGCTTGACAGCTCAGTTATAGCTGCTAGCTTAGCTTTCACTTGGTGAAAGATACATTTTTTTGGCAAAACATGAGTACACAACAATAACTTTTCATCAAATACAAATCATAATAAAATATCCTCTACTACTTATGAATTCAAATACGATAACAATTGAAAGTTCAAAATCCACACTTTCAATACCATTTGTCTACTTCTTTTAATAAGACTATCAAATTCCTCAATGCCTCATTTTTGCTATCACTTTTTGATATCTGCACCCTTTAAGGGTTAACAACTGGTAAAAGAGTCAGAAACTATGGTAGTCAGTGGGTCTAGACTGTCTACATGTATGCTTAGGTGTGCTAATGACTGTGTGTGTATGTGCGTGTGTGAACGTGCACTCCCGCTGTTGTCTACAGCAGTAGGAAAGGCAGTGTTGGGCCGGGCTGCTGGCGGGAGGGTGGCAGAGAGAGAGAGAGAGAGAAAGTGAGAGAGAGAGACAGGGTGACACTTCAGCTTTGAAGGCTTCATGCAATATTAATGTCCACGAGGGAGAATCACTCGCCTGGCCCCAGGGGTCACCCAATTAACTGCAACACACTCCCATTTCCACGCTGGCGTGTGTTCCGGGCCGTTAGTGCCACACCTCTTTCCCCATATCAGTGTGTGAGCATGTGTGTGTGTGTGGTTTTTTTTTGTTTCTGTCTTTTTGTATGTGTGTCTGCTTGTGTACATGCCAGTCCCTATTGTTATGTACTTGGTGTGCCCTTTCACAGTTTTCTCTCTCTACTGTTCCCTCCCTTTCTCTGTCTCTGAGGACCTCACAATGAAGTGGCTCCACATCGTTGTGATGCTTGTAGCTAATGTACTCTTTTACTTTTCGCAGCTTTTTAATTCGCTTGAAATTAATTGAGTGGCCTGCTGCCGGCTCCTGCCGTGAACATAATAAATAGAGTTCCCTTTGGATTTGGACCTGGCAATGCTCATGCAGTACATCCCACACACAAAAACAATCGTGAAGCCCGCTGCTAGCTACTGTACATGCACCAACAGAGCAATAATAATCAAAAGTAGGCCAAATTAGCCAGTGAATGAAATAATAACTCAGCCCACTGTATGACAAACAGTCCAGTCTCTATGCCTAGAATCCACAAACTCTTCTACTCTTTCTAATCTACTCTTTCCAAGTTGTTGTTTTCCATACACCTTACATTACTTACAATGTCTTCAGCAGGAACTATTCTGACATCAGACAAGCTTTAGAGGTAAATGGCAAAAATTCTATTTAACCTGATTTAAAATTGTAACATTGTCAAAAAACATACATTCAGAGTGAAACATTAATATTTTTATTTTGTATGCATGTGAAAGCTCACTGTGTAAGCTTTGGGTGTATCATTCTGCCATGTAATTGGCAATTTTAGAGATAAACATCCAAGCAATAGGCTAAGCAGAAATTTTACCAGCTTGCGCTATTTAGTGTTACTAGCTAGCTGGCTAAGTTAGCATTGTAGCTTACATTTGGCTAGAAGAGTTAAAATCATGGTCTACAGTTTGCCAGCTAAGTTAACATCATAGCCTACAGTTAGCCGAATAAGTTAACACTGTAGCTCACAGTTAGCTAGTTAAGTTAACATCGTAGCTCTGGGTTTTGCTGCCAATATTTTCCCCACTGCATTTGCCGTATTCTGATATTATGGTAAAAACAGCGTGACGGTGTGTTGTCTTGAGACATATCAGTAAAGTCAAGCTACTCAGTGACAGCGATAAAAAGAGACAAACAGCGAGAGAAATCTTTAGATTTCAACGAAAAACCTCTGAAACACACTAAGCCTCAAAGTATGAAGATTTAATCAAGAATGCTTGCTGTAGATCTAGGGCAAGGATAAACTACACAGTAAGAACTACACAGAGTCTATCCTAACAGCTTTCACACTTATTGAAAATATATATCACTAACATAAATAACACACTCTATATATTCTCACTTTTTTATTGCCAGGGTTCTGTAAGGCTTGTCCAACCTATCAACAGTCGCTAAAAAAGGCCTTGTGGGCGGAGCATGGTACAGTCAATTTGACGTGTTAAATTGGATGTGTTACATTAGAGAAAATAGAAAATGTTCAGCGCATTAGGTCCTGAAGAGTGGAACTGGGAACCCTGGCAGTAAAGTACTATGCCATTCATCCAGACAGTATCTCCAGTTTAACAGCTTTGCATTATCGGGATGGTAAAGAGGGCCAACAGGAGGCTAATTACTGCCCTAAATGCAGCTACAAGTGCCCTGAATGCTTATCAGAGTGCAGGCTTGTACAAAGAGGTAGTTCTATCTCTATCTCCCTCAACAGCATCTCATATATCACAGTCTTGTCTATAGTCTCCATGGCCCTACTGCTTCCTCCAGGAACACACAGCCACTGATAGCAGCTGGAATAAAGACTCAGAGACTGGCAGCATGGTATTTAGCGCTAGCTGGTCGCCGTGTATCAAGCACCATTATCTTGATACTGCTAAAGGTTATGCAAAGAAGCATTACATAGTCCTGGTACAATAATGAAGCTGAAAGATGTGACATTTTCAGGCCAATCGCACAGCCTTTTATCTCTCCTCATTGCCACCTTTTACATAATTCAGGCTCAATCTGTAGCCATCGACTTTATTTTACTGTCTGCCCCACAGAAGTGACCTTGACACTCTGCTGAAGTTGGTATTCGTATAAATGTGCTTCTGATCCTGAGGTTTGTGCACGAGCTGAGGTTCCAGTTTGGCATGCAGTCCAGGCTGAATGCTGTTTAGCATATGTAGCCCTGCTCTTAATCTTCAATCCACTTGTATGATTCCTAATTAATGACACGCATTCATAATGGTCATTTAAAATGCAGGGACTGTTTTTTAGAGGATATCAATTATGCTAATGAGAGCAAGAAAGCCCATTTAATACAATTCATTTCCACAAAACGTGTGCCGCTGCGTTCAAGCCATTTTTCCTAAATTTCATTTGTGTCGGAAGACACTTGGTTTTTTTAATACATGCATGTAAGCTCGAGGTCATTTGAATTAAGACTTTGCTAAACTACCACATTAGGAAAATAAGCAGAGTGATGGCGCAACACTGAAACTTAATTTTCGACTGTGTCTTTTATGACTCGTGCTGAACTAATTTGCTCAAGCGCACACACACACAAACATGCACTTAACGAAGTACTCACACACACAGCTAAGTGAACTACAGAATCAGAGGCCACGGAAGTGCCAGTACAATTGAGTATGCACTGCAAAAATTATATCTTAATATAATGAAGTCAACTACAAATCTACTCAATATATGTAATGTTTCTTATTTTGAGATTGTTGTAGGAATATTATAAGATTTTTCAAAAGCTAGGCTGAAGCTGAGAACTGTCGGTCCTCAGTAGCACTGTCCTAGGCAGGCTCCTTGTTTGCATTATATAACGCAAAACAGAGTGGTCCACCAATGCCGTACGGTCATATCATTGGAAAGGAGTCAGTGCAGACACAGTTGATGTGAATGATGGTAGGCGGGCAGAAAAACATTCATGTAAATGATAACACGTGGCAGGCAAGATATTAATTTGTTTGTAATTAAACGCTATCCTGCAAGCTTAAAACTGTTAAACTTACTGAAAGGAGGTGCATTTCACACCCTGCATTCAATTTATACACTAAAGAAATAATGTACTGTATATTTTACTACACATTTACTGGCCTTTTTAAACAATACATACTAACTGGTATCATCTGACAGCATTTCTACTGAACTTTCTTTGGGTCAGAAAGGATTATGGGTGACAGAAGAGCGTGAGGGATACTCCAGTGGCATCCTCAGAAACTGTTAGAATGAAAGAACCACCTTCAATGTCATAGCGTTCTAGAAAGTCCACCTAGACTGCGGCCTAGGTTTTGAAATACAGCTATTGTTTTTGTCTTGTAGTGCAATATTGCGTTATTTTATTGAACACCTTTTGTTTTATTTTTTTCTGTTTTCTGAATGAATTTTCAGTCTGAATGTTGGTAATTTTCCTTTCATTTTTAAGTGTGCTTTATAAATAATTTTGATTTGACTGTCATTCAGAGATGTTTCAGCCCCCCCTACCCCTCTCTCTGTCTCTTTCTGTGTCTTTATTGCAGAAGGCTCCTATTGTGGTCCCCTGCAGATAGCACAGGGCATTGGAGTTGATGAGATGTGTGCATATGTGTTTGCACACAGACAATGAGGGTGTGAGGTACAGGTGGGATGGCCAGTTAGAAGCCTGTATCAGACTGCTCAACGGTCATTGTGCCAGCAGCCATGCCAGATACTGATTTTACATCTGTCTGGAGTGTCAGTCCGCCTACACCAACACCACCCCCCGAAATACACACACACACACACACACACACACACACACACACACACACACACACACAGCACTGAACAGTATTCAAGCAGAATAAACAGAAATGCAACAGACAGAAAGACCTTCTTTTTAATGCACAATTACAGTTTTTTTTGCTGAATTTAACATAAAATATAAAATGTTACGTGTGCAAAAGATACCTTTATGTATTGTTTTATTTTTTCCAATATGATAACTCAAATTTAAATCTGAGTGCAAAATAAAAATACAGATCTTCAGACTTGTGCACCTTTGCTCATGTACAGTGCTGTAAAAAGTTTTTTGCCCCTCACCTGCACCAAACCTGATTTCTTCTATTTTTGCTAATTTGTCATATTTAAATGTTTCAGAACATCCATTTTAATATGAGATAAAGACAACATGAGTAAACACAAAATGCAGTTTTTAAATTATCTTTCCATTCACTGAAGATCAAGATTTTTTCAAAACCTACATACCCATGTGAAAAAGTAACTGCCCCCAAACATATTAACTAGTTCTGCCACCCTTAGCAGTAACAATTGCAATCAAATGTTTGCAATAACTTGTGATGAATCTTTTACATCGCTGTCTTTTACATCGCTGTGAATTTAATTTAATGTAATTCAGCTACATTAGAGGGTTTTCGACCATTAACTGTTCGTTTAAGGTCTTGCCACAGTATCTCTCAATGGGATTCAAGTCAGGACTCGGCCACTCCAAAACCTTAATTTTGTTTCTTTTGAGCCATTCAGAGGTGGACTTGCTTGCATGGTTTGGATTACTGTCCTGCTACATAAACCAACTGTTCTTTAGCGTTAGGTCACAAACTGATGGGCGGACATTCTCCTTCAGGATTTTCTGAGCAGAATTTATGTTTCCATCAGTTATGACAAGTCATCCAGGTCCTGCAGAAGCAAAGCAGCCCCAGACCATCACACTACCACCACCAAGTTTGACTGTGGTTTGATGTTCTTATGGTGGAAAGCAGTGTTAACTTTACGCCAGTAACGTGACCCATGTCTTATCAAAAAGTTCCATCTTTGACTAATCAGTCCACAGAATATTACCCCAAAAGTCCTGGGGGTCATCTAGATGTTTTCTGTCAAATGCGAGACACCAGGATGCCATTTACATTCAGAGTCTTTCTTATTGTGGAATCATGTACCTTAACTGAGGCAAGTGAGGCTTCCAGTTCTTTAAATGTTCGTCTGGATTCTTTTGTGACCTCCTTAGTGAGCTGTTCGATGTGCTCTTGGTGAAATTCCTGGTTCAACATTGATCCAAGTTTTCTCCATTTGTATATAATGGCTCTCACTGTGGTTTGCTGGAGTCCCAGAGCCTTAGCAATGGCTTTGGAACACTTTCCAGACAGGAGCATTTTAATGACTTTGTTTCGATCTGTACTTGAATCTCTTTAGAACATGGCATAATATGCTGCTTTTTTAAACCTTCTAGCCTTCTAGATTCAACAGGTCTGGCATTAATCATGCCTGGGTGTGGCTGGTGAAATTGAAACCAATAATTAATTGAATTTGGTTAACTGTTTGATTTAGTTGATAAGGGGGCTTTTTTCCTTCAATAAATGAAATCATCATTTAAAAACAACATTTTTTGTTGACTTGGGTTATCTTTGTCTAATATTAAAAGTAGTTTGATAATCGGAAACATTCAAGTGTGATATGCACAAAATAGAAGAAATTGGGAAGGGGCATATACTTTTTCACAGCACTGTGTTTACCATGTATTATGTAAATATACACTCTACCATTCAAAAGTTTGGAATCATATTAATAATTGCATTTATTTTATGTGATAATAATGCATACAGTGTAGATCAAATAAATAGATAACACACATATGCAAAACACACTCAAAGTGTAAGTAAATAAGTTGGTTTATGTTTACAAAACCTTTGTAGGTTTTTATTCTTATTAAACTGAAAAGCCACAGTGAAAACTAAACAAACCAAGAAATTTCCAAAAAGAAGGCAAGGGGTCCCCAAACCTTTGTTGGGGTGTGTGTTATATTCAGTCATATGCAAAAGTTTGAACACCCCGATAACATTACGTTTTGTAAATTTTCTAAGTGATAATAGACCTGAAGAATACTTAGCTTTAAATGAAGCCACCCCGACAGGCTATAGCTATGTACATAGTCCTCGCTTAAACGGTCGGGGTGGAGGCATAGCAACCATTTATACCAATACTTTAGGAATGAACCAGAAAGCAGACCGTAGTTTCTCTTCCTTTGAAATTCAGTTTCTCAATGTTAGCAATCGAGGAACAAATGAGAGCTCATTTTCGCTCATCACAATCTACAGGCCACCCGGGGCCTTACTCTGAGGTTTTACAGGAATTTACTGACCTGTTATCTAGTTTAATGACAATCTCGAATAAAATAATAATTGTTGGAGATTTTAATATCCACATAGACAAACCACAGGATCCACTAAGTAAAGCATTTGTATCTATTTTAGACTGTTTTGGCTTCACTCAAAATATTATGGGGCCTACACATTACTGTAACCACACTCTAGACTTAATATTGACCTTAGGTATAGACATTAAGCATTTGGCCATCCTTTCTCAGACCACAGCAGTGTCAGATCACTACTTAATCTCATATGAAATCAGTTTTAGTCGTAATATATGTTCATCCACACGCTATAGTGTTAAATGTACTATAACATCGTCTACACCCAATAGCTTTATTGAAAACCTTCCAGATCTTTCATCCTTAATTAGTTGTCCGTCTGAACCTACTGAATTAGATATGCGGACTAAATGTTTGGAAGACACTTTTCGCTCTACTTTAGATAATGTGGCTCCACTAAAAAGCAAAAGAATAAGGCAGAAAAGGCTCGCTCCATGGTACAGTGACCATACTCGAGCTATGAAAAAGACTGTTAGGCGATTAGAGCGTAAATGGCGGCAGACTAAACTTGAGGTTTTCCAATCTGCCTGGAAGGAGAGTCTTATAGACTATAGAAAAGCACTAAAGTCAGCACGTTCATCTCTCATCAATGATTGAAAATAACAAGAATAATCCTAGGCTACTATTCAGTACTATCTCTACATTGACTAATAATCAAGCAGCTACTGAAGCCCAGATACCATCAGCCTACAGCAGCAATGACTTCATGAACTTCTTCAATAATAAAATTGAATCGATTAGGCACAAAATTCAAAATGCGCAGCTAACAAGTGCAGTGTCCTATAATCCTAATCTAGATCTAGAGTGCAGTATAACCACTACAGAAACGCTGGAGTCTTTTACTTTACTCCAACAAACAGAGCTTGTCCAAATTATTTCATCTTCAAAAACAACAACTTGTATACTAGATCCTATTCCTACTTTACTTAAAGACGTTTTGCCAGAAATAACCAAGCCTTTTCTATCTATAATAAACTCTTCTCTCAGCCTTGGGTATGTTCCAAAATCTCTTAAATTAGGTGTAATTAAACCCCTAATAAAGAAACCTAGTCTTGACCCCTCTGAGCTATCAAACTATAGACCTATTTCAAATCTTCCCATTTTATCAAAAATTTTAGAGAAAGCCGTGGCAAAACAATTATGTTCCCATCTGCATAGAAGTAATATACATGAAAAATTTCAGTGTGGCTTCAGGCCCTCACCATAGTACTGAAACAGCGTTAGTGAAAATTGTAAATGATCTTTTATTATCCACTGACAAAGGAAACATATCCTTGCTGGTTTTACTCGATGTTAGTGCAGCTTTTGACACAATAGACCATTCCATCCTATTAGACAGGCTTGAAAAACTAGTAGGAGTGACAGGTAAAGCTCTTTCGTGGTTCAAATCTTACCTTAGTGATCGCTATGAGTTTGTTAATGTAAATGGTGAACTATCAGCTCTCACAAGAGTAAAGTATGGTGTTCCACAGGGCTCTGTCTTAGGACCCATATTATTTACCTTATATATGCTACCACTAGGTACCATCATTAGAAAACATGGCATCAGTTTCCGCTGCTATGCCGATGATACGCAATTGTATATTTCAGCTAAACCAGAGGACAAAACGTTTACTCTTAATCTCGATAGTTTCTCAACTGCACCAGGCACATCTGTAAAAAGCCTTGGTGTCACGATCGATCCCGATCTGGCCTTCGATGAGCATATTACCAATATTACCAGAATAGCTTTCCTCCACCTGCGTAACATCGCTAAGTTAAGAAATGCACTGTCACTACAGGATGCAGAAACGTTAGTTCACGCCTTCATCACGTCCAGGTTAGATTACTGTAACGCTCTGCTTTTCTGGTTGTTCCAGCCAAAACTTTAACAAGCTTCAGTTTGTCCAGAACGCTGCAGCCAGAGTTCTCACCAAAACTAGGAAATTTGACCACATTAGCCCAATTTTGTGTACCTTACATTGGTTGCCAGTTAAATTCCGCATTGAGTACAAAATTCTTCTACTGACGTATAAAGCTTTGAATGGCCTTGCTCCTCAGTACCTCAGTGACCTTATTTCCTAATATCAACCGATCACTTAGATCACAAGGTGCGGGCTCATTATTAGTACCCAGAATAAATAAAGTTACGTCAAGGGGAAGAACCTTTTCATACAACGCCCCCCAGCTTAGGAATAACCTACCAGTCTGTGTTCGGGACTCAGACACAGCCTCCATCTTTAAGTCTAGGCTAAAAACTTACCTGTATAGTCGAGCCTTTGGTTAATTTGTTTTCCTGTTAGAATAAGGCGCAGATCTGTCCTACGGTAATCTGGGAATGTTGGTTCTGAACTAACTATCTGTCCCCCTTGCATGATGTAAATAAAAAAGTGTCATAGCATTTGCACAGGCCACATTTTATGTTTTATTTTTTTCCCAATATGTTAAATTCAGCTAATAAACAGTGCATTAAAGTGTGCAGAGGTGTGTTCTCTGAAGAGGATGTATAACCTATTTTCACTTAGACAATCAACAAAACCTGTCATTTGACCAAGTGTGCCCTAACTTTTGCGTATGACTATATATGGCTACAGATATTGCATTTTCTAGATACAAACACAGAGAGAAATGTAGAGTATGTTAGTGTAGTAGTGTGTTTCAGGGCAACTCTCTTTCAGAATGACCCAGCGAGTCTCCCATAGAGCTTCCTGGGGAAAATTCAATTGAGGCCGGTGACATATTAGCATTCTGCTGATCAACGCTAAGAGAAAGTGGACAATCCACTTAACAAGCAGAAAGACTGCTGGGCCGCTCCCTCAACAACAGATAACATCACAAATGTACAGGCAGGTCACAACAGCAGATGGATCACGATACACTCGGCAGAGACACACACCACCTCGTGCCATCACGTACACAAAGGTCTTCCTCGTTTTTACTGAGAGCCATTAACAGTTTGCTGAATTACATAAGCTACAGAAGGCAGAGCTGCTTGCATTGAAAACATCCTCCTGTATTTTTCATAAGCACGTCTGCTTGGGTGTTTATGACCATATTTCATATTCCTCCCCATATTAAACAGTCCTCAACGTCGCTCTAATAATTACATGTCCAATTATGCCTAGTGCTGTGTGCACATTAGTCTCTGACATTCTTCTCCACCAACAAATCAGCATTCTAGGGCTGCACTTTCAGAGCTGGTTGACAATATTTTTTGCCAGCCTGTAAATACATTATCTGGGCTCTTGACTGTCAAACAGCATGTGTGTGTTTGTGTGTGTATGTGTGTGTGTGTGACGTGCTGTTACGATGTCCCAGAATGGACAAGCAGTGTCTGGGCCTTTGGCATGTGTGTGTGTGTATGTGCATGCATGCTGATTGGAGTAATTAAGCTCTCGCTGGATGGACTTTAACTCAGCCTCCACGGCTAATAGCCAACAAATATATAAAAGCAATAAACTAATGGTGTGAGTAATTAGGCAAAGCTGTATTTAGACGCATGAGAGAGCAGCGGGCAGCGCAGCGGAGGACAGACTGCTTCTGCTTTGTCTCATTATCAGAGACCCAGCCTTCTCTGCTAGGGAAGAGAACATGCCGGCAGAGAGAGCATGCTGTGTACGCAGGGTTGGGTGGTAACAGAATGCAGGTATTTAGAATGGGCCTGTGCTTGGTGATGGTTAACTAAGTTACCACAATGACAGTCCCCAATGACGGTAAAAACTTTTAAAAACATCGTCCATTTATTGCGTTACTCCATTTAAATCACAGCAAGATATTAATACTCCCACATGTTACATAACTGAACTTGTCCTACTTTAATAATGCAAGTATTACACCAAGATGAGACGAGCATAGATGAGATTGTTCAAGTAATGCAGCTTTGTGTGGTTAAAGTTGATTAATAATAGTTTAGAGATTAGTAACAGTTTTGTGGCCTAATTAAAGATGACAGTACACTACAACCAGTAATACCAAGCAGTGTGAATTAAGTAAAAAATACAACAGCAGTTTTTCCCATGTGACCCAAATTTTATCACATATAAAGTTCTACTGTACTACAAGGATGTGGGAGGGTTTAAGTTTGGGGTTCTGAAACATTAAGCAGAATATATGTGACATACACAGAATAATATGACATTTTTCTCCATTTGAAATGTTTAGAAATCTGTGTTGATTATAATGTCTTTTGAGGAAATCATGATTCGTGATTTGATGATGTTGATAATGCAACTGATATAAATCAGAGAGATGACAACACAGCAACCACTAAACACAAAGCCAACAGTTTAAGGACAGAACCCTGAATGACACTGTAATACATCACATAGCTACACTCTTATAAAAGATGTGTTAAAAACAACAAAATGTGGTAAAATATATGTGCCTATTTATGGATAACACATTTGGGGTTCCTTTTGTGTGTGTGTGGGTGCGTTGTTTAACTTGCTACTTTTTACAGTTTAAATCAGCAGTAGTAGCAATTTTTGTCCATCAAATGTACTGTTCTGAGGTATATTTGTTTTTATAGATAAGAGCATGACATTAGAAAAAAATCAAAAATCTATTTGAGATTACGTAACAATTTATTGAGGCAAGTGTGTGATATTAAGGCACGCAATCTACACAAAACTAAATGGTGGGTGTAAGCTTCCTTCGCTTGTTAGCTACAACTGCCTCACAGCTTCTATTCAAACTAAAGCAGTAAACCTTAGACACCAAACATGTCTTGTCTGACTGACTACATTTGAGGAAGGGGGAAATAGTGAAAATTAGATTTTTGCTAAACTATTTATTTAATGCAGTAAAATTACATACTAATGCTTATTTGACAACGTGAGATAATGTGAATATGTAATGGGCGCATTCATGCTGCTTTCTAAATGTAATGAAAGGTGACTTCAATTTATTGTTCTATTCTCAATCCCAGTCATGTTAATGATGATAATCTCATTCTATATTACTGCACAAGAGAGTATGGCACTGTGTATGATCCATGCGTCAAATCTTAGCACCCACACATGCTGGCCAACAAAGTTCATCTACATGCATTACAGTGGTCTACCAGGGATCTGAAGTGTCGGTGACAGCTTAAGAATTACATATGGAGGGAGTTCAAAAGAGACGGATTTATCGCAGCTTCCAACGGCTGCGCCACATTCTAAAGGTTGCAAATGGAACCGTTCCTCGCCATACTTTCTCTGAGCCCTTCTGGCGAATCGAAATGCAGATGGGGGGCCCTGATAGATTGATGTGTAACAGTTCACAGCATGCATGCAACCCTAGCTGTTCTCCAACGTCCATTCTTCTTACAGCTCTGGCGTGTTTTAATTTGAATGTAAGCACGAGATGTTCAGTTTAAGTGACATGTTACATCCCTATACCACAGTTTACAGGGGCCTTGACACACTCGTCCTTTAGGTCATTCAAAGACTAATCTAGATTACCAAGCACAAGCGATTTTTAAAAACAATGAGAATTTTAGTACCATATAGCAAATGTGTGCTAACATTGACATAAAACAATACATGTAATACTGTAACTTTCAATATTATGACTTGACAAATAGGTCCGATGTAGGCTATTTTTGATGAAGGTCTACTTTATTAAAACTACATTCTTAAACATAAAGGGTCCAATAGATGTTCGTTGAAGTGATTACATAGAAGAACAACTTTTGGTTCCCTAAAGAATCTTTTATTGGATGATTCTTGAAATTATTATTTTTGTAAATATGATGTGTGAGAGTGAAGTACCTTTATAAAGTTTAAAGCACCGCCAAATAATGTGGAAGTCCTATATCAATTAAAGGTTTCTCCTAGAAATGTACATACAAGCCAAGAACATTTAGGAACCTTTGTTTTTAAGAGTATAAGAAAAAAACATTCTTTATCTCCACCACAGAAACAGATTCTACTTAGCACTGAGCAACGACTGCATCTCATACAAGTGTACTGGCCTGTTTCTAAGGTTCTTTACTGGGAGTCTTTTCATCAGAAACATCAGTGTGTCTCCATTCTGTGCAGATGAACCTCCACATCCTTTATTTCCTTTTTACCAAGATCTTCAATATCCACTCTTGTGCTAGTACCATCCTCTCTGCCATCCAAGCGCGTGTTGCCTTTGGGGTAATCAGGGCACCAGGAAAAAATATGATGTCCTTTCACAATTATCCGCTTTGCGAATATTAAAGTGTCTGGCTACATAGCTGAGGTGCCTTTGATTGGTATCTTAACCTTTGACTACGCTACCAAGCCGTCGACTCCCTGCACCCCTATTGGAGGGGCTGGAATTTAATTCTGAAATGATTCGGGATAATAAGGGAGACAGATAATATATGCATGAGGGATATTACGTTTGGGCTAAATGCAGTCGGGGGGCCAGTGCGATTGGAGTTGAATAATCACGGCGAGTTATAATCGGGGTGATAGAAATACCGCACTGTCACAGTCAAGAGAGCAACTCTTAAATCACGCATGGAGAAGAGGCAGAGGAGGCGAGGGAGAGGAGCAGTGGCCAGGCCAAAGGCTGCTTTTCAGTGTCCCTTTGTTTCAACAACCACACCGCCCCTTCCAGAGCAGCCTTACGGTTTTAATTTCTCACAGACACGCAATTACAAAGGCCACAGACTGACACATGGCAAAACTCAGAGGGTGCTGATATGTCAATGTCACATCTCTCCAATGAAACGTTCATCAGAGATCCACAGACTGCTGAGGTGGGAGCGAGGGTCAAGTTAAAGTGATTGTTCAGTGAAACATCTACACTGCAAAAAAACTAAATCTTAGTAAATGAAATAATCTTATATCAATATCTTATATCTTTTTTCATCTGTGATAAGATTACTTGTCTTACAAAGCACTTACAAAGTGTAGGATTATTTTGCTTATTTTAAGAACTATATTCTTTTTTCAGTCTCACTTAGAATTTATGCCTTATTTTATTGATTTTAAGTAAGATTAAGCACAAAGACTCACTCATTAGGTTCATATGATTATTGTATCAATAGTTACAGCTATTTCACTTTTTTTAGCTAGTTAGGTCTATTTGACAGTGTTTATAGTTGTTGTCTCCTCTTATATTGTCTTATTCCAGCCATGCTATTTCATGTTATTTGAACAACTGTATAGAAGTTGGGTACTTTTATTTAACCAGAATTCTCAGAAGCTGCCTCTTTGTGGTGTATTCAGATACGGTCTGAAGTTAATAAATAATATTAGCCAGGCCCTGATAGATTGATGTTTAACAGTTCACAGCATGCATGCAGCATGCATCAGAGCTGTAAGAAGAATGGACATTGGGGAATGGCTAGGGCCATTCCTCAACGTCCATTCTTTTTACAACTCTGATGTGTCCTAATTTGAACGTAAGCAAGAGATGTTAAGTTTAAGCGATATGTTATATCCCTATACCACCGTTTAGAGGGACACCCTTATCCTTTAGGCCATTCAAAGACTAATCTTGATTACCAAGCACAAGCTTGTGTTAGAAAATAATGAGAGTTTTAGTACCATATAATAAATGTGTGCTAATACCAACAACATATATAATACTGTAAGCATCAATATTATGCCTTGACAAATAGAACCAATATAGACTACTTTTGACAAAGGTCTGGTTCTTGTTTGTTTGGTGAGCAGACTCAGCTCATGACGGTTTAATTTGAATATGAAATGTAACAATTTGAGTCTCAGGTTATTCCCTTTATCTCATCAGTTCATGAAAACAGAATGATGCCTTTACTATGTCCAAAATGCAATATTTACACATTTCTTGCTAGTTTTAAGATATTTAATGTGATGTAAAGAGTTAGATTTTATTGCTCATTTCAAGAAATCATACTAAATAAATGTTGCTTATTCCACTGGCAGATGTTCTGCTCACTACAGGCATGTATGTCTCATTTTCAACATTTTGTCCCAGTTTTTGTGAACATCTTTTTTGCAGTGTAACTTGTACAGTTTTCCCTCTGTGAATAGATTTCCTCATGTGCTTTCTAACACGCTATGACATATACTCTATAAACTTGAGGCTTAAAGATAGCCACTCCCACTGTTTTTAACTGTGTAATGTAAATTTGTCAATCTTTATAGACATTCACTGTCAGAAAAACAACTCTCTCATACCCCACCACAAACCCTCAAACAGAATACAATTAAGCTCTCTTGGACTCCCAGGCAAGGATAGCTGCGGCACCACTGGTGATCGAACTTGTGATTTCCCGATGATAGTTCCAGTGAAGGATGCCCCTACCAGCTGTATTTGGTGTAGGGGGAAAATGATGTAAATTTTGATCAACAAGCTATCGCTTTAAAGCTTCCTAATTAGATGTGTTTACTGTGAATGAAATGGATATCAGATAAATAACTCTATATTATGGATATAGCTAACCCTATATTATTGGTACAGCTTGTTCATTATCCATAGTGCTGACTTTCTAATGTAAATCACACTGTAGCATGTCATACTGCTAGTACGAACCTACAAGAAGAGCGTCACAAACACCAACATGTGACTCTTAATCAGACGATGAGAAGGCAGCATAGCTAAATGGAATATATTAAAAAGAAGAAGACAAAACAAAGCTTATCCAATAAATCATACTAACATTGTAAAGGTGATGGGGAAATGCAATTGACAGTTTTTAATTAAACCTTAACATCATACTCATACGTGGTTCTATGAATTAGCATAATGATTTCATATTTCTCTGCTGATGGTTAGGCTTCTGCTGGCGGGATCTGAACAACACTAATAAATCACGTTTGGATACTGTAATAAAGTAATAGTATCTTTCTCCCTATAATTTCAGCCCTGTCAAGAGCATTTGCTGAATTCTAGAAAATACTAGACACTGTCTGCAGAGGTTTGTTTCTAGGGTTTTGTAATGATCGCGGTAAGAAGTCCTAATTTCTTTTTCCTGAACTGCTGTGTTTTATTTGGATTCATTTTCATACTACAAGAAAGACACAAGCAAAGAAATTGGTTCTAATGGTAGGAATAGTTAAGATTCGAGTCATGGGCAGCATTTTAAGGTAAACCATATATCATACTACAAAAATACAAACTCAATTCCAAAAAATTGGGACAGTATGTGAAATTCCAATCAAAACAGAAAGCAGTGATTAGTAAACTCTGTTTGACCTGTATTAAATTGAAAACAGTAGGAAAACATGATTCTTGATTTGTTACCTGAACTTCATTGTTTTTTGTAAACATATGCTCATTCCAAATTTCATGCCTGCAAACAGTCCAAATTAGTTGGGACAAGATATCAATTTTCACTTTTTTTTTCTAAATAATACAGTTCTGGACTGCAGGCAGGCCAGTCCAACACTTGCATCCTCTAATTGTGCAGCCATGCTGTTGTAGTTTATACAGAATATGGCTTGGTGTTGGCATGTTCAAATAAGCATGGAAATCCCTGAAAATGATGGCTAAAAGGCATTATGTGCTGCTCCAAAATGTGTTCAGTATCAATGGTGCCCTCACAGCCGTACAGGTAACCCCCTAAAACCCTCCACACCGTGATAGACCCTGGCTTTTGAACTTTACACTGGTAACAATCTGGATGGTCCGTTTCTTCTTTGGAGTGGATAACATGATCTGTTATTTCCATAAATACTTTGGAGAGTTTGACTTGTCAGAGCACAATACACTGGGCATCAGTTCAACTCAGATGAGCTCGAGTGCAGAACAGTGGGTGAATTCCACTGCGAACCACATAGTCTTGATGTGCATTTGTGGATGAAGGGACAAACAATGTTTATTAACCCCTTAAAAGACCAGGGCCAGCTGGCAGGCCCAAAGTTTTATTACACACTTCTATACCTTAAGGATAGCTTCAGTTTGCACTTTAGTCCCTGTAGTTACTGAATAATAAGCCTTAGTATGTAATAAGCCTGAGATTTTAGGGGGTTAACCCCTCAAATGGAAAGGACCTACTGACGGGTCCAAACTTTTGATACACACTTCTATAACCTAAGAATAACTCAGCCAGTTTGCACTGTACTCCATGTATTTACTGACTAATAAACCTTAGTATGTAATAAGCCTGGGATTTTAACAACGGTTTGTCAAATATTCCCAAATTCATCACAGCAACATTGCGGTTTTTGATGCAATGTCATCAGAAGAGTCACAAATTCACAGGAAATCATTTGTGATTTTTCAGCCATTTCCTTTACGCACACAGATTTTTCCAGATTACTTGAATGTTTTGATGATAATATGTACTGTAGATAGTGAAATATCCAAAATCCTGGGAAACCTAGGCTGAGGAATGCTGTTTTTATTTAATAACTGTTGGATGTTTTGGCGTTGGATTTTGTCCTTGCTCATAAAGGACTCAGCCTTTCCTGGATGCTCTTTTTGTATCCAAGCATGATTACATTGCCTGTTTAAGATTTTCTTTGAACATTTCACAATGTTCCTAGTCTTAAATTACTCCTGTCCCAACTTTTTTAGAACATGATTCAGGCATCAATTTTAGAATGAGTGTATAGTTACACAATGCAGTTGATATGGTAAAACATTACATATCTTTTCTCTATACTGTTTTCATTCAAATACAGGTCCAAATAAATTTCTAAATGATTGTTGTCTGTTTTTATTTCCATTTTACCTACTATTCCAACTTTCTTGGAATGGGTTTATAGTCAAAGTGGTAAAAACAGAATAGAAGCCACCTAATAGCTTGAATTTTGTCCATTCTTTCATCTGCAATACTTTCTGTAAGGTTCCAGTCACCACCACTGTGAACAATTCTTACTCATAAGGTTTCTCTAGAACAAATAAGCAAGGTTGTTTACAATATGTTTACAATGTGGTGCATTTGAGGTGTGTGTGTGTGTGTCTGTGTGTGTGTGTGTGTGTGTGTGTGTGTGTGTGTTGAATCAGTGTATGTTTGCACAGTGCTACCTGGTAGGGCATAAGCTTCCATGAATTGTTAGCTACATTAGCATTGTAGCTCCACATAAACAGTATGTAACACGATGCATTAAAAAAGCTAAACAAGCAAACTTTAGACGCCACACTTGTTTTTGTTGATAGATTACTTTTGGAGTAAGGGTAAAATGATATTGACTTTTTTGCCAGAATATCGCTTTAACATACAACTCACAGACTGTCTGTGAGTATTCCTAGATAGTAGCCTTCAAGACACAAATAATCATTTCAGCGTATGATGAGGGCTTTCTGATTATAACCATAGGGGTGATGTAACACATGCATATGGTAATGATCCTCTCACATGAACCTGCCTTTGTAGTCCCGGACCGAAGCGAGCGGTGGCCACGGCGACTTCAGCCTTTGATTGTTCTCTATGAAATTCTCCCCTCTCCTTCTAGCCTGTCTCCTTTTCTTTCCTTCTCCCTCTTTGGCGCCTTTTGTTCTCCTTGCGCCTATTTATCACAGTGTGAAGGTTGAAAGAGATATTATTAATCCTGCGGAATGAAGGCAGGGTTAGCGGCATGGATCGCATTGTGAGAGGGGTAATGATAGGAAGACGTGCTTGGCCAGTGGCCTGTGCGGGCTTGATGAATGGGGATGGGGGGCGAAGTGAGTGGCGTTGGGTGGCGGGCCGCTGGGCCGTGGAACACCCCCCCCCACAACCCACCTCCAACACACACCCACCCACCTGGCACTCCATCCCAGACCAGTATGCGAGGAGAGGAGGATGCACCACACTAATACATACACATTTCTCTCTTTGTCTCACTCTCTATCTACTCTACATGACAAATTCTGAACCGTATTCATTCTGTTTCCACTGCTCTTCAACTTCTCACCAACCTCTCTCATCCTCTACTCTTCTACTAATCCCATCCTTTTTTCATTTACCTTCAGGTTTAACCCCTTAAACTCCATATATGGGCTCATACTTAATTTCCTCACTCATAAAACTATTTCACTTCTAAGTGAATTTAATCAGAGCTATTATTATTACTGAATAATCAGCCTACAGTTGGGAAATTCCACCAATTTTTCAAAATCCCTGCATAATTCAGTCACTAAGATGCAAATACGAAGTCAGAGTCTTTGATGCGAAAATATACATTGTAGAGAGTCAGATGTTGATTACAGTGGAACCAGGGTTTGAAATTCTGAATTCTGAATATTTTATGTGTAATATGGATTGTCATCTGTAATAACTTTCTATAAGGCAGCTTTTAAAGGTATTAAAATATGTTCCTATCAGCACCACTGTGAAAAATTGTGACGCACAAGATTTCTCCAACAATTTCATATTAAACCTCTCATTTTTTTACATCTTGCTAACTATGCAGAAATGTAGAAATATTGGTGTAATTTTTAGGGCTTAAACTAATCAAGTTACATATTGCCTTAATTAAATAACTAATATGGATGTCTGATACTGATACTGCTTTCCTGTTCACCTGCTTTGGAATCATGCAGATAAAGCCAAGCTCACTGGCAGTGAAGCCACTTGATAAATTTTCAGCACGAGGGAACATGATGGTTTCACACACTGGCCTTTTAAACACACTGTCATGAGCTGACGTGCCAGGCCCAGGACGATGACAGCTCTGACAATGCAACAAGCCAATCAAGCCAGCTCTATTACTCTAAGTGTCATCTCCATGGAAAGCTCTCACCACTCTACGACACTAACCCACCACCCACCCCCCACTCCTCTACTGGGCTACTGGAATACCTTAACCCAGCTTCTGCTACTGCTGCCATGTACTGTCCATTATGTTCCTTTCATATACACTTCCAGTTGTAAAAGAAGGAAAGTGCAGTTTAAACACTGAGTTCACTGAAGGTTATGTCTTAAAAGGATTGTTGTTTTTGGTGGTTTTCCAATAAGACAGGGTTTTTACTTTGCTCGTAGTATAGTTCATGCTGGGCTTGGTAATCACTTGTTGAGCCAAATAAGGCCACAGAAAACACACAATTGTTCAGTGCATCAGGTGCACAGGACTCTGCTCTACTAATTATGAAGAATTTAAAATGTAAAATAAACAGCTGTGCAGTCTATTACACATTTAAGTCACTGGACAACAGGGGTGGGGAAAATAAACAATTCTTCATGCACTGTGATTGGCATTTGGTAAGAGCCCTCTCTGTAGCCCTCTCTTTCCCACTTTTGTTCATATCAGAACACTATTTAGCGCGTGAGCAGCTAGGCTTCAGCCTGCACTACTATGAATGGTTAGAAGGGTCAGACTAGAAAAATGCCTTAACAGCATTAAGAAAATTTATTGGCGTTAATCATTAACACATTCACTTTAATAGCACTAGTTTAAACCTTTTAGGTGGAGAAACATGTACACCAAAGCCTGTAGATGTAACAAGCATGCCATGTGTAGGCCACATTCAAATTCAACCAAGCTAATGCTACTCAGCTTAGGTTACACAAATAAAAAATCAAGATGCACTGAATTGAAACAATTTTGTTTGCCACTGTGTTTTGACTAAAATATTGCACATACTTACGTCCAGTCTGTCTCTGACTTTTCAGCCTCATTATGGCCTTTACTAGCTTTGGCACTTATGTTCTAAGTAGATCTACTTTTTTGATAAATAATTTCTAATGCTGAAAGACAACAGCAATGCACTTCAGACACCACATCAGCGCTAAATCTTTCGCTGGATCATTTGCACACAAACTAATGATGCAAAGGCAACTGTACAAAAACCATAGCAGGTAGTTGTTCTGCAGAGACTCAAACCATTTTATTATATATAATTAACTAAAATATTTAATTATAATTCCAGTTTTATAGTTAATATTTTGCCTGCCTCACAATACACCGATCTCTTCTCATATTTATACTAACACCATGATGAAAGGCTTCTAACTTAAGTAGTCATTGATGTTCATGGATTAAACTCTCATTTTCACTGTGATAAGGTCCAAACAGTACTTACTGGTCTTCACTGTAACAGTAACTGATTTTCAAAATTCTGTTTCTCATTGTTACTGTGATGGGCCTCTAACAGTAGTCATTAGTTATCACTGGTTAATTTAAAGACTTTTATCCAGTGTCAGGCTTCTTTCTTTTTTCTTTTTCTCTTTATTCAATATTGTGTATTAACTGTAAAATCTTTTCCTCACATATTGCTGTTGTTGTGTTATTGTTTTGCTATCCAGTGTCGACCTGAGGAGGATGGGTTCCCTTTTTGAGTCTTGGTTCCTCTCAAGGTTCCTTTCTCTTGCCCTTAGGGAGATTTTCTTTGACAATGTTGTCCTTGGCTTGCCCTTGCCTTTTCTGTGACGATGCCTGTTTTAAAAAGCTCTATATAAATAAACTTTTTCTTGACTTTGTGACTTCAACTACTCTTACTTCCCTGAGAGAGGGGACAATGTACAATTGTCAAATGTTCAGCCTATATTGTTCTCTAAATACAGCTTAAAGCTCCCCAAATTAAGGCTGCCATTATGCACCATAACCTCATAGTCACTGTCTAATTTTGAATCCAAAACAACAAAAAATGCACAGTACAACGTTACTAGACATTAATATTGTTATTATATAATTATAGATTATATTATTATATTACATTATAATTGTGTCATTATAAAACACTGACATAAAAAATACTGTATGTCCACTCATGATGACCCTAATCCAGAAGCCACCTCAACTAAGAGAAATGAGTAATTAACTCAGGCTAGTGTGTTTAAAAAGGAGTGGGGGGGGGGCAACTAAACACTATGAATCATTACTCCCCTTCTACTTTGGAAACAATAATAGATTAGCATAGATTTAATATCATACTATACATCATGGTATTATTGCTGGATGACAGGTGTAATTGAAAAACACTCATTAGAGCTGTGGGGGGTGTTTCATTCAGAGTCTGAGCCCTCCAGGAGGGACTGGCCAGATCATTCGTCTTTACTGAGCAAATCATAGAACACAGAATGATACATGGACCTAAACTGGTCTATCTTATAATCATAATCCAAAGATGACAAGTCAGGTTTGTGAAAGCTTGTAACCAATTCCATGATGCTAAAAGAAGGTAAAAAGTACATTCCTTTTGCCATTCTACCTGCCATCTTCTCCTAGTCTTTAGACTTTCCTGTCTATTCTTGCAGCTTGTTGTTACCCCTAGCTCGCTAACAACAGGAAAAATGTCCAGAACTGAAACTCGGTTCAGACTCCCACAGGGGCCAGAATGCTAACTATATAACACGTTGCCCTCTGGAGTTCTGGTCGAGCGACGTTATTACCCATTTCCTGTCCTCATTCAGTGCTGTCACCAGCGTGCAGATATTTTAACCTGTGGCTGGCTGTGTTTGTGCCTGCGGCCCTGCCTCCATCTCGTCCTTAGTGTGGCTTTCAAATGAGTGTGGAACTTTTTGGACTACGATGCCACAGATAGTTCTAACTCTGAACTTTGAAACTGTGATGACTAACATCCTGCAGAGCATCTTGTATGTACTTGAATTAATTTTGCAAAAAAAAATCTGAATAATGATCATATACAGTGGGAAACAGGTACTTAGACACTTTTGTTTTTATAATTTAATATACTCCTTGCACATATATCACTTTGTGCTTTTTTTGTTTGCAAAGCCATTGTTGACAGCAGCTTTGAGATTTTTTGATTAGCTTTTTGCAAAATTATAGTTCAATTTTGACAGTTCAATCTCTCTTGGCAAACCTTCAATTTCCCAAAGTTACAGGAGTCCTCCTGATGGACTTATAAGTGGGTAGCGCTGTCACCTCACAGCAGAAAGGGCCTGGGTTTGATTCCATGGCTGGGCAACCAGGGTCCTTTCTGTGTGGAGTTTGCATGTTCTCCCTATGTTTGGATGGGTTTCCTTCCACAGTCTGAAGACATGCAGTCAGGCCCACTGGATGCACTAAATTGCCTTTAGGTGTGAAAGTGTGTGTGTGGTTGTATATGTCTGTCTGCCCTGCGATGGACTGGTGACCTGTCCAGGGTGTATCCTGCCTTCCACCCAATGGCCACTGGGATGGGCTCCAGGACCCCCCGACCCCATGACCCAGAAGGATAAGTGGTTTAGGAAATGTGTGTGTTGGTTGTATGTTTGGAGTCCTAATAGGTTGCAGTACATTGTTCCATTCATTCTACACATTTCCTTTAATCATGTATAATGCCCCAACACTGCTTGCAGTAAAGTAGCCCCATACCATTATGCTCCCACCACCATACTTCACTGTGGGTATGGTGTTCCTGGGATCCTTCTTTCTCCAAGCATGAAAAACTGAACTATTATTATTAAAAATATTACTATTTTTGTTCTGACTGACCAGAGTGCATTGTTCCAAACTATAGATGTGGAAATGATTACAGTGCAGTGCCTTCTGCTTTCAGCTTGCTCTGCAACTCTTCTGAGTGACTGCCCACTTCTCTCTTACTCTCCTTATCATTAGTCTGTGAGCACATTGTGAAATCTTGTGGAGCACACCTGTGCAGGGACAGTTAGTTATGGTTCCATCAACTTGCATGTTATTAAACCATGTACTAAAAGGTATGTTTAAGGTCTTCAAGGTGGCTCTGTAACTTTTTCCTTTCAACTGTTGTTTAATAATGCTGTTCCTGAGAATTTTAGAAAACTTCACCATGATAACTACTTTTGCGTGAAATCCTTACAACCAATGGCAACGTCTTTCTTTTCAATGTAGTGTCTGAATGCCTTTTTCCTTAACAATTTCATTCTTTAAACATATGCTTTATTCATATTTCTAAGTACAGAAATACATTAAATAATAAAAATAAAATAATAAATGATAAAAACAAAAGTGCCTGAATACTGTTGCCCCTCACTGCAGGCTCAGTTATTAAGAATATCCACCATCTTCACAAACACAACCAACTGCCTTAGACAGCAGCTGCTCTCGCTTTAACTACGGGGTTGAATAGTGCACACTAACCTATCTGGAGTTGCAAAAGTGCACGATTTCAGATGCAGCCTTGGTCTTCCTTAAGAAGTAATACGTCACTCCGCTTCAATGCTTAAGCCCTCAGCGGCCAATAGCCAGATGCTTTTTAAGTAACTGCAGTGTAATAATTATTTTGAGGAATTGGGCTGCTTGGGACGGAAGGTGTCATCGCGCCTTTATCCATGACCTGCCCTCCATCACGCTAAAAGCACTGTCTGTGCAAAGTGGCTGCCCATTTCATTAAGGAGGTAATACTTCAGTGGCAAAAAAAGTTATTTTATACACTGAATATCCGTCAGCTTGTCCATTAGCGCGCCTCTCACGGTGACTTTTTTGCACAGAGGGATCTGGGAGCATCTCATTTGAGCTATGCTGACAACCTCAGAATTGAGGCCTGTGATCTTATAGCTAACAAGCATTCTCCGTGTCAAATTGAAAGAGAAAACTCACCTTTAAAAAAAGGGGAACGGGTGGAAAAAATGAACAGTCGACGTCTGATCATTGCAAACAAGGCTTTATTTGATCCGGTTTCAAAGGTATGAACTTAGACAAACACTGATCAATAGCGAAGCGTGTCACCACCCAAATGTTGTTATGTTAATACCACCTCATCTCACAGCAAACTCAGATGGAAAAACAAGTCTTTTCACCACCAGCAAGTTGTGAGAGATTCATGGCTTTTTAAAGACAGCCACAGCAGAGGCCACACTGTGACAAACAGACATTTAGTCCATGTCTGAAGCTACGTCCTGTTCACTACACAGTGCACTATCTTGGGAGTCTGCTGTAGTAGTGTCCGAAAATATAATGATGAATACCCAGTGCACTTTTACAATCCCACAATGCACTGCAATAGGATCTGTACAAACTATGTATCCAAGCAGACACAGAACACATATGCACTGTGCACTGTGTTTGTGCCAAGGAATGTGGCTACTTTAACAGAGTGACAAGCAGAACCTGTGTAGTGTAACAACATAAAACAGTTTGCTTGAATCACAAATTCTGTTTGTGTTGGCCCAGACCCTAAACGATATCTTACCAAGTAAAATCTGCTTATATATAGTCAATATTTCTAAGATTTCTCATTTTGAGATTGTTGTAACAATGTTATAATACGTAACTCATTTACAGACGTTTTACTTGTTTTAAGTCATATTATCTAGTTCTATTGGCTGATATTTCTCATTGTTTCAAGTGCTATTTCTTGAATCAATCTAAATTATCTGTATTGTGCCTTCAAACAAGTATGTTATCTGACAACAGAATAAGACAATTTCACTGGATACAATTACTTAAAACTCTTAAAATGAGAAATTAGCTGCACAATATTCTTACAACACTCTCAGAATTAGAAATATTAGATATATTGAATAGTTTTCACTTGCCAAGACACCATTTCTTGCAGAGAAGTATTCCGTACCCAGAAACACACCAAGGTGTTTTAAGTTAGGGGTGCTGAAATTTTAAGCAGCATGTATGTGACGTGAGCAATGGACATCATGCAAAATGATGAACAACAAACTTCACTAACTTTATGCAAATGAGCTAAGTGGTGACCAATCAGATTGTTGATATGTTGTGCAGTAACTGACTGTTGACTAACACTTAACAATTAATAACACCATCATCTAAAAACACCATTACATTAAATGAAAAAACAGTATTAGGCTGCTTTGGGTCTCGGAACAGAACAGAAAGTAGCCAGTCGTTCTTGAGCAGTTCTCCACTCTTAAACAAGCACAAGCTATTCTCTATGCCTTACTATCCTTAAACGATTACAAAGTTCAGAAGTTTTATTATTATTATTATTATTATTGTTATTATTAGTATTAGTATTAGTATTACTAGTTACAATCCTGAAATCTAGGGGTACCACTAGCATCCCCACTTCCGGCGCAAGCCCTCACAAGCTGGATCAGGTGTGGCAGAGCTGGGAATACCTCAAAATGTGCAGGGTAGCGGATCCCCTGGACAGGAATTTAGAACCACTGTTCTATGTAGTACTCCTGATTTTCTTATATAGAGAACAGTGATTAGCAGACCATTGTGTACAGGGCTAAGAGCTTGGTCCTTCCCAGCCTGTCCGAATAGACCAATCCTTCACAAACTGGCCCTTCGCTGGGTGGGGAACGAAGGGTGCAGAGTGCAGGGCGTCTGGCGGCATGCAGAGGCTCCATCAGAGGCCCCTGCGCCTGTACTGGAGCTGCGAGTGACAGTGCATGGCTCAGACTGATTATGCCTCCACTTCCCCCCTCTCGCGCACTGCAGCATGTGATTTGGGGGGCCAGCGATCAGTGTATGAATGTGGCGGGAGGCTGTGCCAGCTTGTCAGAACATTAGGGGCGCTAATGGAAAAGCACCCCCTCATACACACACACATACACACGCCACCCTGCGACACTCATACCGAGAACAGCATTACTGCGGCCTGTCACACTCCGCTGGCCACTAAACTAATGGGGCAGCGACTGAGAGACAAGGGGGAAAGAGAGAGAGAGGGAGAGAAAGAGTACTAGATGCAGAAAAATAGTTGCGGAAGAGAAAGGAGAGAGAGAGAGACAGACTGATGGAGACAGAGAGGAAGAGAAGCGAGAAAGGGCTGGGGAAGATGGAATGGGAACCAGCATACAAATGAGGGGAACACTAAAGTGGAAGGGGGAAGAAGAATATAAGGAGGAAGGAGAGAGAGAGAGAGAAAGAGAGAGAGGGAGAGAGAGGGGCTCATTATTTAGCAGTGAGTGACGTGGCAGGGCTATGGGCCGCTGATGAGCGTGATGCCCCGTTGGCACAAACGCATCGCCTGAATTGCAGCCCTGCCACCTCATTCCCCCAAAAATCCAGCAGGCAAACAAGCCGTCCCCCTGGGGGAAGAGACGCTCAGACCCTCAGCGTGTGGCAGCTGCTGACACTACGGCATGGCACACACACCCAGATGCGACGGGCCAGCCGGCGGGCACAGCCCGACATTATTATCTCCACTCTTATCTCTCCATGTAAATATGTATTTTGTTTTTGCAATACGTGCTATCCAGGAGGTTGCAGCATGCTCGAAACCCGGACACATGTAAATAGCGAAAGTTTGTCCAACTTGTCTCAGGCTAACGCGACCGCTGAGGTGTCAGGGGAGGCACAGGGGTAGCTATCAGGTGGAGCAGCTGCTGCTTGGGAGGCTCGTGACTTGCCTTTGAATGGAGACCTCTCCTCTCCTCAGAGCGTCGCAGGGTCAGGAAACACCACCAAAGACCCTTTTTGAAGACTCCAGCACTTGCTCCCTTTCTGACCCTGCAACTACAGCACTGGTTCCTAACCCTGGTCCTGAAGGACCTCTTGGCCTACACATTTGAGTGTTTTTCTGCTTTAGCACAAGAAAGAAAGGACAGAATGTTTGCCACTGACCACTTGGTGATGCTTGGTCCAAGGTGACCTCTACAAGTTGGTAGTTATATTGGCAAATGGCAATGTTCATTCCAGTCATCATTTTTTCCATAAAAAGAAGTGCTTTACAAATGGGAAAATAGTGCAACAGTACTCCAGGCCCAGGATTTCTTAAGAAGCAATGAGTCAGCAATGCATCCTGCTTGGGCTGTCATTGATCAATAGCCATGCGCTTCCTAAGTAAATGTGCTATAACAATTAATGAACCACAGTCTTCGATGGTGCAGAGTTGATGCAGACAACTTGCTCGGGCTTGCAACTGGCAACTCCTAAGAGCTGGTACTCGTAGTGACAACCAGCCCACTTCATTTGGCCACCATCTTTTCCAAAAACCAGCCTTAGAGATGGCCATATCTGTTACAAGAGTAGACTCCCCCGTTACATCTGTCCTTCACATACAAGCAGAACCTGCTACTGCACCACCAGACGCATCTTCACCACACTGCACAAACTCATCAAAGATGACAAAAAAGCATTTTGCCCCTGCTGGGCACACACACACACAAAGAAGTGTGGCTAGTCAGGCCACAAACGGCAGTCCCCTTCTACCTCTGTTCGATCTCTTTCATCCTCTCCCCTCTTGGCAAACAGAACACTGTCCCAGAAAAGCCTTTTTCACTGGCGCTCTCTCTGGCAATCGCTTTATTGCGCCTTATCAGGGAATATGAAACTGTGTTGCATGACATCTCACAGTAAGCTGAATAGATATGCCAATTCTTTCTTTTTTTCCCACAGCCGGCCGATTTGACAAGCTAGACTGCCCCTCTTGAAAAGCATCAGTCAAGCGCGCCGCTGTCACCCTGGCTTTTCTCCCCGGCTAGCCGTCTCCCTGCTTTTCTCCTCCCGTTCTCCATCTCCTTCTCCTGGCAATCTGTAAGCTTCGCCTCTTCTGGATTGAAAGGCGACAGAAAGAGTGAAAGGGAAGAAGGGAGGGGGGAGGCACTGTCCAAAAAAGAGGGTGCGAGTAAAGGGGGTGGCGGATGGGGGACGATTTAAGTATTGGAAATATAAAATGATAAGAAGGATATATGGAAGCTGGCAGAGATAACACTGTGGATATTGTAAGGGGAAATGGGAAGGAGAAGTGAGGGGGAGAGAGAGAGAGTGAGGGAGAGAGAAAAGGTGCTAAAGAGATTGAAGCCATAAGCTCCAGGTTGAGGAGATGACACCAGCACTAATACGAGTGTTTAAATATTTGATGCTCCGGGATAAAAGAGGATCGCCTTTGAACGGGATTGAGTGTCTGCAGGAGAATCTATTACGGAAAATCGGCCGTGATTTGACAGCGGCACGGCGGCCTTGTGTGTTATTCCTCAGTAGCTCCCGCAATCTTCTTCTCTCCTTTCCACTTAAACGTTTCTCTGCTCTGCTTCAGCAAATGCTGATTATCCTCTCCTTTGGCAGAGGCAGGCTTGAGACGGCAAAGAGAGAGACTTCAGGAGAGGGAAGAGCAATATCAAAATGGAAAGAGCAGAATGAAAGGCTAATTCATCAGTGTGATTTCTGTCAGTATAACAGCATGTAACGGTCTTTAGTACAATGGTATTAAAAAGATAAGACGCTAACCTGATTTTGTTGAAATTGCAATAGTTATATAGTGAAGCTAATACCAACGAAACTGTAGTTGATCACGAAACTCACCCCCATCCTACACATCAGTAGGGATGAGTTTTTCTCTCCTGAATTTTGATTCTCATGCCTAAACTTAGGATCTCAGACACGAAGTACTGATCCAATATTTGATTAATAAAAATCTAAAAGTCTGAAAAAGTTATGTACTAAAGCCGGGTTTTATTCTGATGCGGTCATGCTTTGTTAATAAGGAATTTTATTTTGACACACTGCAACATCTGTAGAGAAACACATGGAGCATTTCACACTTGTTTCATCTCTTTAAACAAACAAGTTTGCCTTCCATTTTAGAGTGACTGAGTCTAAAAACAAATGCAAAGGTTTGAACACCGCCACCACATCCCCCTTGTCAAATTACATGCCTGGTTGATTTCCTTAGCAAAAATAATTTAACACATCCTCTACAGGGAGCACTTAAATACGGTACCTTTCTCCAAATTTAAGTGCACAATTTCTATTTAATAGAAAATAAAACAAAAAACAGAAAATTTGTCATAAATTTTGCAAAGGCCACATTTTAGTTTTTTTCTCTAATGTATTAAATTCAGCAAATGAACAAAAATTGTGCATTAAAATGTGTGTTCTCTGAAGAGTATGTGCACATAATTTTACTTAGAAAAACGAAAAAGGTGTAATTTATACCTGATCCTTTTACCAAGGTCAGTACTGGTGCCGATACCGATCCAGTATATCAGTATATCACTGATTCAGTATATCAGTTTATCAGTATATCAGTATATTGTGCACTGCTACCAATCATTGTACACTTTTTGTACATTGCTTTATGTGTATTCCCATGTATTTCCAATTGTCATATACAACTGAAAATAAGGTTGTCTAATGTTGCATGATGTGACATTGTGCTGTGCAGTTTTACCCATGTTGATGAGAAAACACAGATCATGTTACGTTATGTTCCTGTTACGGAGCTGCCGGGAACTTTGGGCAACAAGCTAAACGATGCATTTTCCTTTTCACCTGAACTTGATTGAGACCATGGCCTGGTCTGGTGTGTGACTGACGTTGGTCCGTGGTCAACCTTTACCTCCATGAAATGAGGCCACTGGTCTGCAGATTGCAGGTGCTACCCCTTGTCAAGCAGTCATGGCCTTATGTGGTCCAGAGTTGAACGATGGCATTGACTTCAATTTCTACCTGGAATACATCGACACTGCACCCTCTCTGGACAGACTGCTTTGCCCTCTCAAACAGAGCCAAGCGGCATGTTCAGGTCTCCCACCAGGTTTCACACATGGGGCAAGGTTATCATGAATTACATGATTTTAATCTGGCTTATATATATACGAATTACAACCTGAGCCTCAGTCTCCCTCAGCCTCTGCTTCTGCAACAGTCGTTGCGGATTTTGATGCAACTAAATGCATCTGTTTAGTCCCTCAGTTTCGGGAGTCTGAAGTAGATTCGTATTTTAGTGCATTTGCGCGTGTTGCTACAGCTTGACGGTGGCCAAAAGATGTTTGGTCTCTGTTGCTGCAGTGTAAGTTAATTGGAAAGGCTCAGGAAGCATGTACTGCTTTGCCCATTGGTCAAAGTATGGATTATGATTGTGTAAAAGCCGCTGTTTTGCGTGCATATGAGTTGCTTCCTGAAGCTTATAGACAAAAGTTTCGTGCTCATGCAAAAACCTCCAGCCATACCTATGTAGAATTCGCTCGTAATTAATATTACTAGAAGAGGTTAAATGTTGTTTGCCAGAGAGAATCGTTGTTCATCTAAATGAGCAAAGGGTCACTTCGCTGTGTGATGCTGCTGTCTTAGTTGACGAATTTGTTTTGACTCATAAATGCTCGTTTTTTCCGTTGTCAGCACGCAGGGACTCTGTTGCGATGTCACTGTCTGCTGACCGGTGGTCGAAATTCATCCCAGGGTTTTGGTGTTAGTCCTATTCAGCCTGGCTCTGAGGAGTCGCGTCAGCGCTATTGTTGCCATGGAGTAGGACATTTGATTGCAAATTGTCCCGTCTTGGCAAAGAAGGAGCGGAGGAAGTTGTCTCCGCCTCGTAAAAGTGTAGCCCTGGTTCAAACCGTTTTCAGCGGGGATGATTTGGGTTTTAGTTCTGTAAGACTGAAGCCTGATTGTGTTTATGACCCTTTCGTTTAGGAGGGCTTCGTTTCTCTCTCTGAAGGTGATGACAAGCAGCATGTTAAAATTTTGCGAGATACCGGAGCAGCCCAATCTTTGATACTTGTTGATGTTTTGCCTTTTTGTGATGCTACTTATTGTGGTTCGGATGTGTTAATTGAGGGGGTTGGGATGGGATATGGTAAGGCTCCACTGCATTCTGTATTTCTGTCGTCTGATTTGGTTTCCGGGTTTGTATGAGTGGCTGTTTGTTCTAAATTGTTGGTACCTGGGGTTTCGTTTATTCTTGGCAATGACCTCGCTGGTAGGAAAGTGTTTCCTGTTCCTGAGGTCATTGTAAATCCTATCCAGGTGGAGCCACTGGGTTTCAGTCCTTCTGAACTGATTTTTGCACACTCCTTTCACGGTCCTTTGAGATTGCTGAAGGAACAATTCCTCTCTGATCAGCAAAGACCGAGAAACAATGTCTTGGATTATGTTAACTCCTTCCCGAGAACGCTTACATAGAGTTTGTTCCATGGCTAAAGATGCGTTGCTAACTTCACAACGAAAAATGAAAAACCGCTATGATTGGAAGTCTGTTCCTAGGGGTTTCCAGTTAGGTGACCAAGTTTTGGCTCTGTTACCAATTTCAGGAGCTGCATTGCAAGCTAAATTTGCAGGCACTTATGAGATAGTGAGAAAATTAAGCGAAACAGATTGTCATACGCACTCCAGATAAAAGACGTAAACTCCGGGTTTGTCACATCAATATGCCGAAGCGCTATATTCCTCGTGAGGCTGCGTTTGCGCACCCGATGGGTGAGGAAAAATGCGTTGCTGCAGTTTCTGTTTCGACGCCTGTTACTATTGCTGCATATGATGCTGCGGAAGATCGTTTGACAATGCGAAATGTTTCTATGTGCTCAAGACTTCAAAATTCTGAGATTCTGGCAGACTTATGTACAAAGGTTACGGCACATTTAGGTTATGTTTGATTATGTTTGAGTGTGTTCCAAGTAGAGGATGTGTTAGCTTATTTTCACTTTAAAAATCAACAAAATATGCAATTTTGACCAGTGGTGTACGCAATTGTAAATATTGTATCTATACTATACATCCTGTGTAAAGGTATTATACGTTTATGTAGATCACATTATATATTCAGAGATCTACTGGAATGTATGTTCTGCTAGTGGCTGTAAAATCACTGAATGGCCCTGCCCAAAAAGCCAGAAGAAGTTCAGCAGCAGTGCAGTCTCAGTAAGAACAGGTGCACTGAGGCTGCTTAGTGAGTGAGTGTGAGATTATACACTGCCACACACACTCCATAATGAACCACACACACTCCATAATGCACCTATCCTGCCTCTCCCCTCCCTCGCCCCCTGACACAAGATTAGGGTGCAATGTGCACACACACACACAACACCCCACACCCACAACATCCCCCAACATACACACACACACCTGCAAGACAGACGTGAATGTTGTGTTTCATGTCGCCACTGTGTCTTGTCACATTTCCCTCTTGTCTGCCACAAGCTTGGGTGATGCCCTCCCAAATCCCCCCCTCCCCAGCTTTCCACACACACACACATCTGACATGTAAGTGGCCTCGTCTGCAGCCGATCAATAGCTGCTGGCACTTCCTTCCCCAACCCAGGAAAAAACAATTAAAACCCATCGATCCTCATGCCGGTCCCCCCTGCCATGAATATGCAGGAGCTTCTCCTTGACCTTCAAAGCTCAGGGAAAGCCAGGTGACTTCATTCTTCATGCCACTGCCACTGCATTCACCACTTCTCCCTTCACACCCTCCTCTCCCCTCTGTGTATGTTCTTCTTTTTATGGCCATATGCAGTCCTTCTTTTTTTCCCCCCAGAGCTGGCTTTAAATCTCTCTGAGCAGTACACAATGCACACAAACACACACACACACACATACACACGAGCTGGCCTTTTATTGTGTTTCTCTGTCACATCGTCACATTTGTCAGATGCCTCTCTTGCATGAAGCCTGCTTGCTCATTACTGCACTGCCAGAATGTGCGTCAACTGCTAAAGAAAGCTCTCTGTCTCTCTCTCACTCACTCACTCTCTCTCTCTCTCGAGTTGTGTGCGAGCGTGGGAGAGCCGGACTCAATACAGCGGCGCTTTGATTAACATCCGATCAATTATGCAAAAAACAACACAGGAGCACGTGTCAATCCAACCAACGAGTGTGAACGGAACATGCACACGTTGATAGAACTCTTAAATTGAGCTCACTTAAAAAGGCTTGCGCAGGTCAAACAATTTGATCCTGCACCATCACAGCTTGGTTGTTATCTAAGATTACGCTCCCTGTGTTAACTTTTATCACTATCCGTGTACGACGTGGTTTAGGAGGGAAAGAAAGTAAGATTAGTGCCGCTCTTTTGTGCTATTCCGACTTACCAACACAGCACATTTAAAATATTATTAATGCATCAATAAACGCAAATAATTTTTGTTTGTAAACACTGAAAAAATGTATACTAGTATATATATATTTTATATATATATATATATATATATATATATACATATATATATAGATAGATAGATAGATAGATATACATTTTACATATATTTTTTGAAACAAGCAAAATTATCAGCCAGTAGAACACAATTTCTACTTAGGTAAAAAAATCTAGAAATAAGTTGAAAAATCGTATAATATTCTTGCAATGATCTCATAATGAGAAACATAAGATACATTGACAAGACTGAAGACGTTTTTACTTGCCAAGATATCATATTTGCAGTGAGCAGCAGCCTTTAATGTAGTACTATTTGCTTTCACGTTTCAGAAATATGGCAGGACTCACAGGAGCAAGCTTTGAAGGCAAGGGACTGCATTTGATAAGTCCACTTATTTCGAGCTCGTGCAGGGGTGGTGGTGCAAGAAGCGGACAGATCACACGAGATGGTGCGTAATGAGTGCATGTGTGTGTGTATGTGTGTGTGTGGGCTGGGCATGCAGCATGTATGAACTGCCTCTATGTGTTCCAGTACACTTGGACGCAAAACGACAGGGTCTCCGTGCACTGAGCCAAAGCGACAGGGCCTCAGTTCATGGCCAGTGCCGTTCTCCTGCTGTGAGCACAAGTGGTGTGTCCATGAGGCTGGAGAGGCTCCACATGCCGTTAATCAGCTTGCCTTAGCATCCCTCTGGCTCTGCTGGCCCATAGCACATCCATTCTGCCGGCTCACTCACACCAGGGGATTGTGGGAGGGAGACGGAGAGGAACAGAGAGGGCTACAGTGTGACTTATGTTCAATGAAAATCCCCACCACCTCCACCTCCACTGCCACCACTACACCACCTACCAACAGCCCACCCCCCACAACCCCCCCAAAAGCCCCCCTCCCAGGTGTTTACTGGGCTCTGACCATCACAGCCTGCTTGAAAAATAGCAGCTAGCGCTTTTCATCCTTCTTGATTGACATGCCGGTGTGATGAAATGCTTTTGTTGCTGCTTTGTTTGCTTTCAAGTTCTGAAGGGTATGAGTTATGGGTTTTATCGTGTGTCTGGTCAGTTTGGCATTCGGGTAAATAAGAGGTTGTAGGTGTGCTGCTAGAACCATTCAAAGTCATCGGTCGGATGAGCTGGATCTCTCAGATAAGACTGTAATTACAAGAAAAAAAACAGAACATCCTAGAATATGATAGGCCAGAACAAAACATCTAAGCAAGTGTCTATTTTTGCAGATCATTTCTGTAACTTTCTAACTTTCCCAGAGAAATGCAGCAAGAAGTGATTTAGCAGCAAGCAGATGAGCAAGAGAAAGAAACAGAGAGACAGGAAATGAGTCATAACTTAACGATGCATTTCTCATGTGTCAAAGAGTTGAAGAGAAAGGAACGTCTTTTCTCAGCCTTCATTGAATCCAGGTGAATGATTGGAGGTCTTCATTCTTTCCCACCTCATTAACCACACAAAGACAGCAAAGCCAAGATTTGATTAGAATGAGAGACCAAGAAATCATATACTAAAAGAGCTCAAATTATAATCACATTTTATGTATTTTTACAATTTAGTTCAGTCTCAGCATTCTTTCTATGTGGTAACTAAGACAGTGCATTCTTCAAAAGTTCTTTTTTTGCTTGCTCACAGTGTTCCTGAATCAATTGTGAATCTTGGTAAAATGACACTCTTTCATGATTAACCCTTTAGGGCCAATGCAAAAATGGGGCTATTTCAGACATTTAATCTGCGCTTTCTTCTTAAATCATGCAGTTTCTCAGAGCTGATGTCTCACAAACTATTTTAGCATTTCACTGATAAACTTAGAAATGAGTGCTTACTGATCTAAACTGAGCTCTGATTGAGCTTACACGGTCTCTTGTGAAAAATCACAGTGCATCCAACAATAAAGGAAGCCTTGTGAATCTTTCAGTCACAGAAACATGGCAGCGCACAGAAAGCTCGAATCGACATTTTTTACACTTCCAGACTTAATGTAACAGATGACTTTTACGTCCTAATACTTAATTTTCCCATGAAAGATGTCGTTGGTCTGGTGGAGTAGTTTTTTATTTTCAGAGAGGAGCAAGCTTGACAATGTCTACAAGCTTTTGTTCAAGAATTACCTGCACGAGTACTAAGGCAGGGATGTCATGACAAGTTACTCAAGGAGGTTGGATAATGTTAGCTGTATAATGTTTACTAGAATATAGTTAACGTTGTGCAGGTTGGAAGTAAATTTAACATACTCAGTAATACTTCAGTCTTTTGGTTGTTTTATATGATTTAACTGTACATTTTTACATTTTCCCATGTACTAATGATAATGTTGTTTTGTACAGCGTCCAATGCTGTAAATGGCAAGCATCAGTGTACCTATGTAAGCTACTTGATTTGACAATGTTTAGATACTGTAGAAAGTTAATATTTACAATACAAAAGCAACAAAACATATTAATCAACACAATCGCATACTGATCAACACAATCAGGGGGTTCAGTGACTCACTACCTAACATTAACTAACTTAGATAAGTTTTGATTTTATTTGTAGATAAAGTCACATATTCTTTCTCTCATCCACAGACAGCGTTTTACCTTATTTAAATCTATACCACTCACTGTCAGTGTCGGTATCAGTAAGCTACTTTCAATGTAGACCTTATCAAGCTTGTTCCTCTCTGAACATGAAGCCTACTATGACAACTTTCACTGCATCAAATATGGAAGTGTGAAAGAGGTCTACTCTTCATGTTCATATATTTCACTATGCACAGCGTGGACATGCACATGATGTAAGTCCTCTAGCGGCAGACTTAAACAACTTAAAGGAGCCATCACCAAATTATCAGAATGGTTCACCCACGGGCCACTCCGTTTGAATGCTGCAAAATGGATGTTTCATGAACCTCCAAACAATGCCAAGAAAACATCTGAAAAAATCTCTTGAGGAAAAATTTGCACAATATTAAAAAAGCATGCACAGAGCTCTTACAAATAACTCCTAGGACATTTTGGGTAAATTCCTTGGTCACCTCATTAATTCAGCCCATATCTAGCACTGTCCTGGCCCTGGACAGGTAAAGGAGAACCGGCCGTGTCCGATTCCTGTCAACCTAATGAGGACGGCCATCAGAGTTTGAGCCTGGCCGACAGTCAGCCACTCGTTTAGAGCCGGAGTGGCCACTGCTGCTGTAAACACTTGGGGCATAATCGATGCAGGCCAGCGCTCATTGTGAGGCAATTTCGTCTGAAGTGCTATAGGTCAGGCCATTCTTATTCCACACCATACCAGGCCAAGCTACAAAGCCGCACTATTCAATATCGCTGGAAATGTACACATATTGAACACATCACACCGACGGTTTCCCAAACCAGCATCGATGGCAATTCTCAGATGCAGTCCCCGTCTTTGCTCCCCAGAGTGGGTCAGGTGAAGTGGCCACACATGCTCAAGTCTCTGTCACAGGATTTTAGTGGTGTGATTTTCTTTGGTGCTGAACCTTTCAGATTGTCTTCTTAGTTTGAGATGGAACAAAAATGCTGGCAACTTTGAGCACTGAATTAGGGTGTGTCTTCATTCTGTTCCTAACCTGTTATTGTTCATCGAGCTTCTCGTAGTATGATGTGGCAAACAATGAAGTAATCTCCAGTATTAAGTTATCTGATGCAATGTGTGGTATTTTAATTTGAATTCTTTTCTTACAAATATGAACAAACATAATTTTACTTATAATGTTTAGAGAAATTTACTGTTCTCAGTACCTCTATTTCTCTGATCACGCATATCTACTAAACCTGGCAACATCTACTAAACCTAGAGATGAATCAGATGTAGTTGTGTAGGAAAATCACCAAACTGTGGAAGAATCTGCCCCTCCAGGATCTAAGGTCTTCAGCCCCTGTTTTAACTGGTGAGCTAGATATTTAATTGGTTTACCTTAACTGTCTAGCACTAAGTTGTTGTGATCCTGAAAGTGGACAGAGACGCTTGGTAACGTAACTGTTCTCTAACTACAGCATATCAGGTTGTTTTATAAGGTCACATTTTGGTTATAATGTGGCCTACTAGACATGTGCCTGTGTAGGCAGTAGGGAGCAAGGCAGATCACTAGATATTCAAAGCATCTCTAACTAAATTCTCTACTGCTGCATTCAGGTGCTCATCAGAAGGTTGCACACACCAAATGGTTAACAAGAAAATATGACTTCTCTCTGTTTGGATGCTTGTTGAAAGATCCCAGCATACAGAAAAAGAAAGCATGGGGGTTCAGAAGAATACTTGTCCTGCTTTTCCTTTGTTATCCAACATCTGATAAATTTCCACCTTCCGTTTCCCCTCACCTCTTTTTATCTCAGTTCTATATGTCAGGCCTACTTCTGTTTATCAAAGGAGGGGGTTCGGCCTTCTAGTTCAAAGCAGAAGCCATCCAGGACTCTAGCCCTGGTTCTTAGAGTTCTCTGACCCCCTACAATCACACAGTCTCTTCTCATTCCAACACGTTGAAGGCATGGCCCTAAATCACAAAAAAGATTATAGATCATGCTGAAGCTCATCAGTTGATGTTCACCACTAAGTTTACAGTTTTATACGAGCGGAAATGGTGAATGGTTGCATTACACGTTACATCTGCTCAACTAATTTCCCATTTGAAAATCCAACATTATCGATATTTCAACAGCAACTTACAAATGGGATCATTGTTATTTGCCAGTTTCCAACACCAACCGAATGCAGCGTACAACCATACAAAAATGACACTCAGCCATGCCAGTCTGGCAATGATTCTGCCTCCTGCTCTCTAACCACACTAAACCTTGCTCAGTTGGTTGACTGATTTCCAGCCAGCTGAAAATAATCCAGCAACAATTAAGCAATTAAACAAATAATTAAACAATTCCCTTCAAACAACGTATCAAATTAAGCAGTCAATTGCCCACATTGGGCGAAATTATTGTTGTGTTCTCTTGATCAAGGATGTCAGCAGCATGATAAAAGGAATGACAAAATGCTTCTAAAATATAGATGTAACAAATTCCATGTAGTAGTGCAGAAATCTATAACACATAACATGTTCTGCTGTATAAATGACACATGATATGGAATACTTTGAACAGAACAATTAAAAACATTAATTCATAAAACAATTGTGTTGATTCACAAGCACTGGTTGAGACCGAAGAAAGGTACAGTATCTTTGGAGTGTCAGTGTAACAGAAAAGAAGACAGGACTATCAGCAGGAGGGCATGTGTGTGAGTGAAGAGAGAAATCTGGGCCCATAAAGCCACAAACCGGCATGTCTGTTTGAGAATAGTCAATTTTACAGCTCTACTCCTACCGCAGAACTGACAAATCAATGAAAGTTAAAGAGCTAAATTATTTAAAGCCAACTCTAATTAGTTAGCTATTCCTGAACTATGGATTCGTCTAGAATATTGATGATGGAGTCCAGCTTATGGAAAGGTGAGATCTCTCTCTTTCTCTCTCTCTCTGTTTGCAAAGAACTCATTTTAAGCTTCCTTATTTCAAAGCGCAACACATGTAGGCTTCTCCAACTGTAGAGCATGTGTTCAGGATAACATATATTTAACTGTGAAGAATTAAATCTACTGGACTAAGTAATATCTACTATTATGTAACAGTACCATTTTTGAAGGGTTTTGTGCCCTTTTTGTCATGATATAGGATGGGGGCTTTGCATATGCAAGAAATTCTATATTATAGATAATACCACCTTTATAAGAGAAATAAAAAATGTTTTTTTTTCCTTCCAAACCTCTTTATATCCAAAATTATTACAAATGGATATACAGAATTTTTGGAATTAAACTCTTCAGTGGATTCTTACTGCTTTTGCAGTTTTTTTCTTTTCAACTAGAAAATATAAACATACATAAAATAACTTTGCAAGTCATTTATAAAGATTAGAACAAGACAGATGCATGGTTCCATTTTATTTGGGTGGTCCCCTATAAACAGTCTGTCAGATCATTACATAGTTGTAACTATGCAGTGGAATTGACATTAAGTATTTGAGGGTTTTGTTGAATAAATGTTACTTACTGAACATTTGTTGAACTCAGTGTTCCCTTAGAAATCACTTACTGCATGTAATCAAAGCTGTGTTGTGAAGAAAAACTTGAGAAAAACTTGAGAAAAAAATATCTGCATATTACATTCTGCACGCTGATAACAATCAAAACAACATCTCTTCTGCCTCTCCCTGTCCCACTATTTGTGTATGTTGTGAGCTGTTATCAGACACAGAGGGTGAGGGGGGCCCGGACTATTGATCATCTCTTTTAATTACCCCCAGTGTGCTGCACAGCCTAAATGAACTCTCCTCTCTCCTGAAAAAGCCATGCATATTTCAGAGGCAAGCGGCCTACCCTATGTCATTCAGATCTGCCTGCACTTATCACACTTATTTATCACTCTCTCACTTTCTCTCTAACTCTCTCTCACCCCTCTCTCTCTTTCTCCCTCTATAGCTGAGACACTAAATTCACATCCTGGAGGTCTGGTTTGTAGAAGTTTGGTGACCTCCCTGCTAAAACATACCAACTAAACCTTAACAGATGAGTTAAGGAAACAGCACACTGTGCTGGAGCAGCTTTGCTATATACCATCACAGAGCAGGACTGGGTTGCACCTGTTTTACGCAAGTCTGTATTTAATTGTATAAAGTATTTACTAAGCACCTAGTTAACAACAGTTAGTTTCAATCCATCCTTTTACTAAATTTGCTTGTACCACAAATTCTTAGGTCATATGTTAACTAGTAATAACTAACTAATGCTTTAACATGATGATAACATGTTCAGAACCAATCAATGAAGGCATTACTACGGAAATATGACAGCAGTAAACTGAACTGGAGTGCATTTACCATTTAAAAATGGTCAGGTTTGTAGTCTTGTTTGCTATCTTTGTGGTTCCACTGGTTTCCCCAACACCTTCACCTAGTTCAAAGTATTAGGAAAGGTGTAAATATGTAGTAGATAGTAAGCTCCATATAAAAACTAGTTTGGGTGGTGCAACTCATTTTGATTTGGTGACATGTAAACCTGAACTCAGTAAGTACTTGTGTTATAACTAGCCTACAATTCAACTTATGTACAGCTGGTGCAACCGGCCCCTGGTCATTGTAGCCTCGTTGGCACTCCGAATTCCAGCAGACAGTGAAACGCTAATGTAATGTATCCATTGCAGGAAAGGTACAGTGCTATTTTGGTTATTCCATCACCCCGCCTCTTCAGCTATGCTGATTGGCACTTGTTGGCTCCCCAGGGATAGATGCAGGGAATTGGCTGAGATCTCTCTCTCTCTCTCTCTCTCTCTCTCTCTCTCTTTCTCTCTCTCTCTCAAGTGCTTTAGGGAAGGACACAGCCCCACTCTCCCAGCTCTCTGGAGCAAGGCCCTCCATCCTAATGACGGGCTTTAGAGGGGACATCTGCATGGCGGAGCAGAACAGCCGCTGACGTGCTGTAATCCACTGCCGTGTCACAGGTTGGCAGCCATGCCAAGCCCTGGCACATGCCAGCTTAAAGGCCAAGGTCCACAGTGCCAGCGAGAGTCAGCAAGAGCAGGCAGATGCCCTATGCTCACTGACACCCTCGAAAGAAAAGCACAGTTCACACTTTTGCCTGCTGCATTACTGGCAGTGGGCAGCCTGTGAAGGACCTGCCTGTGATAGATAATTACTGTCTATTTGTTGTTTTATGTCTTCTTTTAAATAATGAGTAATGAAAAAAAAACAAAGGGTGAAATTGAGGATTCTAAACTGTCAGTCGATGCAATAATTGTGAAAAAAGAGTCCTGCACAGGTCAATTTAATTTCCCAATGTAAAAACAATGTAAATGTACCCTTTAAGGTATAACATGGTCCTTAAGATTCAATTAAAATAATACATTAAAGTAATTTTAAAAGGTACAGTTGAATACAAAATCTTGGGCACCCCTGGTCAAATTACATGGTCAAAGTGTGTGAGAACACACTTCTGCACATTTTAATGCACAATCACTGTTTATTTGCTAAACATAAACATATAATGTAGCCTGTGCAAATGTTAAGGAACATTTTTTTATTTTTTTTTATGTTTTTCCACCAACATGTTAAACTCAGCAAATAAATGAAAAAATGTGTACTAAAGTTTACAGAGAAAGTTTATATTTAAATTCCCTGTAGAGGATGTGTCAACCTATTTTCACTTGCAAAAACAACAAAATGTATAATTTGACTGGGGGTACACTACATTCACTTTCCCAGAGGAAAGGTGCATATTTGTAAAACATAACAGTCATGGGATATGGTACAGTTATCTCCCCGAACTAAAGGTACCGAGGACTTACCCTTGAGGGTACCAACACACTGCATAAATCTATATTTTAGCAAGTGAAATGATCTTATATCAATAAATTAAATCTTTTTCTCTGAAAAGTTACATGTCATACAAAGCACTCTGAGTATAAGATTATTTTGTTTATTTTAAGAAGTATAACCTTCATCAGTCCCACTTAGAAATTGTTACCTTCATTTTAAGTCAATTATGGCACAAAACAAGCACAAACAGTCGCTCATTAGGTCATTATGATCATTGTATCAATTGTCATGACATCACAGCTCTTTCACTTGTTTTAAGAATGTCTCTTCTTACACTGTTTTGCGTCAAAAATTTGAGGTGGTATTTAAAAGTCTTTGTAGTACTGAAAAGAGTGGTCTACACCAACTTATTAACCTTTTTGTTAAAATGCTTAGAAGCTGCTTGATAATATGCTTGTTGTAGTATATTGAGATGTGATCTGAAGTTAATCAGATATGAAAGAAAATTTCTGATTTGCAGATTTGGTTCTTGATGGTTTGAGTATGAAATGTAACAATTTGAGTCTGAGATTACTAGCAATATAATTTTGACTTGGATGTAAGAAACTTCTATCTTGTTATAACTCATTGTATCTTATATCTTATTATATCCTATTGTATCTTATTATTGTGCATGGAAACAAAACACATTTTAACTGCTACATTTACTTACTGTCTTACTAGTTTTAAGATATTTATAGTGAAAACAAGAACTCGAATTTACTGCTTATTTCAAGAAATCTTACTAAGTAAATTTTGTTAAGTAAATCGGCCCATTGGCAGATTTTATTGCTTAATATAAGTACCTTTTTCTTGTTTTCAATACACTCTTTCTAGTTTTTTTGTGAACAGCTGTTTTGCAGTGTACAGTTTTTTTTTATGAGAGTGAATAAACAAACAGAAAAAGTGCAAACTCAAACCTGTTGATTCAAAATAAAAACTGAATGTAAATAATTATTTTTGTAACTATGCAACTAATTATGTAAATACACTTTTAGTTTTAAATAGTACAAGAAAAAAAACAGCAGTAATACCTCAAGGGCTAACATTATGAAGTTATACACATTGTAAACAACAACAAAACATGGAGGAACAGTCATGTCACATAAGTAAACAAAGCAACCTAAGCAATGCTTATGTGGTACAGGCCACCATGCTATTTTTATTCTTCATACTTAAGCACTAGGGGCTACAGGCAATAAGACAAGAACGTTGTCGCAGCTTCCTCCCATAAGCTAATAAGCTGTAGCCTGTCTGCAAGCCACAGCTCCAGCCGCCAGGGATTATGGCCGTCACCCAGACGCTCATTTGTGTATGAGTGGATCGGTGGCGTGCTGTTTCGAGTGGGAGGGAGAGAGAGAGAAAGAGAGAGAGAGAGAGAGAGAGAGAGAGAGAGAGAGAGAGAGAGAGAGAGAGAGAGAGAGAGAGAGAGAGTGCTCCAGCAATAGCTAAAGAGAGAGATGAGGGGGACAGAAGGAGATGCAGGAGTAGGACAGGAGTCAGGGAGGAGTGCAGGGATGAGTGAAGGTTGAGCCAGAAAGGGAGGGGGGGGGTTGGAGGTTGCGGGTGGGGGGACGCAAGCCGCTACGTCCCTCCTCTCTCTCTCTCTTAATTGAAAAGGAAGAGAGTGCGGGCCGTTGTCAGGGCAAACAGGACTCAGTCAGTCAGTCAGTCAGTGCATTATTCCACAGTGCTTGGCTGGCCTCCCCTTCCCTCCGCTGTAATTTAAATGACTGTCAGGTCAGTGGCGAGACCAGCACCACTCCTGTTAAAAGGGAGACTGCCACCGCCATCGCCAGGCTGCCACGCTGCTGATTGTCTCTCTCTCTCTTCCTCTCTCTTTCTCTCTCTCTCTCTCTCACTCTTCTTACTCCCCCAAACCAAATAGCAGGGAGGCACAGCTGTCACCCAGTGGTCACAATGCATTTACTTAGTGACAGAATTCTAATTAGTCAGAGAGGTGGTGTCACCAGACAGAGAAGAGGAGAAAGAGAGAGAGGGAGATGTGTGTGTATGTGTGTGGGGGGGTGGCGTTGGTTGAGAGGACAAGAGTAGAAAGAGGCTGAAATAACTACGAGAGGGTTGCACACATAGTGCTTGCTAACATTCCTATTACACCTGCTACGGGACCTTGTGCATTTTTAGCATTACAAACAATAGTTGTTCTGTAAAGTTATTATTCCATTTCATGTTTTGAATGAGACAAATAAGATGATACTCAAATTATTCTGATATATAAAAGTTCCTTAGGAACATATATATTCCTACTGGCCACTTAATTAGAAACACCTAGACCTGTGAAGTTGCGCGTCATTCTGCAGCATCTTGCCCGTATTAGTAACAGATCTAAGTAGACTTCTCTATGTTTGAAATCGCCTATATGAAAATCACCTCTGTCATGCCCTGAGGTAAACAAAAATGTTCTACACAGGATACAGTTTGTCCTGTGAACATTTTCCCTCTGAGTGTCACTGTCTCCCCTTCTGAATTCTGACCTTGTATAGCAATACAAAAAATGTTGAAATCATGTTGCATTAAAGTAAGTCTATAATTAAACTTCAGCTCAATTACAAACCAGTGTTACTCAAGTTGTAGATTACTCCTGCCAAGGAAACTTGACAAAGCTTACTGCTTTACAGAGGGGCATTTTGGTGAGGTTGCCAGTCTTATGAAGATAGTTCAGTGCTAGCTTGCATGTGGCAATAGTCATATTTCAGCTTCCTAACAACATAGTTATTCAGGGGATCCAGCAACATCTGGAGGGAAAATGTCCGCATAAGCATATCACCTTTGGAACATTTCTGTTTACCAGAGGGTGCAATGGCAGCTATTCTAGAAAATGTCATTCATTTTTCTCATGGAGATAATCAGCTTAGTCTCAGAGTTTCTACTATGAGCATGACGTCGACTATATAATGACAACACGACTTCAGGGCACCACCTTGCTGGTGCACAGTTACAGACTGTAGTCCATTTGTAGCATTTGTGTTCGTCATTTAGTTCTTAATAAATGGCCAGTGTCTAACAACAGAGGATGGGAGGCTGACCACTCTCAATCTGGTAGTGATACTAACTCTGTACACTAGTATCTATGTCACACACACTACCATGCCACTACCATGTCTATATCCAATCAGCTGTGGTGCTGTGGTCTGAAACCAACCACTGAGGTGGTGAGATACTGCCAAATTTTGTATGACAGCAGAGGACTACTGCCTGTTATTGCGACTCAATAAGGTAAGTGGAGCTCATAAACTGACCAGTAAGTGGAACACCAAGGTGGGTGCTGCGAAAGTGGAAGGGAATCCTCACTGCAAAGCTCTTCGACGCAAAAGTGTATGTAGTTCCGAAGAAGCTAGTCTGGCTTTCCACTTTGACAAAAATGGATATAAACAGAGTCTCTCCAGAGCTGTCTAGTGAAAGTGGTGACTAAACTGTTCCCTGCACTTGAAGTAGAGAGAACAGGGGGCCAGTCTAGTAATGACTGGAGGCAGAGAGGAGTGATGCTCTGGGGTCCCAGTGTCATCCCTTCCCTCCACTCCAACCCAGGGGCCTGACAAGTGGGCCTTCTCTCTGGCTCTTTCCACCACTGGCTGCCCACAGAACAAGAGGCTTTTCGAAGCCCTTGAAGAGTTCATCCATGCCCCATTACCATAGCTCAGGAGAGGGCTGGTGGCTCCCAGCCCCTGGAGCAGTGCTGGAGGGCCCTCCAGGACGACAACGGACAAGGGTCCTTTCTTCCTCTCCTGCTGCTTGTACTCTTTTTCTCTTGTCTGATGTCCACCCCCGCCCTGCTCTCCCTCACACACACACACACACATACACACACACTTGCAGGCAGGCTGACAGGCCTGTCAGGGGTCTCTGGTGAAGCAGTTGAAAGGGTCGTCCATGGCGCTGGAGATTGCGTGTGCAGAGGCCCAGGTCACAGCACATTTACTCACTGACACAATTCTAATTAACCAGCCTCTACTGTGTCACTGCACCTCACAGACAGAGCACACACACTCAACAGAGAATGACTAATTCTGTCTGACCAGCGATGTCTTTTTCTCTTTTTCACTTTGCCGCACTCCCAAGGTTTTAACTCTTCATCCTCTTATAACTTCAAGGTGTTTTGTCAGGGTAAATGAGGCAATTTGCAGAATAGCTTGAACTGTGGGATAAAATAACTTGTTATCCTTCCAGTTTGCAAAAGTAACACCATTTCACTTCTGTTTGTTGTACCTGTCACCATTACACGTTGCAGTGACAGGCCTGACATCCTTATGAGCAGGCCACTGTAACTGTCTCCAGACAGATAGACTGACAGACAAATGAAGACGTGAGAGAAGAAACGTTCAGTGTTAGCCTGACCCTGTTCACTCTAGATACACTGCTCTGTAGGGGTGTTGCCACCTTAGCATGAAGCATGGTTATGCTTTACAGTCAAAATATACCATAAGGACAGTTGCCAATCAGCTGCTCTAATGCACTGCACTCAATAATTTGAATATCTTGCTGTGACAGACTACTCTGCTGAGCAAACACTGGTTTTATACACCTGGAGTTCAAAACACTCAGTTAAACAAATTTTACATACAGTATTTCTGTTCTGTCATGCATAGTGCTCTATGTGGATCACATGACTGAGATTTGAAGCCAGTGCTAAGTGAAACATTTGTGCTAAAGCTAGCTCAGGTCATCATCCAGCCAAAGATTTTTTGCTCATAATGTTAATCTTATACCTGGTTATATCTTATACCTGACATTATGCTAATCACTACGCTGTGATTGTGCATGCCTTACATATTGTTAGCAAGTTTGTGTATTTGTGTGTGTGTGTGTGTGTGTTTGTTTTGCTGAGTGTATGACCCAGGTTGTGCAGAACAGTCGATGAGGGGGGTATCTGAAAGGCATGGCTGATAAGGTGGCGCTCCTGGATTCATTTGCGCTTAGGCACAAGGATTAAAGGGGACGGAAGCTGCAGATAGAAGACAATTGAACCGCCATCTAAAACGTTATTCTCTCACCCTCCCCATCTCTCTCTCTTTCTCTCAGTTGATCTGTACAAACAGCATGTCTCTCTGCACACCCCTTTCTCTCTTCACTCAACAGGCTCAAGTCATTAGCATCGGGCTGGCCGGTTCAAGGTTAAAGCGAAAGTCGCCTGGAAAAGATAAAGGCTCAGGCCAATAACACAATAATGGAAAAGGCAAATTAAACACCACTGCTAAGTTGGTTCTGGGGCAAAAATGAACATGATGGTTCCATTAATGAGTTCAATGTGGCTGATGTACTGCAGAAGCATTGTGTCTTTTTCAAAGCTGCTCTTTCTGAGACCATGCATCACAGCAGAGACACATGGGAGAATGTGGTAGAGCCCAGGAAAAGGTCAGCCCTCGAGAGAGGCTTCCTACGCATGGGAATTTGCACTTATCCTGAGATCAGGTAAAGCCAGTGTGGCTGACGATTCTTCCTCTGACACCGTGAGATGGCACAAATCGTTTGATACTGCCCTGCTCCTTACGATCGTCATCATTTACCTGAACTTTCATTTTCTCACCTGTCTTTTGCACTCAAATCCTTCACTAGGGTACAATGCACCAGGAGTGGCCAACGCTAGGTTAATAAAAGCAGATTACAGTGAGTCTACAAACACACTTTCAGCTCATTTCAGTTTCATATATGCCCATTAGCAATGCTGAAAGCTCACTCCAGCACAGTTTGATATTTAGAAATATTCTAAATGTTTGTCTCTTTAATAACCACATTTCTGTGACGCCATTTACATTAGGCTACTTACAATATGCAGGTAAGGGTCTCCATTTGTTACTATGGTATAAATGGTTGGTTGGGGCTAACTTCAGCCAGATCATGTTAGGTAACTAATAATCTAGGTGCCTCACTATTATTTGTTAGCTCTGTTTAGTGAAAAACATGACCACTCTCTAAAAACCAAGTGCTAGATATGAAAAACGTGTTGTAAAATGTGAAAAGGTAATGCATAATTTTTCAAATTGGGCTCGTAATGGGTTTCCAAATTGGGCTGGTAATGAACTGTTGGGTTGAATCTGGTATGTTTGAGCAGGGCAATCACCAGACTAGGCTGGACTAAGGTCTTCTAGTACTAGAGCTGGACAGTCCTGGCTGAACGCACGTCACGGCTACACGAACTGCCCCTCTGCTCGAGTGACAGCATACTAGTTAATTTTATCTGAGAATGGCAGGCAGGAGAGGGCCCTGCTTCTCAGGGTCTCGTAGTCATAAAGCTGCCGCTTCCACCTTCGGTGGCCAACCCTGGAGCTTTCACTGGTCAAGTGGCATGGCAGAGAGGGGGCGAACGGGCGCAGGAGTGTGCCCTCTGCAGGGAGGTTAACACAGGTATATACTTCACACTGAGAGAGGGAGAGCCCATTTAGGGTAATTTCCCATGAGTGCACCGGCCAGCTAAGTCGACAGGGGCCGCGGAGAACTACTTCAGAGAGAAAGAAGTGGCCAGCTAAAGTAGGGGCCTCTCTCTTCATTAGCATGCCTGCAACGCTGGAGCACCTGCCATGGCCGTTTGATGGAGCGCTTTTGCATGGCCTCCTGTGCTTCCCCTGCTGCCGCAGCTAGATTACACTTTGGATAACTTCTCTGGCCTTGGGATCATTTATTTCTGCTAATTCCACCCATGTCCCAGTCCCACAGCACTGGGCATAAAACCCCATGTGCTGTTACTTACTGTGCCCATAGCACAGCTTCCTCCACATGATTTAAAGAAGATACTAGGACAGGAGAGGCAAATGTCATCATAAACAGTCCTCCCTCCTGTGGGGGGCTACAAAAAATTTCTCATACAGAGGAAAATATGCAGGCCTACATGTACCACTGTTTTAGCTGCCTACATTCTTGTAATTATTCTTGACTTTCTAACTAGACCAGACCCAAATTTTGTAAAATACATCTGATTTCAGTATTACGCAATGCTGCCTTCTAATAAACTTGAAAACTGAAGCATGTGTGACGGTCTGGACCTGGCCCTTGTCCTGTCCTCCATTCTGGTCTACTGGGTTGCTGGCCAGTCATCCTCTGGCTCTGAGACTCCTGCTCCTATTTCCCTGTCATCTTCAACAGCAAGTAATCAGCAATCAGCTAGCATGTGCCTGAGCGCAACAAACAACCCACTGGGTTTTATTACCCCCTTATTTTCTCTCTGATCTTACACAGTGCAGATGCTGTGGTCATACTTTATGTAAATGACAGAAATATGTATTTCCTCACTCCCAACATATAACGATGATTACGTGTACGGTAAATAGCCTCCCACGGGAGCAGCAGACAGCCTTTTTTATGGCAGTCATTGCCATAAAAATGAAGAGCCATTGCAATGCACAGCCAGAAAAAAAATAAATGAAGCTTGTTCTCCTCATAGTTAAAATAAGGACTATAGTTATGTCTGGCTACACGGCCTTGTGTTTCTGTTCTGCACCTCCTCCAGATGCACACAATGAGTCATTATAGCAATCAAAAGCACAGTTTTACAGAGTTTGTGCAGATGTAAATAAGGGTGTCTCAATAAACTACCATGCAACTGCGCAGGTTTTAATGATGTGGCACCTCATTCCCTATCAGCACCACTCAAGAGCACAGCGTCTAAACAGAGGAGAAGCTACCGCTTTGGGACATGGTGGCTTAATGAACAGCAGTCTCTCATTCCAGCCTTATTTCTCACTGTCCCCCTGACACGGTCTGCTTTTCAGTGCCTGATTGTTTCCAACACTGGTCTGTTTTGCATGTTGCATTAATTGGAGCAAATTTAATGCAACAGCAGCCACAAAAAAGCAGGGACAAACTTGTAAATGTTGTGCTTATTTAGCTCTATTTTAGTCCTATTTGATATGGGCGCATGATAGAAACAGACGATGATGAAGCCTGGCCGTTTTAGTGCGTGCATCTTTGTGTGTGTGTGTCACCACACACCACTTTTTTTCGCAAGCTTGGGGTATTTCTGTCTAATGAGTGGTTGGCTGCGAGAGCTAGTTAGCACGGGGGAGTGTTTGGGTGCAGTCAAGCCGGCTGATTTAAGGTACGGAGGTCAGAGGGCAGCCCAATTATGTCCTTGGCGCGAGCGCCTCCTGGCTCTTTGATTCCGCACTTCTAAAGGGGCAGGGGGGTGCTGGGGGTCTGCGGCAGCGGCATTAAGGGGATGTTAATTGGAGCATGTTGTTTTTGACGGCCGAGCCATCAGGCCAGGGCACAACACCACCACCAGTCTAATTACAGAGCCAAAGGCCTCCATGTCCCCTCCTGGCCGAAGCTCTACAGACACTCTGGTTCAAGAAAATGTAACTTCTGTCCAGTGCGGCCATGCAAAAGAGCAATGCCGAACAAGGCCACATGAAGTTGTATTGTATACTTAGCTTCCATCACTCATAATGTCCCCAAAGGCCTTGACACAACTTTTGCCCATCTTTTAGCTAAATCCATGATTCCCAATCCTGGTCCTGAAACAGTCCTACCCAGTATATTTTTTGATTTTCTTAGCTCTAAGGCTGCGTTCAGATAGCGGGGTGTAAGTCTGAGCCACGAGGAATCCATTTTGCAAAGTTATGCAAAGCAAAAATAGGGTGAAGCGGTGTTATGCGTGCAAAAATCCAAGTCTGAGCCATGAGAAATCCGTTTTGCAAAGTTGTGCAAAGCAAAGAAGGTGTGGAACGGTGTTATGGTCGGGAAGGTCGACACCACATCACACTTCACAGTAAATAAATAGACTACAGAAACAGTTTCTTCATCTTTTTGAGAAAGACAGGGACAAAAGGTCCAGCAGATATGATTTTTTCTGCTCAGCCCATATAAGCATTAGTAATGTTAGCAAGTGCCTTGAACACCACAACTAGCAAAAAATGTGACACTAATTTAGACCAAGCTGATCAGGGGCACTCATCACCTTAATCCCAATAGTAAACAGTAATTTACAAAACAGTACATATGCCAGAGTAATAATGCGTATCTTTGAGCTAAATACTTTTAAAATCATAAGTGTGAGCAAAACTGTCGTATTGAAAAGCCCCAAGTGTGCTCTCCAGTTCAGTTTCACCCGGCCACTTTTTCTTTGATTGGTTATCCCATCAAAAGTCATATACGGCAAGCATAGTATATCTGCTTAAGTTAAACATTTTTCAATTGGATCCACAATGAACCATGGTGGAAAAATAACATCATCCATAATAGAACGAGCAGAGCCTGCGGAATCCACATGCTGCCGTAGGATATAATGCTGTTTTGAGCACTCCACTCTCTGAATGCAGCCTAATATAACTGATGGAATTAATCAACTAATTAACAAGCCATTCCTGAGAACTGGGCATGTTGGACCAGGGAAAAAAACTAAATATGCAGCACTGGGGTACTTCAGGACCAGGACTGGGAACCACTAAAAGTACAATCCCACTGACACAGCTCTGCGTCTCATTCTGTTTAGTGAAATGTCTCTGGAGAAAAGACAGAGAGAGAGGAGAGGGTCTCATTCAGCTGCTAATTAGCCAGACTGTCTCCCAGGTCCCTGCTCATTGTAATGTTTAATTACAGGCTGAACGGTGATAGGGATGTGTTGTACCTCTGCCGCCTGTCAGCTCTGCTCAAATGAAGCCATCTTCTCAGGTGCAGACTGAGCAGCCAGATTATTAGTGCATTCCTCTTCACTTTTGTTTACCAATGCTCAGCCATACGCTACTGATACTAATACAGCCACTGACACAGAGGCTGACTCTGTATATAATCTGTTTGTACTCATGTATCCACAAAAGGATTTAACATGAGAACTGCTGGACAACATAGTGGTTGACACTATCATCTTGGACATGTCTCAACAAGGTTTAATGTCTGCTACCGTCACACGTCACTCTGCATAGGAGCACCTGCTAAATACAAAAAATGTAATTGGGTGCCTCACAAGAGGGGAAATACTGAACAATTCCAGGAATGTCAGGGACTATAGATGCCATTTTCAATTATGGGCCTAGAATTTCCAGAATCACTTCTAAAGTAACCACAACGGTGAAGCTGAGCATAGTCTTTCACATCAGGAGAAAGAGAAATCTGCCTGGCCATGCTCTCTTCCTCTCGCATTCCTTGTAATTGTAATATTTGTGCTCAGGGCTGATTAGGGTCCCCCTCTTCGCTCGTCAACATGGTGCAATTTTGCGGGAGATGAGCTATCGAGCGGTTACATTGAGCCAGCAGCGCTCTTGCTCTGTCATAAAGCATGTGCTCTTTATTGGGGCCGGCTCTGGGCAACCAGAACGCAGTCTACCGCTCTTTAATCCACCGCTAAGAGCGCTCTCCTGGGTCCCCCACACTGCGCTCTGGTGAAGAGGCCTCTCTGATCAATGCTGGTCAGGCAGGAGCATGCATTTTCAACCACACAGCACCCAAGGCCTGCTGGGATAGCCGGCCATTGCTCCGCTAGTCTTTGAACACCAGCTGCATTCCCAGGTCAGAAGTTACTCATATCCTGCCTTCTTTACAGCGCGCCTCTCATTTGCACGGTGGTTATTGATCGAAAAGTGAGCCGCTGATAGCTCCTGAGTCAGCCGCTCCTTTTTATGTGCAAACATTACGCCAGGGCAGGCGTGAGGGACCTTAACTGGTGAATAAAAGCAAAGGGGGGGAGGTTTAAAGATATAGAAACGCAAAGGGATTAAGAATACATTTGCAGCAACACGAGCGCCAGACAGATAGAGTATGTGTAGGCTTGGATAAATCGGTTCTCATAAACCTCTGGTCTCTGTCTCCTCATTCATAGCTACTGATTATGTGGCTTTGTGTGTTCATACACAGTGATATGTTACAGTGCCTGCAGCAGGAAGGACAAATGAGATCCTTGCTAACAGAGGAATTAAATGAAGTAAGTATGTACAATCTATTGTCAGTCTTTCTTCTCTTCATCCTGCTGCATCCTTTTTCAAATGTCTCTTCATTCATTGATGTGATTCACCTCTTAGAACTGCAATTATGGTTCTCATTGGACAGTGGATGATATTTCAAAGTAAAAAGTGTAAAACGTGACCTGTGCAGCAGCAAAATTTATACTTCAATAAAGCTGTACACTTCCTCATTGTGACATACGTTCACAGTCATGCACAAGAAGATACAGGAAAATATGCACATGTATTACCTGAGAGAGTACTCACAATGCTTATCTTTAGCTTATCTACTTAATTGTAATACTAGATTATGAGTAGGTTAAGCGAATAGATGACCAGCCTTACATCTTATTTCAATTCTTATCCTTGGCAGAAGTTCCATTCTTACTGTCCTCCTCACCTGCTTCGTTGGATCAAGTGACAGCAACTTTCCAGAGTAAAGTGCATGGTCCAAAAAGGATCTGGGCCTCAGCAGGCAACATAAATCAGTCCGTCTCTGTGTCACACGCAATACCGACACCCCACCAATCCTGCAGACCAGTGACGACTCCTCTCTACCCCCATGATCCGTGATGCGTGTGGCCTGATGGATGGTCCCCTTCCCGGGCTAGACACCATGATGAACACCACGCCTGGAGCCCAAGCCATGCCTGGGAGAGAGGCCTCCTCCACGGGCCTGCGCTCCCAAAGGGCCCCCTGCACCTCTTCGACACCCTGCTCCCCACCATCCATTCTCCTGCCTTTATTTATTCATCCGCTCACGGCCTGTTTGTTTTTTAAGCAAGACAAATCGAAAGGAATAAGAGCTGGGCGAAAGTTGTTGTTTTTATATTCCATTCCATGTCAAGCGGTTAGGTGCAGGGCTGTGCATCATGCCACGGGTTATGCATAATGTCTAGGCATGATTAAAGCTGGGACGAGATGTGTGGAAGCAGCACATACTAGGTTAGCAGTGTTTGCAGTGGTTCTTTAGAAAAGACCCTTTTAACTTTGCGTGCAAAGACCGTGCTGTTCAAAAAATGTTCAATAAAAATCAGTTATCCATTTTTTTCACACTGTTCTGAAGACAGACATCTCTGTCCTGCATGTGAGTTAGGAATCACTGTAGCCCAACGGCTGTACATCATGTAAGAACCTCTTTTGTTTATATGTTTGGCACTCTCTAATATCATATATTCAGCTATCATATATTCAGCTATTATTGGAGTAAGCTTCTAATTTTATAAGAATAATAACAACATCATTTGTATAGCACATAACACATTAAAATGCATTTAGTAAATATAAATAAAAACAAAAATAACAAAAGAAAAGAAAAGAAACGTTTTAAAATGTGAAAGAAACATCCTTTTAAAATGTAAAAAAGGTTGGCTGAGGAATACATAAGTGCAGGAAGATCTGTATAGTCTGTATAGGAAGTCTGTATAGGAAAATGTTCTGACAGACTCTCTGAACTATCTATAGCTGCTTAAACATAGCAGTCAGCAAGAACAGAAGGGGTGCCAGTACAGAGCCCTGTGGAACACTATAATGAATGTTACACCTTCTAGAGCAAGGTCTCCTAAACACAGTACAGTCTTCCCATCAAACATGAACCAAATCAGCTTGAGGCAGGACCACGAGATTGCTTTACATGGTTCAGGACTATGTGGTATTGAATACAGCACTTTAATGAAGTAGGACATAAACTGAAACTATTTCGCAAATATCTTTACTGGCATGAATAGTGAGGATGCTCGATTTCAGCACCACGGACAGCATATCTGTCTGCAAGCTCTGTTCTGTAACAAGTGCTGGTGCATGTTACTTTTTCATGCTGGTTTCTCTAATGGGCAACATCCAGATTTTAGTATGAACCAAGTAAGTTACTTGGTCCTACATCAGTATAAAAGGGTAAGTTCAACTTCACAGAGTCCTCTAACTCTCTTAAACAGTCACTTTGAGCCCAGGATGTCATTTTTATCACTTAAATTACAGAAGACTGGCTAATCACACACATCAGGCCATCTCTAACCGAATCTGCTTTGAAGACCGGGCCCGAACATCAAAGTGGAAGTCATTAAAAGCAGTACGGCGCATAGAGGAGGCTCGGCTCCTGGAGTCCGTTTCAGAAGTCTCTGTATATGAGCAGTGGACTGAGCAGGACAGTGGCAGTCTAAGTCCCTTCACTCCGCCATTCAGGGCCATGGCACTTCAGTGAGTGAGCGGGGGAGGAAAGCAGTTGAATCCCCTTGAGTTAACTCAATAAGGGCACGAGTCTCACGTTGACAAATGCACGTAAGGTGAGATTATTTATAGGCGAGACTATGTTAAACAGCCTGGGTTTGTACTGTGTACTTTCATTTCAGTTGGAAAAAACGACTGGGGTAAATCTTCTGCCAGGCGGCCAGTGATAAATAAAGACATGGGGGAGTCGCCGCCAGTGTTGGCGGGTGGGCGCTGGGGTTGTTGTTGATGCTCATTTGTGTTTACCCTCAACCCCAGGCTGTTCTATCATTCCGCCTGGCCTCCCTCCCCCCTCCCCATCTCCCCACTGCCTTTGCAGAGGGTGGATAGGTGGGAAAGAGCCCAGGCTGACAGAGAGCACTGACTTTAATTTTGTCCAGAGGGGGATCAAGCCTCTTCTCTCCCCTCAATCTCCTTTACTCTCTTTCTCACACTTACTCTCTCTCTTTCTCTCTTTCCCGCTCTCTCTCGCCCCTGGAACAAACAAATATTTGTCCTCATTACTAATTAAACAGAGGGAAGAGGAGCACAAAGGTAAATTGACGACAAAGCATCCTCGAGCTGAACACACATACACAGTGAGCGAACCCCTTGGAACAAACGACCCAGCGTCAGTGATTTACGAGGCCCGTTGCATGCAGGCTTGGGCCTGCACCAGTAAGCTATTCATAAACAAAAGCAGCTAAATAATGAATGTGTCTCTGGCTGTGCGGCCTGCCCATGTGGCGTTTAAATGAATAGGAATTAGTGGGGAAGAGTTGAGGAGGGCCCTGTGTGATGTTGTTTATGTGTATGGGGATATTCATTTATCTCTCCCAAAGTTCACCGCCATGTGGCGATAGTTGGAGCACTGAGCCTGTAAAAAGTGTGTGTGTGCACTTATGTGTGTGTGCATGTGTGTCAAGGAGGGCTTATAAACCTGCTGCTATCACCACTTGTGGATGTTGGTATGCATGGTGTGAAGGAAGGACGTGACAGTGGATGATTCATAGACACCCAAGCAACTCCATTCCCCCAACACAGGCAGAGACAGATTATAGACAGTGACCGTGTGTTGAGTCATCTATGAACATGACAGTGATATCTGTCACATTCCTAGAGTCCAGTTCAGAAAAATTAACCTCTGCTCTCGCTTCCACAAGCCACTTCAAAAAAATGTGATCCGTGCTAAAGGAGTGTATGAACATAATTGTAAAAAATGCTTTTTAGTGAGGTCTAGATAATCTGCATCTGTGGATTCCAGCCCTGACCTGCACATTTTAGTGTTTTCCTTGCTCTAAAACACCCTATTTTATTAAGAAAGGGCTTGTTAATTAGATTAGTGGTCACCAATCCTTCTCCTGGAGAGCTACTTTCCCGAAGAGTTTAGTTCCAACCTGCATCTAACAAGCTGCTCCTCCCTTACCGAACACTAATGCGTCTGATCCAGCCAATCAAGGACTTCTAAAGAAGTTCATTAGCTGGAGCAGGTGTGGCAGATCGTGGTGGAGCTAGATTCTGCAGGAGATACGTCTCCAGGACCTGAGCTGGTGGCAACTGTATTACATGATTAAATCGGGTGGAAAAGACCAAAATATGCAAGGGTACTCCAGGACCAGAACTGGGTAACAAGGATTTGTATCTAATGTTAAGCCTTTGTGTTTCGGTAAAAAAATCAAAATACAAGACTATTTAACGTGACGTAGCGCAATGCCACTCTGTATCTGTACCTGTTTCGTAATGTCACTACCTCTATCTGGTTCTGAATTCACACCAGGTGTTCCTTCTTTTTTTGTCTGCTGAGCAGAAACCCTGACAGGGAAACAAGGTGTATCTCAAAGTGCAGTCAGGGTAGGAGACACCATCGTAGCACTGGTATACAAAGTCTTTTCTTCAGTGCTCACTAAAGCACACTCGAGATGGCCCAAGGCTGTACTGACATGTCAAGGCTTACTGAAGAAAGAAAAGCAACACATTTAAATCTTATAAACATTAAATTTTACCTTTCATTACATTTTCATTACATAGTACAAAGTCTGGTGCCACAGCCTGCCACCACTTGTGGCCATTTCCAGCATTTTTCAAAAGGTTTTGTGCTGCACATGAAGGATTAGGGGTAACTGAAGGTACTGGAGGATATACCAGTTAAGTCTTTCGATTTCTCAGACATTAAGCGTGCATTTCTCAGTCATATTCTTAGCATGCTCGGAAGTGACACCGGCACATTTTAACAAGGAAATGTACTGTCATTGATAAAACTGTAAATAAAAGCATGCTTCTTACTGCAATATCTCACTCAACCGAGCAAGCAAGCAACTTCACTTGCCAATTTTACCAAGTAAAAAAGTGTGAACGCGTGAAAGGTTGCGGTTACCCATCGACTTCGATCCAGTAGATTTGGTAAAACTCGTTTCTGTTTACACGGAACTGCAGAAACCAATACAGTGCAGAAGTGACGAAAAATATAATTAAAGCGTAATCAGAAAAGTGATTTGGGATGCACTGCAGTTAATGTGTGCAACAGAGGTGCTGGGGAATTCAGCTTCTGGCTCCTAACAGACTACTAACAAGCATCCTCTTGGTATTTCAGCTATCTTGTCTTAACTCCCTGTTCACCTTCTCACCTGTGCTTGATTGATCTTCTTTTTTTGCTTGCTCTCTCTATGTGTTTGTGGCCTCTCCAACCTGCTCCTTCCCAATGCACATGCGTCCACTCTGCCCTCCTCCTCTCTCTGTTTGTGTTGACAATCACAAACACTGACAATCACAACTAACACTTTGACTTAACTTGAAAATCACATTTTTAAATGTAAAGGGGACTTTTGAACGTAAAAGAAATAAAGGCATAACTGGGACAGAGCTAATTTTTCTCTTATTTTCCACTGGCCACTTCTCGCTCTTTTCTTGCACTGTGAAAAACACTAGAAACTAGGAAACACTTTTAAATGTAAAAGAATGGTTGATAATGACAGTTATAATAAAACTATAACTATATTATGAAGAAAATCCACTCATACATATACTCATGTGCATGTAGCATTCCTGTAATAGTACATTTGGCTGGACTGGAATAATGCTGCATATTTCAATATCCACATATGGCCTACTTGTCTTTGTAATCACAAAAGTTAATCTACTCATAGACCTACATCAGTCTGGAATGAAGGGATGCAATAAAAGGCAAAATCATTTTCGAATATAATAGCATGGACAATACAGGTCCTATTTTTCAAACACTTATCAGACTAATCTTGCTTTCTTTTGCCATTGTAGTTACCAAATCTTTTTACAGTTCTCACCTGGTTCCTGTTCTCTCTGCCATCCTGCTCTATCACTGAAAGACATTTTGTTTTCTAGAAAGTTTGCAAAAGAAATAAACATGCTCTTAAATTGGGGACAGGGCAGCCTATGAGAAACTGTCACCAGACTACTTCCAAGCAGCCTATTTACTCTCTCACCTGGCTGCTGCTTAACTGCATTTCCACGATGTGAGGTCAAAATGATCGCATTTCCATCTATGGAGAAACAGACATTGCATCAGGCTACACAGGCAAACTTTAGGCCTCCTCAATTTAAAATAAAGGGCGGTTTAGTAGTGCGATACTCTGAAGCTGAGCTAGTGCAGCAGTACTGCAATAATGATAGTTTATGTACTGCATTACAAGTATAGTATTAACATGTAACATGTAGTGCTGTAATAACTGTATTATTGGTGCAGCCACATTTGTACATTAGTGCTGCTGACCACTGGTATCAGCACCAGTTTATCAGTTGCATAGCTATACATCTGTGGTACAAATACAGTTATTTGACATGAAAAATAGCAAACATAATTACTGTACCAATACATAAAGTAGAGAGCTATTATAAATGCAGTAGTTTTTCATCTTAAAATACAACAACATACAGTGTGGTGCTGCTTTTAAATGTAGTTATACTTCACTGAACTGCAGTTATATCACACTCTTTGTCATTTAGCTTTGACTGCTTTACATGCAATATAACTAAAGCGAGTAATGCAACAGCACAGTGGAGAAACAAACAGATTTTCAAATATATTACTTTTTTTAAATAATCTAGACCCTTTATAGATAGTATTCGGGGATACACTCAGTCCCTCAGTGTCTTTCAAATGTCTGTTACAGTCATTACAGCTGCATTACTGTATAAGGTTGGTATTGAATTTGGGAGTTTGCCCAGGTAGAGCTCTATCGTAGCTTTGTTACAAGCCATTTTCACTCCTTTACTAGCTGAGCTGAAAGACGTAGCCTCTGCTAAGAGTTTGGATGTTCTGTGGAGAGGAGCAGGTCTGTTTTGATTTCTTTGTCTGTTAAATTTATGTTCAAACGTTCAAATGTATTCATTTACAACTAAGTTAGTGTTACTGAAACTACAAACAATTGTGGTCAATAAAAAGCTGACACACTGTGTGTTTTCCCATGAATAGTAGGGTATTCTCTTTTTTTTAGCCTATGTATGACCTGTGATCAAGTGGGCATTTTCATCTTCGTCTTCATCTCTTATTTAATATTTATACGCTGTACTGAGATAAACAATGTGGCTTGATAGTGATGAAATGAAAACTGACGAAAGTTCTTGTCTTAGCTAATCGTGACACAATCCCAACAGTCAATAAGCTACAAACGATGCTAACGTTAGCTGAGTACCTTTCTGTCGAGTAGCGTCAACATGTTTAGTAACATCCTGTCAACACTTCTCACTGCCCACCTGCTCAGAAATCTCCCCATCCTCCTTAACTAGCTGTTTACACCTTGGTTCTATGCCGTTACTGTCCATATTCACAAACTCACGTACGAAATTGCGTAAACAGTAGCTAGTTACTAAACTCAGTGGAGCTCTATCCGCTGTGTTAGCAGCACCACGTCGTCGCGTTTCATTTGATAATCTCTCGAGGCTGACGTTAGCTTCCTATTGGAATTTCCGTTCCACCTTAAACAGAACATAAACATTGCTAATAGCAATGGGAAAATGTCTCCTACCTCTCTTTTTACTTTCTTTTAATATTTTCTTTATCTCACTGTAGAGTGGACACCTTCAGCATGTTGCTTCCTTTGTCTGATTTCTCTCCTTCCCTCAATCTGGGTCTTAGCTAATTTTAAGTGATGACGTTAGCTTAACATTAGCACTATTTTTTGGTTAAAATAAATTGCTGATAAGTCCTAATGTGTCCCTGAGGTGCCTAGTGTGTCCTCAGATGCTTCAGACTGAAATATATGTTTTGTCACCACCCTCTACTTTTAAATAAGAACATTTTATGTTGTGTAGAAGCCCTCGTTACTGCTGGATGCTGAAGTTCTCTCTCTCATCAGCTTGCAAGCTAGTTGACTATGTAATTACAACATTAGCTTAAGCAAGGATTCTGGAAAGTTTCATGATAGTTTGGTCCAAACCAAGCATTTACAAAATGAAAGGGAGGAGTTTGCTGATGGATTTAGAGAACCTGAGAAAAGAAAAGGCCACCAAAATAGTCTAGACTCACTTTGGAGATTAAAGGGCTACATTTGTCTTGTACTTTATTTTTTCCTTGATGTCCACATATAACATATGCACGGTTTTATGCACCAAAAATGTCCAGAATTTATTTTTACATGACCATTTTTTCCAACCTTTCCTCATCCCTTAGTATTAAACAGGCCAGTTCTGTTACTCTGCCTTTAAGACTGATATATGACAGATGAGTTCTGATTGGCTGCCCTGAATTAGCACCTAATTCAAAAAGCACTGAGAGCTGAAACACTCCTTAGAACTTAAACATAAGTGGGTGGGGCTAAACTGCTGAAGTCTGCATAGGTGGGTATATGTAAATGAGCTGGTTCTTATAATGTCAGAAACAATGAATTCAAAACTGACTGTTTTTGCAGCTTAGTTTGCATACATGTACTGTTTGGACTGGGTAGTCAATAGTACATTTTTGAACTGTGTTTACATATTGCTTTAAATTACTTCCCTTTTTCCATGATATAGGTCCTACTTATTGTGTGTTATGTTTGTATTTAAAATGCATCAGTTCATTACAAATAATGTGTTTGTGTTTAGTTTGTCCCCAAGTGCAGCATAATCCCAGCCCAAAACTGAATTTGCTGGATCCTTCCATCATGCATGTGCCAAATGGAAGTCACAGGCTGAAGTGAGAGATTTTCTTAATTGGAATTGGGCTCAGACTTGGCCCCCCATCAGTGCTATCCTCAGCTGTGTGACTCAGACGTTTGGGCCGGCGAAAACGCTGACCTTTCCTCTGTCCGGCGGCCCAGCCCTTGGTCAGCACCCATCTTAATGGCACCTGCCACATGCCGTTTGAGCAGCAGGCATGTCTGTCAGGAGAGCTGAATTAGTCAGCCGTGCGCTCTGATGCCACACAGCAGCCTGCAGAAACACCAGCCGCAGAAGCTCTCGGCCCAAGGCTGATTGACAGCTGCACGGCCAGAGACGGACAGGCGGCCCACGTCACTCACAGACAATCACTCATGAAGATGTTCACGCTGACGCATCCGCACAGACACTGGAGCAGGGTTTCAGCCTCGTACCCGTGGGCAGAGGCGGGTTTAAGCAGGGCCTGGGCAGGCTGGGGCTGGAGGCTAAAATAGATATTTAAAAGGTTCCAGGTTCACATATGACCAACAGGAGAAAATAACAGTTGATGAAATTTATGTTTTAAATAATGTTGCTTAATTATGTTCCTTATAAAGGGGCTTGTGTTGGCTATTAGCAGGGGTAAAATTTGGCCAAAACGCAGGTACATTTTTCATTCATCAAGGTACAAACAATGTAAATGTACTCTCAAAGGTACAACAGTGGTTTTAAGGTCCAGTTGTGTACCTGAAATAAGTTTCTCCCACTAGAAAAGCACATTGTTGTACCTTTTCATAACCTAATGTATTAACACAGACCAAAAAGATAAAAAGTCTGGAGACGAGACGGGGTGTGTGGAATCAATATAACTGTAAATGTAATTTCAATAGATTATGGTACAATTATGGTTCATGACTTAAGGTACTGAGATGTACCATTGAGACCAGTAACAAGAGGGGTACCACCACAGTGACAGTTTTGTACCTTTTTTTTCTGCAAGTGTAGGTAACTTAGAAGGGGATAAACATTCTAACACCTATCATTTTGAAATGTATTTATTTGCCCCCCCTCCTTCCCCATCCCACAAACCCAAACTGATCCATAACCCATATTAACACTCTAAACACTGAACCCATGTGATACTATATTTAGTTGATGAGGTGTAATTTTCTGTTTAATCTATGTTTTCCTGCCTTTAAAAAATGATAAACCTGTGCTTAATAGCCGTTTTGACAGAAAATTAAATAGATGAAGGGTGGTCTCTGACTTTTGCACAGTACTGCACAAAAAAAATCAGATACCACAATTCCTGGTGCAACCCTAATCATAAACATTAATTCAACAATTTCTCACTCCCAGTAATGCAGTAATGAAAAAACAAACCTACTGAAGCACACCAAAGTGTAGGTTGGAAGTCAAAGGTCATATAAATCACGCCTGTCCAGAAGTCCTCATACGGACCTCATCATCAGCAGAGCTGTCGTCCCCATGCCTGATGGATCACCTCTTAACTCTCAGTCTCTAAAATCAGAAGTCTGACACAGTGATGTTGTAGAGTAGGGCAGCATGAGGTCAGGCCCATAGTGATTATCAGATATGAGTGAGGTTCCATCACTACACACACACACACACACGTACACTTGCACACACACGAAGAGACTCATTAGGACCCCTCATCCTGACCCCAGCCCCCATATTGACAGTGCACTAGTGAGTGTGACAGGCAGCAGAGAGAACGCTGGCCCTGGGCTATCCTTTCACCTCCACTGACATTTAACTAAAAACCAATCTCCATCTCTATGAGCGGTAGCTCTCACCCCAGGGGTGTGTGTGTGTGCGTTTGTGTGAGGGAGAGTGTATGAGGGCTGGACTCTGAAGGAACTAAGCGAGTTCTCTCTGATACCTATAATGTGCAAATTAGCATTTCAGCCTACCGGATACATGCCATTAACAATAACACTCTTAAGTCAGTGTCTGTGTTTTAGACCAAGTAACAGACACAGCTCTATTACCAGTAGAGAGGTCAAGGTCCAACATACAGGGACCCCCATCATCTCCATCTTATCAGCGTTGTAATAATTTGACAATAAAATAAAATAAATAATAAAAAAAAGCTCCATAATCCCAGGGCCGGCTGGAATTGGAAACTTATACAAGGGTTAGCGAGCGGAGGTGGATGATGCCCTTGGGCCTCGGCTCTGCGCCGGCAGTGCGGCAGAGAAAGAGTGAAAATGTCCTTCTGTTTGACATATTGCACATCATGTCGCCCCTCTTTTACGGTTCCGCAATCTTTAGCATTTCACAGAAGGGGTCTCTGAGTGCAGGTTAACTAGTAGCCAGGGGCTACAAGAATTCTGTGTGTGACAAATGGGACAGTCAATTGGAATGGGGGGGTGGAGCAGGCAAGGTGGGGTAAGTATGGCGAAAGGGGGAGGTACATTTGACCAGGCTGGAGGGGTTCAGGGTGAAATGGAGTGGGCTATAGTGTGTGTGCTGGGATAAATCTCTCCCTGCTTGGTTTGTGATGGCTTGATCCAACTGTGGGGCTCGCATCCATGCTCAGAGTCAAAGGTCAAGAGGTGGCGATGCTAGCCGGCAGCAGAAACAGTAAAGCTGGGCTGTTCATGCCACAGTGCTGTCAAGACCCTTTAACTTGTGGCTTTGCCAACCGATCATACATACAGCACAGTACAGGTTTGGAAACAACTGCAACTTTAATTATATTATATTATATATATATTATATTACATATTTATACAGGAACACATATTTAACAGAAAATTACACAGAAGCCTCATCAAATAATGTGCTTTCATATTTTTCAGTCGTTAATGTTCTACTATTTGCTTTTATTACGGCTTCCTTTTTTTTCAGGAGGCTTTTTTTTTACTTTTTCAAAGAAATCTACAAGGATGTTTTTTTTACACATGCAAAGTTCATTCTCCCAAACATGATCAGGTCTAGACACTGATGGTGACAGTTTTGGTGTTCTACCAGGACTTGCACTGTTTTCTCTTTGAAAATTCCTGTTTTTATATATATTTTCCTCTTCCTTATGCAGGTGGATTATTTTTCATGTCTTCAGAAATGTATATTTAATGACTGTTTTGATTGTTTTGAAATTATAGCAACAAAGAATGGTCTCTGACTTTTGCACACAGTACTGTATGACAGTACTGGTTTAACGTTTATATTGCTATGTGGAGGCTATAGCCTACTGTCATTGTTCCCCCCAACTAGTCAGACTAAGTCTGCATTAAGTGAGCAGTGCAGGTGAAGTACACGACTGGGTACACAGTGTGTTAAAATACACTGTGTAACAGTATTATGTCACTTTAACATTAACTTCAATAGCCATTTCTCTGTAGGTCAATGATTTGTTTAAGAGGGAGGTGACATTCCATTTCTTGGCTATAAAACCATCAGCATGAGACTTTTTAAGGGGGCCTAGAGTTTTGCCCTTTTCATAAATTAAATACTCTTGATGGCACTTTTAAGTCGCTGTTGAAATTCCTGAAAGACTCTGAAGGACATTTTTTTTGCCTTTTATCTTTTATTTACCCTCTCTCTCTTCTTCTCATTCTCTTTCTCTCTCGCCATCTCTCTCGCCCCCTCTCTCTTACTCTAAGAAATGCCCAAGCATAACTTTTTTGACATACTCATTTTCTTATTTTTCATCAGACCACCACACACACACACACACACACACCGTTCCCACCCTCACCTCTTTGCCTCTTGGCTCCTCAAATGCATTTGTTCAATACCTCCAGCAAACAGATTAGAAGCCTCTTATCGTAGACAGGGAGTACGTGATAATGGTTTTCACCAGATCCCAGCACTGTCACAGATTAAAATGGCCCTGGCTGAAGCGTATTAGCAATCAGTTTTTTTTTCCTCCCCCTCTTCCATTTTTTTCCCCTTTCGGTCTCTGCTTGCCATTGGATTTCCTGTCCAATCTATTGTAGCCGGGCCCTAAAGATACAAGGAGAAGTCAGTTTCAATCTGATATGTGATTGTTTTTTTTTTCCTCTCCTTGTTGCTGATTCCCTTGTCTGCCATCGATCGGAGCTTCGCCCGGCTGCTTGTCACCTTGGTCTGTGTGTGTGTGTGTGTGTGTGTGTGTGTGTGCGTGTGAGAGTGTGCGCACATCTTAGCGCTCACCTCCCACACTTTCTTTAAACTTGATACAAAGTGATTGATCTTTGGGTTCAGTGAACAAAGGCAGACAAGTAGGCCTAGCAGACGGACACACACATACACACACTCACACACACCCACCCTGTGCTGAGCTTTGCCACACAGCGACACAGGCTACACAGGCTCAATTACAGGGGTTACCTGCGCCCCCTTATTGGATGTGGCCCAGGCTGCTTCCCCTAACCAGCAATTTAACAGTGTCCTGCACTCCGCACTGTGCCTCACTAATGCACTATAACTGCCTGCGCAATAAACACTCTCAAAGCAGATGTGCTAAAAGCAGCACACAATGGGCTTTTTTTAATGCTGTGTCCACAGCTGGGGGTGGAAAATAGCCAAATAGTTCTACTTTTTTACTGTACGTAAGTTATTTTGGAAAACCTGTACTTAAAATCTATTAGATTCTCAAAGGAAACACATCATTTTTTACCACTTACATTTTTATTTTAGACCTTCACATACTCCTCATGAATCCCACAGACCAGAAGATTTGTGTTTTTATTTTTTTGCCAATCAGTTTAGTGCCCATACCATTTATTTATTTATTTTTATTTTTATTTATTTATTTATAACATCCAGTCAAATTTATATTGGTCTGAAATGAAACTGCCTACAACTAAGCTAATCTTTATATAATAAAGGACACATAAAAGTGTAGATTTTAATATTATGAACTAAAAACCAGAAGGCATATTTAGGTGTTTAACTCAAAATGTCAAGGTTTTTGGGAACAATTACTACAGTTAAATGCTACATTTTTAATTATCAAACTACAGTTAAATGCAAAAACACTCCTGGTTAAATTACATGTCTTGTTGATTTTTAAGCAGAAATCAGTGAACACATTTTCTACGAGGAAAAAAACGTATATATGGCATTTATCTGCAAATTTCAGTGCACAATTTCTATTTATTCGTTGAGTTTAACATATTAGAAAAAACATAAAGTATAAAATGTGCCCTAACAGGACACATTTTAAGTTTTTTTTTCCAATATGTTAAGTTCAGCAAATAAACAGTGATTGTACATTAAAATGTGCAGAAGTGTGTTTCTTGTAGAGGATGTGTAACTTATTTTCAACAAAACAAGTCATGTGACTAGGGACGCTTAATCTTCATGCGTCAACTTTTATTTGAGTTACATTTTGACACAGTACCCATATTTCCACCCCCTCTACATCACATTTTGTGCTATTTTCAACTTTTAGTCAGTGTGTTAGGTCAGATAGCGTTCAGATTTTGAATGCAATGCTGTGTTCTGATTATGCATTGTGTGATACAGATATGTTGTGTTCCTGAGGCCTGACACAGAATGTGTTAAAACAGTGATAAACACAAAAATGTGTTGTTATTTATCCTTCAGAAGTCTGGAGTTATTATAGTCATTTTATTATGCTACTACTATGGAACCACCTGAGTACATACTTACACAGTGAGTTACCTAATGAATTATATTTACAATCGATTCACTTTCTGTATTGACAGCTTCAAGTCGCACTTCCGACATTTTTTCACTTGTTTCAGTGTCAAACAAAGGAAAACCTGACAAAAATGTAAAGAATGTTTTCTTTTCAAACCAAGACTGACTTCACTACAATACTTACGTCCGATTTGAGCCGTAACAAAAATATTGCTGCATCTAATCACAAACAGGAGCAGAATCGATTGAAAGTTTAGAATGAGCACCTCTGACAAATTTCTATGCTTGATTTGACAAGCTACAAGAAGAGCTATAACCTGCTTTTGTTATCGTCTGCATTAACTGCGACTTCTCACGGTTAACACATCATTTTTGAGAATGTAAAGAGATGGTTCTTGGTAGCTCTCTGAGCTCTGACTTTGGCTGTAGATGTTTTGTTTTGCTGCGACCTTATTAATGGAGAACCTATTGTAAAGTATCACAAAGCAGCTTTTTAAACAGTAATATAGAATCAGCAGGCAAAAAAATATGAGAACAATAAAAGAAAGCAGAAGTCTACACTGCCATGCCAAAAAATAGGAAACCAAAGCCAAAATGATAAAACATTGAGGTTTTAATGGTCTTAACAACAAATAATTACAAAAAAGAGTAACTTAATATGTGATAGCTTTTCCCTTTTGATTTCTTTAACATGTAAACTTGCCGAAAGAAGAGTCCGTGTTTTTCCACTGACAGCTTCAAACAGCTGAAAGACTGTTACCAAGCTAGTCCGTATTTAATGTGAGACCAAATATTCTCTATAGGGTTTAGATCTGGACTCTGAACAGGCCAAAGTCATCAGGGAGTGTGTATTGCAGACTAAATAAAGGCTAAGAAAGAAAAACATGAGATACAAGAATCAAGACTGAATTTGATAATAAAACAAGTTAAATGAAAACATATAGAACAGTTTAAATCCTGTATATTAATTCATGACACTACGTCTTAATTATTAGACAGATATGTTTCGAGTTTAGAGTCAAAAACTGTTAACCTCTGAAAAGCGTTTCTTTGGGGGGTTTTATAGGATAAATCACAATTTCTCTGTCACACACATTTCACTAGAATGCAAGTCTGAGATGTGCACATTCTATTACAACTTGTCTATTCATACACATACCCTGTAGCTCCACCTGACTAGTGTACAGTTAGAGACTGTAGTTCATCTGTTGATTCACAAATTGTATTAGCTGTAATCTAGCCCTTCATTAGTGGTCAGTTTCTGACCACAGAGCTGCTTTTATATACATATATTCAGTACACTTAATCATAAAAAATTAAGTATTCAGAACTTAGATATTCACAATGATTATATTATAATCTATTTAAACCCAAGACATTAATTGAGATAGTAATAGCCAGCTATATACAAAATTAGCATTTATAGGGTACTTTTTATTGGAAGGTGTCTGTCCCAAACCCTAACCACTAAATTTCAACTTATAACAATAACAATAATACTTTATAGCATAATAGCATTTTTTTTTTCAAAGTTGTTTTTTTAAAGACTTTTCTGATTTCATTTGAAGTGGAGTTGGACGATTTAGATTTATACCGATCAGGCATAACATTATGACCACCTCCTTGTTTCTACGCTCATTGTCCATTTTATCAGCTCCACTTACTACATAGGTGCACTTTGTAGTTCTACAATTACAGACTGTAGTCCATCTGTTTCTCTGCATACGTTGTTAGCCCCCTTTTACCCTGTTCTTTAATGGTTAGGACCCCCATGGACCTTCACAGAGCAGGTACTATTTGGGTTTTCATGCCACTACTTTCATGCTACAGGAAGTGAGACTGCATCCCTGTCCTTCATGGCCACACATTGCACCATTTGAAAACACCAGCTTCCTCTTACATTTTGAGAACATTTCAAGACAAATTGATGAATAGGAATGGTGAAACAAATGACAAACTCGAAATCAAAAATCCCCTGTTCCAATATTTTGAAGCTCTTGGCTGCCCTGAACCACATCTTCTCTCTGCCCCTTTGCCATTTTGGTCACAATCCTGTCCACCTTGCTGTTCCATTCACAGTCGTGGTGGCCCATTAGCAGGCCGGTGCAGCCCTCACGTACATTCCTCAGGCCTGTCGCTGCGTGGCTAGAAATTTACTGCATGCAAATCAAGGCGAGATGTGCGGGGAGATGAGATATACATATTTAATGAGACAGAATGAAAGGTGGGAGAAGCCGTAGGCAGGGGGGGCATCCGAGACCCCCACCTCAAACTCCCCCAGCCTACCCCAACACACGCACCCACACGTACAAGCACACACGCAGATCCTCTCGTTTGCTTGTTTTTATAGACTTGTCCCTTACAAGCCACCAAATGTCACTGCTGCTGTTAATCCTAGTACAGCTGGACTAATGAGGCCGCCGTACACGCACTCGTGGGAGTGCGTGGGTGTGGGAGAGAGAGAGAGGAGAGAGAGTGAGTGCGACAGAACAGTGTAACACTTCTCTGTGGCCATCTATGAGTGTGTGTGTGTGTGTGTGTGTGCAAAGTCTGGACTCATTGAGGAGGAAACAGCACTGGCATCTGAAGTTCCTTCATGTCCCCTTGGGGGAGACGCTCACTGCCATGTTTTTATCTGTAGTGAGAGTGATTATAGAGATGTGTTTAGGCACGCAGTCCACAGCCCTCTTAATGAAAGTCCCACCACACACACACACACATGCATGCACACACACTCAGTGCAGGCATATTTAGCCCAGCAGGGCATTGACTTAATCACAGATTGGACCCCACGATCCCCAAAACACACACAAGCTTGCTTCCCTCTCTCTCTCTCTCTCTCTCTCTCTCTCTCTCTCGCTGTCTCTCTTGCTCACCCAGCGGGCCTGTTTTACATGTTGGACTCGTTAGGAATGCTTGTTAGGGAATACGCTGCACTAAAGACGCTAGGACTACACAAGTGACAGATAGTGCAGTTGTGTCGATAAAGTATCTAACTTCATGGATCTCACAACGTCTGTAAGTTTGGCTTCCCTAACATCCATAACCTACTGATAAGAACATTTAGTTTATTTCATTCTATTTTTTTAAGATGTCGCCTTTTCATGACATCTCTCTACATAAGAGGTGAAAAGTGGCGGCACTCCTTTCAAAAACTTTTTGTCTCCTATTCAGTCTAACTACACTTCTCTGTCATGCTGTTTGTGTTTGATTGTGCTTGTTGTAAAAGGCAACACTGAACTTATGTGTAAATGATGTACCCCCCCCGACCAAAAATAAGAATCCAGTGGAGGCTTTTGCAACATTTTCTAAAGTTCAACTGAAAAAAAGTGTCGTCAGTATTTCTTACCGACAATTTCTGTTTCTGTAGAGTATATCAGCAAACTTCTTGAGACAGTTAATTTTTTTTGTGAAGAAAAATGATAAAAAATCATTATATTCCACACTCTTAAAAATATATTACAAAGCACTATTTGCGCGATGCCATGAAGAAGAACCATTTTTTTCCCTAAAATAGTGGTTCTCAAACCATTCTGTAGGGACCCCGAGCTGGTCCACATTGTTGCTCCAACCCACTTCCCAATCCACAGGAATAGAACAAAAATGTGGACCATCTGCGGACCTCTGAGGACCAATTTGAGAACTACTGTAAAATAACTAATTTACAAAAGTGGTTTTCTAGAGAACCATCCACTGAAAAGTGATTTTTCTATGGCACTGCACAGAGAACCCTTTTTGGCACTTATTTTTAGGAGTGCAAGGCACACTTTACCATGTATCACTGAGATTTATATGAGATTCCAAGACCTTCTGTCACCATTGCACTCTCCTATGAGAAATTTAACTAGTTAACATCAACACTACACAGTGTAAAACAGCTGCAAAATCCTGTTATACTCCTGAAGACTCTAGCCTGGTCATCTTCCAGCAGCTGAATTGAAGTGAATCGAGCAAATAAGGCTGCATTTCCATCAGCTCTGTACAGGAGAGTAAAACTCTCTGTTTGACGTTCATAAAAACACTTTTGAGAATATGGAGCAAGTCTGAAGAGAGAGAAAATTCTCTTTGCTCTTTTGTTATATTTTATGGCTATGTTTAACATTGCAAGAGTACAGAGAACACACTGGGAGGCATAAACGCTTAGAAAATGTCCATTAATCAGAGGCAGGCCCTTTTTTTGTCTCTCTACCAGCTTGTATTTTCCACCAGGCAGTGTGGTACAGTACAGTTCAGTACAGCTACAAATCCATGATTACACATTTTGTTGTAATTTCCTGCCAAGCGAGCTGCACCGTACCTGAGTACTTGTGATGAATTTGGTTCTCACTGTGGGTGAGCATGCTGAGCTGGATAGCATAGCTGGAGCTTTGGGAAAAAAAAAGCTTGAGGCTCCTCCATTGTTATTACTGGTGTTTCTGTTTACTGTTAATGCTAGATTGCGTGAGAAATTATGTGACCACACAAGCTAAGGCCAAAGTAACTCACCAGTGCAATAATAACCTACAGTTTCTCAGAATGCTCCCTGGCTATTGCTCAGACGTAAAATACAGCTTAATGTTTAAAAAGGAAAAGTTCACAAACACAGCAAAAGGATAAACAATATATAGATACATTCATTCTTTAATACAGATTATATTCAGTTTAGCCATAGAAGACAATGAAAGTCTGTTTATCCATTTGATGTCTGTACAATATAATTCACAATGTAGGGGTTGGTGGTTTGAGGTTCTGTACTCCTGCTTGCTTCCCACTCTTGGTTTTTCCAGTCTGCCTGAGGTTTGTTTACATCGAGGGATCCTGTGCTGTAATTGCGGGATCGGGCAGCGAGTTGCTTTCGAGTGGCCTGGGCCTAGTGTTGAAATGAGGAATGTCCGAACCTGCCGTGGGTTTAAATCACTAGAAAATTGCTTCTCGCAGGCTTGATTGTGAAGGTAAATGAAAGTGTATGTGACTCGCAGGCCTATGCTTGTGCATTTGTGTGTATGTGCAGTAGTCAGTTGCTATCTTTGCTTCAGTGATAAAAGAAAGGCCTCCCAGTGTAACTTTTAGCTCTGATGAAAGTCGGGCCTGATTCATTCTAATTGTTAAATCTAGCCCAAGAAATTGTTTAAAAAATAAAATATTAAAACAAAATGTTAAAGCTCTTATGTTAAAGCCCAATTTTTTTTTATTGGGGTGGTGGTATTGTGGATTCAGAATGGTCTGCTTAATTGTTCAGGAAAGTCAGCTTTGTTAAAAATTGTTTACTTGTTGGCTCAGTGAGGGGGGTCTGCTTGATGGTTCAGGGCTGTCTGCTCGTTCAGAATGGTCTGCTTAATGGTTTAGGACAGTCTATTTGATGATCTGCTAACTGGTTCAGAATAGTCTGCTTGTTAGATTTGGGACAGTCTGCTTGTTAGTTTGGGACAGTCTGCATGATGGTCTGCTTGCTGGTTTTGGACAGTCTGCTTGCTGGATTGGAATGGTGTGTTTGTTGATTTAGGGCAGTTTGCTTGATGGTCTGCATGCCACTTTGGGGCGGACTGCTTGTTAGTTCAGAACAGTCTGCTTGACGGATCAAAGTGGAGTGGTTGTCGTCCAAGGACACTCTGTTTGATGGTCTGCTTGATGGTTCAGGACAGTCTGCTTGATAGTTCAAGATAGTCTGCTTGATGGTCTGTACGTCACTTTGAGACATACTACTTGTTAGTTCAAAACAGTCTGCTTGATGGATCAGAGTGCAATGATTTTTGTCCCAGGACAGTCTGTCTGATGGTCTGCGAACTGGTTCAGAACAGTCTGCTTGATGGTTCCGGACAGTCTGCTTGATAGTTCAAGATGGTCTGCTTGATAGTTCATGACAGTCCATGAAAATTAAAATCATAGTGTATGATCAATAAAGAAACTTCACTTTGTACTTGGTGGTGTAAAGCTTGTAGAGCCACACAGTTGGCAGTTTCTTCATACATTATTGACTAGGCCGCACATACCACATGGCCGCAAAATGATATATGATCCTTCAATTACACTGAAATATTGCCACAACTAACATAATGAAAAAGCAGGGATGTAGCATCTCCATAAGGAAATGGAACCAGGCTCGTACTGGGGATGGGGCTTTAGTGTCCTAGGCCAGCGGCATCCTCTCTGTTCCCCCACTGTGCCGTCCTGGTCTGCGCTGTCTCTGTCAGCATACCATTATTATGAATAGTGAGCATAATGCATTGCCATGAATAGGATTGTCTGGCTGATTGTGATGTATAGTTTTTCATTACTGCTCCCCGGCCCCTGCCATTAGGCATGTGGAAAATTCTATTTATCCCCTAATTTGTAAAAATCCCCTCCCTGTCTGATAGCAATCAGAGGACTGTAATTGTCTGTGGAGCAGTGACGGGTCCGGCTTGATGAAGAGCTATGTGCAGGGGAGCGCGAGCCCGCCGCCGCTGGCCAGGCTGACCGGCCCCCCTGTCCCCCCCAACGCAGACCCACATACACAGCCCTGCTCCTCATCCCGGCACGCAATTAATAACCATTTGCAAATGGCAGACGCGAAACAGCCCTCCGCAGCCTTCTTGCCACATCTTCCTTCCTCTGCTTCTATCTTATGCAGGCGCGGGAGGTGGAATGAGGGGCCGGGGAATGAAGTGTGGGTGGGGGGGGGTGGGGGTTGGGGGTTGAAAGGTGTGCTGCCATGCTGCCACTGCATGGACAGGCAGGAGAAATAAAGACATGGGATATGGGAGAGAAGCCAGGCGTTAATGAATGCAAATGTAGCGAGCGATAACTTCATCCAACGGCTGGACTCGGCTCCCTCCAAACCAAACTGGCTCAATTAAAGCCGGAGAAACAGCGGGCTATCGGCAGCCCCGTCTCCGCAGGCTGCACTGTATGGTAAATTCTACAGTTAATTCCCACTGAGGAGAGGCCATACAGGCAGTCAAATTAAAGGTATTGTTGCAATTCTGCGAGAGTACATCTTCCTTCTTCGGCCACTGTAATTCTTTTCATTTGCGCTGAGCTCTTAATATATGCATGTGCATTATTTTAGGCAAATTTGAGAATTTTGCATGTTAATCGGGTTATTCTAATTTATGATACACCATTATGCAGATAATAGTAAATTACTTCTAGATTGAGCACCCCCACCACCCCACTCCCCAAAAAAGGACCCTTTCCTACACGCAGAGCACTTTGGCTCGTCTTCGTATTTAACGGCCTTTGTGTTTTACTGGGCCCTTTTAAGTAGACGTCTGTCTTGATAAACACTTTATGCATATCAGGCTCCACTTGTGGCCTGGCAGTGAGAATAATGGCTGTCTAATTGACTCATTTAGAGGCTTTTTGCCTACAGGAGGACCTAGCATTAAATGTTTGATCGCCTTAATTTCCAAACACATCATTAGGTCCATCCCCAGCCTCTTAATATCAACTTTATGAGGCTGTTTTAAAAGTCTTTTTTTCCTTCTCTCTCTTTTGTCCCTGGTCATAATTAAGTCAAACATTTCAAAATATGGTAATGCAGACCTGTTTGAATAAGTGTCTTCCATTTCCATAATTTTATTAGCACGTAAAGCACACTAATTGGTTGAGAGTGTGGGCATTGCTTGGCAAAAATACAGCTGTAATTAGGAGGAGAGTGGCCTAACAGAGGCACTGTGTAAACACACCCTCGGCTTTCTGGCACTGCACTGCTCCTAAAGATCTCCTGCGGACATGATACAGTATGTCCTGGATTCTAACTACAAGGTTTCATACAATTACTACTATCATTACAGGTGTTATTATGGCTATACGGCAAGGGAAAATATATTTGCAACACATACAGCAGAGTATTGCATCACATGAAAGCAACTGAACTGAATTTACTAAGAAGTACCTTTTCACTTTTCTCTGAATGCATATAAATGCATATTTTCAGTATAAGCAGAATTAGAAAAGGCATGTGTACAGTTGTATGCAAAATATGATGTTTTGTTGATTTTATAAGTGAAAATAAGTAAATATATACATCCTCTGCAGAGAATCGAACTCTAGAGAGAACATTAACATTAGTATTGCACATTTTAGTGCACAATAACTGTTTATGTGCTGAATTTAACATATTAGGGAAAAAATATTAAATGTGGCCCGTGCAACAGTTAAATAGGATAAATATTCCTATTATATATATTTCTATATTCCTATTCTAAAATATAGGAATTGTGCATATAAAATTGCAAAAAATTGCCACAATTACAATTAAAACAGAACATGTGACCCGTGCAAAAGTTATGGCACACTGTAAAAAGTGGCTCGTCAGATCTACCTAAAAAATGACTTAATGTGGTAACAAGCAGTTGAACTAGTTTTATTTAACCTAAATAAACACTTTTAATGAACGATTCTTTCAAACGTAATTTTTTGAGTTGAATTGAACTAGTTTAATTGCTTGTTACCACATGAAGTCATTTTTTAAGGTAGATCTGACGAACCACTTTTTACAGTGCAGATTTTATATTTTCTTTTTTTTATATTTTCTTTTTTTCCAATATCTTCTAATAAAAATAGAAATTGTGCATTAAAAATTGCAGGAAAATGGCATATTTATGTGTGTTCTCTGTAGAGGATGTGTTAACCTAATTTCATGTAGAAAATCAGCAAAGCTTAAGTTAGGGTTAAGTTAGGGTTTTTATCAAATAAGTTATTTAAATCATTTCAACATTTAAATTCCTTTCTTTTGGGCATGCATATGTGTGTGTGCATGTGTGTGTGTGTGTGTGTGTGTGTGTGTGTGTGTGTGTGTGTGTGCGTATGTCCACATTTCCTGCAACACCATGTTGTTGACATCCTGTCTGTATTCCGCCAGGAGTATCTGGAGTATCCGCTCCAGGCAAGGCATTCCTGACAGTTACTGAGCGAATTGAAAATTTTTATTCATGTATATATAGCTATATATATCTCTAGATCTACACATGCAAAAATCTGTATCGAGCATCCTTGTTATATTTTCCTACAGGTATTTGAATAAGTGTGTAAGAAATAGGTTTATACATGGTATATATGATTTTGTATTTGAACTGTTCACATGTTAACAAACAACAGTTTAACACGTAGTTTATTTAGTGGAGAAACCAGGTTTGAATGGCTCTAGCATTGTGCCAACCCTTCTGCATGCTAAAATCAGTCAGTCACAATCATAAAGTTTAGCAGATGATTGTCATATAAAAAAACTTTTTTTTGTCTTTTTTTTGTTCATTTCATGCAACTATTAAAGTACAGGCCTAAAGTGGCCAAACTGGCTGATTAGCTACTTTGCTTCCTATCTGTCAATTTTTTGTAGCTCCAAGCTAATAACTGACACAGCTTGAGCTCGACCACTGCCCTCTAATGTCAGAAGTAAGAACTTTTGTTGTTTAGGCAGACTCATGATGTTTCTCAATAAACGTGTTTTCTGCTTTCTTTTATTTCTTTTATGCATTTGCCTCAAATTTATTTTTTTGTGATGTAAACATATGATCGTAAAAGATAATAACTGTGGAAGATAATTGCGATTAGCTTAAATAACTGCAATGAGCTCAAACAATTGGGATCAGATGATGTAATGATTGTGACAGGCCTACAATGCATGTCTGAAAACATGCATGTCTAAGGCAAATCCTAATACAGTGGCGGTTTTGGAATACTTTTCTAAACAGATTACCTCACTACTCTGAAATTAAAACTCTGGGAAAATGATTAAAAAAAGATTATTAAGAATATAAATGTAATTAAAGATTCCAATCTTGCGCAGGCCCTCACTTATTTTATACTTTCTTCCTGTGTAAAACAAATTTCTTTCAATTAAATCTGCTTTTAATTGCATTTGGTCAAGTTACCCCACCAGAATTTTCATGCTGCATCTTTCCAAGTAATTTCTGTTTGTGTTTTGGCTGAAAGGGCAAGTTTCTCATCTCTTGCTGAAGGTTAGATTGCATTACAGAGCAATGTAGCCTATGCTTTCCAATTAGTCCCTGATGCAGGAGGGAGGGACGTGGAAGCCAAAGTCAGACCGCACATCAGTCCAGTGTAATTTTTAATTTGTGTCACTCACAGCTCGATCCCCGGCTGGCTTTTGCCTCTTGTTACAGTGAGACGCCATCGAAAGCTTTTCAGGGAGTCAGTGGAGGAAGTGCAAGGGGAAAAAAACACACGCGAGCACAGCGTGCACCCACGGCTTCGGCATCTGTAATTAACCTTGATGCTTAGTGCTGTTGTTGCCATTGATTTTCCTGTTTCACATGTGGGTGAAAATTGCACTTTAAGTTACCCTGAGTGTTTAAATTAATAATGAAACCACAAGAGTGCCCTCCTCTGACTTTCAATTAAAACAATCAGGCTTATCGGATCAGCAGAGGGAAGAGAAGAGAAGAGAAGAGAAGAGAAGAGAAGAGAAGAGAGAAGGAAGGAAAATAAGAGAATACAGCAGATCGAAAAAAATTATGAGAAGTAAGATGATGAAGAGTAGAGAGGAGAAGAAAAAGAACGAGAGCAAAGATGAGGGAAAAAGAAGAGAAGAGGAAAAACTAGAGAAGAGAAGAGAGAAGGAAGGAAGAGAAGAGAATACAGCAGAACTGCAGAAAATGTATGAGAAGTAAGATGACAAGAGAAGAAAAGAAGAAAGAGCAAGAGAAAAGAAAAGAATTAGGAAAAAGAAGAGAAGAGAGAGAAGAGAAGAGAAGAGAAGAGAAGAGAAGAGTTGCATGTATTCGGATATGGACGGCACGAGGCAGCAGGAAGTTTGAAAGCACAAACAGGTCCATTCCAAAGGAAGCAGGTGCACAAGGGCCTGTGTGTGTCGGTGTGTGAAGTTCGTGTCCGATCAGCTGCTCATCAGGCAGATGCATCCTGGTCACTCAGCCCCCACACACTTGCCCATGTGCCACAGACACATACACACACTCAGCACATAAACACTTGGTCAGACAGGACGTCAAAGTTAGTATCCTACAGCCAAGCCAAAGAGGTCACACATTCAACTAAGACACTGTATTCCATACATGTGTACTGAACTTAAAATAAATGACAGATGAGCACAGGAGAATGACCTGAGAATCCTTACCATACAGGCGATTTCTCAAATTTGTAGTAGAAAAAAACAAAAGCATTTATAACAATTGAAACACTTCTCTACATTCCTCAATGTGGTGGAAGAAGCACAGTCTATTTTTTAATTGTTTCTTTACATATTTTTTGCTTATTACAGTAACTATATTTCATTAATCAAACAGCTACAAACTTTTATGTATTATGATTATATACTGTACTGTGTGCAAAGTACAGAGAATCCTTCACTTATTTCATTTCATTTCTAGTATGGTGAGAGTAGCCTTCACTAGTTAGCTGTGAGTGGGCCATAAAATCTCAGACTCCCAAACCAACTCTGTGCAAAACAAGACACACAAGACATATATTATACAAACTATAAATAACTTAAATTACCCACTCATTCAGTTTGAAAGACATCTCTGTTAAATAAGGTCAAAGACGTCACACATTGAACTAAACCACTATACGTCATCACTGCCTATCTGTATATAGAGAAAGAACAAGAAACGAATGAGCTCTAGGCTTATTATCCATGCTTAAAGGGGAATTCCTCCATTTTGTTTTTTTCAAATTTTCTGCATAATTAAATGGTTAAGATGCAAACAAAGTTTTCTGAGGTTTAATAGTTCTAGAGAAACTTACCAAGTCAGAATTTTTCACAGTGGTGGTGATGGGAACCAGATGTCTAAAGAGTTTGCTTCTAAAAGCTCCCTCACAGAAAGTTGTAACACAAAATGGTTACTAATACACTGCCTGATGCCTGAAACATTGATTACCGATTTGCTTCATGGTTTTGGCCTAAAGTGTATTTTTAAATCCATTCATGGTCGAGGGGTACATGCAGGGCATTGTAAGGCAAAATAGTCGTCAAAGAAAACTTATTCTTCCAGATTTAACACTATTTTATCATCATCTACATTACATATAAAAACTCAAAAGTCAAGTGTAAGTTCACTGGTGGTTTTGGATAGTAAATAAAATGGCTATTTTTTGCATTGTAGACATCACAGCCCCTGGTTTCTATAGGAAATCTTAGCCAACAAGTTTCTCTACAATGAACGCTTTGACATCAAATCAATGACTTTACTAACATCTCAATGATCAATTTATGCAGAAATTTTGAAAAACTGGTAGAATTCCCCTGCAAGACAATATTCAGTAACTACTCTAAATGACTTAGTAACTATTAAATTAATATTAAGTTATGTAGTTATGCGAGTTATGTGAGGAATTTAAGTGTGTATCCACACACAGTCCCTTGCAGCTTAAAGGGGTTAAAGCATCTTTGCTAAAAGATTCACTCAAAGTAACCTTAATTAAGTTGTTTGGAGAGTGCAGAAAGCCAGCAGCTTAAAAAAAAGGAAAAAAGGAGCTGACCAATGAGTGGAACCACAGCTGGTGTGAAGTAACATTGCCCCCCGGGGACAGTGATCTCATTGGCTGGCAGGTGAAGGCAGGGGGCGGGGATGCTCGATTGTCAGCCCAATGTCGGAGGGTGAAAGTGCAGTGAGGTGAGGCAGAGATCGCCTAGGTAACGACTTCCCCTTCCTGTCCCGCGGGACGTCCTGCCTCAGGGTCCGCAGCACAGGGGCAACAACAGCCCCTCTCGGGCTCGGGACGGGGCAACAGGTGTGGCCCCTGCGTCACTGACAGCATTGTGCGGGTGACTCATGCGAAAGCTGGGGAGGATGTTTGCGAGTTAGAAGGCCGAGGCGGTTGTGTGCTGCTCTTCTGTCCCCTCCGGTTCATTAAAAAAGTTCCCTCAGAGGAAATTCCCTCACCATGAGCTAACAGCACTTCCTCCTCATCTGCAAATAAGGCACGGCTGTTGAAACGAAAGGGAACAACAAGAAAGGTGCAAGTGCTTGTCAAGTAAGCTGTAATGAAGCTTGACCTGTACAGAGGAATGTGTCCCACACTTCAAAACGAGTTGAAAAACTCACGGGGAACGAACACGAGGTTAATGTGCCGAGGAAGAACAAACAGTAACACCAGCAGCTTTCCATTGGTTCAGATCCATTTGCTGTAATTGCCAAACCTGAGCTGAGAAACAATCTCAGCGTCTGTGAGTGAAACCTATCACGCTGCTGGCTGCCTGATTGCTTGGCACTTTTACTTATGGGTGAGTGACATCTTGTGGTGGTTAGCTTTAGCAATGAGCAACCGTGTACGCCTGTGTGTGTGTGTGTGTGTGCATTCTTAGATCATGACCACATCAGGCACCACGTGTGTTCGAGGCTGTCAGCACAGCCCGGGAGTGAACAGGTTATTTATAGTTCTTATATAGTATGTTTTTGTGTATGTCATGTATTTGCTTGTTCAGGGGGTCTTTTGTAAGACTCCATGTCCTACACACTGCCAACTACAGCAGGCTGTGTAATCAAAATACATCACAGTGTGTGGGGGTTTCCTTCAAGCCATTTGCTTTTCTGATCAAATATAGTAAGAACTAATGTATAAAGCAAAAAGCAACAAAAAGCATCCTGGAAAACCTGAGCCTGTTTTAATGGTAAATACAAACATACAATTTTTGAGTATCGTTAAAGCAGTTCTTTTCATTTCCCCTTTCACTTTTGCTGGGGCAAAGTTTTATTAACAATTAGAATATATTTTTAGACATTATCAGAAATGATCTAAATTATTATTATATCTAAATAATTCTGGCATGTAATGCATTTGTAAGTAATCTACAAGTCTACGAACATCTACATATGATGGTTTTCCATAACATTTCCCTTAAAATGTCCACTTTTTGTCCTCTGGGGTCAGTCACTGCTGCAGCTCAGTAAATAGTTTCTTCGCAGCCCATATCAAGTTAACATTCAGTTTACATGACCATTTTCCAAACTCTTAATCCTTCAGAATTAAACAAGCTGTTTTTGTTCCTGTCTTTAAGACTGATATATGTAAATGACATCTGTTCTGACTGGATGCCCTGAAATATGTCTCGCTAAAAAAAAAAAACAAAAAAACAGTCCAAGCTAAAACACTTCTTATAACTTCAGCAAGAATGGGTGGGACTAAGCTGTTGTATATATGTAAATAAGTAGTTTTTTGTGACACACAAAAACTGAAATGGCCTGTTTTTGCTAATGGTACACTATATGTCCAACGATTTGCCAAAGGTTTTACTTTTTTTTCTGAAATCAAGATTATTAATAGGGAGTTTGTCTTCCTTTTGTTACAGCAACAGCCTCTACTGTTTTGGGAAGGCTTTACACTTGATGTAGAACATTGCTGTGAGGATTTGACTGCATTCAGCTACAAGAGCATTAGTGAGGTCAGGTACTGATGTTGGATGATTAGTTCTGGATCACATGCTCCACTCCAGCTCATCCCAAAGGTACTGGATGGTGCTACATCACTCCACTGCTCAACAGCCCCGTGGTGGGAGGCTTGATACCCTTCTAGCTGATGCTTGGCATTGGGTAGATTGACCTTAGGCCCATGTGTGACTGCTCCAGAGTGTCCCGGGCTATTGGTCAATATTTTTTTTTAAATAGAGATTATACAAGCTCTTTTATTTCAGAAAAACAAGTTTAGTTTTCTGTGAAATAAGCCCTTTAATAATTCTGGAGCTATTTGGTGTAGAAACATAAGTTCAGAAACTTCAAGCATGAGCTTGTCTAAATTGGGGGTACACAGACTTAGACCCCCAAAAAAGTTAAAACCTCCAGATTACTCTTAACCCAGTCTAACTGGCATAAATTCTACAATCTATAATCTATAGCAGCAGCAGTACTGGGTGACTACAGAGAAACCTACATAGAGAGGATTATGCAAGAGGCTATTGCTCCGGTTCTCAGAAGCCTAAAGCTGAGTTAAATATCAGCACCTCGGTGAAAATCTCTGTCTCTGCCACAGTGGAGGAAGTGAACAGGACAGGTGTTGAGCAGGAGTGAGGACAGTGTGAGTGTGTTAGAGGAAGGAGGAGGTGAACAAAGACTCAGAGAGATAGAAAGAGAAAGAGAGAGAGAAAGAACAAGAGGTAGGAGAACGGTAGGGTGAGGAGGGGGAAGGGACAGATTGTTTTCCTGGTCACTCCGCCTCTCTGCTATCTGCGCTGAACACAAATATCATTCATTAACAGTAATCTGCCATTTTAACACTGATGTATGGTCCCTAAACGCGGAGCCACTGGTTCACGTCCCCGGCTATAAAACACGGGGACAGTTTAAATACGGACCTGCTGGGCCGGGGATGACTGGCTATCCGTCTCGTTCACGCCACCCCTCCCCTCCCCTCCACTCTTTTCGTCCTTCCCAATCCCCCCCTCCAGCAGCACCATGCTGAGATCAGGTGCCGCACCATCGCACCACAAATGAACACATTTCCAGCAGGCCGGCGCTTCTGATGGCTGTATGATTCCTGACAGGTCAACAGCGAGAGACATACACACACACAGAAAGACAGAGAGAAAGAAAGAAAGAGAGAGAGAGAGAGAGATAGACAGAGGGGTCTACACCTAGTATAGCCTGGCTTGTCCACACATGTACACTAGAAGGCCTATGAAGATACTAGAGAGATGACACTAACAATGTGTTTTGTCCTGCTAAGTTTGAGCTGTCTGGTCTGTGCATTTGACAAAACAGAAGCACCTTCAGGTGGACAAAACTTGGACTGATGTATGGCTGTGGGTACCAATCCTGGTCCTGCATTCTTAAGAATTTCACAAAAAAGTTTCTAAATGGTTCTAGGCTTGGACATATTAGTTAAAAGAAAAACCTGGAATTAACCTCTCTGTGCTCTGCCCACAAATGCACTCTTTTGTATTAAGGCTGTTCAAAATCCCATTCAACCTAACAAATTTAGGTTTGGAGTTTAGATTAATCACTTAACATTAAGTTTCCAGTTTAACCCTTTTCATAGTAGTCATAAAATGAAAGCAATCTCTGTCTGTTTTGGGGCTTCCTCAGTAGGCTTGAACTGATCGCTGATAGTTTACATCTATCACAACTGTCAATTAAGCTGATAAATGCCTGAAACACTCCTCAATGTACAATAGAAATTATTTTTGTCTCACAATCAGCTTTAAGGTTTTTTAAACAATTTAAGGTTTCTTAAACATTAGTTCATGTCCTGATCTGCCCTGATATGTTGTCTGGCTTTAGAACATTCTGTAGCATCACACAATCCTTTTTGCCAAAGGTTGCTGTACTTGTTAAACTGATAAAGCCATGCATGGAACGCCTTATATTGTTCTTACATAATGATTACCTCATTATTAAAAATAAAAAGACAATGTATAGCTACAGCCTTGTAAGCCTACTTTACATGGTTCAGCTTGAGTTGATTTATAATTTTAAACAGAAGAATTTATAAGCTGTAAACAAACAGTTAATTAAACAAACACTACCAAACCAAACCAAGAACAACCAAAACACAGCAAGAACAAAGTACGTTTTTGAAAAAGAACAAAGTTGCTATACAGAAAGCTTATTTTCTCTGGTTTATGCAGACATAGCAGGTAGTATGGTGTTACCACATAATCAGCCATGTTGAAACAGGTTTCTGGAGAAATGTGCCATAAGATGATCCTCAAATCTGTCAGCATAAGCCTGCAGTCAATTCCAGCTCTTTTTTCTATGTATCATTAATCGAAAATGGCTGGGGGGCACTATGTATTGCACACAATATCACAAGTCTTTCCCTCAGTTAAACTATGCATTTTTTCTGCAGTATGTTTTATGGAATACATTTCAGTGGAAATGTGTATGATTTACAAAACTGGAAGCAAACTGGATTTTCATCTTTGTAGGTGGTATTCATAAAAACATTTTTGGTGTGTTTAATTTTTTTATTGTGGCAGATTTTCAAGAAAGCTACAGTTGTGCTATTAGCTTTTTTAGCATGGTCATCTTTGTGGAGAGGTGTGCATTGTTTCACAGCAGAGGTTCTGACCCCTTCTCCTTTGCCCCTTATTGCTCGCTAACAGCTCAACACAGAGCCACAGCATTTCACACACAGACAACCAATAGTGTCCTAGTTAATCTGATAAATGGAGTTACAAGTAAAAAATATTTTATGTCCATTCTGCTAGTGGAATGGTCACTAGGGGGCCCACAAAAAGAGGCTATAATGAAGTGCTGCTGAGCTGGACTATGTTGTTGTAGCTAAATGAAACTAGGCAGATTGGAAGCAACAACAAATTTGCCACCATGCTAAAGTTAGCTCAATTACATAACAAATAAATCTACATTAAGTCCATCCTAACAGTGAGATTTCGAAAATAAAATGAATATCATATGAATCAGTAATGCACTGTAAAATCAGTCAACAGCATTTTTGTCCAACCTAGCAAAAGTCGTTATAAAAGAATATATTTTTTGGTGGATCATGGATTGGATTTGTGGAGGTGGAGTCCTACATCCCTTTTTGGCATGTTTATTTTTAAGAGCATGGAGCACACCTGCTGCATATTTCAGTGTTTTTACTGCTCTAACACACCTGATCCAACTAATCAGCTAATTAACAAACCCTTTGTGAGTTGAAGTGGGTGTGTTGGAACAGGAATAACAGTAAAATGTGCAGCATGGGGGGGGGGGTACTCCATGACCAGGACTGAGGACCACTGGATTAAGACAGCATGAACCGCGAATCGCAGTGGAACTCTCAACTAAGCCCCGCTAACCCCAGTTCCTCTCCTAATCCAAAACCAGCTTTCTCAAATTTATGACCGCATAACCAAATCGGGTTAGCATGCGGTTATTTCTGCGGGCAAATAAATATTTCTATAATGTCCCGCACCGGGCCCTTCCTCAGCAGGGCTGAGCTATTAAAGAGATTGCATTAGAGCGCGGATGGTGCTAGAGAAAGACGGCAGCACAGCTACATTTTTGTGCCAATGGACCACGACATGCCAGTCTAATAGCTGAAGTCATTTGCAGAGAGAGCCTGGGTAATTTGAGAATGGACGTCGGCGGGCTGACCCCTCTTTCCTCTCATTTGGATGTGGTCGTTTTTGTTTGGGGGCATGGGGATCGGAGGGGTCATTTGTCCTCATTAGACAGCCTGAGAGAGGTAGCAGCAATGTCCAACACGTGCTTCTAACACGAGCCGAGGAAGTGGCAAGAATCAATCTACTGTCAGTGTGACGAGGAAGCAGCCAAGAAAGATGGGCACTGTAGAGAAAGGTTGGGGGGGGGTTAGGACTGAGGACATCATGACGTGAGAGCAGAACAAGTTGAGTATGTTATCAGCAGATGTGTCTGGATGTCACTGTTATTCTTCAGGTAAAGAAGTTTGCTTCTTTAGCTCTGTAGTGTATGACATACCAGGGGTGGAAAATAGTTGAGCAATTGTACTTCGTTTCTACACTTAGATCTCATTTAAAAGATGTATACTTTATAAGTATTATTATAATTGAATACTTGCACCTTTACTCAAAAACATTTCCACATTTGCAAGTTTGATTATCAATCAAGTTTCTGTGCATTTGAATTTATTGTTCATGTCATTATAAAATAAAAACTGCCCATAGCTATGCTAATTGGTTTTTGTGTGAGGATGAGCACCACTGATCAGACCAGACAAAAAATGTATTTTTTTTATTTTACATTTTAATGCGTATGTTTAAATGTCAATACTATAAATGAATTGTGTTATCTTTAAATAACTGGTTCACCTAAAATGACAAAAAAATAACAAAAGTACATTTCAATGAATTAAAAAAACAGTTACACTGATCAAAAAAGAATTTCATTCCAATGAAACCCCAATAAATTACACTGAAATGTTACAATTTTTTTTACATCAGCAATTGTACAACTTTTTGTTGAGGCAAAAAAGTCTACACTGAGTACACTGATTCTATTTAACTAAATAAAAATGTGTGACATTACTGAATTAAGGTCATACAACAATTGAGCTCACTTTTTAATTATTGAGATATTGACAAAGTATCCATACTTTTCTCTGCACTTTTTCCATCCCTCTGAAATACATATATAAATAAATATATAAAAAATATATTTAAAAATATTTTAACAATTGGACAAAAGTACAGGCAAAGGTTAGGCTACACAATAGGCTTGAGATTTCCTATGCAATTTACTATCAATCTAATCACACCTCCTAGACATTGTCAATGGTTTAGTAGTTTTTGCTACAGGTTTAATATCTAAAACTTACTTTTTGTTAAAATAAGAAAAGGGCTAAAGCTTAAGCATGTGAAGTAGCCTAAGGGCTACTTTTACTGCAGCTATGCATTGTCTTTTTAAATAAATGATGTAATTACAACATTAAAAATCTTTTAAACCAGCATTCGTGTTCTGTGAAGGAAGCCATTCAACAGGTGAAAGCCTGCTACATGGCTTTATCAGTTTAACAAGTACTACTACAGGGGGAAAAAACATCTACCTCACACTGCTATAGAATATTCTAAAGTCAGACTACCCACCAGTCCTGATTGAGGACATGGATTAACATTACACATTTAAAGAAAACACATTGAAGGAAAACTGATCGTGAGGCAAATGCATTAATTACCTTTGTGCATCTTAAAGCCACAGACAGCGTGTTTTTTTGGACATTTAAAATGTCCACACTTGATTGACAACTGCAATAGATGGAAACTATCAGCAATGGATGATACTACAGCTAAAGCCTACTGCACTATTCACTGGCTACTACTATTATTGCTATCACTACTACTCAGCTTGGTATGTTTATAACAGTACGTCATACAGTATCAGACCCCACATATCTAATTGAGATTACTGAACAACCAGTGTGGTTCGAGACATGCAGTTTGCACAGTGCTAATTGCTAGTTATAAGCTTCTGTTGTTTGTTAGCTGCATTAGCTTGATAGCTTCAGTGCCAAACTAAAGAGGCAAACTTTGAACACCACACGTGTTGGCTGATCAGCTACACTTTGTGAAAATTTGTGTCAATTTCATTTTTCACAGAACTATTACTTTAAAATTAGAGAGTAAAAGAAGAACGAGAAGCTATTAAGAAGCTATACAGATCATGCTACCATCATCATGCTGTCATTACTGTGATTATTGTCAGTAACTATAGTGTCTCTTGAAGCATTTATCTTCCTGGGGTCATCTTAGAATCACACACACACACACACACACACACACACACACACACACATATCCCCTCTGTGGTCAGTGACAACAGTGGACAGCCTGATTTATAGTTAAATGACACTGGTGACCATTCAGACAGACCAAAATTGGACTCCTCCTCCTTCACTAAGCTTGTTCGTCCGTGAGAAAACGAACCAGCTCCAGCGCACTTTGAAATTTATGAAAATTGTGTTTCTAATATTCCTCCTGCCCGGCTGATAACAGCCTTATTAAATCAATTGGGGAAGATTACACTGGATAAAAAAATCAATGGCGGCCCATAATTGCATATTATAAAGTTATTTTCTGCATTGATATTGATAATATGTATGTTTACATTTGGTGTGATTAAAATCAATGTTGTAAAGTGAGTTATGACATCTTCCCCCCCTTGATGAGGAACATTTATGGAGCATGGCTAATAGGATTGTTGATGCTCCGCTTGGATTGCCGTCATCTATCTCTATAGAGAAGGCTTCCGGGCCCACTGAATGTAGCTCTAGATCTAATCTCTCTCTAGCTTGTTCTCTCTCTCGCTCTCTCTCTCTCCAATTCCTATCAATCTCTTCTTTCTCCTCAGCCTTTTGTACAGACACTAAATTTGAGCTTTATTGATAAATTCCAAATGCATATATAAACATTGTGCTGCATTGTGTTTTGTTGTTGTTATTGTCCGTTTGCTGTCAATGTTCCTTATTATTTCAGTCATATATGTCATAACTTATTCACATAACAGTTTTTTCCCCCAAAAAGCAAAAACTGCAGTGTCATTTGTCACATTAGGAGGCAATTTCATTGGCAAAGTGTGACACCTGAGCCTAAAAACGCACCAAAGCGAAGAATGTAACAACCAAAGTGCATTATCGTTTGGTACCAAGTAGAGGGTTTTATAAATATCCCAATTTAATCTAGAAAATTTCCCTGTTTGTACATTTCGCTCTGATTCAATCTTCTATTAGAGCTTGGATCCCTCACCAGTGCTTGGGCCCATCACCCAAATGAGATTGCGCCGCTGTGAAGGATGGGCGCTCCTTTCCCAATTGTTTTTTCACCCCTCCCTAAATAGCTGTGTCACTTTACACCGCCACCCAGCGTCGACTCTGCTGCTCTTCAGCACCTATGACGGCTCTTCTCCTAATTGTGTTATGGGGCTCTTTGGATGATGCGTTTTACTTTGGGACGCAATGTTTTCTGGATGTTCCCCTCATATCAGGTGCCGCTCCTGCAGTTTGTGTGCGTAATCAGATCCACCTCTGGGAAACCACTGCAGCCCAAAACAATGTTCATACACACACACACACACACACACACACTGCTGTTTGAAATAGAAACACTGCAGCTTGACAACATAAACAGACACCAGCTGATGATGATCATTTTCAATATTAATTTTTTTAGTATGTCTTAACAGATTTTTTACATCACCTCTACATATTGTTCAAAAAATTTGAAAATAAATATGATGTCTAATTAGACTATTTCCCTATTTTAACTCCTTATTTAAACCCCAAATGCCCATATGGGCACACGACAGAAGTTCCTTCTTACATATTAGCTTCACAATAGATACTGCATAAATACATATGAGATTGATGAAGCTTAATAACGGAATAATAAGCCTGTAGTTTAAGGGAATAAAAACTTTTTGAGAGAGAAAATGCTACAGGCTCCAGGAGATTCACCCTGAACAGTGTTTTTGTACTATAAAAGTAACTTTTTTCATAGTAAATGTTTCTTGATTACTAAATTGCGTGTAAAACACAGAATTTGTTCCTATGTTATTTTAATCTCCTTCATAGTGGCAGCAATATAGCACCATATAAGCACAAGGCCACCGCATGGCTTTAGTTATTCTAGTTACAATAAGCTTCCTTAAGATAACATCCATATTGAAATATTTGTCCAGGTAATTTTTTGGATGTTTTTATTCATAGATTCATCAAAAATGTACTATAGAAATCATGTACATAATATATATTGCAATTTATCATTTTATTTGCCACATTTGCCACATTCTTATACAAATCATATTTATTCTGATGAATATATTTTGCTGTAATTAGGGCTGAAAGCTTCTCAACTGCATTGGAATAACTGTGATTTGCACCAATTTATCAGACTTTTTAGTTTAGACTGCTATTAGTCCCTCCCTCTGTTAAAATGAACAAAGTTTCACCTGTAACAGAGATGTGTATTCTTCTTATATAAACAAATAACTAATCCTCCTTCAAAAAACTTTTAAAATCATTAACCCTAAAGCGAAATGTGTCCGGTTGTGCCGTGCTCTCATCTACATCATTGAGAATGGTCCACAAAATGATATTAAATATTTGTATGATGCTAATGGTGGATTGTTTATCTATTGCAATTAATAAAAAGCTAAAGAAGATAAAGTCACTATGAACTTTAGCCTCCTGGTTGGTTCTTATCAAAAGCAGTTCCTATGCAAAGAACAGCAGTGGGTTGTAGGTTTGGGGAAGGAAAAGCACTTTCCCTTTTGCCGTCAATCCATTTTTTATTATTAAGGAGGTAGGCTTGTCCATTAGGCAAAATTCACTGAGATTACCTTCAGTGTGGTGTAACACTGAAGCCTGGGTTGGTGTGAGGCAGGCGGGGGTGGCGGGGCCCCTCTACTCCCCTGCTGCAGTCCACCGGTGAAGCTTTAACTTTAATTAAAAGTTTCTTCCCTGTAGGTGACCTACATCCTCTGCCAAGGTGAGGGAGTGTCAAGGAAAGCGACGAAACTGATTGCTGAAGGAAAAAAAAGAAAAAGGACAGAGGAAACAGGGAGCAGAAAGGAAAAGTGTGAGCTTTAAGAAGAGCCACAGTTCATGGGTTTGACGTGTGTGCAGAAATCTTTCATGAAGAAGAATCTGTTCTTGTCCATTATTTCCACTTTGGCACAAGTAACAGGGTAACAGGCCATAAAAATACTATTATTATTGTTATTATTGTTGTAATATTAACAATAATAATAATAAGAAGAAGAAGCAAAAGAAAAAGAAGAAGTAAAATAATAATAAGAAATAAAAGTAAAAATAGTAAAAACATTACTTTTGTCGAAAGAAGAAAATCTCATATCTCCAAAACGGTAACTTTACAGGAAAAGGAAAAAACCTACTTTACTTTTAATGTAAGTCAATGTAAACAGACTTTTTTCCAAGTCATTTTGGTCCATTTCTTTTAGTCCATTCGTCATGAAATTTACATAAAATGTAAAGGCCAACAGACATTTTCAAATTATGTCAAAAACTGAAAAACGACAAAAATATGAGGTTTTCTTCCGACATCAGCGATATATTAACATAGGTAATATATTGTCAGTGTCAAAAAAAACTTTGTTTTGGGTTTAATGGTTTAAAACCATTTACCTAGGCAGGTGTGGCTCTGCTTGCAACATAACATAACACTTACATTTAATATACCTGCAAACATAAATGCTAGTTAATTAATGTTTCCAAATGTGTCCTCCCTGAGTCTGGCCACCACATGGATTTGTTAAATTCCATCACCAGCACACTTTAATTTAATTTAATGAAGCATTGGTCAAGTATAATTTTCTCAGATGCACAAGACTTTTGCACTATATATACGAAGTTCCCAAAACTGGAGAATTAAAAGATGAAGGACTCCTAATGACCAAGCAAGTCCTGGTAGTCCACCAAACTGTCACCATCAGGTAAACAGTACTTAAAGCATTCATCACCCCAGAGACCAGACCTAAACATCAGTGAGTGTGTTCAGGATTAGGTGGATCATGAGCTTCTTGGACTGAACTTTGGATGTGGTGAAAAATATCCCTGCAGATGTCTTTGCAAAACAAATGCAACACACTGAACACTAAACCATTTGATATTATACTTAGTGGTTGTTGTTTTCTGCTTTTTTCCTGATTCTGAAAAATGATTAATGTGTACTTGTGTGTATATGTACATATACATAATATATACTGCAATATAGTGTAAGGGTAAAATGTAACACAGTTTTGTACATCTGTGAAGAGTAGGAACATGAGAAGAAAGGAAAGTATGCACAGATGAGTTAGCAGTTGAGTGAGAGGCAGCAGGAAGAGAAGACAGGAAACCAGGAAAGAGGAGGTGCGGAGACCCTCTGTTTCACTTAGAGAGCGTGTGTGTGCGTGTGTGTGTGTGTGCGGGGCTGCCTCCCAGCTGAGCCCTGCCGCGAACGCGACTTTATCTGCGTTCAATCATGCTGGCGCTGGAGCAGGCCAGATCGTTGGCCACCCCGGGCTCGCGGACAGTGAAATATGGCCACAATTAGCCCTGGACACAGTTCAATGATGATAAAGAGCATTCGCACCTTTTAGACCATGATTAAAAGGCCTGCCCACTCGCCCACTGATAGAGAGAACTAATTTCACATTATTATTATTATCATTACCAGCGCCTTGATTATAATGCACTCACCCATCTTTCCTTGCACTCTTCTCTCATCTCTCTCTCTCTCGCTTGCTCTCCTAAGCCACAGATAGATGCAGGGGCCCCTTCTTTATCATTTGCACATCAGTGGCTGTGCATTGCTCCCCTGTCCGCCTCATTTATTTGGACTCTCTCTTCTCGCGTATACCTTTGCTACTCCATCTTTATTCCTGTCATTCAGTGTGCATGCGGGCCAGCCCATCTGCCTGTGCAGCCACTTCTCCGGCAGCAAACAAACAGGCTGCCCCTGTACAGAATATTACATAGGCAGGCCCCATCAGCAAGAGCCCTCCAATGTCATCCCCCATAGATATGACCCTCCAGCAGCAGCGAAACAGATACACAATCACCCACCCCTGCCAAAAACACGCAGCGGGGGGGAAAGTCACTCCTTAGCCGAAAAAGAGTTGATAAATGGAGGGGCCATAATGAAATGGAGACATCAAGGAGCATGAAAAGGAGGGCGAGAGAGAGAGGTTGAGAGAGAAGGAGAGAGAGCAGTAATCCTGCAGGAACAGAGCTGTCTTCATAGGCAGAGGAAAGAACGAGAGAGTGAGAGAGAGAGAGAGAGAGAGAGAGGCGCAGAGAGGAATAAGAAGGATCGCCTTTCGTCTGTGTTCCATCAAGGGAGAAATTACACATTTACTAAGGTTTTTTCTTAGCACGACGGCCCCCATAGATCAAACCACTGGATGTACGAGCCAATTTTCAACATGAAATATAGACACCAGGAATCAATTTCACCTGTGTTCTCGGCCACCCCCCCCACCCCCCAACCTTCCTTCTCCGCATGCCGGCAGCCGCTGCTCTTTTAGCCTCAAGGATCAGGCCATGCTTTATGGCTTCCCCTTACACATATACTGTCTCATATACCTTTACTGCAAATGTCGAATGCATGTGAGATATAAGTATATTAAATAGACTTATTTAAATAAATCACATCCACCTTAGTCTATAATTGAGTCACCCATCCTGTCTTAGCTAAAACTCTTTCAGGACGTAAAGAGGGAGATGAGAGTCTGTTGTGGTTCATTACAAAAAAAGTGAAAATGCATTCAAAATTTAAAAAATGACATTTTTAAATGAAAAGATTTTAAAATGAATTAAATATATTGTAAAAATATATTGATGTCAGAGGTTTGAATTGAGGTAAAAATATTGCTTTTATTCATCTAATGTATTTATTTTGTTTTGCATCGTTTCATAAATAAAACTATTTAAACTGCTTGTTATCATACCGAAACATTTTTTGGTTGAATTGACAAACCAGTTTTACAGTGTACTGTGTATCTTAATTTTCTTTCCATTTGGTCATAGAACAGTACCTTTTCGGGTGATTATTTATATTATGCACTGGAAGCCACATCCAGCAACAGTGGGCCTGACTAAGATGTTATGCAGGAAAGCTGTTTTTTTCTCTGATCCTGAGATGCCTGCCCAGCAGTGCGTTATGTGATGCTTAATTTTATGTTGTGAAGCTGTCCAACACTTGGAGAGCAGGACGTGAGTCACTGGCCCGCTTCCGTCCTGCGCAGAAACACGCGCCGGACATCACTGTGTGAAACATACAGTCTGACTGTCAAGAGTTGACTGCTGATGCACACAGTACATGAAGACATGAAGTGTCAAGAGTAAGTGTCTAACACATAACAAAATCCTGTAAAGCTGGCAGTTTACAGATGCACTGTAGCTGCTAAAATAAAAGTTGTATACTTGGATAAGAAAAGAGGGAGAACAGTGGGATTAATTCATTAATCCAGATTATTTTTATGTCCGATGATTATTATAGTTATAAAGGTAGCATTCTGCCTTCATGCTATTTTTTTTATTGTTTAGACATCTGAGACATCAAAAAGCAAAAAAATAAAGAAAAAAAAGACAGACAGACAGATTCATATATAGATAAGAAAGAAAGAAGAAAGTTCCAAAAGAATGCTGCACTTCATTCATTATGAATGCTAACATACTGAATTGTACGTCTAGTCTGAAGCTCCAGTGCAGTAGAGACCCATCTGTAGTGAAGTTCAGATCCAGTCACTGTCTGTGTCACAACGCAATTACTCCACATGCAGGGAGTGGAGGGGAGGGGGCGTTAGCAATAAGTAGAGGGAGGATCTTCATGTAAAATTCACTTAGGTGCCATATTTTTCCTCCTGGACAAGATTAATTGTATTATAACTCGTTTCAGGGAAAGAATAATGGCGCGGCCGCCGTACAGCTCCAACACTCTGGCTCACGGGTATTTCTTAATCCATCCGGCAGAATTGAGGTTAAGAGGGGATCTCCTGGAGGTTATCTGGCTCCCCCTTTACGAGAGCGAGCCGAGATTGATGGTCTAAAGAGACGGCCATATTCATATGGTAATGCCCCATTGTGGCAGGTCGAGCTGGGTTTTCTTACTCTCGGCTGTAGGGAAATTGAGCCGAGCACTTTATCACACACAGGCCGCCATGTTGCTTCAGGACATGCCACAACGCCGCCTGCTCTCTGAATTAGACTCGTCCTTTTTTTGTGAGACACGGCGGATTATTTCATGTAACAAAAGACCAAAAAATGATCACTCAATCTGAAATTATTTCATCTGGCATTTCAATAGGCTATCTACACTCAGTTCTGGGGAGAATTCAGAGAACAGGCTAATCTCTCAAATCCGTGAATGCTCACGTTGGTTCTGATGAAGATCGATAATAAAAGCTGTAACCGATGAGAGTTACAATCTTCGCCTTTATTCTAAAGCCTTCTTTACCATTCTTTTAAATAAAACATCAGCGTGGCTCTCCCAAAGGGGTATTTGCAGATATACATCAGTTAATTTAATGTGCAAGACATAAACCGGAGGCTATTTGCGTTATCAAAAAAGATGAACAAGATGGCAATATCTACAAGAGTCGTCAGTCTCCTCAAGAGGCAAAGACATTCATCCACATTCTATAATATATAGTGATTATTTAAAGAGAAAAAAGGATTGGCTCTTAATGCCATGTTAATACTATTCCTTATCATTCACTTATTCCCCATGAACACATACCAAATTATGCTAGCGTAGCCAATACATAAAGAGAAGACAAACACTGAGACTGCACGTTTTATCATTTTACTGGTAACTTGGGGGTTCCTGACAATTGGTGTAACTACTGTGGAGGCAACCACAGTGGAGCCCATGCAGCAGGGGGGCCCACAGCGACCGCCATCCTGCTGCCCCCTCATTTAGATACTGACACAATTGTACTCTCAGCAAAAGAATTCAATTTCTTAACAACATACCAGGTTTCCAGCCTCCATCAACACACAGACAGAACTCATGTATGTTTATCTCCCTTTTATTCATAATGCATTTCATCTATGGTAACTGTTTTTGAATGGATCTTTTACATCCTGATGTACATGATATAACATGATGTATTCATCATTTATCATTCTAAAATCTTACACAGGTAGTCCTCTGTAAATACATAGAGGAAAGTAAGATGCTACTGGGTGGAGTGACATGCCGTGAGAGCATGAGCTTGTTTGAGACATAACAAAAGTGAGCAAATAAGCAGATAATATTGCTGTTGATTATTAAGCAATTTATATAAAGGGAGCCCCATTTTTTTTTTCTTGCCACTGGAGCCCGGCAGATCCTACTAACGCCACTGCTCAGGTCCGGACCACTTTTACTTGTACACAAAACAGTAGCATGTTTACACCAACATGTAAGAGCACCAAAGTTGTTCTGTGGTATCTGGCAGTAAGACATGAGTAGCAGGTCCTCTGAGTCCTGTGGGTTGTGAGGTGGAGCCAATGCGGATCTGAACTGTTGTTCCAGCACATCCCACAGATGCTCAATCAGACTGAGATCTGGGGAATTTGGAAGCCAGGGCAACACTCTGAATGCTTTGTCATGTTTCTCAAACCATTCCTGAGCAATGTATGTAGTGTGGCAGGGTGCATTATCCTGCTAAAAGAGGCTACCGCCATCTGAGAATACCGCTGCCATGAAGGGGTGCGCCTGGTCTGCAGCGATGTTAAAGTGGGTGGAATGTATCAAAGTGATGTACACATGAATGCCTGGACCCAGTGTTTTCCAGCAGAACATTGCCCAGAGCATCCCACTCCCTCCACCAGCTTGTCTTTCTTCCGACAGTGCATCCTGGTTCCATCATGTCCCCAGGTAAATGTCCCTCATGTATCTGACCAACCACACGATGTAAAAGAAAATGAAATTCATCGGACCACATGACCGTCTTCCATTGCTCCAAGGTCCAGTTCAAACACTTTCATACCCATTGTAGCCCCTTTCAAAGTGGACAGTGGTCAACTAAGGCACTCTGACCAGTCTGCATCTATGCAGCCCCATACGTGAATTATGCAGTAGCATTTCTGTTGGTCTGGACTTGATGGGATAGCCTTTGTCATCCTCATGCACCGACAAGTGTCGGGCACGCAACACCCTGCTGCCCGTTTGTAATCTGTCCCTCCTCAGACCACTGTCAGTAGGTACTTACCACTGCTGACCAGGATCACCACACAAGACTTGCAGTTTCGGAGATGCCCCGCCCAGTAACAATATAATAATAATTTTGGCCCATTTCTCCCACATCCACCATGTTGACAGGTACCGACTGTGTGCTTACTGACTAATACATCCCAGACCTTGATATTCGCAATTGTTACAAAATAAACAATTTTATTTTTGTAGTATGTAGAGGAGAAAAGAATTGGAACAAAATAATGTACAAATCAGTAATCACTCCATGTGGATAAAGCAGAGCATAAGACGTGAATACAGCGCTGGGCGGCTAGGAGAGAATCTGATTAGTGGTTCTTGCTGCTGGATTTGATTAAGTTGGGCACAAGGTTTTGTTGACCGTCGCTTCTGCTTTGAGTGACCATTGGATTTCTGTATCCCAGTGCTTGTGCATGCATTTTTCTCCATATCTTCTGCATGCTTGCTGGGCCCTAATCAATAGGCATATTAATCATTTGGGAGAAGAAAAAAAAGATGTGACAAACCAATTATTAATCTGCCCTGTCAAGTCCAATACAGTAATGAATTTACTAAAAATGGTCTTAACTTCATCCATTCATTAAGTGCTGATGGGTGGCAGACTTCACAATGTCACCGGATTTTCTCCGGTATTGACGCCGGCCCTGGCAGCTAATTTACAAGCCTGCCTTTTCGTGCGCAGCTCCAGTCTGCCCTAATAAAATGGAGCTTGATAATCGTTAAGGGGCCTGTCGGACAGCTCTGTCTGCCAGTGCCCAGCCACCTCTGCACAACTCAAAGTGTACTGACAACCAAACCCTAACAAGAGTGTGGCACTATGTGTGTGTATATGTGTGTGTGCTTGTTGGAGGCTGGTGAATGTGTGTCCATGCTTGCGTATGACTCAGCTTGTATCTGTGCAACTGCAGTGGTTGAGTGTGAAGCAAGATGACGGAAGAGGAGGACAGTGTCTCCACCCACATACACAAAGCAGAACCTCTAAACAACCTCCTGCAACACATTCTGCAAAGAAACCCAGACAAGAAAAGCTCCAGCCAGCAGAGGGCGCTGCCTTCGTCCGCTCATTTAACTTACTGCTATGTCTTCATCAGCTTTTATTGATGACTGTTTTACGCCCCACTAAACCTACTATTGACTACAGAAAGATCAAAGACGGATGATGCATTGAGAAATCATTTACTGGGACAACTCACTGTGGTAACTGCAATTAATGATTGCTCCATGAGCTGACGAGCTCCTGATTCATGTTACTAGCTACCGGAGGAAAAGCAGGCACTTTCCTTGGGTGCGTTCTTTAGTGCTGGTCCTAATATCGTCCAGCTTTGACAGGCAAAAAGAGCAGTCTCTCTACATCCCCACACACAACAGCGCTGTGAGCTCAGGCTAAGATCATGTACTATTTATACACTTACTGTTGTGGAGTGGCGACCCTTCTCTCGGCCCCCCAACCCCAAATTTGCATACAAATGAAGTTCTAAATGGGCTCAATGACATAATTGACTTGCAATTAGAAATATTCCAGAGCTGGTCACTTTGCAGTGGACAGAGCAGCGGCAAAATGAGGGGAAAAAGGCCTGTTTAGCATATTAATGAAGCTCATTAACTGCCACTTCACCAGGCTGACAAGAGAACTTATATATGCGACGGCCCCAACAGCTTAATTTGAAACGTGAGTTCCCCACTCTAATTGTTTTTGAGCATGTTTTTTCCTTTTGATGGCTGTGCAACAGCGTTTTGTAGTGTACTGCAGACTACTGCATGAGACTGTGGTCAATGTCTCATTCATACCGTGTCTCTAAATCAATTGGCATTTAAAAGTCCAACAACAGACAAATACAGCAAGCTCTTAGCAAACACTGATATAACGATGCCCTGAGCACGCTGATAATTGATAATCACAGGTTTTAAACACAAGTCAGCTTTGTAATGCATTGATGTACATAGTTTAAATGAAATGAGAAGCAAATTCAACCAAAAGAGTATTGCTAAAGGAGGCATCAAATGTCTAACGAAGGTGCTCTGTGGATAGGGTTTATTGTTTTGTTTTATTTTTAATTAATTGTTTGACCATTTTTTAAAAAATCATACTTTACATTTTTTTATCATTTGTAATATCAATTCTCAGCTAGGGACAAAGGTTTAGGAAGCCATTTGTAGTTTTTTGTAGAGGTAGGTCCCAAGAGGTGCAGATGTTAGCATCTCCACCTTAATTGCTTTTTGAAAGTATGATTTATATTAAGAGAATAAAAATTTATAATAATAATAAACTATTTATATGGTATCTTTTATTCATTTAACATGCAGCTCTAAGTGCTTTAACAAAGAAAACAACATGTACTCAAAACAAATGAATAAATATTTAAATATGCATCAGTCCAGAATTACACAGAATTACAGTTTTTATTTATCTACCTAACAATGCTGGACAGACAGGTTACCATCTTATGTAGAGTAGAGACATCACTGGGAGCAACAGACACATATAAATATGCATCACCTGAATAACCACGAAAAAGGACTTAATGCTTCTTATTAATCTGATCCAGCAGCAACATGTAGCAAGAAAATAAAAGTGGACCAAGTACAGAGCTTTGTCGTACACGACATCATGCTTATTTAAAAAATATTCACCTATACCAACAAAAAAACGAGTACTCAACCATTTAAGAATGGTTGATAGTGTCAAACGCAGTGGTTACATCCAGAAACAAAAGTAAAGTAACATCACTTGCATCAGCATTCATTCTCAAATCATTTACCACTTTCACTAATGCTGTTTCACTAATGCTGGTTCAGTTTTCATTTAAGAAACCATTAAGCTGTGATCATACTATTTTTTATAGAACAGCAACAATATCACCAAAAACAGCGCATCAAATTTTGATAGGTCTATCATCACGGGATATTTAACTAATATTTCACAGCATAGCACAGAATAAGAATTTTTATCTTCACAATTTCTGTCTGATGCAATGTTACATGACAGCTGACGGGTGAAATTAATGGATATACTTTTTTTGTATTGTACAAAAAAAAACTGGCTGCAAGATATGAACTAAAGTTAAAACCTTCCCAGTGTTTTTTTTTTTACATTAAAGATATCTTTTGCTCTCTTTTCTGTCTGCATGAAGGGGTGTAAACTTTTGTGCATAGCTGTGAAAGGCGTCTTCTTTCCTAGAAAAGTCCTGTGCAAATTTCATTATACTTTTGGAAACTGTACCCACAGAGCACCTTCATCAGACACTCAGCATATCGGACAGAGCGGCCAAGCTGAAGCAGTGCTCTTCCACGGTTAAAGTGCCACCATTCCTAGGGCTGCAGAAAGGTGTGTGTCCAAGTGCACACTCCAGACTGTGAGTGATGGGCTAGTGCAGCTCCCCGCTGCCTGCGAGGCTGAGGAATGAAGCCCGGCTCTTTTGTTTGCAGGGTGCCTAATTATCCGCCGGTGCAGCTTTCTCTGGGTGTTTGTTTGTGGCCAGGCTGTGTGTGTTTCTGTGTGTATGTGTGTAGGGGCGGGTGTTATCGTGCAGACAGGTTTAGCACCCCCACATTGTAAACACGGGCCCCAGTCGCTTCCCCCGGCTTGTTAACATCATCTGCGTCACTCAGCTCACCGTTACTGTCAGGGCCTGGCTGCGCCCGCCGCAATCAGCATTAACCATGTCAGCCTCCTAATGGGCCCGCCGTAAAAACCGGCTGACAGGCCAGCCAGCGTCGAGCTGCGCTCTGAGACAAACTGCCTTCCCTGCCTGCGCCTGCCCACACACACACACACACACACACACACTCGCTAACACATACACACATTTACACATACTGTAGATACATGCAGCCATAGACAACTAGCACTCCAGTAAGCTGAAATACACCCATGCACACACACACACACACACACACACACACACACACACACACACACACAGTGTCTCATCACTTCCAGGGCCAGCAGAGCCGCTAGTGTGTCGGAGCTTGCAGAATGGAATTATAATAACAATAACAGGGCCACCCAGATCCATTCTCCTGTCAACAAGTGGAAAACAGCCACTTGGTAACCACTGCTATTTCTAAGCTGCCATTTTCCAGCCTCGTTCAGTGACCCTCCGCTGGGCCTGTGGCTGCATTCTGGAAAACATTACTCTATCAAATCAATAAAGCTCTGGCTGAGCTGTTTTTTTTTAAGCGAACTTAATGCTATGCTCTCAGTCATTTTTCTCCACACCATCAGGCTGTAACTCTGCCACAGTTGCTCTGAAGCTGGTATACAGTGCGAACAGAAGCCAAAGAGCAGCACTTTAATATCACATCCTCAGCATCAGTTATTCACCTCACACTTCACATAAAACAATGTATGTTTACTATGGATGTCACTATATGCATATCAATATTCATTTCTTTCACTACAAAGGCTGCATTAGAATACAAGTGGTTGTAAATGTACTGTATCATTGTGCAAAACCATATTGTATCATGAAATTTGTGCATCTGTACAGCCCTAATATGTACACAACATGCACACTCAACATCCAGTTTATTAGAAACAGTCATCTTGTACCTTCACTCACTGGTCACTTTATGAGTTTTACCTACATTACAGCTCCACTATATAGGTGTACAATTAGACTAGCTCTATTGTAACACACAAATCACCCTCTACTTCATTCATCATTTGTCAGTTTCTTACCACTGGCCTGCTGTTGTGAAGGTATCCAGGCAAAAGCATCTCGGTGGTCATTTCACTGACCACTGATAAAGAAATTGTGCATTAACAGCTACAGTCTCTAACTGTGCACCGGTAGGGCAGAGCTGAAAGGTAGGTGTTTCTAATTAAGTGTCTATTGAGTGTATATTTTGTCACTGTCCAGAAGAAAAAAAACAGTTGTCGCAAAATGGCAATTTGATAGGAGAAGGCAAAAACATCCTTAACTTTTAATGTAATACAATGTAAGTAATGTAATGTAAGTAAAGAGTTTTCTATTGGACCATTCACCATGAAATTTGCATACAATTTAAAGAGCAGCTGCTGGTTTAAAATGATATAGAAAAAAATAGGGGGTATTTTTTGGGGACAGTGACCATTTACATATGCACCAAAGAGGACAATGGAAAATCCAATTTTGCAATGGCTCAGAATGCTTGATTATGGAGACTGGTCATCACTTGTTATTACAAAAAGTGTCTTCTCCATGCCAGATGCTTACCACACAAGGTGAAGTACTCATTTCACTTATTGAGCCTTTCTCCATGTGGAACGTTAGGAGGATCAAATCAGGCAAAGTGCTTTTCACAAGCACAGGTAAAATGATCTCTCATGAGACTTGAACCTGCAAATGCCAGGTCATGCATACATAAGATATACCCTAATACTGATATGCCATTTTATGGATGACCATGATCTAAGAGGAAACTAAGTGAATCTATAAAGGCATATTACTGCAGTAAAAGAGAGTTATGATCATGTGGATGTTCAGGGACCCAAAAGTATAAAATCAAAAGAAAATACACAGAGCGTGGCATTGCTTTTAGGAAAGAATAAAGTGAGTGAGAGTGAGAGATGCGCCCAGTAAGCTGGAGACATCATGAAAAGCACTGAAATGGGTGTTGTGTAGCACAGTTATATGACATCCTGGCAGGTATGTAATCTGGTGGTATAAATTCATTCATAATTTCTGTTGTGCAAATGCACTAGAGTTATCTAGCTTGTGTTGAACCCTCAGTCATTATTTCAATACTCATTTATTATTTGTAAGCTTATTTGTAAACTTAAAGAGGAATTCTACCAATTTTTCAAACTTTCGGCATAATTCAATCATATATAAACAAAGATGTAAACATTCTAATTGTTGAATGTAAGTCATTCAGAGTGGCTTGACGTGAAATAACTCACTGTAGAGAAACGTACTGGCTCAGATTTCTTTACAGTGGTGGTGATAGGAACCAATGTCTACAACACACATATAGCCATTTCATTTACTACTTATAATAAACAGTGAACCTAGAAATGTCTTGGTAAAATAGTTGTAAATCCCAAAAAAAGGTTTTTTTTTTGCCTTACACCATCCTGCAGGTGCCTCTCTTCCATGAATGGATTTTAAAAACCACATTTTAGCCCAAAAGCTTATCTCAAAACTATCATAAAAATGTTTCAGGGATCAGGTAGCATATTCATAACCATTTTATGCAATAACTTTCCAGGAGGAAGCTTTTAGAAGCAATCAATGCTTTAGACATCTGACTGATGTCAACACCACTACGAACAATTCTGACTCTCTGGAATGGAGCAATTCGCATTAAACCACTCTGAATGATTTAGTTTACAATTGAATTTAATTGCTTCAAGTCAACAACTTAATAATTATTATTATTTATGCAGTCAGTATGTCTACTTATTTTTCACTTTCTATATCTTACTGTAAGAATTCTATACATACATTTATACTGTGCTTGCGTACTGTACTATACACAGTGCTACTGTTACTGTGGAACCACTTTATTTCCTTTTCAGGATTAATAAAACATATCTTATTCTTAATCATATTCGCAGCATCAATTTAAACAAGACTTTAAGGAAATTCTAAACTTAAGACATCCTAGGGCCAGAAACTTGACATTTAGACTTCAGTAAGGCAGAATCCAACATCCTCGAGTATGGATTCTTCAGCAGATCAGTCAGGTTGTAAGTTTTCATGTACAGTAACATCAATTGAGAGATAAAAAGAGAGAAAGAGAATGATCAGGCAAGGACGACATACAAGCAGGTCAGACGCTGGCCTTTGCGCAAACAGCTCTCGGGGCACAGGGGCTAACTGCCTCCCTGCTCGCGGCCGATGGGTGCTTTTTGGGCTGCCGCTCTGAGACGATGCCTCTCCAGGTAGACTGAAATGGCCATGGCGGTGAATGCGCTTGACCTTTCCCTCCCTGCTCTAATCTGATTGTGCCTCCTTTATGTAATCAGCCGCTAAAGGTCACTGGGCTATTTAACATGGGAACCCTTTAGCTATGGAATTTGCCTTGCAGTAAATTACCTTTATTATGTTTCGCTCGCATGTCGCCCATGCAAAAAGCTACTTAACTCCTTGGGGTGTCAAGAGTCTCACAAGCGATAACGTTAATGGTTAACCGCTAACACAAGTCTGTTCTGCTGCAAGGTAAATCATGTGATGAATTGGTAAATGAGTGAAGTGTTGGGGGGTTTTACTTGAGGAGCATTCAGGCTCTCGGGCAGCTGATGAAATCAAGCAGACGTAATGACCTCAGCTAAAGCACCTCTGAACATGATTGCATGTGTGTACATAACATGACGTAACATTATTATGTATCTAACCATAACAGGATGTTTGATGGAGTCCTGCATGTTAAATATCAACGTTGGGGCCTGAGGAAATTCTGAGGTGGACCACTAAAATATTTCAGGGGCATTCATCACAACAGAGCCTTCAGCAAATACCAAATCTGTAAGAAAAACGTTCTCAGGAACAGAATGAGATAAAATGTCAGGCTCAGTATGACACTTTGTTTCAGGATTGATATTAGGCTTGCCGTAAGGCTCTAAAACTATTTCTCAATTATATACTATTTATTGTGTTTCTATATTAATATATTCAATAGGTTTCCACTGAAGAAAATCTTAAAATATAGTAAAAATATCTAATATTTATACTATTTATAAAATGATCTGCCAAAAGACAAAATAATACAGAGAACTAATAAAAAAGAAAAAGTCTCAAAATAAGTTAAATAATCTCATAGCAATATTCTTACAACTATCTAAAAATGAGAAATATTAGATATTTTGAGATTATATGCAGATTTCAGATGATTTCATTTGTCAAGATTTAATTTTTTGCAGTGTACCATTTTACTGTGAGATCAAGAGGAGCATGCTGAGAAAGACTCCCAGTGGTTTATAAGAATAACATTTAACCCTAACCAATAAAACCCCTTCTTACTGAATTTATGGTTTAAATAAATAGACTTTAGGACATTTTTGTCAACACCATAATAAAAGACAAACTTTGATAAAAGCTACTATGAAAGGGCTCCCAAGCGGCGCAACCATCAAGCCACTGGCCCTATCTTTAGCCCATTTCTGCAGACCTATATGATGAGATTGGCACCCTCTAGGGTGTGGTGTATAGATATTAACCTTGTGACCTTAGACTTTTTACATAAATTCTGTATTATTGGTGTATGTTTTGTGTATTTTGTATTTTTTTTATGGTTTAGATTTCATTTGTTTATTTTTTGTGGCCTTTTCTTTTGTTTGTGACAATTGTGAAGCACTACGACATCCAAAGTCTTCTTACTAATTAACTGAGTAAAACCAATTCACTGTTTTAACTTAAAAAAGTAACCTGGTTGCTTTATAATTTTGAGTTCACTGAACCTCGAATAGTATGTTAACAGAACAATAAACTGTGTTTTATATTCTGTTAACTTCTTGAATAAGATAACCAGGTTACTAACTTGTTAAGTTAAAACACTGAATCAATTTTCATAGTGAGGGTACTTGACTCTTCTTGAGGAAGACTCATGCCAAAACACACAGAAAGATTTTTTTATTGTCTACAGATGTTATAATAAAGGCTTTTTCAATGCTAGCCAGAGTGGCTGTCTTCTAGCTGACTTAACAGAACTGGCAGGTAGCATTCTCTTCCAAATTTGTTAAGCTGTCCAATAGCACTGTGTTCGAGCTAGCCTTCAAAACTTAGTAGTATTGTATGCTGGGAGATGTAGCTAGGGGGTAAAACTAGACATGATGTCTAAAAGGTCTTTTAATGATTCCTGAAAGAGTGGTGTGCAAAATATATCACACATATTATACCAAACATACGGTACTTTGGAGCGGTCATACAAAAGTGCTCAGCTTCGTCAGAGTTCTGTCCTTCAGAAATGTTTGCAATTACACTGTGATTTCCTCCACAGTCTGTCCTCAAATGTTACTATGAAATGGGGTGCACTTTAACCCACATACTATAATCCAGCCCAGTTCTGAAAAAGGTCCAAATGAGATAATTCATGTCTGTTTGGTCTAAATGGGAAAGCATCGTTTTCTAATAGAATCATATTTCACCCGGACTAAAAGCTTCCTCTGGAACAATTAAAGATAACGGATGAACATTGCCTTATTCGAACAGATCTGTACGCATATGCGCCCATAATTCTAGTCCAATTGCAAAACTGCCTATTTGCGAATGTGCTGCTACGTTTAATATGTTACTGTCTCATTCATTAATCTAGGGCTAATGAGATTGAAGCCTCACCGTTGACCAGGGCAGAGTTCTGCTTACTCAGATTGTGAAAACTCAACAGTTTTTGCACAGTAATCTCTTTCTTTTAAAATGCTTCTGTAGAACAGCAAAGGCAAGACCAACGCAACACTTTCAGGTGCTTGTACACCATATTCAATAGCAGCAAACAGCAACATATTACAAGTTTGCTACTATATTAGTTTTTATGCATATTCTAATACTTAATTGGACAAAATTTATGCACTGCATAACACCAATAAATATCTCTAAATGCACAGTCTACATTATGTACAATTATATATACGCTTACACATCATACATCATAAGAAGTCCATAACAAAACAACAAGCCTACAGCACCTGACCAAAAAAACTTCCTCTACAAACAGATTTTCTGTATGAGTTTAATACTTGTTTTAAGCACATTCTTTTCATTTGGACAATTGGCTGAAACAATGAACTAAAAATAGCTGCAAACTAACCAGCAAATTCAACTAAACTTCTAGGAACTACAAAAAGAACCTCTAGTGCTTCTCACTGCCCAATTCCTTTTATTAAATCTAATTAAACCTGGGGAAACCAAGACCATGATATAATTCACAATGAGACAAGTGGTACAAATTAGCATTAAAATGATAATGCTCCCTATTCTGGTGTTTCATCTTGAGGCATTTTTTGAATGATCTCCTCCAGTACAGTAGGCACAATCTTAAGACTAATAGCACGCTTAGGCTAAACCACTTATATATAGGTTACCCACCACTTTGCCGTATCAGACCTGGAACAGCAGTGATTTAGTAATAAAGAGAAAAGAAATAAGTAAATATGGGTTTCAACCTGCAGCTCTAAGGTTCCTGACCCCATTTCTCAGTGGCATTATCCAGGGCCTCTCACAGCACAGCCACTGAAGTGAAAGAAAAGCAAAGCTGCAGGGCAAAAAGACTGCCTTCTGGTTGCACCCGGTCTAAGATGTAGACTCCATCCATTTTCTGACAATTTGGAGTTTGAGCACTTTCCTTCAGCTGCCAAGAAAAATGGCTTTGGCAAAAGGGTTTTAGAGAAATGTCAGTGTTGAAACAATCAAAAGGATTTGAAGGTGGGTGCAAGGCTTGAAATGGCCACTCGGAAGAGGTTTAATGGGATGGACACCTCCTCCTGGCCAGGGGTCAGGTAAATACTGCACAAATCAAGAAGAGAATATCTGGTTTCTATTATTTAAATGACATTGTGCAGGGGATAGAATTGCTCTGGCACAGGCGAACGGCGAGCGGCAAGAGGGAGATGATTTAATGTAATGGGAGGAATAAAGCATCATTAGTGCAAATTAACTTTTGTCAGCTGAGGTGATCTTGTTGGGTACTAATGCCATTGGCAGCCGCTGAAGGTGGCAATTTATGCAAGGGGGGTGGGGTGAAGTGAAGTGCACCTCGCCATGCATTTACCTCCCAATGGCAGGTAGGTCACAGCCACTGCCACGGGTTTTGTCTCCTGGAGTTTGAGCAGTGCCAAGATGAGGGACGCCCATGTTTAATTCATGCCATTTTGTGTTTAAATCGGGGCCAAGAACGGACCGCAGTCCATTAATTAGTACCGAACGGCCATTCAAAACAAGAACGGCCTTGTGTAGGTCGCCATTCGGCTAGTTCAAGAGGAAACATATGTCCCCTCAGCACCTGCTGGGAGTTTTTAAGATGGTCTCTGTTTTTTACGGTAGATTTGTCTTCATCAGTTTATACACAATTTATAGCAACGGCACTAATAGCAACATTATGTGGCATCTTGTCCTGTCATGGTCATGAAATGCTAGATGATGATTACCGGCCATAGAAATAATTGCAATTAACAATTCACAAACTTGAAAATGACTCACTTCTGCCCTCAAGTGTTAGAGAGCATGTGAAAAGTTAGAGCTTGTGTTGTTTGCATTTTCTGATTTCTTTTATTTACATGTATTTGCCTCAACCCAATGGATGAAAACGCATCCAAATCACATACTGTTAGTTGCGTCGTAAACATACGACTGTAAAAGCTGACAACAGCTTAAATAACTGTGATCTGGTGATTATGTAATAACCATGACAGGCCTAGTGGCATCTACACAAAAATACAATTGGCATTTCATTTGCTAGCCTAAAACCATTTTTAGATGCCTAAAAATGCACCTATGAGACAACTCTCACTGTAAATTATAACAGCACTCTTTACTACAATGTTTTGAGCAAGTTCACTAATTTAAGAGAAATTGATATTTTACTCAAAGAATACAAGTTTTCAGAAAAGAAATGTAACTAAAGTTCAATAAATGCGCAAATGTTACTTAGAAATATTAACATTTGATTAGTTATGCACCGAAAAAGTTCAACTAGAACTACAACAAAGCACCAAAATCTAACACTTAACAAATTATTTGAATGATAATGAAAACAAGAAACTTTGATAATAAATGTTGGTCAGCGCAGACTTGTTCAAACAGTTTGAGCAGCAGCAGATCAACAGTGGGAAAAAAATCATGATTTCTGTGAGACAAGTTTCTATTAGACAAGTGATTTATCTCTGTTTATGTTGAGTATCAAGACCAAAAGTCTGATACCACTTAAAAACACAACATCCTGTCTGATATGCAGAATACAGTGAAATAGAAGCAGATGGAAAGTCCCTGCGAGCACAACAACATCTGTAGCCTCGGCTTTTGAAATGATGAAAACATTCGCAAACAACAGCCAAAGTGCAACGCACAGCTAAAAGTAGTAGAATTAATTACCTTGAATGACCATGTAAACTGTTTTCATTTATTGTCAGTATTATTATCAGCTTTGTACTATTGAAATTTATCAATAATAAAAGTATATTTTCTTTATTACATTGTCATTTACACAAAAGCATAAATAAAACAGCAAATAGTGTGGTTAGTGTCTTGAAATTCTGTTTTGGTTGGAGCATCACTACTTTTGATTCTAGACTTCAGAAATTATACACTACTTTACTGTAAATTAACAGGTCACTTAAGTTAAAATCAATTTGTAGACTTAAAATTATCTGTACATTAGTCCATTCTTCATGAGGTTTTCACACAATGTAAAGGGAAGCTAGTTTGAAATAATAAATGTTAAAGATGTCTGCATTGCTATAATAAATCAGGAGGGATTATTCACTGAAGTGCTCCAAGGTCCATTACTGAATGAAGTGCTAAATGTCTATTACTGCATATTTTATCGCATCTCTGCAAGCCTAATCAAAAGATACTGCAGGTGTCTCAGTCAAAACACCAGCTGTGAGCCCTCTGGGTGTCTTCCATAGAGGATCAGCCAAGCCCCGTTTCAAGTCATGTACACTTGTATGGATTCATAGCTTCAGTAAGAGCTTATAAGCTGCTGAAGACACCCTGCAGATCTGGAAGCAAAAAAAGAGTCAGAGAACCTAATAGTCTTGTTTGGAGTAACAGAAAGAGAGAAGAAAGATTTTTTTTAAATCATGATGCATTTAAATGACCTCAGTAATCTAAGAATTTTTGTCCCAGAAGGCAAAAATAAATGTCATCATTACATCCCTGAAAAACTCCCACAACAAAACAGAGCAAGCGAAAGGGAAGCAAAAAATTAAGATATCTTAGCATTGTTGAAATTTATACTGCACAAAGGCACACTGGCTATCACAGACACTTTGATCAGATTTTTAGATAAGCTACTGGCAACATGACCACTGCTGCAATAGTTTTAACATGAGGGTAGATCAGACACATACCAGGTATTTGGAGAAAACATGCAATCTGATGCTTGCATAGCCTGGCCTACAGAAAACAAGCACCACAACAAACAATATGTATCTTTGTGCAATGTCAATAAATGTGTAGCCAATTTTAAGCATGTTACAATTAATCATCATTTGAGAGATGTTAAATAACTATTCAGACGTTAAATATCTATGGAGAAGTTGAGCTCAACAGCTATGAAGAGGTTGAACTCAATCAATCAGCATTGCCATGTCAACCATTTTGAAAATGAAGAAAAAAAAAGAAATGTGTTCATAGTATAACACGTGCACTAAAATACAGCTACTGTTCATTAAGAGTCAATACTATGCTTTTTAAGGGCCCATATAATGGAACACTGAATTTCCCTCGCTTTTTTGCAATAAAGCAGTTGGAAGGAATATGCAAACCTTGTTGAAAGTTTCAAAACGTACCATTCACTACTCAGTCCACACAGTCCATATGAAGAAACTATGCTGTTTTAAATTCACTGTTTCTGTGATGTCACAAGAACAAACTCAATTAAATATATCAGCCTGCAACAGTTGAACCCCACCCATTCATACTGAAGTTCTAAGAAGTGTTTCAGCTCTCTGTGCTTTTTCAGTGAGACACAGTAAAAGACACAGTAAAAGAACAGATCTCATTCACATGTATCAGTCCGAAAGGCACAATAACAGAAACAGCCTGTTTAGTTCTAAGAAAAATACAATAAAAATGTAGGATAACAGCTCTTTAAGGCCAGACAGGGGCAGTCTTTTTACTTGGCTGGACTGTTACCCATGCTCTATTTCAAATGCAAAGCAAGGGGATGCCATACCTTGGTGAAAAAAAAAACAAATACTGACCCTCTGTAAAACCGTCATAACCTTTTCCCTTTTCTTTGAACTCATGTTACCTAATATCACTTAAGATTTCTGAGTGATTAGAATGACTTACTTATATTTTAATTCCACAAACATTTTAGTTTCTTACAGTTTCCTTGAATGTATTGGAAGCGGGGTCTTTGCTATGATTGGGGCCTAGGCCCACGCTTTTTTCCACTGGCCCATCCACAGTGACTGTTCACGTACTTTCTGTATTAAACTCTTAATATTAAATAAACCAAAAGACAAATAAAAACAGCAATTGCTAAAAAAAGACACATTTGAAATTCCATTTTTGACAATGACCAAAGTCCCAGCGTAACCTCCTATAAGGAGTTTGCTAAGCATTTCTTCCTCCTGAGCCACAAACACACTCTCAAACCCAGCCACAGTTTACAGCGCAAATCCGCTAAATCTCAGCACTCATCCTGGTATGAGAAGTACACATTTAACCAGTGCTGCATTAGCAGTGGTACTGTACATGTGAGAAGGACCGTTACACAGATTTAAGGATTGGATGTGTACAGGCTTGTTTTAACCTCTTAAATGGCCAGGGCCCACTGGCAGGCCCAAAGTTTTATTACACACTCCATGGCCTACAAATAGCTCAACCAGTTGAAGTCCCTGTAGTTACTGCACAATAAGCCTTAGTACATTATAAGCAATCATCAACTAATTCCTTAACACAGATGGCAAAAAAGCCAGTATATTAAAGTTTTGGTGGTCATTAGAGTTTCACTTTTTTCTACTATGTGTTCCAGTTTTCACGCATGTTCTGATCGACAAGCCGGTAAAATCTATTGCAATGTTTCCCCTTCTACGAATACCAGCGATACAGCTATATTTAACGACATTCTGAACCATGGCAGCATGTCTTATCCTCTAAACAAAAGGTTTGTAAAGAAAAAAGCGAAAGAATAAAAGTGTGCACACTGGGGGAAAAAACAAAAAGAAAAGTGACAGACAGGGTGTTTACAGAGTAGTCAAGATAAGTTCTAAAAAGCTTGCTTAAGATTACAATCTTGATGATATTAATAACAGAAAAATTACATTTGCTAGAATGCTCTGTCAAATTAAGCTTTGCTAAAGCTAGTCTAGCTTTGGTCAAGCTACAAAAAACTTCATCAAACTAATTCAGCATTTAAACATTCTGTAGTCTGCTGCCTAATTGTGGACGTCCAAGCCTAACAACATTAATAACAGAAATAAAAACTGAGCCTTGTTTTAAATTTGGCAGATCATTGCAAGTTTAACTTTGGTAAAGCTAACAAAGCCTAGCATTGATCACGTTATCATGGCCCAGCCACATGAACATTTAGAAGTCTGCTGCCTAAATGTACATAATGTAGCAACAAAGTACATAAGTACCTTCTATTGTAATTACTTTTGCAAGTAGCAATAAATGTAATGAACTATTGTTCAATTAAAAGGAAAAAGATTAGCGATAAGTTATTGAAATGACCAACCTGACAGAATTCTGCTTTCTCACAGGATCTGGGCCAAATCGATCCGGCCGCATGTCATCACCATTCTGAAGATGAAGTGCGTTTCTTCTCTTTTTAATTAGTCAGCGTATCTTGCCAAGAAATTGCTCATTACCTCACAGGCTAGAGACACATTCGCTCATTCCCCTGGATATCACATTTCTTTTGTACAGCCGTTCCAACTGTGTTGTGCCCTCAGTTGAACAAGGGTGGGGTAACAAACTGAAAGCAGCATTGTTGGTCAGCCTGCACTTCATCATAAGTACTTTTAGAATATACTTTTAATCAATCTATCTTGATAATACAAAAACTGGTAGAAATGACAAAATAATATACAAATAAAAAACAAAATAATATACAAATAAAGAAGCCAGACAGGCTTGAATTGAGTTTTAAAAATGTATTTCATAACGATACACTAAGCATTCACAACACACACATATGCTTATACGTTTACATGTTTTTGTTTTATGCGTTATGCATACTATATTTAGGTTATTTGATGTTTGTCATTGTTGTTTTGTATACTATTCTTGCATTTTCTCTGTATTTTAATGTTATTTAGGTGGAGGCTTTATATAAGCCTACTAGGTTTTTTGCCTCTTCCTGCACTGTATATTATGTTATCTTTGTTCATTTGTGCAAAAAAAACCCTTACAAACTACAAACTTTATTTTGCTACTAAAACACCAAAATACTAAAAACATTTTTTAAATGGTAAATACAATATGTAAAATGAGTACCTAAGTTATATAAGAGCTGGGAGATATGGCAAAAATGTAATAGCATGATACTCCAGGACATTTTAATGATATACAGTATGTCATGGTATTTATTTTGTCTGACATCTGAGAAGTTGGAACAGACAAAGTAGTGCCACATTTAAAAAACACTATCAAAAATCTTGTATTCGATATTTGCACTAAGCACTAAATTCAATGAAACGGGACTAATTATGCTCTCTTTGTTATCAAACAAGTCTACAATATCCACAATATGCTCATGAAAGCTTACTGTGACATATTGTAACAATAAATATTGCAATATTGCGCAGCCCTAAGTTATATATACAGTATAAAATATTAGCTCTTTCCATGGCTGAGGGGGTGGGACTAAACTAAATCAAACATCCTCATAAGCCACACTTTGGGCAACCTTGTCATAAACCTTATATAGCAATATCTTTACTGTAAAGTTGCACAGAAAGAATTTTTGAAGAGTCATATTTCAGCCTCTAATAGCAACACATTATGAGGCACATTTTCATAGCTATTTTTCACCCAGGCTTTTCTGCATTTTAAATTCACTACCTGCCATTTTTCCTCATGTCAGTCTACATCTACAATGGAGCACGATGGTGCCCATCATAGACTGCTGCACTACGCTAAAACAGCTTGCTCAGTGAATAAGACAAAACCTTGATGTGTTAATCAACCTATGATAAATAGGCCACACTCCCACAAACAGTTCTGTTGTGAGTCTCCAGGGTATTTACTGTGCTCATGTGTGCACATGTATTTAGCAATTTGTAGGGACCAAATGCCCTCAGATGGTGAAAAATGTCAGTTTTTTCATTGTGGGGACATTTGGCTGGTCCTCATAAGGAAAAATGGCTTACTTGAAAAAACAAACACAGCTTGTATTTGGAAAGGTAAAAAGGATTCACCTTTTATTACTGCAGTTTAGGTTCTGGCTGAGTGAGGTGCAGGCACAGCAAAATCTATCTACAGCATTCAAACTGTGGAGCAGGAAGGAATTGCAGGGGGCACAAGATGGAAAATAGCTAAACATCTAAATGACTTCATAAGAGTTCTTTTTTTCTTTTTTTTAACTTCCTTATTTTTCATAGTGTAATTTAGTAGTGTTAGTTTATTTAGCATGCGTTAAATAGAAATTACGCAATTTTGGTTTTGGTCGGGTGGTGGAGCAGTGCTTAAATAATTGGAAGGAGGCCTCAAAATCTACTGTACTCTGATCTACACACACACACACACACACACACACACACACACACACACACACACACACACACACATGCAAACATAAGTTTGTATTCCTGTTTTACGAGGTATTTCCACTGAGCCCGTAATGCAGATGCTGATGGAAAGACTCCATTAGAACAGAACACAAAGATGTGCATGTGTCTGCATTTGTGTGAGTATATGTTGAGATAGTAATGTGCAGATAAGTGATGTGTGTCTGGGGGAAATCGTGGTTAGAGAGCAGGCTCTCCAAAGTCACGACGGCACGGCACTCTGGAGAGGTGGGGCCCGTCATCATCAACACAGTGACACGTCTAAATCTGCTTAGTTAGTGAGCTCTGGCTAACGGATTATCAGCCAGATTTGAGTAATAGACTCCTCATTTGGGCTTAATGCGTTTTGCATAGAGAGCAACCTCCTCTCATCAGTCTTAAAGATGAATCGGCTTCCCAGGCAAAATTCTAAAGATATTAGTCTGGCGGCAACTGCATAAATCATACGATTTTTACTAATGGGACCAAAAGTTAAACACACTCCCATCCTCTTAAGGACACAAAGAAGATTATTATGATGTCAAGACGGCTGCACTGAAGCAAAGGTCTCAGTTATTTACTGTAGGATTTGCATGCAGGGATGACTGTCTGCTCAAAATATGAAATATCTTTTCCAGTATCTCTTTGCTGATAAACGCATTGTGCATACAGAAAACAGCTGGTCTACATTCTTATAAAAATCAAATAAGCCTTATAATGGCTCCTGATCCAGCCGACTCATCAAGGGAAATGTCAATGTTTGGAAGGTTGACCTGACTCTGAAGAGGATGAAGCAGGAAAATGACAATCCAGCACTGTGACTAATTTCAAAGCAAATATTCAGAGTTTAGGTGGTCCTTACGCCAGTACAAAACAATCCTGTGCTGTGTAAAATTTCGCTTGTACTTTTGTCCATGTTTATAGAAAACATTACATCAAACAGTGTCTGAAGCCACAAGTCAATCTGAGATTACCTGAAAAGGTTTGATGAAAGTGGTCTGATTAGTGTCACTTGGAATCACTTGTCTGTTATTTTTTAATCATCAATTATAAAATGTGCATTTAAATTCTATAAACTAAATGCCAGAAGTGTTTTAAGATGTTCTACTCAACATTTTGAGCATGTTGGGAACAATAAAAAACAATAAAATGAAAAAAAATGAATGGAATTATCTATTCAGAATAACTCATATAATGTCAAGTTATCTGCTTAGAGATTTGATCACCACTTTTGACATGCAGCATTCTGGATATTAATTTAGAGCTATAACTTCATTATTCATGTTATATTTTCAATATGTTTTTTCATTTATCTGCAACAAAATGGGTTTTGTTTTATTGAAAATACTGATTCCAATACTGACTGAATGTCCACTATGTAAGATTTTTGTTAAAACTGAAAGAAGTAGCAATCCTGAGCCAGAGGGAAAAAACATGCTAAGTGCACTGCTAAGGGACACCCTGTAAAGCCTGAAATAGTCAGGTCAGATTTCACCTAAGTCTTCAGAGCATGTCATATGTCTTTAAATATTAATGTGATACCCACAAAATTAGAAAAGGAGGTCTGACTCAATGCTTAGGTCTCAAACACAAAAGCAACATTATGCTGTTGAATAGCAGTAGATAATTCACTATATCCTCGGAAGAGTTATCTTTGAATGCTCACAATCATCAGATTCATACATGGTGAAGTGGTCCGAAGCACAATCCATGTTACAAAATATTATTCCACATGTTGTGTGCAATTAATTACATATTTCCAACAGAGAGGTCTCCAAATCCCCAAAATTTATGTAGTGTAGCTTTAAATAAGGTTGACATTTGTAAAAGCGTATAGTTCAATAAACACAGATGTTTTTTCTAAACAATAAGCACTCACAATAAACTTTCTGACTCCCATTGAAATCCAGCGTCTCAGCAGGAACCATGGATATTGTAAAAGCCTGTTGTCAAATAAACTTTGATCTTTGGTCCACCAAAACAGCATCTATTTGAATCTGCCATTAACTTGTATTGAAGCTTGGCTTCAACAGAATTTTACGGAATTGCTTCCACTGGCTTTAACAAACAAATTCATGCAGTCTATGCTGGCTGTCAGAAGCAGCTCATGTTATGTAAGCGAACATTAGTGCAGTGACAGAGTAGATAGTTCACACTTTTTAATTACTAAAAATATTGGAGTGTAAGTGAAGAGTAATACATTTCAGTGCAGTGTTATAATGAATATAGTGTTATAATACTGTTAGTATACCATCCATTATGTTAGTTTTTCTCTTGACCATGTTTGGTACAGAAAAGATAACAAAGGGATTTTGCTTTGCACAGGAGAATAAGGGAAGTGGGGGGAATGTCAAGGCGCGGCAGAATCAAAGGCATGCTGCTCCTCTTCTTCTGGTTTTTTGAGAGTCCCTCTCTCTCTGGAGGCCTGTCATACAACACTACTCCTCTCTACCCTTCATTAGACACGCGCTCTCTCCCTGCGCCCTATATGTGCCTCGCCTCCACCATCAAATTAAGCACCAACAAACAGATGTGCGCACGCGTCCAAGAAAGCCAAATATGCCTGAACTGTCAGACTTTCTTCATACACAAATGCAGGTATTGCATGCGCGCTTTCACTCACTCATGGCACACACACACACGCATACGTCACTTTGTCACACACCCTCGAATGCACCGTCCGCGTATCGTCATTGTGCCTGTGCATGAGCGTGATGCCACAGGGTTTGTTTTGTACATCTAATTTGACAGAGCTTTAGCAGGGGCCTCGCGCTTGTCAGGCTGGATGCCTGTGAGGAGCCAGGAGCTGCTCTCTTGAAGTCGTTCTGTGAAGCGCAGGCACTTTGAACGAAGCCTCCCATTCACCAAGGGTCTCTCTCTCTCTCTTTCTCTCTCTCTGCTTTGGAAGTGGAGTGGGGAGGGGGTATGGAAGGTGGGGTATGTGGTGTGGGGGCTTGGGGGGATGATTGGTTAGTCGGACTGAGAGAGAGACAAGAAAAAAATCTCTCTATTCCAGAGTGGTCGATTCTTCAACCAGCAGCGCACAGGGAGGCTTTTTTCAAGTTCGTCAAAGCAGAGATGACAGAGATGACCCCGTCTCTCTCTCTCTGTCTCTCTCTGAACTGAGGAGGGGGTCTCCGCCAGCTTCGGGCTGCTTCAGTGGGACACTTTTCCTCATTAGAGGAAGAAAGAAGCGACTTGAAGCTCCATTACACCGCAGCCCTGCCAAAACAGGTGCGGAGGAAAAGGCCGCTGGCTTTACTGTAAGCTCGGCGAGCTCAGTGACCAAACGCTGCTGGCGGCGGGGAAAGTGGGGGGAAGGGAGGTTACGGAAGGACAAACAAGGGCTGATGTGCAGTGTCTGTTTCCTGACACCAGTCGTTCAAGGCTGGAAAACAAAGATGACACGAAAGCACAGTGGAGTCGGAAGCGGAAGAGGCGTGCAAAGCAGTCAGCTTGTGTTTGGCCTCTGAACCATAGACACTGTTGACAGAAGCAGGTTTAGGAGGGAGAAATCATGACCAGGTGGGTACTTCACAAAGCAGGATTTCTCAGTTTAGTCAGATAACTTAAACCCAAGGCTGTCCAATAGGAAAAGAGCTGAGGGACATTCATATAGACAGTCCTCATCTTTGGGCTTACACGGCTAACTGGGAAATCCTGCTTCGTGAAATACTCTCATGGGCTGTAACCACGATCAACATTTTAGTGAGGTCCATTTTGCAGAAATGTGATCCATTTTACATAGTTAATAAACCAACTGCCAAATATGTGTGCGCCATGTGTGCAAATTGTTTTATTCACCACTTCATTGCTCCCTTTTTTACCCATTCATTGTGTTTATGTATCTTTCTCCTCTCATTTGTTGATTGTCCTACATTCTTTCATAAACTGCATAAACTGATTTGACTCCAGTTTAATTTTATTTACTCATTTAACTGTTTATTTACCTGTTTATTTCTGGCTGCTTATTGATGCTTATATACTAAATCAGCTAAAAGTTTCACATAGAGGTGGGCAATATGATATTTTATCAATATTGTTATAAATTATGCCACAATGCCCTTTTCTGAGCATATTGTATAACTACATCTTTCATTGACATGAATGTAATGGATTTCAGTACAAAGTGAGCATAATTAGACCTGCTTAATTAAACTTAGTGCAGTGCAATTTGTAAAACATTGAATAAAAATCATTGCAGCTGTAGGTTGATAGTAACTGTAGTATTTTTATATGTGGCACTACAGGTTCTAATTTGCATCATGATTCAATATTTCTGCCATGTTGCCCAACCTTAGTGTCACATGGATTTCTGGTGTTAATGACCTTATTTTAACGTATACTAATTTAACATGGTTTATGTTTACCTCTCTCTTGTGTTCTCTTTTTGTGTGCTTGTCCTCTTATTCTCTTTGCTTCTTGTTCCTCACTGATTGCTGAAAAGACATACATTAAATTATTTGTCAAATAGTTGTCTCTACTAAACCTCCTAAAATTAAAGGAAAGTTCTGGGCAAGTGATTAGAAAGTATTTTAACTTTTTTAGCCTTTTAGCTCTATTTACCCCTATTCATTAAGGACTCACTTGCGGGCACCCTCTGGCATTTTGCTGTCATGTTTTTGATACAACGGGGGAAACAGGAAAAGGCCAAGCTCCCCTTAAACCGGCTCTGGTCTTCCTGCTCGCATCCCATTATGCCTTATAGACCAAAGATTGCCGTCTCCAACTGGGGAAGGGTCTCTGTAGTATGTGTGTTGGATACATGTACATCTCAAGAAGTCAAAGTGGCTCTGGATATCGTAGCGTATCGTTCACAGTCAAACACAATGAACAATTAAGTCAATGGGCAAACCCAGCTATTCTGAGGTCAGTAAAGTGAACAACTTGTGTCACTGCTGATTGGGGATTCTTCGAATGCATGTTTTTCTAGCGCATTATTAGGAGGTCGCTGTTTCCTCACTGAATCTTAGGACACGTCAAAAGGCTCAGTCAAAGTTCATTTATAAAGTCTCTGACTCACTGTCCTCTATGATAGTCACGGCCATGATCGTGGACTCGTTCCTACACTGTGACGCAGCACATTACCAGTGCCAAAACATCCACCCACGTAAACAGTTGACAAAAAAGAATCAGTACAGCTGTCCCCTGTTAGTTAGCTAAGTTAATTTAGCTAGCTTTAGCTCTCCAACATGCTAAGATAGTATATAATGTATATTGTAGACTACTCTTTATGATTGCCAGATGTTATTCTATTTGTCTTGGTTTTTGTAATCAGAATTATTGTGGAATTACTGCGGAACCATTCCGAGTCGAGTCTCGGAATGGTTTCTGCTTCTCCATCACTTAGAACCGGATTCAGAGTCGATTCCAAAATTTCTGGAATGAACAGCTCTACTGTTTGGGGAAATGCCCCGCCCCTCAGCTGAAATTGAGATTTTAATTGACTTTACCGCTGAATTTCTGCAACGAACAGTCCTTCTGTTTGGGAAATATTTGTTATCTATGCAGTTAGGGACAGTGGACATTTTTTTCGAAACAAGCAGCCTGAACTCCGAGATACGTTGCATAGTTGTCCCGCCGATGGCCGAAAGCGAAAAAGCTTTCCTCTTAAAGGCACAAACATCCGCCCACAGCGAGGTAGAAGCCAATGAAATGGCAGAATTATTTGAGGTGCCCAATCAGATTTCATGAGAGGCACCCACCCCTTTAAAATCATGCATAGCGAAGCACCGCACTGGTAGTGTGATAAGTTCGCCTCGCTGTTCTGAAGGCCACGGTAATGTGAAGCTAGTAAAATGCTAGCTAGCTGCCAGCTAGCTTGTATATGGCAGTAGCACAGGAATGAAGTGAACACATCAAAGCACGTTACATTTCTTAAATGGTGAGGATACCAGCAAATCAGTTTGCTGAGATAATTGTATTCTCTTATGCTACTTTTATACTTGATAGGTGTGAGTGCAATCACTATTTTTTTTTTCTTTCACAGCATTATAGCAGTGGTCACCAACCCTCCTCCTGGAGTTCTGCTTCCCTGCAGAGTTTAAACATTTAGTTAAAGGGGAACTCTAGTCATCTAGTTAAAGGGGAATCAATTTTTCAAATTTTCTGCACAATGAAGTGTTAAAGATGTAAACAAAGTCACTCAGAGTGGTTTGGTGTGAAACTTACTAGTCAGATTTGTTCACAGTAGTGGTGATAGGAACCAGTCCACCTCTAAAGGCTCCCTATTACTCCCTATTATTATTACATGAAATTGTTATGAATACTCAGCCTGATGTCTGAGACATTGTTTTACAGCAGTTTTGTGATAATGTTTTTGGTATAAAATATATATTAATCCATTTATGTTAATCCATACATGGTGTAGGTATACAAGAAGGGTATTCTAAGGTGAAATAGTCCCCAAAGAAAACTTTTTTTTATGTTTACCACTATTTTACCACCATCAACATTGCATACAAAACTCAGAAGACAAGTGTAGATTCACTGGTGGTTTTGGATATTTAATAAAATAGCTCTATTTGCGTTGTAGATATCGGGACCCCTGGTTCCGATCACCGTAAGAAGATGTGTGTGTGTGTGTGTGTGTGTGTGTGTGTGTGGTTCCGATCACCACCACTGTAAAGAAATCTGAGTCAGTAAGTTTGCCTACAATGAACCACTTCGCATCAAACAACTCGGAATGTACTGTGTTTACATCTCAAGGGCTGAATTACCCTTTAGGAGTATATGAGGAACCTGTGGGTGTTCACAACACATGCTGGGGTGGAAGTCCCTAAGAAGAGGCGCAATTACGCTCACCGATTCAGACACTACACCACTGAGCGGACATGGTGTATCACATACTGTGATCTACAACTAGAAGTCTAGTTTGAAGTCTAATCTGCTGCGTATTTTTTGGCCATTTGTCTTTGAACCATTCCTTTAAAATAAGTTAAAAACACAAGTCGAAATGCATTTGTATATCTCAGCTGCGTATGTGCTCCATCTGAATAATTCATCTGTGTGGTGGAGATCACATGAATCCGTAGAGAGAGAGATGACCGAGATACCTGGACTGTCTAGATAACTTGCGGTCATTCCAGATTTATCCGTTTCCCTGGGATAAAGGGCAGTAATATCATATCTGATCAGCTCGCAGAATCGGGACAGGAATGAACCGGAGCGCTCCGTGATTGCGCGTGACGGCGGATCTCCTCGCGCGCTCCTCTCTCAGTCTCTCCGAAAAGAGCCGACATGTAAAACAGATGTATGACTTGACATTAAACTCAAAGTGCACGAGGACGACGGCGCTGAAATCCGAAACGGATTTGGAAAATTCCTCCACGGGCCTTCGGCACGGACGCGTTTGATGGTCAATGACTGGAAATGTCAAAACTTCAGATGGTAGAAGTGTAGCTTCACTTCCGCTTTTAAACTGTGATCCGTTCCAGCTTGTTTACGTCCAAGATCTTACGTAAAATTCCTTTTATTCCCAGATCAGGAGAGAACTGTACAAATAGAAAGAGTTATAAAAGTTGTCTAGATGTCGGCACATGAATGATATGTTGACCATTTTGGATCTATACACCTCTTTGACTGAGGCCAGACTCTGTGTGTCCGCAGACACCTGCTCATCCACCGATTCTTCTGAAATCAGGGACGTTAATAGGGAGTTTGTCCCGTTTTGCTGCAGTAACAGCTTCTACTCTTCTGGGAAGGCTTTACGCTAGATGCTGGAACATTGCTGTGAGGTTTTGATTGGATTCAGCCACAAGAGCATTGCTGAGGTCAGATTAGTTCTGGATCACAGCTCATCCCAAAAGGTGCTGGATGGGACTCTATCACTCCAGAGAATGCAGTTCCACAGCCCAATGCTGGGGGCTTTCTACCCCTTTAGCTGATTTTTGGCATTGGTCATTATTGTGACCTTAAGCTCATGTGTGGCTTCTCAAAAGCATTCTGTTCTACTGTCAATGCTCTCCTGTGGAGAATATACAAGAAGCAGCGTCAGCAATTAGGTGCACCTTGAAAGACTCATATTTTTGTATTCGTGTATTTAATTTTTTCCCTAGAGGTCCAATTTCTACCAAATTGGTTTAAAGTGAGAGTTCAAAATACATTTTGAACATGGACTGACTTGGGCTTTAGACTAAAATTATTTTGCTTTGGGTGACCCTATGCCTTAATTATGTTTATTTTGTATATCATTTAAATAAAATGTATGTATATTTTATTTAAATGATTGAACAATCAATTTTGTCACTTACAAAACAGTCAGAATTTTACCAAATGTTTTGGTAGCGACAATTTTTGCTAATTTTGAGGCGCTAGCCAGTACATTACTAGCAAACACAGCATTGAAAGTAAAACATTTTTCATTAAAATACAAAAAAGCTTACTTAATTGCAGAAAATGTGTGTATCTGTAGTGACAATTCGTAATGTTACACACTGGTTTTAAGATTTTGGGGCACATTTACTTCAAAACAATGAACTCTAACTGATCACTATAAGGCCATGAGGGACAGGGATACAGTCGTACTTCCTGCTCTAAACACAGGGGCGTGGTTAAAATAAGGCTCCGCCTATGGACTAAAACTATGTTTCAGTGGCAACACGAAAACATGGGACAGCATTTTTGGAAGTTTTTTTAAATTTAAAAATTAAAAATTGGCCAGTTTGCAGCTGAGTTGCCATATATGGACCACTGACTGGGGAGTACATGGTATCTTTTAACAGTTTAAAAATATTTACATACTACGTCACACTTAAAAGTGGGCAAAATGGTTTTCCATTATATGGGCCCTGAAGTAGCTGAATTCACCAATTAGAAGGGGTGTCTGGACACTTTTAAACATATCTGAAATTTAGCTTCATTTCTTCGACTATTTTTTGTCAAAGAAAAGCCAGGTGGTGCTGACTTTTCCACTCGCACCTGCATGGAAGTGAAAGGAGAATCAATTAGTCTTTCACTTTTGGGTTTGTGGGGAAGTCTCTATTTCTGGAGTTCTACTCTCTTCGCCGGCTTCTCTCTGTGAGCAGCTTGTGCCGGAGCTCCTTGCTGGTGAGGAGCTGCTGCACTGGCTGACAGTGCCATCTATTGGTAGAGATGGGGAAACTACACCTAATTCACTCGTCGCTAGCAACACTGTGTGATTGCGATGTTGGATCTAAAGACTGACTTGGCTTGAGGAGTTTAACAGTGTAATCAGAGGAACTGTATTGTATCGTGTATGTACGTTGTTACGTTAGTGCTAAGTGTTCGTGCGAGGCGTCTACAGCGTTTTTGGGCTGTGTTTTTCTCCCAACTCCCAGAAACTTCCACGGAGCTGGGGAAATGTTGCTCATCTGCCAAATGCCACTACTTAAAACCATCATTCTTAGGGCCAGCTTGCTGTGTGAGCATTCAGCTTCCCCTAATGTTCGGAGCCTGACAGAAGCCATTTTCCATGGACGAGGGGGCTGAAGAGGTCTGTTGACCCCTTTCCACCACAATTTTCCCACATCACACTGTGAGACTTCATTAACTCTGAGGGCAATTTGGGGACTTTTTTCCCCTCGCATTACCATCCTGGAGTGCTGTCTATTACGCAGCCTTGCCATATAAATGAAATCCAATAATAAAGTGTTTAGCATAGAGGTTCTTTGAAGGCCAGAAGACCATCTTTTTGACTTTACCCATAAATTTAATGGAGTCGCTCTTTTTTCGTGCGCAAAGCGTATCCTTTATGAGAGGGAACTGAGCCAAACTTTTAGATTTTTTAAACACTGAATGTAATCTTACAACAACGAACTGCTGAAGACTTCAACACAATACACTTTCAAATGACTATACACTTTCAAACGGCTACGTCCTCATATAATCCATGTAAATTTGTTCATAAATATATGCTTTGTTGCAGAAATGTTGACTCAAATGTACCAAGATGTCTTATTTTGAGAGAAAGAAGAGAAAGAAAAGATGGATGAATGAATGTTATTAATATTTATGTTGGAATTAAAGCCCCATCAATTCAAATGTTTACTATTTAATTACCTTTAAGATTTAACATTTATAAAATTTAAAAGAATAAGATTCTTTAAAGAACTGCAAGAAGACAGGCAGAGTTTCAGCAACGTTTTCATGTTTCACAAAGCTTTATAAACTTTTCTCGCAGTCACTGAACAGTGCAATGACATGACAAAGAAGCAGAACCTAATTGGTCCTCTTGTGTGTATTCGAAGTGATGACTGGTTTGCAGATAGAACCTTATAGAACTAAGTTAGAGTTTGACATTGGAGATAAAAAAAAAATCTGACATAACGTTAAAACGTTGTCACAGAATAAGAAAGAATATGTTAATACACACACACACACACACACATACATATATATATATATATATATATATAAGCTTTTACAACTATATATATTCACACTTAAGTTACAGTGTTTCGCCCCAGGCTGCATCAGGGCATCCTATCACAACAGAGGTAATTTACACATCTGTCTTAAAAATACAGTAACAAAAACAATCTGTTTAATTCCAGGGGATAAAGAGAGTGGGACATAGTCTTGTAACAATGAATTATGACTGGTTTTAGTACATAAAACCAAACAAAAGTTGTCTGGGAAAAAAGAAAAATTAAGCAAATGCAGGACAGAGGCCTTTTCAATAGGTCAGGCTTTAAATGAGCCAAATTTGGAGCTAGGCTGTAAATTAGTAATCTGAGAGAACGAGTACATACTGTATAATAGGCTTTTGTAAAGAGGAGGGATGCTAAGGAGGAATGGCGCCCCCCTGTGAAACTACAGCAGAAGAGCTGCCAGCAGTACATGTGAAGTCTAGACTATTTTTCTTCTACTCTGTCAATTTTCCAGTATATTAACACCCGCTGTGCTTGTGCAAAGATCAATTACACAGATAAGATTACCACACAGTATAACAGCCATACAACAGCCCTGTCTGCAAGTTTCCACTGTAAAGCCTCTTTGGAGATAATAAATATCAGTATCATGTAACCTGTCTGGGTTGAAATCAGGACAGTCCTCGAGTGTCTTTCCTACAGATATCAAACCTGAAGCACTTAAGCAACACGAGCTACTCGTCCACCCAGACAAACAGCAAGATGATCCATTCGCTGTGCACTCCAATAAGCGATGTTCATCTGTCTAAGCCAATCTACAAACTTCCCTCTTTCTCTCTCCTCTACCAGCGGCTCTAAATGATATATGAAGTACCAGCATGAGCTTTCTGGAGAGACAAATGCCAACGACTCGCTCTAAAATGTCAAATATGTCAGTTGGAGACATTCAATGGGAGAATCTGCCTGATCAATTTGAAAGCCTGCGTCTCACACGATCGTTGGCTGGCAGGGATGGCAAAGGCTGATTTGACCTGCCCAGAGGTGAAATGTCTCTCCATGCCAAGCATGAAGGTAAGCTATTTACAATCCTCAATTCCAAGTTAGTGCTCTCCTTGTGGAAAAGGTCTTCCATTGTCTCTGTTAAAATTGTAAAAAGACAAAACAGCACCCATTAGGACAACCTACAAAGTATTATGGCTAACAAAATAATACAACTTACACTGATGCGAATGTATCGTGACCGTGTCCTAAATGGATATTGGAACATTTCTGTATGTTATCTGACCTGTGGGACAAAAGAACTATTACCTTGCCTTTTACTTAAAACCATGACCAACCAACAGTGGTTAACTAAATGATTTTAGTCTTTATTTAAGGAAGGCACATAAGTCAAATACATAAAACAGTTCATTACAATCTATAGAAGTGTGAATTCAGTCAGCTTAAATTAAGTTAAATTAGTTTTCAATTCACAGTACTAGACACACAACACGTTAGAAGTCGGCTTGACCTTATTCAAGCTCAACTCATTAAACTTGTCAATCAGTAGTATTTATACAAATATGGTGGTTTGTACACTTGACTTTACAGTAGTTCCATAATCATAAACTATTTAAGGTCTGGGCGAGATCCCCATACTCTCAGTGTTGCACTTGGAAGCGCTTTCCTCTAAGCACCCCCTCAAAGTTGGTCATGCAGCTGGTCAGGAAGGTGTGGCACCTGTTGGAATAGTCCTCCGGACAGTCTCTGAACAGGCTTACATGGGGTGGGGTGATGAAGTCAAAGCTCTCTACGGACAACCCTTTCTCCTGCAGTGCTCTAACCATCCTCTCCACATCCCTATACCTGATCACCCGGTCTGCCCTAGAGTAGAGGTACATCTGAGGCCAGGGCGCAGGCCGCTCCATCATGGCATCGTAGTGGTTCTTGTGGAAGTATTTGGTCACAGGGTACAGGACGACCCTAAGCAGGACCACCATCACAGCAAACAGAGCTAGGAGGAAGCACCGCAGCAGCACATTGACGTTTGGGCCCAGTGTGGTCTTGAGGGCACGAAGAGCACCTCTCACGTTTTGGCTCCCTGGCGCACTGTCCACAACTGTGCCCATCACACACAGAGAACTGAACTGCTTATGCCTTTGCAAGAGCTCCACCATGTAGCGGTAGAGCATGAAGCCGCCATTGCTGAACACATGGAAGAATATAGGGTTGTTCTCCACCTCATAGTCATAGAGTATTTCAAGCAGTTTGTGAGCAGTGCTTCTGAGTTCCTTGTATCCAAATGATTCCGAGATGAATACCGTCTTCAGAGGCGCAGTGTAGCGTACAGTCACACATCCCTGAAACGATTACAGAAGAGGAGTAAGACACATACAATACCTCCAAAAGTTTGTACATACCTTGTAATTAGTGAATTCAGCTACTTTAAGGTGCACACATTGCCAACACAAGTGGTTGATCGTGAATACATAGCTTATAAAATATTTGTAGAAAAGCACTGTCACTAGAAAGGGACAGTCTGCAGCAGCCACACATGAGCCTAAGATCAACATGCCCAATGCCAGGCAATGGCTAGAGGGGTATAAAGCCACCTGCACTGGGCTACGCACTTGTTTAGTTGTCTAAGAATCTGAAGTCAGCCGATTAAACAAGTATAATCAAGTGTGCTTGTGCTTGCTTTGTATGAATCACTGCAGCCACACCAGCCCTTTGCAGGCAAGACTGGACACCCTGGATCCCAGAAGAGTACAGGCTGTTAGTGCAGCAAAGGGGGACAAAGTGCCTATTATTACTCTTGATTTCAGAAAAAACGTTGGATTAGCCAGTGTTTAAAAACCTTTAGACAGTGTAATTTAACCTCACCTTGCACACACCTGCTGCAGATGTAACCTACAAGTATTGAGTAAAGGGATACTTAAAGCTTTGGACTCACCTGCGTATTATAAATTGAGCTGTACTTTGACAGATGCTTGTCTCTGCACCCAGCCCAGCCTAAAAGAATAACAACTGGCTCCTTTGACCCGCGCCAGTATTTCTCTGCCAGAAAAGATAAACAAAACTGACTGAAGGTGGCTTGGCAACAGAGCATGACAAACAAATCAGCTGCAACACTCCTGTCATTTAGCTAGATCACCTAATGCAAGTAGCGAAAATTTAGGATGAAATTAACTAGCTAGGACTTCACCAGTTCGCGTTGATCGATCGTTATGCCAGCCAGCAACATGACATTAACGTTAGCTAATGCTTATTTCAGTTCAGTTCTCGGCAACCTAACAGCTAAACAGCTAAATATATACACATTCATAACTATAAAACCAATGATGTCTTGGCTCACGAAAACAGAAAGCCAGAATTCAGCAAATTCAGTCACAATTCGAGTGGTTAACAGTAACTACAGCACAATAGCTCCTCACTCCTGTACACGGGTGATAAAAGGAGGCGTTACTCGCTAATGTTAGCTAGCCAGCTAGTGCTAACACACAGCCGCCTTACCTGATATCTGAGGCTCTGGAAAAACTATATTGTAGTCTATGCCATCATCTCCCATATTGAGTTTTTTTAATTATCACTCCTGTCTGACTGCCATGAATGTGAGTTTCAAAAAGGGGTCTGGGTTTTACTCCGACCTCTCCGGCTAAAGGGACGGAGGAAAGCACAGCAAGGTGGAGCAGAGATCATCCCTACCACTTCCGGCTGACGTTCCTCATTCAAAAATAAATATGTAAAACCTAAATTAAAAAACGTAACTTTTTCTGTAACATTATTGATGATAATTTGTGTCTGTATTTATTTTTTATTTTCGTACTTTTTATTTATTTATTTATTTATTTTAAACTACACACAAAGACTGTTCTCAGGGTTTTTTAGTAAAGGCAATGGTTCTGTTTGGGCATTTCATCATTAAATGGCTCTTTACATGGTGAAATGGTTCTTCGGAGTGATTGAATGCGTTGTATATGGTTCTATGTAGAACCTTTTTGAAAATGGTTCTATATAGCGCCAAAAAGGCTTTTCTATTGTTACAAGCTTGACGTTGTAACAACAGCAGAACCCTTTTTGTTTCAGTCTGAAGAACCATTTCACCATGCAAAGAACCATTGAATCATGAAATGGTTCTATACAGCACTCATGGCTAAACAGAGCCATTGCCTTTACTGAAGAACCATCTTTTTAAAGTGCATAGTAGTATTTGGTGTCTGTTCATATCAGTGTGTGTTTTATTCATGGTTTAATGTCTATATCATCAATTTTATTATTGTTGGCTTGTTTGCACTTAGCGATGCACCAATATCCAATATTTTGATGTAAATATGTGCTAATGCATAAATATTTATAAAATGTAGAAATTGGGATTAAATTCACTTGGATTAGCATCATGGAGAATTTTTTTTTCCTGGATGGTTACAGATAGTAAATTTAATAAAATGTTAGCTTAGCAGCCCAGTGTAACATTCTGCTCCTCTGGAATAAAAATATCGGTTTGAAATGTCAGTCAAATCTTATCTAATCTGATGCCATTACTTTTAAAAAATTTTATATATCTACCAATACAGATATGATTCTGATATCATCATTCATCCATTCTTATGTCATATCAGTCAACTTTATTTATCTTTTAATTATCCTAATTAAATTATCTTTTGTAATTTTGGCAAGGCTCCTATTTGATGTGCTCTGAAACAGGCTGTTTAACTAGGAGAATTCTGGCCTTGACCCCATTTTCCCAGCAATGTATAATGTTGCCTTTGGTGAAGACTTGTGGCTTAAGTAGAAGTTTGTTCAGCTGGTACAACGGGGGATTCCGGTGGCAAAAGAGCAGAGGCTGTGCACCAGCCTTTACTGTGCGTAAATGGGCCTGGTTAAGGATATTATGTCACTGAAAATAAGAAACATGTTTGCTACTCAAAGTTTGCATTCACCATTTTATTCATTTCTAGATGAAATCTAGAGCAGACTTGTACAGAAAAAAAATGTCACATGAACTGGCCTATGAAGAGAATGAAACAGCTTAGGATGTTTACTCTTGAAGTAATATAACATGGGCCAGTGTTGTGAACATGGATTAAGCCCAGCAAGAATCATAATTGTACAGTCATTCACAATTTAAAATCTTTGTTAAACTTTGTTTAGGACTCATCTTAAAGAAAACCAGCACTAAAATTCTAATATAATATTCAAAGAAATAACCCACACCCGTCATGTAATGTCCAGCAATTTACAAGACGAAACAAGATTTTTTAGCTAAAACAGGTACAATGTTGAAATGAGACCACAGTGGGACAAGTTTAATAGAAAATTTGATTGCACCATACACTTTGTACAATGAAGCAAGTTTAGGTTTGAAGGAGTACTCAGACCAAAGCCTTACAGCAGTATTTCTTTGTCAGTTACCTGACAGGAGGAAAGCTTTACCGTCAGAAAGCATGCTTCCGTCTGAAACATCTGCTTCAAGAGTAATGGAGGGCACGGGCATGCTGCCAACCCATTCAGCCTGCCCCACTTTCTGCCCACTGCAAGCACTTGTGCTAGCCTGCTGTGGAGGGATGGCAGTGTCTGTTGAAATCTCTGTAGACACTCGTCTGGCGAAAGGTAGTGAGTTGACACTGGAGCCGTCTGCCTCACTCTCTGTCCAACAGGAGTCGGTGTCCGAGGCCGATGACAGCCGGGTCTTCCCCCAGCGGCCATTGGCACGGGCAGCATTGCCAATGCAGACACCCAGGGAGCATTGGCTGGTGAGAGTCGTCCGGCGAGAGGAAGAGCCACTGCCAGAGCTAAAAGAGGAGCGCATGTCCTTTTCACCAACGCACAGAATTATGCGGAGTATGGGCACATAGCGGGCAATAGCTGCTCGGTACTTGGGGTGCGTGATGGCATAGATTATGGGATTGTGGATGGCAGAAGCCTTGGCGATCACTGCAGGCACAGAGTTCATATAAGGGGTGAGAAGGTGGGCATAGCCAGCAGTGGCAGTGAGAGCCACAACGGAATAAGGTGACCAGGATATCACAAAGAGTGAGATGACCAGGAGGGCAACCTTGGCCATTTTCCATTCACTCTGCATGCGTTCAAACATCTTGTGCGTTTCCCCGCAGTCAAGCTCCTTCACCTCCATCCGAGCTGATCGGATAGCCTGGAATATGGCCAGGTAGCAGCCACCGATGATTCCCAAAGGGATAAAGAAGACAAAAATGAATAGGAGGATGGTGTAGGTACGTACCGATGGCGTGAAGGACATGTAGTCCCAAGAGCATGAGGTTTGGAGACCTTCTGGGACATAAGCGCTCCAGCCGAAGAAGGGAGGTAAACTCCAGCCAAGAGCATAGAGCCACACCAGAGCCAGCACCGCCCCTGCCCTGCTACGGCTTACCCTGCCCAGCAGAGCAAGAGGCCGGGTTATGGCGAGGCAGCGATCAGCAGCTATTGCCATCAGGGTCATCATGGAGCAGATCCCAAACAAGCCCCCACAGAAAGCATACAGCTCGCAAGCTTTCTCCCCAAACACCCAGCGGTGATGCAGGCTGGCCACAAAGAAGACAGGCGACTGAGTAAGGGACATGAAGAAGTCAGCCACGGCCAGGTTGACCACCAACATATTGCCCGGGGTGCGCAGTGAGCGGCTGCGGCAGAAGACATAGATGACTAGCGCATTACCAATCATGCCCGTGATGCCCACCATGAGAATGATTGAGCCGATGATGTAGTGAGCATGGTCAGGAACATCCACGGTGGGGAAGGGGTGAGGAGGCTCATGGTGTTGGTGGCTGTGGGTCGGCCCGTGGAAAGGCACATGCAGTATCTTGTAGTTGCGAGCGCTCAGGGACTCCTTGAACCCAGCCGTGCAGTTGGACTCACCAGAGTGGCAGAAATGCCCTCTCCGAGCTGAGTGGAGGCTCATGGCACGAGTCTAAAAATTGCCAAAATTCTTCAAGGAAGGTCAAAATAGTAGCGAATCAGTGATAAAATAACATAAAATTTTCTTTTATGCCAAAGGACCAAGAAACTCTACATTGAGTAGAAAATTTAAAAATGGCACATTGCTTGATGTGATAAGTAACTTCCTCCCTCTATCATTCTGGAGTTAACTGTGCACAGCATTAGCTTTTTATATGTATATTGATCAATCCACACAGGATATTATTGATCCACTGTTCTCTGGTCTGGTTTTACGTCTGTGGGCTGATACTCTCACTGAAAATGGGGGTTTAAAAAAGCAGCGGAGAAAAAAAGCAGCTCATCCAAACTGACCATTAGTGACCCCATTTATATAATTTCCCTTCAACATTCAGTTTGAGTTGAAGTCCTGCCAGGCTTTCCCCAAACTCAACTGGGTCACTTGGTAAAGGGCAGAAAGGGAGCTGTGCCCTAAAAGGGGACACCAAGAGAAAAAGTGGGCCATGACTAGCTATGGATTTTTGGGAGGCATTAACTGACTAAATGTCACCACTGTTCGTGATCAGGTTAATATATGGAAAAACAACACCTTTTGACCCAAAATGAAACAAAATAGATCGTTTGAGTGGCTGCAGTGAGCCGAATCAATTGTGCAGGGTAGAAAAATGTAGAGCAAAGTGTTTGCTCCAATAAGTAACATCCTTAATCCTGGTAAAGTGCTCAGTGACCTGAAAAGTAAACAAACCTATTCTGCTGGCTCCACCTAAGCAATGGCCAACTTCTCATCTGCCTCACAGAAGGGACTTAAATACCTCGTCAGAGACAATGACACTGGACAGTTCAGTTATGTGTTAGTGATATTTAGAGTTTATTGATTCATAATCAAATCCTAATGTACAAGAAATCGCTGTGTCATTTTATTCAAACAATTTTACATGATCCAATTACAAACTTAATTCCAAAAAAGTTTGGACAGTAGGTAAAATACAAATAAAAACACAAAGCTTTGACTTTTAAATATAATTTGAACGGTATTGGACAAAAACACTACAAAGACAAGATATTTAATGTTTTACCTCCTCAGCTTCATTGTTTTTTATGTGCTCATATGCTCATTCTGACATTGATGCCTGCAACATGTTTCAGAAAAAGTTGGTAAATGGGTAATTTAAGACTAGGAACAATGGGAAATGTTAAAAAAAAACTTAAACAAGTGAAAAAATTATGCTTGACTATAGAAGAAGCATCCAGGAAAGGCCTAGTGCTTTATGAGCAAGGATGGGTCAACTCTCGCCAAAATCCATCAGTTTCATCAATTTTCCTCAGCAAGCAACTGCAAGGATTTTAGGTATTTCACCCACTACAGTGCATAATATCATCAAATGATTTATGGAATTCGGAGAAATCTCTGTGCATAAAGGAAAAGGCCACAAAATACAACTGAATGCCCAAGACCTTGGAGCAACATATGCTGCCTTTTACATCTTTTCCAGGGACATCCATGCTTACTTCAACATGACAACACCAAGAAAAATTCAGCATGTGTTACAACAGCATGGCAATGTAATCAGAAAGAGCAGGTGCTAGATTTGCCCCCCCAGTGTCCAGAACTGTCTCCCATTGAAAACGAGTGTCTTATTAAACTCAAAATACAACAACAAAGTCCCTGTATTTTACAAAGATTTTTACAATGTTATCCTACCAAATGTTAAGCACTTTCTGAATTGTTACATGAATTTGAGACGATGTGGTCATTACTGACCCTATAAAATTACAGAAAATAAAGCACTTCTGTAACATCCTGAGTTAGTATTCTCCCATCCTTAATAAAGAGCAATGTGGCAATGATAGAAGAAAGACCATCCTTTTTTTTTTTTGGAACATGGCATTTTATGCTCCAGCATGACTGTCTTATTCCAGTATGTCTGTCTCACAAACTTCTACCTCGAGGAAGGACATGTAGTTAACATAACATTGTGGTCTAGTGGCAGTAACATTTAGCTCCTGAATGCCAGTTTCAGCAGAGTTCAAAGTCACAGGTTCTTCATTACAGTTGAGTCCATCCTCTTGTCGTGTATGTGTCCTTGTCAAAACCTGAGAGCTGAATGTTTGGAGAACAAAAAAAAAAAAATCAGTCCCACCTCACTGTTATAATAACTCTCCTACAGTATATGTAAGTGCTGAAAGATTCATACATTAGACGTTCATTTAAGCCTGTTGATTTTACTCAGTGGATCATGAGTTGTCTTACCTGTACCTTGCAGAAAGAAGAGAACATGATTTTTCTCGTTCCTTTGATAAATATGCATCATAAAGTATAGTTTCAGTATTGGCCAAGCAGAATCCATTAGACCGCCATATATCTGGGAAATAAATCACAAAATATTATAAATACAAATGGTTAAAAATGATATTTCACCCCAATTGAAATAAGAAGTGCATTACATATGCGTATGAAGACAAACCTTCCTCTGTGATGGGACTCTGGTAGAAGGGCTGGACAGAGTCAAGGGAGGATGTCTGAAAAAATGTGAGAGCTGCCTCGGACTGTGAATACTGGGAAAGAAAAAAAACTGCACATGAATGTTCATGCATGTGCATTAATACCTAAATATAATCATTCATTCATTCATCATCTAACACGCTTATCCTCCTAGGTTGCAGAAGGGGTGCTGGAAAGCAGGAAACACACTGGACAGGTGGCCAGTCCATCACAGGGTAAATGTATATGTTTGTATAAATATAGTAATATATCTAATGCTAATGAATTTTTTATCTATTCATGTTTACTTCCAATATTATTACAGTATTGTAATACAATAAATATACATGTAAACATTAATACATAAACAAATTTTCCTTCATGAATATATATATATATATATATATAAATTTGTGTTTATGTATTAATGTTTACATGTATATTTATTGTATTACAATACTGTAATATATATATATATATATATATATATATATATATATATATATATATACCACATTCATATACATTTTTATGTTTAAATATTTGTGTATATCGCCTTTTTTCTGTACGTTATTTATATATTTGTTTTCATTTATTTATATCTTTAAACATTATTTGGCCATTTTTATGTGTAGCTCAAGAATTGGTACATGTTTTCATACCTTTCTGGACATGCTGATTATATTCTTCAGTATTTTTTCCACTTCAGCCAATCTGGTTTCTTCCTTGTCGGTGTTTTTTTCTGACTCTTTTATCCTCTGAATTGCTGAAAAAGTAAAACAGAAAAGAGATATGTTTAAAATGTTAGGCAAAGGGCGAAGACTGTTATGGTATGCCCTCTACAGAGCATCTGCCCCGAATATTTTGAACAAATTCCATCAAATTTAAGTAGGAAATCAGTGCCAAGTCGTGATTAACGTTACCCTCCAGTATCGAGGCTTCAGCTGTCCCTCCATCTCCTGCAGCTGCTCTTACTAACTCCGTCCACAGTCTCTCCGCTCCTGAACTTCCCCTCCGCGAGTTGCTGTTTCTCCGGAGGCTGAACAGCTCCTCTTCCTGCTCCTCCTGCTGGGAGCTTCTGTCCATGAGGCGATGGTCCACCTCTGCCTGCGGTCACTTCTCCTCCAGTGTGAGACACACTACAAAACGTTTTCTAGAACAAATGTAGCAAACTGCTAACCAACAGAGGAGAAGTTCAAGAACCAATACGAACAACTAGCAATGCTAATCAAAATACAGCGGATTCAAACTCACACGAACGCAGCCTTTCTCCACACTTCATGCTAACTCGGACAAAGCTGGAACTGGCTTCTTGTGTGCCAGTTCTTACTCGAATTTTCCGATAGCCCTCAAATGGTGCAGCGGTTTCGTTCAGTGACTGCTGCAATATTTAAGGTGGAACGGGAAATTCGAATGAGAAGCTGACGAATAACAAGCCAGCTCCAGCTTCGTCAAACCTGGTACATTTGTGGGAAAAGAAAAAAAAACTTTTGCTTCGTTTCACTGAGATAAAGGCAGATTTATGTGCATTCAATTTAGGCTCCTTGGCAGCTCGCGATTAGGCGTGTTAATTACCTGCGAGCTACGTGTTTGCTGGTAGCTACAGTACAGTGCCTTACCCTATAAATGGAGCACAACTATAAATCTTAGGTGACTCCAACTTGGAAGGCTTCCAGTAGGCTTCTCTTTAGTAATGTGAATCAGACCCCAGGTAGGGTAATCCCATTTCAATTGGATTAGTGCTGGGATTTGTTTTTCATTCTCAGCAACTCCCACTGGAAAGTATGATCAACAGCCCACCCCCAAGCTAAGTGGACACTTGAGCTATAACCAACAACCCACCAAAAACACGGTATATTCCAGAGCAATCAACAGCCCACCAAGTTCACTGTATGTTCAAGACCTACAATCAGCAGTTTACCAAGTCATCTGTAAACTTAAGATATATGTAATTATCCCACTATGTTTATAATGCACCAATTACTAGAACTGAGGTCAACTTTAGGTTTCATGTCTCATCAGAAAAGAATTTCATTGTAATTTCCACATCTGAAGGACAGAATAGAGAGATTTGTTGATGTTATTAGAAGAACTTCAATGTTCCTACTCTTGCTGACGGACTGGCATAAGAAACAGAGTGGATGCAAGCACTGAAAAAGTTGTATTTAATATTATAAAACACTGAGTAAAAGGCAACAATTACATTTCACAAACATTATATTTCACAATCATACTATAAAATCTCTGCCCAAAACAATGAAAAAGAAAAACAAAAACAAAGTCCAATAAAAAAGTAAACATTTTCCTTAGAATCTCATGTTATTTGGAGGTACGTGGTCTATTGGATGAGCTGGAGCGTGGTCCACTCCTCAGCCCCAGTGCAGGAGACTGCTCAGAGCTGTGGTGTTTGCGCGTGTGTCGTAACAACAGCTGGCGGTCTGGTGTGGAGTACTGGCACAAAGAACAAGGGAAGGACTCTCCTGTGTGATGTCGGCGAGAGTGGAGGTCTAAGCTTTTCTTCTGGATGCTGGCAAAGAAGGAGAAGTTAATTCTATATATGCAAACCTGTACAGACTTCATCTGCCTGTTTAGGACAAATTATGATACTGTATATACAACATGTGTGTTTACCTGCTGTAGGGACAGTACTGGCAGCGATAAGGCTTCTCTTGCGTGTGTGTGCGCAAGTGGCGCCGCAGAGAGCTCCTGTCAATGGAGGCATAAGAACACTGAGGACACTTGTAAGGCTTCTCACCTACAGGAAGCAAGGAAGAAAAATATTTTCTAAAATTTTCCCTCTAAGGCACTCAAATGTCATGGCAACCTTAGCATGGGAAGCATTCTGCTGAAAGGGCTTCCATTAGGCTCTAAATCTCTATGGCACCATGACAGTGAGGCGCCTAGCTGTGGTCCTGTCCAACATTTCCATGCTGTTGCCACAGCTCATGCAGAGACTGTGGGAAAATTCTCCTAATAGCCCCATCATGGCCACAATTTATTCGCACTGTGAAAAGGAACTGAAAAAGTGGTTGACAAGTGGTGTCACCATCATCCTGCAGCAAATGCTAGCCATACTCTTGTATGCCTCCAAAACATGTAAACAACTGAATATGCAGTTGAGGGTAAACTGCATGTAAAACGATATATATAATGAATACTTTTTCTTCTTTGTCTGATACAAAACTAATCTAAGCCTAAGTCTGAATAGTGTGAAATCACCTTTTGCAATTTAGTCTGTGCACTAATGTTATTTCTACTCTTACACAACCATTAGATCACTACTTATTATGCTTCAAAAATATGATTCGCCAATAAGGCTGGCACTTAACAATCAAATTAAGGATAAACTACATGACCAGCAGTAACTCATACTGGTTAAAAATGGTTATGTGGAAAAAACAACTGTTCGAAGTTCAATATGAAAGTTTTTAAGCGTTCTATTAAATGTTGAGTGTTTTTAGAATGGTCTGATTTTAACAATTAGGATTTCCAAAGCAATGAGATTGATTTGAACAGAACTACAGCAGACGTCTCCAGTGAAACACTGTAATCATTTGGAGTGGAATGAAGGTGCTGTACCTGTATGGATGCGCAGGTGCTGGATGAGTGAGGCTTTTAGTCGCGTGCAATAGTGGCAATGGGGGCACTCAAATGGCTTATCCCCCTGGTGGATGCCCATGTGTCGACGCATGGTCAGCTTGGTGGAGAACTTCCTGTTAACAAAATAACTTTCAGACTGATGCCTTTAATTAATACAAGATTTACAGTGAATGTAATACTTCCTGCAACATTATTATTTGTTATATTAGATCAACAAGGACATTCAAGGAACATTCCTAAAGTAGCCTTTTTTGGAGGCCCCCTAATGGCCAACTTGGATATTTTTAATTAATATAATAAACTAAAATATTTTCCCCTAAGTCTAAGTCTGTTATCAGATTAACTAGGACACTGTAGGCTCTCTGTGTATGAAATGTTGTGACTGTGTTGAGCTGTTAGCGAGCAATGATGGGCGAAGGGGGGGGTGAGAACCCCCTGCTATGAAAACAACTCACATCTCTCCACAAAGACAGGTAAAATGGACCGCACAACTACACCCTCCTTGATTAAAAAAAAACACGTAACACTGCTACAATAACAAAACTACCATTTAAACACAAAGACACTTTAAAAATGCTGACTTGCTTGCTTACCTATGAAAGTGAAAATCCAATTTGCTTCCAGTTATACATTTCCATCAAAAGACAATACTGTGCAAATGTTTACAGCACATGAAAAATTATTTTTAAAAAGCTGTTTATTTTGGCAGTAAGCATTTATAAAACACTAATGTTAGAATAAATACAAATAACATTAATATAGTAAGTAGTTATTTTATGTGTTCATTTAACCATTTATAAAGCTCTCCACAGTGCAGCCCAGTATTATTTCTAGTTATTACCCAATACCTGGTTTTGTTCCCCAATCCTTCATTATGAGAAATCAAGTGTGTTGGTGGCAGAATTTAATAAATCTATGCGACGGCTGGATGTGTCCAGGAGAAATCCAGAACCACACTTTGATTTTCAAACCAAGATATCAACTACTTTTCCCAAAACAACTTACTTTTTACTGTATTTATATTTATTTGTATTTATTTTAGTGATGTATAGAGTGTTTACAAGCAAAAATGCACTTACTGCCTAGATAAATGGTTTTAATCAAGACATTTGCAAAGTACTGTATATTCTATTAAAAATATAACATACAACTGTATCTCACCTATTACACAAAGTGCAGCAGAACTCCTTCCTTTTAGGGACCTTCCCTCCTTCGCTCATCTTCTCAGTGAGCCTCACTCCATCTTTCTTCTCCTCATCACTCTTCTTCCTTCCCACAGTCTTGTGTTTCACCCTCGTCTTTCTCACCTGGCACCACGATTCTGGCGGCACCCCTTTGAGGCATTTTGGATAAGTGCTTGATGTCTGAGTGTCAAGCTTTAGTGGTCCTCTGTGTGTGAATAAGCAAGAGTCATTTAGCTCGGTATTTATTACCACCTGGATTCATATTAACACGGCTGTGGAATCAGCCCCATTCTTGAAGGACGTCAGTTTTTCTTTTTTCTAATCACAGCTACACATAGCACACTTCAAAAATGGAGTTCATCATAACAGGGCAACAGTATGGGCCATGTCTGATAAAAGTCAAGCTTTTGCCACAATTCAAACAGGCAAGTAAACAGGCACCTACATCTTATTTCGCTTTAAACAAGGGAGCTAAATCTCCTACTGATCTGATTGAATAATTCTGGCATAATTCAAAAAAGGATTCAAATTCATAGTTAGCTAAATCACTTGCTAGTAAAGGTTAAGCAAGACTTTCTGTTGACACTGATGGGAGCTATCACAACCAAGCAGTTACCACTGTATGCAATTCTATATTTAAAGTTTTCCAGAAACTGTTCAAACAATGAAGATATTTTACATGTCCAGAATAAATAACAGAGCTGTAGATGATTCTATAATGACTGGAGTCCATATTTATTGGATTTCATGGGAGAACAAATTTAAAAAAATTACTAAAATACATAATTATGGTATGTTATAGTATATAATTTATGATTTACTGTAACTATATGTCAAAAAACAAATTATTGAATACAAATATTTGGTATCTGGCTTACAATATTAGTCTACACTGTATAAATTATTATTGAATAAAATAACAGCTATAATGACAAATGATTCCAAATTTTTGAATGGTGGTGTATGTATCAAAAGGAAACACAGATGCTTTCAGAACTAACATTAGTTATAGTAGGACTTACACATGGTAGGAATTCTGACGGTCTGGATCTGGATCATCCTGTGTGTGCCGATTGAGGATGTGCTTATGTATCTTCTTCCATGACTTTTCTAAGATTAACAGAGATAATCAGATACAACTTCATATCATAGTTCCATTCGTTAAAAACTGCATGGTAGGGGTGGGTACTCTTTTTGCTGTACAGATTTTGACAAATAAACTACCCAAATATTAAGTCTTAATTATATAACTTTCACTGGGAACTTTTAAAAATTGATTTATTGGACTCACTGTAAGTGTGACAGTGAACAATCCTCAATAATCTTCTCCAAAAATATTTAGCATTTTTTAAAAACACAGATAAACCAAGCAATACCAAAACATAATACTTTATGCTTATTATGCCCATTCCTGTTTACATAGAAATGTAATTTCATTGTCATGTATCACAGTAACTGTATTTATTACTTAAGTAAAGGTAAGTAATTTTGCTTTACCTGTGAAATCACAGTACAAACACTTATAGCCTCCTTGAAAGTGGCAGCGTTGGTGTATCTCCCATTCTCTCTCTGAGTGGCACCACTCAAGGCACAGAGAACACTGCGCCAGATGAGAAGACTTTGGCCGTGTTCGATGATGCCGGTTATGCCTCTTTTCGTGAGCGTCGCGGGAGTCCGCTCTCCTGAACGTTCTGTGGCAAACAGCACATTTATGAGGCTTCGAGCTCCTCCTTCTTCCGTGGCCCCTCCAATGACGCTCCATATTCACCCACTCCACTGTGGCCCAACTGCAGCGTGGGCACTTAAAGCCCTGCTCTCCGTCATGACACTTCAGATGCACCTCAAGCAGGCTGTGGCTGACCATATTCACCTGCAACAGGGGCGTAAACTCAGACTTCACATCAATCGAATTGATTCTTAATTGATTACAAAACAACATAAAATCTCAAATTTCATCACAGTTTGATTCAATTATTTTGATATTACTGAATTATGTTTAAATACACTAGATACACAAATACAAATCATATTTATTCATAGCAGTGGAATAAACAATAAAAACATTAAAGGGGAAATGATCCAGTGACGTTGTTACGGATCACCAATACAGGAACTGTTGGCAGATGCTAACATCCAGTATTTTTCATGTACATGTTTGCTGATGCCGATACATAAACATTTATAAAAATGAGAAATTGTGACTAATCTACCTGCATTGACTTCACAGAAAAATATATGTACTTTCATTTGTAGAGAGTTACAGATGTAGTAAAATAAATAAAATATAGACATTTTAACACAGTAGTCCATTCTGCTTCTCTGAAGTGCGATAAATATATTATCAAATTTTAGTTTGTAATATCGGTCAAATCTAAACATCTGTCTGATGTCAATATATGTTCTTTCAAAATGTCTTATAAACAGAGTAGAGTTACTACACATAAACTCTATAATAAAGTTCTGATTGTTTTATAATTGAAATAAAACAACATTGATGTAGTTGAATTGTCAGCTTCACACTGATCCATTAATATATATTCATGTATTTTTACACCCTACCTGACAGAGAACGCAGGACAGCCCTCCATCCTCCTCAGCCTGCTTCTGCAATTCAGCCGTGGTCAGCAGGGGCCGTTTGTCGTCCGCAGATGCGTCCAAGGCATCCTGCCCTCCGGCAGTCAGAGCCAGTCTGCTGACTAAAGGAGCCTGCTGAGAGGGGCACTTAGTGCTGGAGATTCTGCACAGCCCAAGCGTCATTAAATGAGCCGACTGGGCCATTTCTTCATCCTGGTCCTCAGTGCAGGCCATCCCAGCAGAAAGGGGTCCAGGCAGGCCATCTCTGGTGTCCTCCAATTGGAAGACGGCCTCCTCCTCACTGCCTTCTCCATGTCTGTCTTCCTCAAACAAAGTGCTCACCTTGACAAATAAGGCCTTGCATCAATTCCCAAGCAACCCTTTTAAAAAAGCCATTTTCAAACACTTCAATTTGAACTCACCTCACATGTCTGGGCCACATGAAGGTTGCCGTCAGAGTTAGAGCTCAAGCCAATGTCGCATGGTGGGGGACTGATGTTCTGCAGCATGCCATACATGGGAAGCAGAAAAGACATGCGCTCCATGTCCATATGGTCCTCACTATTTTTTGAGTCAGAATGTAGGTCGTAAGGAGAGCCACTCTGGTCCAGCTCACCTTCTTCATCAACCCTCATGCCCACAGTCAAGCTCTCCTCATCCTCCTTTTCCAGGCATGAGAGGTGGGTGCACGGTGAGGGTGAAGAATGCCTCTCGGAAACATGGCTGCTGATCCTGGCTTTCTGACTGCTGGTGAACTGGCAGACTCGACAGCGGAAGACCTCGATTAAAAAGGCCTCCACCAAGGTGGACAAGTGAGCTTCAATTCCCTTGGCTGAGTGGCAGTAAAGGTGTGATGTGACGCTCTCCTCCGCAAGCTGCAGAGTAACAGGTTGGACATCTTGGTATGCATCTTTAATCCCACCCATGATATGGACTAGTGATGAAGAGTGAACACACACAGGCAAATACATTAGACTGCTAACATGAGCTGAATTTTCATGGTTAGGACTGATCATGATTCAGTCTGAGCAGTAAGGCCACATGCTCTTCATAATGTTTTACAATACCTAGTGATATTTATATTGGTATTTGGAAGTAACAATATCCTAATTCATATTACCATAACTGACACTGTTACACAAAAACACAGTTTGCCCATGCGCACTACTAAAATTAACTTTTTAAAGTGCCCATTAAAGAGGAATACCACAGAATTTTAAAAATGTATGCATAATTCAGTGGTTGAGATATAAACATAGTCACTCAGAGTGGTTTGATGTGAAATGGCTCATTTGCAGATAAACTTATAGATTTCTTTACAGTGGTGGTGATAGGAGCTAGGGCTCCTAATGCCTACAACGCAAACACAGTCAGTTTATTTACTATCCACAACCACCAGTGAACCTACATGTGTCTTCTGAGATTTATACGTAATGATGATGATGGTAAAATAGTGGTGAATATGAAATATCTTTTCTTTGGGAACTGTTGTATTTTAAAACATCCTTCTTATATCCTTCAACCATAAAAGTATAAAAATAAACTGAAAAGATTATGTTTAAGACCAAAAGCGTTATCGCATAACTACCGTAAAAACTACTGTCTCTGACATCAGACAATGTATTCATAACCATTCCATGTAATAGCCCTCAGTGAGGGAGCCCTTGGAGGTATTAAACTCTAAAGACGTTTGGTTCCGATCACCACCACAACGATTAATTCTGACTCGGCGTGTTTCTCTAGAACGAAGCTTACACAAAGACTTTGTTTACCTTTTAACCATCTAATTAGGCAAAAAAATGATCACTGAGATGCAACAAACAGAAAAAGTTATTACACAATTATTATAAACCTACTGACAACAATAACCTACTGTTTTGAAGAGGTGACTTCAACTTGATCCAAGTTATCCATCAAAAAGCGTTCGTCATTCGGCTTTAGCTAGCTGATCACTGGAGTCAAAAAGTAATTACACGCAAGTCGCCATAACCTTTTCTAATAATTATCTAAATGCTATGTGGTTATAACAGTAACGTTATTTTCTGTTTTTTTTTATATAACAGGAGGAAATAGATAAAAACACTAACTACACAAGATTCCTTGTCATCATTATGGACAACCAGCTAACTAGCCACTTTTTGTTGACGCGTTTGTGGTTGAGGGAGCGAGGGAAAGTGTTCAGCGATAATCCAAACGTATACATTTTTTTTTCTCTCCGCAGCAAACTTTTGGCAAGGTAAAAATAAGAAAGTCAGAGTGTATTCAAAACAACGTTGAATATAAGGTAAATATGACGTAAATATAAAATGTTATGGGTTACGGCTTGCTTTTTAAATTCTCGCTTGTATCTGTACGGCTGTTCTACGTTTCGTTATTACAGTGTGATATTTACCGACGGTGCCCAGAATTCACCCTACGGGGCTAGCGAGCTAACTTGCTATTGCTAACATGGAAACACTGATAAACGAGTCCGCGAATGATTTCGAGTAAGCGACTTTTACCTTTTGTCTGCATGTTTGTTCTTGTAAATGCACATACATGTAGCATATTTGTAATATAATGTTGTGCCATATGGTGGCCATACCAAATGTCAAGTTTCAGTGGTTAATGTTGACCAACAATCTAGCCAAGCTAGCTAGCTACTTAGCTTGCTACACAGACAGGCTAGCTGGCTAGCTTAGCTATCTAGCTAACTATCATAGCACGTTGGCTAGCAAATACAACCATGTTTTTGATTAAAAATGAATTTTGCGTTGCGGATGCATCGTGGGGTTGTTTTAGATTGTTTTTCTTTTACGCACGTTTGGGTAAAATGTCGTGGTGGCGCATTAGCTAACGTTAGCTAGTTAGCTAGTTTGTCAAAAGTAATATGAAAACATAGGATGTTCTGACAAGTTGCAGTGTTAACAGGTAACCTAACTAGCTACAAATACGAAAACAAAATGTTTAAAATGTGACTGACTCTGTTATTAGTTGGTTGGCTATACAACGTCATTTTTTAAAGGTTTTATGGTTGTTGTTTTTTTTTAATTAATTTAATAATATATTATAGTTAACGTGTGTGATGAATGTTTTTCCCTCGTTTAACAGTCCACGTTGGACATCCTAACAGCGTGTCACCGTGACATTTTAGTAACTCAAGGCACTTTGGTGTCTCATGTAGTGTATTGCAATATCGGGAAATGTAAAAGTTGTGTTGCGTTGTGTCTTTCCAGAGAAGATGATGTGGATAACTCTGACAGAAGTAGAAACGGCTCTGGTGAAGAGGAAGAAAATAAAGGTAGGAAATGTGATGACATGGAGAAACACAAGCGAAAGAAACACAAACATCATAGCAAGCACAGAAAGCACAAATATTCGTCGTTAGAGGAAAAGGAACAAAGACACAAACACAGACACAAGCATAAAAAACGCAAACACAGAGATTCCTCCAAGGTGGACGGTGAAGACTGTCGCAATGAGGATATAGCTGATTTTATCTCACTGAAGAGGTCCAGACTGGATGACATGGCAGCTTTGGAGGATTTAGAGAAGCAGAGGGCCTTGATCCAAGCAGAGCTTGATAATGAGCTGCTGGAAGGGAGAGTGCACTCAGGAATGGGACTAATACTGCAGGGATACAACTCAGGCTCAGATGAGGATGGGGAGATGCCAGAAGGGATGTGTAATGGGGAAGAGGAAAGGGACAATATGAATGAGCCCTCTACGACTAAGGGGTGTCCAGTAGCTGAAAAAGCCGAAAGACTGGATTCCTGGTGTCGAAGCAGAAGCGAGTCAAAAGAGATAGCTGTGAAACAGGATAAATCACATAAAAGAAAGAACAGGAATGAGCCAGACACTGATACCAAGGAGAGAACTCGAGGTCCAAGCCCATCCCAGGAGAGGAGGTCATCCAGTAGTGCTCAGCAGTCCAGAGATGGACATCAGAGGTCCAGATCTCCTGGAACATCCAGGAAACAACAATCTGTATACAAAAATCCACATTCACTTTCTTCAGAGACAGAACAGAGAAGTAAAAGGACCCCTTCGCCTTCAGCACCACAGCCTGGAAGCAGACAAAATGCTGATTACGCTAAATCACCAGAGAAGATGAGACGTTCCAGATCCCAAGACAGACATGGCAGACAGCCTGAGTCTGACCACAGACGGGACAGGGACAAGATAGCAGTAAAGTCTCCATCTAAGGAAATCTCATCAGGCAAGGAAAACAGATCTCCCCGCAGAAAGCAAGACCAAAGTCCATCTCGACATAAATCTTCTAACAGGGCCAGAGAACATCATTCTCCTCAGCATCTTCCCAGGAACCCCAGTGGCGACCGAGGGTCCAAGCAAGCCTGCTCTGAGCCCCACAACAGATCTCCAGCCAGGAGGGGTCGGTCTCGTTCTGCAGAGAGAAGACAGAGAGACTTTGAGCGTCAGAGACTCTCACCTGTCAGGTATGAGATGTTTGTAATGTTTACAACAGAAATTATTTTAACCCCTCTGAATTAGGGTTTAGCTGGGGGTATGTTGTAAAGGTTCAATATTCATAAACAAATTATGGTTAATTGTCTTAAATAAATCTCCTGATAAGTTTCTAACTCATCCTCCACACACCAATATTTCAAGCTCCCATATTGTTAATTGGAGAAATGTGTCAACCATTGTGGCCAGTGGTGGGTGGCTTTGCCTAACGAAGACTAGGCCTGGATATTGTTCACAATTTTTCAATACTAAAACCTGACTTTGATAACAATTCCTGAAGATTAAAGTTTTTTTACAGACAAATCAAAATCAGGTGTGACTCAAACGAAAATGAATGTGAGATGCTAAAAGTAGGTATATTAACAGAGTGCAAAGGATTGACCAAGAAGGCACTGATTTACAAGTATGTAGAATGTAATTTAGATGTCCAGAAAATCAAAGTCTAGATTTTGGAACAAGCCTGCTTTTTTAGCTGATAAGTTTGACTATTTAGGTATTAAAATTTTAGTATTGAATGACGACGTTTTTTGATACTCAATAGTTAAAATAATTTAGTTCGACCATAATGGCCGAAATGTTGCGCCAACAATTAATATGAAAGCTTGAAAAATTAGCATTTGTCTTGCACCCAACTTTGGTAGCCATCCTTCTAAAATCATATCTTTCCATATATTTTTCCAAAACGTGATTTGCATCCTACTCACAGTTTGTTGCTGTGACTCTGCTTTGTTTATTGTGTCTGTGTTCCTTGTAGGATGCGCTCCCGTGATGAGGCAGGAGGGGGCAGAGGGTCAAGCCCCTCTCTGAGCTCCAGACGGAGGTTGAGCCGCTCCCCTCTAAGGTGTAGATCCCGTTCCCCCAAGAGATACACCAGTAGGCCAACTCCTCCCAGACGAAGGTGTTTGAGTTGTTTATTCACCCATATACACATAAAGGATCCACATCACAGAATTCTTCTAGGGTTGTTGAATACCATGTTATACTGAGGAAGCCATATTACAATGGATGAAAAGTGGTTGTCTCTCTGTGGGTTGTCTGATCTGCAGTGCCACTAAAATTGCGCTGGTCATGTTTTAGGTCCATGGAGCGGGATAGACTGGGCCACAGGCAGCAACCACGCTCAGGATCTCAGGAGAGACGAAGGAGAAGCAGAGAGAAAGAGGACAAGTTTAAGGGCAGTCTATCTGAAGGCATGAGAGCAGAACAGGATGAATCAGATGATGAAGTGTGAGTACCCAAGGACTAGTACTGTCAACATGGATTGGTCCAGGGATCATGTTATGGTTTTAATGTGAAGCATGATTTTCTACATGCCTAAAGGGCAGTTGTGATTGTGGATCATGTCTGCAAACAGGCTGGAGGATTTTGATGTGGATGAGGAGGATGAGGAAGCTCTGATTCAGCAGAGAAGACTTCAGCGCTTGGCAATTGTGCAGGTCAGACTCCATATTTCTGCTATATCATAGAGTCTGTATGTGTTATTGATATACTGTATTTTGCTGAGAGACCTACAGTAAAAATTAGCATTAAAGATGCAACATCACTGTTGTATTTCATCTGACGGTCACAAATTGCTGACCGTCATGCTTTCACGTGGCCATACGACTTCTAACTATACATATCCTTCATGTTGTCCTAATGTAATAAATATTACATTTATCTCATGAACCTACATGATCTTTCAGTTCCTGTCACTTTGTTGCTCCTATAACTGTGAATAAGTGGGTATAAAATTGCGACGTACACTGATCAGGCATAACGTTATGACCACCTCTTTGTTTCTACGATCATTGTCCATTTGATCAGCTCCACTTACTATATAGGTGCACTTTGTAGTTCTACAATTACAGACTGTAGTCCATCTGTTTCTCTGCATACTTTGTTAGCTCCCTTTTACCCTGTTCTTCAGTGGTCAGGACCCCCATGGACCCTCACAGAGCGGGTACTGTTTGGGTGGTGGATCATTCTCAGCACTGCATCAACACCGATGTGGTGGTGGTGTGTTAGTGTGGATCAGACACAGCAGTGCTGCTGGAGTTTTTAAACACTGTGTCCACTCACTGTCCACTCTTTTAGACACACTTGCGTTGTTGGTCCACCCTGTAGATGTAAAGCCAGAGACAATAGCTCATCTCTTGCTGTAGAGTATGAGCTAATCATCCTCTAGTCCTTCATCAGTGGTCACAGGACGCTGCCCACAGGACTCTGTTGACTGGATACTTTTGGTTAATGGACTATTCTCAGTCCAGCAGTGACACTGAGGTGTTTAAAAACTCCAGCAGCACTGCTGTGTCTGATCCACTCGTACCAGCACAACACACACTAACACACCACCACCTTGTCAGTGTTACTGCAGTGCTGAGAATGATCCACCACCCAAATAGTACCTGCTCTGTGAGGGCCATGGGGGTTCTGACCACTGAAGAACAGGGTAAACGGGGGGCTAACAAAGTATGCAGAGAAACAGATGGACTACAGTCTGTAATTGTAAAACTACAAATAGTGACAAACAGTTTATCTGCAGCCCTCAGTAAACTTGAATGTTCTCTACTCTGTCCTGTGTCTTGTACAGAAATATAAGGAAACAAATGACGACAATATTAAGTCAGAACCCGGAAGTCCTCAGAGTAGCCCCCGCAGCCGCTCGCCCTCGCCAGATGACGTCCTCGAGCGTGTTGCAGCTGATGTGAAGGCTTATGAGCAAGAGAACCTGGACACCTTTGAAGCCAACATTAAAGCCAAGCACAATCTGCTTAGCCAGGAGAAAGATGGTATATTTTATTGTCTCTAGCGTTCAAGCTTTTAAAGATAACAGTGACTGTAGACAGCAGTCAGGACAACATGAGCCTGTTTCACATTGTATACATAGTTTTTATATTTTTTGTGTTTTGGTTAGCAATGTAAATAAATTTGTTGAAAACCAACAGCTTGGTTTCACACCTGGACATTAACATTTGACTAGTTGTTTGTGTGAAATTATAAAGGAGTAAAAGTCTCAGTGAAACTTATTTATTCACTGCTGTCAAGAATTCGTCCTAAAAAGGGATGCCAGAAAAGTCAGTCTATTCATGTCTGTCATGTTTTCAGTTTTAAAGCTTTAATGTCTGACTGTTTTAATTTCAGTGCTTTGTAAATTCTACACAGAAATTAGACACATATGATAAGTATTATTGAATGCAGAAGCAGCGTTCTGATGGGAGCAAGCTGAATCCTGTATGTGATGATGCAGAGAATGTTTGTCCTGAACAGTTTCAAAATGTCTACGTTTAACACAAGCGTTCCAAAAAAACAAAACATTTGAGATCGTCTTGCTTGCTCATTTCTACAGTTTCTACCATTTACTAGTTTTATGTGGTGTGTGTGTATATTTGTTTGTTTGTTTATTTCTTTATTTATTTGAATTATTTTCTCCAGGGGCTAATCCGAAGAAGCCATCAGCTCCAGATATGTTCACGGAATCAGATGACATGTTCGCTGCGTACTTTGACGTGAGTAGCCTGGAATTGGTTTTCCATTGCGTGGGTCTGAAACCTTCCATGCTTGAGTGCTTAAATAAAGTTGTATGTGTAAGTAGATCTGCGCAGGTAGAGTTGCAAACTCTTGTCTCTCTCTTATTGCCTTTAACAGTTCAGGTAAGCTAAACCCCTTTATGCTGAGTGCTGACTTTTTACATCCTTAGTAGGCCTTCAGGACTTGGGCAAATCATAATGAGTTTATATTGTTACTGTGATGTGACCTGCATTTTGTCAAAATGCTTGGATGAACACATCATTCAGTTTTGCCTGGTTTTAGACAGAGCTGCACTCTCTCAGTAAACGCTTTACATGCATTTGCTAAACTACAGAAGACCAATGGTCAGCACCATTCACCATGCGTTTTTTTTTTAAGAAATATATTTTACACTTTTGAAATGTCTTTTAAAATCTTGAATAGACAATTTAGGATGTGCATGATTTTGCTGCACCAGAGATGCTTAAAAAATGCATTATATTTTGACAGTTTGCAGTATTACACCAGAAGTATAGTGATGATGATGATGAATAATTCAAATATCCATAAAAATTCATGAACAGATATTAAGTTATCCACGGAGTGGATTAGAGAGAGAGAGATAAAATCAGCGTGTCAGTATATCATATGCCAGTGCAATTGAACTTTCCTCCAGTTGGTGGCACACTTGTTTGTGTTTGACAAAATGAATAAATATCACCAATGAGCTGACAAAATGGATGTACTCCATTGAAAGTCTGTTGAGAACTATGATGAATATAAAGACGTTATCACATTACATAAAACATGTCTTTCCTTGTCCAGCACTATCATTTCTCCTGGACTTCCAATGAATACTTCCTGAATAGTGATTTCAGTATTTGAACAATGGCACCTGGAAATTGGAGTTTTTTATTATGCATGCTCTCATTTGGTTATGCTTAACATACAGATTAACATAACATATTCTGACAGTCTAGCCATGATACTTGCTGGTAGTTCCACATTTTTATGTAGATGTAGTCATGAGTCGTTACACTAAATGAATAGAGTTGCAATTTTGAAAAATCAGTTGGATCAGGGGGAGACAAACGCTCAATCATGATGACTAAACATTCAACATCCCATCATTGAAAGTTAAGAAAACTATGTACTGCCTCGCTTTACATATTTTCCTACTGTACTGTTGTGTGCATAAAACCGAGACTGCGGTTTCAAAATAAAGTTCAGACCACTGATTAATGCAAAAAAAAAAGAAAAAATAATATGCTTGACATCTTTTTCAAAGTTATTGATAAATCAGTAATTGGCCTAATTTTGTACATTGGTTTTTGATTAAAGTGGTACTCTACTATGTTTCCTCAAAATATAGAGTGGTATCAGTGCTTTAAGTAAAGTCTGTCTGCAAACACTGTTTGATTCTGCTGCTGTGTCTTGCTCTAAAAATTGTAACCCTAATCCCATTTGCTGCCATCCTATTTATTATATTTATCACAATCGTCTGAACAGTACTATGCACTTCTTTATCTCCTAAAAGTGTACAAAATTAAGAGCATATATATTAGTGGTTTTGTCTTTTGCAGAGGTCATTTACACATTTTGTGAAATCAGTATATTTCAACTAGGATCACAAGTGCTGGAGCAAATGTAGTAACACAACATCCCTCGTTGTCACAGGTTTTGAGCAGATAGTTGTATCATGTTTGGATTGTTGTTTCTGCTTCTGGCTTTATGTCCTGTCTTACTATTTTTGATTATTGTACCTTCAGAGTGCAAGGCTACGAGCAGCAGGCATTGGGAAGGACTTCAAGGAGAACCCCAATCTCAAAGACAACTGGACAGACGCAGAAGGATATTATCGTAAGTTGCATAAACATATATGCTTAAATCGTGTCTTTGTTGCCTACATGATTTCTATGAAATCAGTGTGTTTTGTAGTGTTTAATGCTAATGACATGCCAATCTTATAATCAGTGTTCAAAACCATCACTAGTCATGTTTTGATTTTCCTGATGTTTTCAGGAGTGAACATCGGAGAAGTGTTGGACAAGCGTTATGATGTTTATGGCTACACTGGGCAAGGTGTGTTCAGTAACGTTATCCGTGCAAGGGACTTGGCCAGGGCCAGTCAAGAGGTGGCAGTGAAGATCATACGCAACAATGAGCTAATGTAAGTAACACACAATAATTCACTTATACATAGTTTCATTTTTCATTAATAACTTATTTTTTCTCATCTTGGCATATATAAAATTAGAGGTGGGCAGTATCTCAGTATTATGACACAGAGTGAGTGTGAACCCATTCATTTTTCCTTTTAAACCAATGATTGATTTTGTCTTGCTTGTTCCCCCTTTTCATTGCCTTTTTTCAAAATATTGCACTACTGTTGTGCCAATGCATTGTGTTTGCTAATTTATTAGCTTCAGAAAATTGTGATAAGTATCATGGAAATGTCTTCGGGTGTTGTGGTAATATGTTTTTGGCACGTTGCTTACTCGGATATAAAATTACAATATCACCAATATTAAAGGTGAATCTTTTGAGGGGTAAAATGTGGGTTTGCTGATGCTGTGATACAGATGCAGAATGACTGAAAATATGTGACCATGTAGGCAAAAGACAGGCCTCAAAGAGCTGGACTTCCTGAAGAAGCTGAATGATGCCGATCCTGATGATAAGTTCCACTGCCTGCGTCTTTTCAGGCACTTCTACCATAAGCAGCACCTGTGTCTGGTGTTCGAGCCACTCAGGTTAGTTTGTCTCCCTTTAGAACTCATATTCACATCTTAACATCTTCAACTTCTAAAATCATATCAAAGTATGCTATGTACATTACTTTCCATGTTAATGTCTTCAGAATGATGTTAGTTTAATAACTAATTAGATGAAAGTCAGCAATGTTAGCTCAGATTTGTTATTAGTGAGTACATCATTTGTAAATGTGCTGGGTTGATCTGGCTCCAGTATGAACCTCCGCGAGGTCCTGAAGAAGTATGGCAAAGACGTGGGGCTCCACATCAAGGCAGTGCGCTCCTACAGCCAGCAACTTTTCCTGGCTCTCAAACTCCTCAAGCGCTGCAACATCCTTCATGCTGACATTAAACCTGACAACATCCTGGTGAGGCTCATCTGTTTCTGCACAATACAATACAAAGTAACAGTGGCTTCATTTGTTAATTGCATTCTTTTCTGCTAGGTGAATGAGTCTAAGACTATACTGAAGCTCTGTGACTTTGGCTCAGCGTCCCATGTTGCTGATAATGATATCACACCCTACTTGGTCAGCCGGTTCTACAGAGCACCTGAGATCAGTGAGTCTGCCACTGCGATCTCCGAAGCTGGTTCTTGTGCTGTAATGGCAGTAATTGAGTCACTATATTTACGCTTACTCACTCACTGACCAACTTCACCTACCTCATAGCTCCACTACGTAGGTGTGTAGTTGGCAAAAACTGTAGTCCAGGGGTGCCCAATGTTGGTTCTGGAGATTTACCACCCACCAGAGTTTTGCTGCAACCCTAATCTAACACACCTGATCCAGGTAATAAAGGTCTTCAGCGGCATCTGAATACTAAAGCTAGGTGTGTTACATCTGAATTCTACAAGGTGATAGGTCTCTGGTACCAGGATTGGCCACCCCTGCTGTAGTTTTATGCATGATTTGTGCATGATTTGTTAGCCACCCAGTCCCATTCATCATTGGTCAGTTTCTGGCCACAGCACTGCAGCTGACTGGATATTTGGTGGACCATTTTTAACATGAGTTATAGTGGTTTGGTATTTTTGTGTTGTGCTGGTGTGAGAGTATCCAGCACAGCAGTGTTGATGGGGTATTTTTGCACACATCAGTGTCACTGCTAGGTTGAGAGTGGCCAAAACCCAAAAATATCCAGACAAGAGTGGCTCTGTGGTTAGAAACTGACCATTGAAGGTAAGCAGAGAGTAGATATGAATTTAGCATTTAACAAATGGACTACATTCTAACTGTACACCAGCATGGCGAACCTTAAGGTACCTTAAGGTAGAGTTCAGGCTTACAGGTCTTTCAATCATATGCTATGAGTTTGGTACAAGTAATGCAGATTAATATAGTGCTTTCTGTTGTGTATCCTTCTTAAATTCTGTAAATGCTTATAATATGTATCAGAAAAGGTGATCTGGCATAAGTCAACTTTAGTTTTCTAAAAACATTTACAATAATCTTGGGTTTCATAAAGTATTGGTTTTTCAGCTGAATTTGGAGTTGTTGTTTTCTTTTCCTTTGTAGTCATTGGAAAGCCGTATGATTATGGAATCGACATGTGGTCTGTGGGGTGCACGCTGTATGAGTTATACACAGGGAAAATCCTCTTCCCTGGAAAAAACAACAACCACATGCTCAAGCTCGCTATGGACCTTAAAGGAAAGATGCCCAACAAGGTAAGGACAATGCTAGACACGTCAAATTGGATGCAGCTGATGTATTACACACATTTTGCTTTTGTCAGGTTAAGTGAGTTGTGTCTGCAAGTGAATGAATCCCCTATGCTAACATGAATAGTTCAGTACTTGAACAGACTAAATATTGTTAAAATATTTTCTCAGATGATCAGGAAAGGCTTGTTCAAGGACCAACATTTTGATCAAAACTTGAACTTCTTGTATACAGAGGTAGATAAAGTTACTCAACGGGTAAGCATCATTTATATTTGCTTTTTTATGTTTTGTAATGTACTGTTGTTGATTACATTGCCGTTGAGCAACAAGTTGCTCAACTACTCGTTACTTCTTGCTTAAATGAATTTCTATTTGTCATGTCATTATATGTTTTTGTAACTGTCTTCTGTGCTTTTTCCACCTGTTTTTCCTCTCTCTCTTTCTCCCCCTGTCCAGGAGAAAGTCACAGTGATGAGCAGCATCAACCCCACTAAGGACCTGCTGACAGACATGGTGGGTCGCCAGAGGCTGCCAGAAGACCAGCGGAAGAAGGTGGTTCAGCTCAAAGACCTTCTGGACCAGATCCTGGTGCTGGACCCAGCCAAGAGGATTAGCATTAACCAGGCCTTGCAGCACCCCTACATTCAGGAGAGAATGTGACAACCTCTTCCAAATGACCTCTGAGGACACATGGCACGAAGTGCTCAACAAGTCAGCCAGCAAAATGATGGTTTTGTATCTACAGACATGACTCAAAAGATGAAGAGACATTATTTAAGTAATGCTAAAGCTTTCATTTACTTTCTGAACAGCTATGCCATCTTGGCGTCATTTTAAATTTATGATGCATTGCTAAAGTAGTCCCCCACTTTGAATGACGTGCAGGGTGTTTCAAAAAGTTTATTTTCAGTCGGTTTTGTTTTGTTTTTCCGTCCTCTCACTTATGATCTCTGCGGGTCATTAGTCTCTGGGAATGTTGCGAGGACATACATATTTACAACTGTTCAGCAGAAAGTAGGCCTAAGGATACTCAAATGATTGTAAATTGTCCCAGTACTCTGAACTGCCCCTTATTCTGTACAGAATGTTGTCAGATCAGCATAAATGCTGTCTATATCCACATCTCCCTCAGGTGTTAAAGCGTGAGCGCACCCTGGTGCGCGGGCCTGTAGGTGTGTGTCTGCTGAAATCGGAGCTCTTGAGCCCTACCTGATCCCATCTGCAGGAAAGGCCTCCTCTGTAAAGGCAGGTTGTGTTCCTCTATTAGTACACTGAAGGTAAGCTTGCCCCTATAAAATTGCCATCGTTCTTATACGGTGCCAAATGTTTTGGCCAGATGTCCTAAAACTCAGAAATACTCATGCTCTGGCAGCTCTTAGAATGCAGAGACAAGTGGACATCAGCCTAAACCCTCTATCTCTCTGTGTACTGGAATTTCTCAACATTGCTTCCAGAAAGTTCAATCTTAAACGCAAAAAAAGCTCTTGCTTAAACAAGTATGGAAGGAATTCCTTAAGTGAGTCAGTCACAGTTGTTGTTGAGGGTAAGGGGGGGAAAAAATCTGGAATTTTATAACAGAACAGGCACCTTCAGTGTACTGCCTGTGACAGTAAATGCACTGTTTGACAAGAGAAATGTTTGTGCTCTCTAAGTGCACATGTACAAGTTTCATTGTTTTCATTAGTGTTCTTTCAAGGTGTGCATGTGTATATCAAATGCTGCACTGTGTACTTGTTATAAGACCTTCGTTGTGTCCTTCTGCTGTTGTCCTTTGTTCTGACGTGATGTTGTCTTTTGATACAGGGGTATTCCTCATCTGATCTATGAATCTGCTTGTTTTGAGCGGTAATTGCTTCTTTATTTCATATTGATTTATTGTTGGACTCAAACAGATAAAGACACCGAAAGACTAGCTCATGCTGGAAATATTCACCTTGTATATTATTTTTTGCAAATATGTCTCGCCCTGCATGTTAACAACAAGCTTGTATTAATTGTAAATTCACAATATGTTATCGTAAAATAAAAAATAAAGATGTTTTGTGCTGGAGGAAAACTAACAAAACCTGGTTATAGACCTCTAAAGAGTTCTGGTTTGTATTTGATACACCCTGAGGCAGGTAGTCTTAGTTATCATAGTTTAAAGTGATGGCTTATTCAGTGTTTGATTGGAGGCTTTACATTTTTTTGGTTTCACTAACTGCTGTTTGTGATGTTTCTCCCACTGTTTCTCCGTGGATGCTGTGAGAGAGAGAGATTTTATTCTCCAGCCAAAGGAGGCTCTTCTCTGTGCACCATCCTCCAGCCTGCCTCTGCTTTCAAAGAGACGAGACCTTCACAAGAACCCCTTACCCAGGTCACTCCTAAAGGCATGTGTAGCTTCACAGCAATACAGAGATAATCAGAGATTAACTGACATGAAACTGACAAAATTGATGCTTTCTGTCTAATTTGAGTGTAGTTTCCCCCTGAGGCCTCTTTTAAATAGATACGACAATACTTACTGGTATTTGGGAGGTCGGCCACTTTTTTACACTGCAGAAGTACTGCATATGAGTTGTCATTTTTTGCAGGGAAATTGCAGCAAGTGTTGTGAAAGGGGATAGACTTGTAAGTTGCGTAATGTCAAAGAAAACATGAAGTAAGCATGTTTTGCAACTTGTCTAGCACTAGTAACATCAAGAGTAAATCATGTAATATTTATTAACCCTTTACTGCATGAATAATGATTTTTTTCTTACTAAAAATGTCCTAATAAAAAAAAAAATATTCGGGTGGTACACTGCATTTTGTTACATGCAACAATGAAATAGCAGTCTGCAGTGCAAACAATGGGAGTAAACCAATGCACCGCCATCAAGCATAGTTATATAAATAAAAACTATATAAATAGCTTTATGCAATGTGTGCAGTAGCAGTATATCCATTTTCTACTATTGTATGCATTGCAGATTGCAGTTCCATTGATGCATGTTGTTGCCATACGACAACAATTATATATAAGACACAGCAACTAAACCTGTGATATTTATGAGAAAGAATTGCAACTTTCTACAGGTTTTATTTCAGTTTTTCTTGAAGTTGAGGTGTATACATGTTGACTACTGCACACACTTTAAGAGTCCCTCAGCAGCCAGGGCTCACCATGTGATGTATGTGTGAAAAAGTACAGATTGCAACAGAAAGGGACATGATCAGCAAAAAGTATATACAGCCTTCAGTTCCCCAAAGAAAAATATTTTGATATTGTAATCAGGCAAAAAAAAAAAATACTGTTGTCATATGGCAACATAATGCAGTAAAGCGTTAGCGAGTTTTGGGCTTGCTTTGTTGTAGATCCCTAAAGCTTACCCTTTTTTTGAATTTGGATATAGATGGGCAAAAGTTGGAATATAAGGAACTACAAAACATTATTTTGCAGTATACAGTTGAATATTTGGATGTACAATCAATCATATTACTGAACGGCTATGAGGCCAGTTGTCCTACTGATTAACACTTTTTTCATATATATATATATAAAAAAAAATCTGAATTCATTAGCTTACTGTCAGATGTTGATGGAGAATGTTAATTAAAGTAGACCACTTCAAAGATTTATAAAATAAAAACTGTAATTGGAATCTATTTTCATTTTAGCTGATTATTGGCCATATGTATGGCATCACTTTCTGAAGAAGTAAAAGCCTCAGTAATGGCTTTCAGCTTAAAAATGGCTCAGTAAACCTGGGAAGGCTGATGTTTGTGTATTGCTTTATGGTGTTTCAGGATCATGTAGTCTTGACTGCAACCACTTTGTAGGAAGATACTGGTTTATTTGTTCTCTGTATTTTAGGTGCTGCCCACTAGAGAAGACTCTTAAAGGGAACTGCACCTGACCAAAGGTTTCTGTTCTAGAGAGAGATCTTTAAGATTGTTTTTGTCTAACAGTTAACAATACTGTTTTATTTTCTCTTCATAACTCGTTTGTCAGCCATTAAGGAGAGGCATGGGACACTATTCTGCAGGTGTAAGCGCAGGTGCTCAGAGTTCTGTTATAAAACAGTGCCTCAAGCACTTCACTGGCTTAGAAATAACAAATGGTGGTTTGGGTGAAAACTGCTGGCTTTTGACTTAAGAACTGCAGGAGAATAAAATATGTGATAGTTATCACATAATACCCAGACCCTGCCACCTGCAGAATCCTTTCCACAAGTTTTACATCAGCTCCTTCCGAGCTTTAATATAAAAAATGTGTTCTGAAACATTGTTATAATTTGGCGGTATGTTGCCAAATTGAACAACATAAAGGTAATACTCTTCTTTTTTAATTGAGATATATGCTTGTTTATACATGGTCCTTTAGACTAATCTTTAATTCTGTCTTTATTTCAGGGTAAGTCTACTTGCTTCCTGTTCTCATCACTACAAGACCCAAAGCCAGAAAGATATCCTGAGCTTCAGCCAGCCAGATTTTTTACCCAACAGAAGATTTTGTCCTTGTTTCAGTCATCCACATAGAATGATATCAGTACATTTTCAATGAACTGTTTTAAAACTGCTTGTTCAGTCATACTCATTCGCATACTTTATGCTGTTTTAATGTGCAAATGTGTAACTTAAATAAATAGTAAAGAAAAAAACTTCTTTCCATGCTCCGATTTGTTTTTTGTACTGCTATTAGCTAGAGGAATGAACACATCTTAACAGAGACATCATTCTGTCCTGATAAAGTTTAAAGCTTAGCGATTACAATTACTAAATGGCAAACACACTGAAGAAACCGTATTTACATCAAGCTTTTCTGTTAAGTGCAGTCACTGTCTTTTTGGCAGAAGTTGGAGGTGAATCTGCTCTCCGTGGCTTTGTGCTTTTCTTGGTCGCTCGAAGTCTCTTGATCCTAATTGAAGTTGTGGGCTTTGGCGAAATGCTAGCAGATGGAACTAAACTTTCAGTCCTGTTAAATTTGCCTGACATAGTTTGTGGACGCTTAGGTAAGGTTTGGTGTAGGCCCATGCTTCTGCTTCCTTGTCCTGATTTTGTCAAGGGGCAAGTATGATGCCTGTCTCTGCATAAAGAGTTGGGACAGAGCACAAGTTTGGTAAAGCTGCATGTAACAGAATTGCACTCTGTATCCCCTGAAATCCCTAACTTGGATCCTGCAGGATCACCATTTCTCAAACGAGTGGCATTTCGTGTCGGAGTACTAGCAGTAGTTGGGCGGGATCGCACCGGTTTCGCTCGCTCTTTCTGCACAGTGGCAGCCTGAAGCCTTTCTAGCTCTAACAGACGTGCGACCATGGGAGCAAAGCAAGGGTCACTCGTAAACAGCCTCTGCAGACCCTCAGAGTATTCTGTGGAGGAAAGACCCTGAGTAAAATCCAAATCTTTTAGAGGAGCAGGAAGAACCTCTGCGTAAACTTCTATCTCTGTGGAACAAGGAAGATCCAGCTCCTTGTCAAACGCCTCAGGCCTCAGGTCTAGCTCCACAGGCACAGCCCACTTTGAAACCTGAACACTTTCTTTCTCCTGATCTGAAATATCACTGTCATCAGAGTTTAATGATACTGCTGTTTTACTTTGTATGTCCATGTCACAAACTTTCACCTCTGGGATTCCAACATTAGAAACATCTGAACTTGAGTGGAGTGAGCCTTTCATTCTTTCCTCAATTCCTTGTTTTCTGGCTCTCAGAGCTTCAGTGTGGCTAGTCTGTATGGCAGTGATTTTCAGTGGACAGTCAGTCTTAACTTCATCCTGGCTTTTCTCTTGGCTGTGTCCGAATGTGTGGTCATCCCTATTTCTACTAGCAGGATATTGGAGACCAAGCCTCTTCCATCTTTGGGTCAGCATCCTTAACTGGTTGTTGTGATGATGTCTCAGTCTATAAGTGATAACAGAATATCCCATATTTAGGTGGAGAAAAACCTAAGTAGCACAAAGTAATATCTTGAAACAATGTATCCTCCTGAACTGATAAGAGTTCTAGACTTGATATCAGGTCACAGTAGGTAGAAAGCAAGGGGTCTAATGTTGCAGGATAATGTGGAGCTACATTCAGTTCAACTACAGGTTAAAGATTTTGGCAAAGCCGCTAGGCCCTCGTGCCAAGTGCTGTCAGGAAAGATGGTGTACATTTCTGATTTATTCAACACACATCAAAAGCAAAGTTTGAGATGGGCAGGCGAGATAACTAATGAACAGGCCATTATTAAAATACTCATTGTTGTCTGCACAGGTGGCAGTTAATACGCGTCCACCATCACATTGCTGGAAGTGTATGAAGGTAATATTCTGAAACACTCTGGACTTAGATGAACTCATTATGACGATGGCTTTCATCAGGCTGGGAGTGTCCCTAGTGTCCCTAGTGTCCCTAGGGTGAAAAGTCCATATCTACTTACACTCGGGCTGATTCCGGCGAGCTGCAGCAGATGGTTGGCTCCTGTGCCAAATGGACAATGGAACTCCTGGCTGATAAAGATTTCTGTGGAATATATTTCACACTGACTTTACATGCTTTGCCATAACATAGTCGAAGATCAAGACTATTAAAGAGGCTTTTTTTAAACATCCTAAGGTCTTCAAACATGTTAGTATTATGTTTACAACAACAATGAAAAAAAAGACTGATACCTTTGGTACACTTGATCCAGTAGGTATGTGTAGATCTTCAATTTTGTGTATTAACCGTGTGATTAAGAAGTCCTATGAGGACAAAATACTCAGTAGTCCTTTTTTGATCATTTTTACAGTATCAAAGATAAGCTGTCAGAACCAGAACTGTCAGAACTATCATTAATGTGATACACAATGTAGTAGTTTTGTAGTTCTCAAAGTCCTGAGAAAATACACAGAAATAGTCTGAAATCAATGGATGTTGCATAACATTTGTCAAAGTGGTACTGATAGAGCTCGCTTGTTATATGAAATTCCTACCTCGTTAGTTTCTCTCAACAGAGACACACCTGTGCTGAAACATGCAGGCAAACTGAATAGTGTTTCCAAGTGATGATGAAAGTTGATCAGTTTTAAACGCAGAAATGCCACTGACCTCGAGATGGTGCTGGAATGGATGGCACTAGCGTCCTGCCTTTCCATTTAAGCTAAGAAAAAAGAAAGTCAGTTCAGCCAAGCACTCCAACTGAAGACAACTCAGAAGCTGAACACAGGAGAAGAACGTTTCAGTCATGCTGGCAACAGGCCACTTACGCTGTACGTGGTGCTAAGGACGGCAGGTCCTCTGGCAAACTCAGAGCCAAAACGCTCCGTCCAGCCGCTCCTCGCAGAAAATGGAGCCATAGTTCTGACTGGCTGCTGTTCGATACGGAACGTTTATGAAAACATGTTACATCTTCAAAAAAAGAGAACCTTTTAAAGCTTTTAAGGTACAACCTCTGACTTTAGTTTTCAGGAATTTTCACCACAGCAACAACAATCAGCACTAAGCGAATAAATATATATATACAAAACAAAAAACATATAGGCCTAATTGAAACCCACAGAATGGCTTCACTAATACTCAAACCCAGTTGAAGTCACTACAAACCTGGTAACCCCTACTTCGTTTTTCTGATGCTGCTTGGTGGCCGAGAAATATGGCCTCTCGTGTTAGAGCTACTGTACAGGGAGAATTAGTCATATCAAACATCCTTTAGGCAACGACTCAGTGTGGAAAATTCGTGTTAAAGCGCCGAGTTAGTTGCCCTGAATCACAACGTCTTCTAGATAACACTTGGTGAATGAGTAGATTGGTCTGTGATAGTTGTCAACCGCAAAAACTGAAAAGCGAAACCATGGCAACCAGCCGACAGTTAGGAACAACAAACACAAGTGAAAAAAAAGCGCCGCAGGTAGAGACCCTGTTTTTCTTCCTCTGTTTCTGGCTGCAGTAACGTGATGTCAAAAGTTGGACTACGTATCTCCAAATAATGACTTGTTTCCTCAAAATATTGACTTAGTATCTCAAAATAATGAATTGTTTTCCGATAAAACTGACTTAGTATCTCAAATGTGATGTGATCTTTTTTCTTTTTTTTTTTTTTGATCTCGTGTGGATGTGGGTGTTAATGTATTTTTTTATTATTGCTGCTAAACAGAGACGGGAATTGGTTTTCATATCTCAAGCAGCCGTTACTCTAGAATACTGAAGGATGGGGACCCCAAAGCTGTGCCTACAGAAGACTTTTTTACATCTGAACTATCTGGACCAAATGTGCGATTTGAGGGACACAGATTTTTGTGTATGCGTCCTGAAGAAGCACCCCATCTATTAATCATGTTTTATGTGAAAGCATGAATGTTAGTGCTAGCTAGACATTTCGTACTACTGCCTTTGAGACGAAACAGACCCTCGACTGATAAACATTAGGGATGAGATGGTTAGTATGAAACTGTGAATTTCCCTGCTCATAAACACGACACATTTGTCACCTTTATTTATCTTAACCATTAAGTTTAATTCCCCGTTTTCAACATTTGAGCCCAGTATTTGTCTCTCAAAGTACAGTTTGGCGCACTTACGTTATCAACTGTATTACACGCCACTTTAATTGAACGTAAATCCACCCCTTTAATGCAAATCATGGAATGTTCCAGACCTCTTTCCAGTGCTCCGACTTTTCCATGATGAAACTCCGGAGGGGGTGATTTTATTGACCAGCATCTTGACGGCCTAACCGGTGGCTATTGGTATTCATCTGGCTAGGTGGGTTATTTGTTTTTATACAGTAACCACTAATGCTTGTCATCGGTTACACTGCTAAATATATCCAAAATTAACTGGTTACTTTCGTTTCGAGCCAACTAGTAGTGTCTGTGCAGTCAGGGTTAGCTCGGTAGCTCGCTAGCTCCGTCACTGTAGCGCAGCAACGCAGAGCTGCACAGATTCGCTGATCTTCAACTCATTACTTCACGGAGGATCGCCGTGGATTTGATATATAGATCTGTAGACGGCAGGGCGTTTGTTTTGTCGCATGCATCCCACATATTACACTTGACCCACTTATCTCATTAAAATCTGGCAGCGTGTGACTGATATTGTGTGTAGCTGGCTAGTTAGTTAGCTTTATTGCTGAAAGTTAACGTTAGCTTGAAAGCACCATAATGAGGACACTTAGCTAACGTTAGCTTCTTAGTCGGCTACGCTAACTTGCTAGCTAGCATAACAACAGAGCGTAATAGTGACAGATTTGAGCTTTTGTTCTTTATTTTGTTAAAACTTGATCTTTATATGATTTGTTGTTATCATATTTGACAACGAATATGAAAATTGGCACGTTCGCTAGTAGAAAATCTCTTACGCACTATTAATATCATGAGCTACTGATTAATGGTATTTTTAACATTGTTTTTTTCCCCTCAGCGTCTTAAGACAGAACTGTCAAAATGTCCAGCAAAAGGGCTAAGGGGAAGACCACCAAAAAGCGTCCCCAGAGGGCCACTTCAAACGTCTTTGCCATGTTTGATCAGTCACAGATTCAAGAATTCAAGGAAGCCTTCAATATGATTGACCAAAACCGGGACGGCTTTATAGATAAGGAGGACCTACATGACATGCTTGCTTCATTAGGTAAGACCATTCTAGCAGGACTGTTCAGATCTGTTCAGTCTAGTGGGACTGAACTGTGAACAGAGAATTTCCTTCAAAGGAAATTAAGTGCAACGTCAGTGTTCACTCTGTAAACTAAACCATTGGTTCTTGTCAGGTAAGAACCCTACAGATGAATACCTTGAGGCTATGATGAACGAAGCACCTGGTCCCATCAACTTCACAATGTTCCTCACAATGTTTGGAGAAAAACTGAATGGCACAGACCCGGAGGATGTCATCAGAAATGCTTTTGCTTGCTTTGATGAGGAAGGGACAGGTAACTCTATAGAATAATAGTAGACTTAACAACTATTCGGACTGGATTAGTTTTACATGGGGAGGTAATGTAGTTTTGTTTGTTAATGTTTATGACTGATTTGAACAGGATACATCTCAGTTTAAATTAAAGAGGTTGGGGTGACTATTTAATTCACTCAGTGCCGTCACACCAAAAAAAAAGGTTCCATACACAATACATTTGGCTGCTCACAAGTAGAAAACATTTAATTTGATCATAATTTTGGTTACGCTCCACCTAGCTGTCTTAAGTGAATGCCGAGTGTCATTAGCATGGTCATTAGTATAAAACAAAATAAAACCTTTCTCTGTCATTTTAAATGTTTTAATGTTTGCATTCGTGCACATGAGATAGGATAATGCATATTGGCTTCATTTGGGCCACAAGAATACAAATAAATGTTTTTTTTGACTGCCTCTATTAAAAAAAAAAATGTCAAACTCCTTTTCCACAGGATGTGATGGAATATTTACCAACATGGCAATACGTATGGGGTTAATTCTGCAGTTCGTTTAATAGTAGGCAAAAGCTGCTGGAATCTGTACTGATGTGGATGTGATGTGAGTCCATAAAACATTACTGACGAGGAGGATTCAAGAAACACTGGTAATAATTACACCTCTCCTCCTCCACGTGTAAAACGAATCCCATCCAAATAGTACTTTACTGAACAAATGAACATCACATGGAATATTTAATCAGCTTCTTAGTTTCAATACCCTCTTGTGACAAAATAGTGATACAGGTTTGAGTATATAATGATAATGATATCATAATAATGACAGAGGGTTTGAGTGTACATTTTTCATTATAAATACATCATTTAGAACACTTTTGAGGTGGTAGAGTAATTTTTAAATGTTTTCCTGATAATCCATGTAGGATTTATACAAGAAGACTACCTCAGGGAGCTCTTGACCACCATGGGGGACAGGTTCACAGATGAAGAAGTGGATGAGCTCTTCAGAGAAGCCCCTATTGACAAGAAGGGCAACTTCAACTATGTGGCATTCACGCGTATCTTAAAGCATGGTGCCAAGGACAAGGATGATTAGGAAGGAACTGGAATTCACTGAAGATTAATGCAAGTGCATACACTGTTCATAATACTGCACATCCTGTTTAATTGTCTCTGGTTCTTACCTTGTTTAAGACACCTCACACACACTGGCTTTAGAAGAGAGGTGGAAGTCCATAAAACTACAAGGCAACACTAAGGCTGTTAGACCCTTCCCATGGACCTCTCTCATATTACTGTTGTAGACTTGTATATAAGTAATTAACTACATATATGTAAACTGTGGTGTACTCAGGTGCGAAACGAAGCTATGGCAGTTGGAAGGATTGGAAATAAACTGTGGAATGACAGTGTTGTTCACAACTGTTTTTATGTAGTTAAATTTTGCTGGAGGCTGGTTTATTGGTTGTGATCCCATGACAGCATTAATGAAATGTGACAGCTTGAGCAATATCAGCAATGTTAAGACTTAACATTGCTATGTTTAGTGTTCATTTAACCACTTGGCTTTATGTTGGGAAATGTTACTTAGATAAAAGAGTTTAAGAAGATAAAATGTTACTTATATAAGACTGTGTGGAGAATACTACTGGAATTTTATCTGATTAATAGAGAGGAGTGCATAAAGCCCAGGAAAAATCATTTCATATTTTGTTCTGGTTTGTTTCTGCCAGTAAAATTCAATATCTGTGAAAGTCTGTTTCTGTTCAAAGCTCCTTCAAAATTGTGAATTATTATTGCCTAAATAGAAGTTGCTAGGGTGCTTGCAACTTGCCAGTCAAAAGAAACCTGGTGCTGGAAGCATCACCTGATACACCTCACAAGAAGCATTCAGCAGCTGTCATAACCACAAGTGTTCACACCTTCTTGAATATACACTGACAGCAGCGATCTCTTTATCAGACTCCAGCAGTCATTACGAATAACAAAGCAAAACAAACTAGGTGAATGAAAAATGGAAATAAATAACAATAAATAAGTAATATAAATAACATATAGAGTTTATTTTTAAGTGTAATGAAAAAAATCCCATGTTTTGGATGTAGTCTCAGACATTTGGACTCCACCATCCGCTCCGTGCAATTTATGGTTCTGCAGTTACAGACTATAGTCCATCTGTTTCTCTGCATACTTTGTTGGCCCACGTTTACCTTATTCTTCAGTGGTCAGAACTCCCCAAAGGACGTTTTTCGGGTGATGGATCTTCCTCAGCACTGCAGTAATACTGACATGGTGGTGGTGTGTTAGTGTGTGTTGTGCTGATGCAAGTGGATCAGACACAGCAGTACTGCTAGAGTTTTTCAACACCTCAGTATCACTGCTGGACTGAAAATAGTCCACCAACCAGAAATATCCAGTCAACAGCGTCCTGTGGGCAGCATCCTGTGACCACTGATGAAGGACTAGAGCAGGCATGTCTACTGACAAACTTCCGGGCCAAAGTACTGTGGAGATTATCATTTGCCCTCAGTTATTGCTCTGATTTCAGAAGGCCTTGGGAATTAGCAGATGAGCTGAATCAAGTGTGTTTCATGAGGCAGTGAGCTTAAGTCTGCAGTGTTTTGGTGCGCAAGGACTGGAGGCTCATACCTTCGATATGGCGGTAGTTCAAGGGAAGATTGATTGAGGGAAGGAGGAGAACTTTGAGAACTTGGACTGGAGTTCTGGGCAGCTTCTGCCTGTAGCTAGAAGGCCAGACCCCCCTCATAGCTGTAGCAGGACTGATGTAGGACTGAAGAACAGGAAGGAGATGGGATGGCGGTAAGGTTTGCAAACCCTTTGTCACAAGAACGGGAGGTAAGGATGTGAATTTATAGGGCGTTAGATTGGAAGAAGGAGAGGTTTCAGGCATGTTCCTCCCCCAAACTTCAGTTGTAACATAACTACATATCTACAACAAGGTAGTAGCGTGGACAGTATGTGGACACAGTGTCCAAACTCCAGCAGCACTGCTGTCATTGATCCACTTGTACCAGTGCAACACACTGATGCTACCACGTCAGTGTCACTGCAGTGCTGATGATCCTCCACCCAAATAATACCTGATAAACAGGGTAAAAGGGGCCTGAAACAAATGGACTACAATCTGTAAATAAAAAATGAACTAAATGCACAAAAGTTTTCTAATGTCTTATGGAGCTACTGATGCCTTTTTGCTATTTACTACATGGGCTGCTGGTGAATATTTAACAAATAAGTGTGACAAATAAAAAGATTTCAGTATTTCCAAAACCTTATGAACCCCAAGTAACCTGCTTTAACATCATCAAAGCATTTTCATAAAAGGGAAATCCACAATTTTTTCAAACTTTCTGTATAATTTAATCATTAAGATGTAAACAAATTAATTCGTAGTAGTTAAATGTGAAATGGTTCATTGTAAGGAAACTTATTCCTTACAGTGGCGGTGATAGGAACCTATTCTATTTTATTAAATATTAAAAACCTAGCCATTTTATTAAATATCCAAAATGACCAGTGAGCCTTTTTATGTACAATGATGATAATGGTAAAATAGTGGTAAATCTGAAAAAATAAGTTTTTTAGGATCTATTTAGCCTTACATCACTCTGCATGTACCTTTCCACCCTGAACATTTAAGGCCAAGTCCTTCTCTGTTGAACTGTTGTAAAACAATGTTTCAGGCATCAAGCAGTGTAATCATAAACGTTTCTTGTAATAACTTCCTTTGAGGAAGCTTACACTTATCACACATCTGGTTCCCATCACCACTACTGTGAATTATTCTGACTCTCTAAGTTTCTCTAGAATGACACATTTCATGTCAAACCACTCTGAATGACTATTTATGGTTTAACTATTTAATTATGCAGACATTTTGAATAATTGTGGTAATTTCCTGTTAATATAGTTCTGCACAGTGCACAATGTAGGCCCAAACTATATACCATGCATCACAAAGCCCCTATGAAATGTGATTGTTTTTTTTTTTTGTTATGGAGTACTTCTACTCAGTCACTAAATTGTGTAGTTTTGACCATGTCACTGTAGAATCTGCATGTAAACAAGACTTGTCTAAGTTATATTAATGCAACCCTTTATGCAAAAGATGTGGTCAGTTCCATGTGTCTGTATTGGAAAGAACATGGTGTCACCCTGAACCTCCATGCCACTTCCTGTCGTGAGAAGGTGGTAGATTCTGAGAGCGCATGTGTATGTGTTTGCGGCTTTTTTCTCACCAATCTCATCTCCTCTTGGGGCACAAAATAACAGCTCACCTCTGTGCACTGAACATTTTGTACTGGAGTATCTAATGCTCTACCAGTTATCCTTTAGTCCTTCATCAATGGTCAGTTTCTAGACCACTCCAGCAGTGACACTGACATGTATCTAAAGTTAGGTGAACCTTGTAAAATGTTCAGTGAGTGCAATCACAAGATTGGTGTTTCTGCTAAAACGGATGATAAGCAGGCTTGCATGCTGTTGCTATGACTCTGCGACTGTAGTTCTCTCAATAATTCACAGCTTGTAAGTGGCAGCTTTCACTGATGGTTCTCTTGATGAAAGTTATTTCCAGCTGCTGCCATGCCATGACTTGTTTATCACCTCAGTACATTGAGTCTGACTTGTTTATCACCACAGTACATTGAGTCTGAAGTATCATTTACAAGCTAAACTCACCACTGATGCCTGTAATATCAGTAATATCAGTAACGGTAGCACCAGAGGGTATCTTTGGCAGACTGCACTGGGCAGTGCTTGTTGGACACCTATGCATAGATCAACAACCTGCAAACTAACAAAAATCAGCAGCAAAGTGGAAAGCTACAAACATTTTACATTCTCCTCAAAACAAGATGAAACAACAGTGAGAGTGAGAAGCTACATTACAAGAAGAGTTGAAATCATTGACTGTAAAACCGTGTTTCCAAAAAAGTTGGGACGCTGTGCAAAATGTGAATAAAAACAGAATGCAATGATGTGCAAATCATTTAAACCCTATATTTAATGGAAAATAGTACAATGACAACATATCAAATGTTAAAACTGAGAACTTGTATTGTTTTTTAAAAATATATGGCCATTACAAATTTGATGCCAGTAAGACGTTTCAAAAAAGTTGGAACACAACACTAGTAAGAGGCTAAGACTTTCAGAAGTAAAGATGGGGAGGAGTTCACCACTCTGTGAAAGACTGCATGGGTGTAGCAATTCAAGAATAATGTTTCTCAACAGAATCCAGAGAAACCTCTGTATGCAAGGGCAAAAACCCTTAAAAAGAAATATTGGCTGGCCGTAATCTTTGGTCCCTCAGGTTGCTACCTGCATTAAAAACAGACATGATTCTGTAGTGGAAATCACTGCATGGGGTCAGGAACACTTCCAAAAACTATTGTCAGTGAACACAGTTCATTGCTGTGTCCACAAATGCAAGTTAAAACTCTAACATGCAAAGAAGAAACTGTACATAAACAGGATCCAGAAATGCTGCTGCCTTATTTGGGCTGAAGCTTATTTAAGATGGTGAGGCAAAGTTAGAAAGTGTCCTGTGGTCCAATGAATCAAAATTTGAATTCTGTTTGGAAATCATCGACACCACATCCTCCAGGCTAATGAGGAGAGGCACCATCTGGATTGTCAGTGCACAGTTTAAATGCCAGCATCCATGACGGTATTGGGGTACATTAGTGCACATGGCAGGGGTGACCTGCACATCTGTGAAGGCACCATTAAGGCTGAATGATATATACTGGTTTTGAAGCAACATATGCTGCCATCCAGACAATGTATTCTTCGGTGGCCTTGCTTACTTCAGCAAGATAATGCCAGGCTTAACTCTGCATGTATTACAACAGCATGACTCTGTAGCAAAAGAGTCCAGGTGCTAAACTGGCCTGTCTGCAGTCCAGACCTGTCACCTGACAAAGGAGACCCCAAACTGTTAAGGAACTGAAATTCTATATCAAGCAATAATGGAAAAAAAATATCTCTTTGAAAACTACAGTATTTGGTCTCCTCAGTACCCAAATGCTTACAGAGTGTTGTTAAAAGAAGAGGTGATGAAACACAGTTATAAACATGCCCCCGTCCCAACTTTTTTGAAATCAATATTTGATATGTTGTCTTTCTGTGATTTTCAATTAAATATAAGGTTTAAACGATTTGCACATCATTGCATTGTGCTTTTATTTACATTTTGCACAGTGTCCCAACTTTTTGGGAAATGGACTTGATATATGATATGATAAATACACTCTTTGGAACTTGCAGCTACAATTGTTCTCACTGGACATGAGTGAAAACAGCATTCACCCTATTTTCATGTTCATCCAGCATTCACAATATTTTATGTGTTTAGGTTCAAGTTTAATTATTGAAAGTAATGAATAAAGCACATCACTGCTGGACTCTGGAGCAGTGGAAATATGTGTTTTTTCTTAACTTGATTCTAATGAAAAAATGTTATTCTTCAAATAACTTCTTTAGAATTAGAATTACTTTCTTTTCTTAACTATTTTCTTAAGAATAATTCTAAGAACATGTGGTTTTCTTTAAAATATTATGTTCTTAAATGCTTTCTTAACCTTGTGATACCCCACATAAGTTTTTTTTTTAATGTTGTCTTGAGAAGGGTCCTAAAACAAAGTCCACATCAAATTCATGACGTGTTCTTAAAGCGCAGAATTGTTCACACCTTTGTGCTCTTGAGTGTGTGTAGATTCTGTTCTTACCAAAGAACAAATCCGAAAAAGAAAACATTGGTGAACGTCAGAATCTGCGTAAAAACTGCATAAGTGGGTTTTAAGAAGAAATTTCTTCTTAAGAACGGTTGGTGAATGAGGTCCAGTCTTATGAACTTCTTAGTGTTTGTCTTAGGAACCTTCGCAAGTTTTTTCTTAAGAAAGTTTTTGTGAATCTGGCTCCAGAATCTTGTTGAAAGCCTTCCCGGAAGAGTGAAGACGCAAATGGGGGGCCAATTCCATATTAATGCCATTAATGGTTGTGGAACGGAATGCGATGTCGAACAAGCTCATGTAGGTGTGATGGTCAAGTTTCCACAACCTTTGGCCATATACAGGTTTATGTGTGTGTGTGTGTGTGTGTGTGTGTGTGTGTGTGTGTGCGTGTATATATATATATATATAGCTTAAGCATCTTGGGGCCATTTAAATTCAATTTTGAGTCACATTACAAGTCTGAATTGAAGCAACCTTTCCCGGTTTCAATGAACAGGTACTCTAGTTCTCTCTGTGAGTACACTCATGTGATTCTCTGGTCTCCCCACAAGGCCGACAGTGACTCTAGCAAGCAGACAATGTACGTCATACTCCTAACGGTTCTACAACCGCAGTGTGTGGTGTGAACTACTCTATCTGTGGTGGAGTGCCAGAACTTTGCACGAAACACTCTCTACAAGTAAACAAGCACGTTCTGTATGTCACTGAGGCATGTACTTCTCCTTATGAACAAAGATGAACTTATAGTCGCCTACTCTCATGTTTCTGTTTGGTATATTTTAGTCTGAGGACTACTGTGTATGTATTTGTGTGTGTGTGTGTGTGTGGTGTGTGTGCAGACAGGAACTGTGTCGCAGAAACCAAACTAAAAAACATCAATTTTGACTGGAATTTAATTCAGTCTCGTAATACAAAAAAGCAGCAAGTATATAAGAACATTGGCTCAGTTTCGCATTACACTTATTGTTCAGTGAATACAAGCACAGTGAGGATAAAAAAGATGATACTGACTGAAGTTCAAGCACAACGTTCTTGCACCAAAACATAGAGGCCCTATGCAATCCTGAAACCCACGAGGGGAAACATTCAGCGTAGAATCTCCCACTGAGAACACTAAAGAAGCATTTTGTACATTACTCAGTGTAACATAATGTAACATATTACTTTACAACATACAAAACTGAAAAAATAATGCCAACTTGGATATTGATAATATCCTTACATTCAAAAAACGAAGTAGTCACCAAACAGTCCATGTGCATTTCCTATACTATGTATTCCATGAATACACCTTAGACTAGGTTCAGCATTCACATTGTTCAGCAAATGGCAGAGGACCACACCCTTATCCACAACATTCTGGGCGTGACAAATTCATCCCATTTTGGTGAGCACTTTCTCAAAAGGAGATGTCTCTCTTGGTCAACTATGACCCCCTGAAAGTCATGTTTCTGTCAACTTTCTGGCACAAAGTGCTATGAGTCCCATTCTTGAAGTCACAGTTCAGATGCTGCCCATCAAGGACAGATGCAAATGCTGACATCTCCTGAACCACTGAAACGCCCTGCAGCCAGTCTTACAACGAGAGAGCCATGGTGCTGTCCGCGTCTGACATAACAGAAGAGCGCAGTGGGGCTCCTTGCTTGATGCTCTTTCCACTGGTACGCAGACACCCATTCCTGCGGAACAGTCTGATCAAGTCTTTTCGGAATCGCACACCAACAAAGGCGTACAGGAATGGGTTGAGGCAGCAGTGCGTGTAGGCCACGCTCTTCATGACCTGTGTGGCAATGTTAAAACTTTTGACCTTGTCACACTCTGTGATGGTCGTGTTGGCAGCCTGTGTCGCCTCCACCACCAGCATGCTATTGTAGGGCAGCTGAGAGAGGACGAAGACGGCCACAACAGCCAGGATGACGCGCAGGGCCTTGTGCTTCTCGAAGTTCCTGGCCTTGAGCAAAGTGTAGATGATGTTGCTGTAGCAGTAGATCATCGCCAGCAATGGGATGCAGAAACCCATGCTGATCTGCAGGGCCAGGACCAGGATCTTGGTGCGATTGTTCTCGTTGTTTGAGTAGATCATGGTGCAGAAGCTGTTGCCTTCCGAGTCCACTTTGGTACTGGCGAAGATGATCTCCGGAACGCTCAGCACCACGGCCAGCAGCCACACAAACATGCAGATGTACTTGCTGTAGGTAAGGCGCAGCTCCTTAGAGTTCTGCGCCTTAGTGGTCTGCACAATCACAATGTAGCGGTCCACGCTGATGCAGGTAAGCAGGAGCATGCTGCTAAAGAAGTTGACCTTGTAGAGCGCTGACATGCCCTTGCACAGAGTCCAGCCAAAGGTCCAGCCGTTAACAGCGTCGGCCGCCCAGAAGGGCAACGTGCACAGGAAAAGCAGGTCAGCCACGGCCAGGTTCAGCAAATAGACGTCCGTCATGGTCTTCAGGCGGTTTTTGACCTGCGTGTAGATCCAGATCACAAGCAGGTTTCCCACAGAGCCAAGGATGACGATGAGCCAGTAGAGAGGAGGCTCATAGTACTTGCGAAAGTTTCGCACTATGCTCTTGTCACAAGGGGAGTCGAGGTCGAAGTCGTCATAATCTTCAGTGGTGGTACCACTCCCATAATCCTCCTATGGAGATAGAAAGGGGAAAGGTTCATAAAAACAACATCACATAAGCAATATAACTGTTTTATTACAGACATTTTAGACAAATGAACGAACTTTTTCAGAGATACAAATTAGCAATGTCTGCATTCAGCTAGTCATTTTTATCATGCACTGATTTGTTTTTCATTTCTAATTCTACTTACATTTGGAGTGACTGTTGCTGTGAACATTGTGGTCAAGGCTTCCGTCATATTTATCATGATTTTCTCTGAAATCTAGAAAAAAAAAACAGGTAAACATTTACGTCAATTTACTTTTGCAATGATAACCAGAGTAACTTCAGAGACTTATGAAAATATGAAATCACCATAAGAAAATATAAAATCACCAGTTAAAATTTGATTTTGAAGTGATTAAAGCATTTTCCTTATGTAGTTACCCCTTTGAATGATGTTTTTTTATGTCACTTACCCGTCTGTCTGTGAGAGTGAAAGGGGTGATACCAATGCGTCTGTGCTGCTGAGTCTTTGTCTCGCTCTGTCTGTTTTGCAGAAGCTTTTAAGGTTGTCGGTTTAACCACAGAGTGACGCACATTGTATGCAAGGTTTTTTTTCCTTCGCTTTCAGTAGTCACCCCCAACAAAGCCCGCGCTTTATAAACTTATATAACTTCCTAATTTTTCATCATTTTTTCGAGAAATTAATGATCAACACATAAAAATAGCTACAGGCAATTGCGTCAGGTTGAGCTACCACTCAGTCTGATAGGGTTAAGAATATATATAAGCTCTTGAAGAGCACTTGAGTAGTATGACTATTACTAGTATCATTTTTTGTCGTGTCTTTTTATGATGCAAGACTGCATCAGAATGCACACTGACTTTGCACAGTCATATCGAAGAAGGGCAGACATCAAGTAGAGCCACTGGGCACGATGCATTTTTGAGCAAGATTCTCCCGATTCTGCCACTGACTCCAAGTTTCTCATATAAGATCAAATTCCCACAGTGTGCTGAGTGACAAGGGGTATAAAACATACCTCCAGGAACAGAGCCAGCGCCTATTTTCCAGGCTTGTGGTTGAATGGGTGGGTATATGGTTACTGCATCTGGACACGCAAGCAGATGTCTTGAGGATTGAAATCTGATGATTCTGTGACATTAGTTTAATAAGCCTGCTCTTAACAGCCAGTTCCGCTGCCATTGCTTGGGGCTTTCCATCATTGGAGTTATTATCTGCTGGTGTTGGCAGCTGGAGAGCAGACAAATCATCATGCTTCTGCTCCTCAATTAGACTACTATAGGCCATAATGAGCACATTTTCATGCAAAAAATCATATTAAAGCTGTCCATCAAGTCCACAAGCAAGGAGATCACGTATACAAGGGGGAGAGAGAGAAAGCTCTGTATTATCTTACAATAGCATTGTTTCAAGATTAACCATATATCCAGACTTATCCAGACACCTATTCTAATTAGTGATTTCAGCTGATAAATGTGTTCAATAAAGCATACATGAGCCTAAGATACCAGGGACAATGCCAAGAGTTGACTAGAGGCATATTAGGCATATACAGCATTGGGCAGTGGAGCAGTGGAACTTGAAGTGGAGTAGGAGTGGCATTTGTGATCTTAATCTTACAGCATTAATATGCAGTCAAATCCTCACAGCAGTGTTCCAACATCTAGCACAGATGTGTTCAACTCTGGATCCTGGATCAGTCCTAGATTTTGTAATCAATTACAATTACAAAATCCAGGACTGGAAACCAGATTCAAAGTCTGGATTTGAATACCTCCAATATAGAGCCTTCCCTCAGTTGAAACGGTGAATGCAGTAATATCTTTGATTTCAGAAGAAACATTAGATGAGCAGGTGTCTACAGACCTTTGAACATTTATAATGGTTTTCCACTGGGCAGTGCGGTACAGTGCAGTATGGTTACAATCCATGAGTTGTACCCATGCTAAATTTGGTTTCCTTAGTGCACTTCGTAGGTTTACAGTTACTCACTATAGCCCATTTTTGCTACTATTTTTCATCTATCCCATCCATTAATGGAGTGGAACAACTGTAGAAGCACCACTAACCAGATATTACTTCCTGGTGGACCTTTTTCAACACAGCACTGAATTGATAGGTGCATGATAGTGTTGTGGGGTATGCGTGTATCAGGGTTTCAATACATTGTGTACTATATTATATTGAATCTATAAACAGCAATGAGATAGACCTTTGGTTAATTCATACCTCAGCATGTCTGTTTTGGTCAGAGAGCATGACCAAGGCTTTGACCTCTCAAGGTGTAATTTTTTGTTTCCCTTTAAACAATAAAGACGTCAGAGAAATGAGCAACCTCAGTGACGTGACGCCGGTTTCAACCAGACGAAGAGGGAACCGCAGAACAAGGAACATATAATTGTATCACCTTCTCCTTTTGGGTTGTTTTTCAAGGTTTGTTTATTTGTCTGGTCAGTCACGCAAATGCATGTGACATTGTATGGTACAGAGTCTGTGCTGCAGAAGTAGATGACTGGTCAAAAAAGAAATAAGGTCATGGCCCACTGACCCAACACTGCTCAACAAACACCAACATTCTAATGTGAACAACTGACTTTTAAGTGTTTCAGAATATGAATGTATCCAAATGACTTAGTGTGAATGGGGGGAACATTGTAGCACAGTGTCAATGGATGGAGAACACTGTAGAACATTGTCAATGAAGGGAGAACATTGTAGAAGAGAGTCAATGGAGGGAGAACATTCTGGAACAGTGCAAAGAGGAAGGGAACATTCTAGAACAGTGCAAATGGGAAAGAGCATTCTAGAACAAAGTGAATTGGGAAATGCATTCCTGGAAAGTGAATGGGAAGAACGTTCTAGATCAGTGTCAACTACGAGAGAACATTACAGAATGGTGTCAGTGCAGGGAAAACACTCTAGAACAGTTTCAGTGGAGGAAGAATGTTCTAAAACCATAGAATGTAGAATGTAAATGGAGACTCCCAACAATCACACACAGGTCTGGCACACCCACAGAACAGTTGGGTTTCCTTGTGTTTGCTGGAGGACACTGGGTCAGTGTGCTCTGGCCTTTAGTCTCTCATACATTGGGTCCATAGGACCACAGGGTCTTAAGTTTTGGAGGCTGTCACTAATCGTAGAGATGCAGAAGTACTTGGAGTGTAGATCCTCTGTAAATGTTTGGGTTTTCATGCATTACAGACATCCTGTTTTTCTTCTAAGCTGCATCAGTGTCTAATATCACCCAGACACATCTCCCTTATTTTTTGCTGCTATATTACGCCATTTCCTGAGCATAAAGCATCAGTTCCCCTTTGAAAAGGGGCCAGATTATTGTATTTATCTGTCTCTCATGCAAGACATTTTTTTGCCACCGTTTAGAGATGACATTATGAATAAATGTCAGTATTAACACAGCAGATGTTGCATTAAACCACTTGATAAATTTAGTAATGTCTATGTCTGCCATCTACCCACTGCTCGACAAACCACAAAATGTTCCCTTCCACTGACCCCATTTAGCAATAATAATAAATAAATCACAGGTTTATGCATGTACACTTTACTGTTTTAAACTTCATACTGTTCTTCATACTGTTCTCATACTGATCCATTACAGAGTAGAGAATTGTAATATATACTATGATCGAGCTAGTAATGAGAAAAAAACAAACAGAATGCGTATAGAAGGCATACATCGTTTTTATATGACTAGAGGTTTATGCTACATAGCGACAAGGATAACTTGGCAAATGGCACAGGCTAGATTCAAACAGGAGTTATCTCTACCAGTACATTCATAACTGTCACTTGACAACATGAAAGCTGTGTTGATGACATATCAGGAATGCAAAGCATCCTCTGCTTAGATCACAGGTGAAACTTGACTTAGGGGACATCCCTAACGATGACTCAGTTTGCGTGACAGAACTAACTTCAGTTCTGAGGAGGCAGGGAGGTAAAAGTAATGATTGTCCTTCTAAACCAGCCAAAACTCACTGGAACATCCTGCGGTGGGCATTTGCACGATACACTCATACCACGATAAAGTATATTGAGGAACAATGCCCTGTTGCGCACGCCCACTCACCTTTTGTCACTTCTCTTCTATCCACCACGTAGGTGGCCAATACCAAAACACATGAACTTTCACATGCTCCAGTATTTCCAGTCCTATATACAAAGACATTCATATATGTATATATTTATATATAATAAGATAAGAAATATATATAAGACATATAAGGAAATATATTCGAGTACTGAAAACAAAAAGACTTGTGGAGTTTTCTTTGAACATCCTACATTCAGTGGCCACCTTGTTAAGCACAATTACCTTGTATCTACTCTCAATGTCCATTTTATTGGTCCACTTGATCATTCTCAGCACTGATATGGTAGTGACATGTTAGTGTGTGTGTGTGTGTGTGTTTGTGTTTGCTGCACTGAATGCATCAGACCCAGCAGTATTGCTGGAGTTTTTAAACAACTCAGTGCTGGACTGAGAACTCAGTGCTGGACTGAGAACTCAGTGCTGGACTGAGACCCACCAACTAAAATTATTTAGACAATGGCATCCTATGGCCAGAAACTGACCACTGAAGAAGAACTAGAGGATGACCAACACAAACTGTGCAGCAAGAGATGAGCAACTGTCTCTGACTTTACATCTACAGTACTGTGCAAAAGCCAGAGAGACCATTCTTCATTCCTTTACTTTACAGTCACAACAGCCATTAAATACAAGTTATTTAATTTTCTCCTCATATTTCTGAGGAGATTAGATTATCTACTTGCACAAGGAAGGGGAAAGTCATAAAAATGCATGAAAAAAACAGGAGTTTCCAAAACCGGGCACCTAACAATTATGCAAAACCAGGAAGACCACTAAAACTGTCTCCAGATCTCTAGATAGAGATAGAGATGGAGAAAATTAAGCTCCTAAAAATCCACGTGTTTGTGTCCATCCTTCCACTGTAAGAAGACAACTTAACACTATAAGTCTGAAAGGATGTGTAGCTGTCAAGAAGCCCTTAATGAGAAACGGAAACTGGTAAAAAGAAAGAACTTTACAAATCAAACAAAGTAGCTGCTGTTGTTCTCAGAACAATGGGCTGGCCACCATAAAGTCCAGACCTCAACATCACTAAATGTGTTTGGGATCCCTGCAGCCTTCTTTAAAAAACTGAAAGCATGTCTCCTGGAAGGAATGAAAGCTATAATAAAAGCAAAGAGTGGACACATTGAATACTGAATAAACATTCGATTTAGTTGTTGAGGCTTCTGTGTAATGTTCTAAATGTTTCCTGTTTTTTTTCCTGAGTCTGAAAAATAAATAATTTGTACTTCATGGCTGTTTTGACAGAATATAAATAAATGAATGGTGATCTCTGACTTTTGCACAGTACTGTACAAGGACTGCTAAGGTAAGGTGTGTCTAATAAAGTAGACAGTGAGTGGACACAGTGTTTTAAAACTCTAGCGACACTGCTGTAACTCATCAACTCATACCAGCCCAAAACACACTAACACACCACCACCACGTCAGTGTCACTGCCGTGCTAAGAAAGATCCACCACCTAAATAATACCTGCTCTGTGGTGGTCCTGTGGGGTTCCTGACTACTGAACAGGGTAAAATTTGGCAAACAACAAAGTATGCAGAGAATAACCATTGATTGGGGTGAAAGAGGACTGACAAATTATGCAGGGAAACAGATGAACTACAGTCTGGAACTGTAGAACTACTAGTAACTATTATTAGGACTACTAGTACTACTATTACCAGCGCAACACACACTAACACACCACCACCACATCAGTGTTACTGCAGTGCTGAGAATGATCCACCACCCAAATAGTACCTGCTCTGTGAGGGTCCACGGAGGTCCTGACCACTGAAGAACAGGGTAAAAGGGAGCTAACAAAGTATGCAGAGAAACAGATGGACTACAGTCTGTAATTGTAGAACTACAAAGTGCACCTATATAGTAAGTGGAGCTGATAAAATCAGAAGCAAGTTTTGTTCTGTTTCTTCTAGAGTCTCTCAACCTTCAGCAGTCTTCACTACAGTAAATCAACATTGGTCATGTACTAAATTTAGGGCATAAAGCAGGAACCAGACTAACATTTGCTTAAGATTGAAGTCACGATGAGCGAAAACATCATGATATCACATGGTGTTTTGGACACTGCCATATGCCGAGTGAGATCACGGTGGTTCAGTGAAAGAGAAAAAAACAAAGTGAAAAAAAGGCATGACCGTGGCAGAAGTGTCAGTAGCTTCCTCTATATTCTCTCGCAACCGCCAGGGAAAAAAAAAAGCTGCGAAAACTAACACCTAACAGACCAGCTACACAAGTGTAGAGCTGAGATAAACATCCTGAGAGAGAGAGAGAGAGAGAGAGAGAGAGAGAGAGAGAGAGATGTTTACAAAGATAAGTTTAACACTAGTGTGCCTAATGCACAGTTGGCAGATAGGTGATGTTACCTCTGATCCTTTTACACTGTGTTGGACTAGTTCATTTAAACTTGTGGATACCTGACCTGCATGCCTGATAGGAACAACCTACGAAACCACTTTTAACCCAGTAAATATCAGGCATTCAGTAAGACCATGAAACAAATATGTAATGTAATTAATGAGAGTGAGCAACTGAAGTGTGGACCCACAGCAGGCACCTGGACTTTAAAGGGTTAATGCATGCATGGCATGTGTCTTCTCTCTCACTCTCTCTCTCACTCTAAAGATGTATTGAACCAACAGATGATAGAAGGATAACATGGCTTGTGAATGAGAGCATGGTATGTTTCCCACAGGTAAAATATAGCAGCAGGTTGAGCAGGTGTGATGTAGTATAGTTTAACATGCTTCTCTATATAAAGATGTTTAACACTAAAATATTACACTGAACATGCTATTTCTTTTACATTAGCGGTGCATGACAATGTGATTCTATTCTACATATTAAAAGTGTAAGAAGGCCGGCAAAATATTTTAAAAAATTTAAATGAATGACATAGTAAAAGATTGGTTTGCATTATAGTGACCAAAATATTTACTGGATTTTGGTAGATTTTGGTAGAATCAAATGCTTTGATTCATCAGAACATACACAAAAACACTGTTATAGGTCACAAGGCTCATTAGCATATTGCAGTATTCACCGAAATCAGTGCTGCAAAGGTCATTGTCATGATAACGATAAAAAAAAACAACAATGTGTTGTGCGGCTATAAATTGCATATTGGCATAGATATATTTGTAGAATAACGTTTTCGTGAGTATACATGCATAATATTTTAGGCACTAAATAATAAATTATATTAAAAAAACTACATATCTAGGCAGTAAGTGTTTATTTCACTGAAAAGCACCAATATTAGAATAGATACAAATAACATCTATATATATATATATATATATATATATATATATATATATAATGGCAAGATGGCGATGCCCTATATGGCAGCGGCTACTCCAGCTCCCATTAGCAACGTGCGTTTTATGTTAAATGTACTCTCTATTCCGACACAATTAAATATGATACTAGTGTATTGTATGTCTGTCTATGCTGTCTAGTATGTCTATGCGTAGTTGCCTTTTATGTTATATTTATGTATCTTTTTGCATATCGGAGTTGGAGAAACGCAATCTCGTTCAGTTGTGCACTGCGCTTGTTGTATATATATACACAACAGTTGTGCACTCCCCTATGATGAATTTGCGGCCTGTCCAGGGTGTTTCCTGCCTTCTGCCCAATGACTGCTGGACCCAGGAGAATAAGCGGCTTAGAAAATGAGTATGCGTGTGTGTGTATGTGTGTGTGTGCATTAATGTGTTAACTATCTGTAGACTAAACACCTCCTTCAGTCCCTATTCCTCTATGACCCGTTATCTGAAACTACGCCCACCTACTCTCAACTCACCTCTGTTTATATTACCAAACAGCCTTCCTATGACTGCACAATGGTTCAGGGAACACCTAGCCTTCGTCATTACAAAATGTGGACTGTCCTCAACTCACTACACAGGCCATTCCTTTAGATAGGAGCAGCTACAACCAAAGCTAAACTTGGTCTACCCATCAATTCAATCAAGCTGCTTGGGAGATGGTCCTCGTCTGCCTATGAATCCTACATAAGGCTAGATGCACAACTCATCATGGATGCTCAGTTGGCTTTCTCAAAATCTATCAAGGTATATTATATTTCTTGCAACTACTGGTGGCGGCTACTGACCTTTGCAATTGAATGAACACTGCATGATTTAAGTAAAAAAAAAAAAATCTTTGCTTAACTCTCTAAGCAGTACCTCTTTAACGTTATACATTTTAATCTTTGGCAATCGGTGCTCAAAGCTATGCATGTAGGGGCCCGTCGCCCTAAAGACCGCTATGCATGTGAGGACGCGTCGCCCTAACGAGCGCTATGCATGTGAGGGTGCGTCGCCCTAAAGAACGCTATGTATGTGAGGGTGCGTCGCCCTAAAGACCGCTATGCATGTGAGGGTGCGTCGCCCTAAAGAACGCTATGCATGTGAGGGTGCGTCGCCCTAAAGAACGCTATGCATGTGAGGGCGCGTCGCCCTAAAGACCGCTATGCATGTGAGGACGCGTCGCCCTAACGAGCGCTATGCATGTGAGGGTGCGTCGCCCTAAAGACCGCTATGCATGTGAGGGTGCGTCGCCCTAAAGACCGCTATGCATGTGAGGGTGCGTCGCCCTAAAGACCGCTATGCATGTGAGGGCGCGTCGCCCTAAAGACCGCTATGCATGTGAGGACGCGTCGCCCTAACGAGCGCTATGCATGTGAGGACGCGTCGCCCTAAAGAACGCTATGCATGTGAGGGCGCGTCGCCCTAAAGAACGCTATGCATGTGAGGGCGCGTCGCCCTAAAGACCGCTATGCATGTGAGGACGCGTCGCCCTAACGAGCGCTATGCATGTGAGGGCGCGTCGCCCTAACGAACGTTATGCATGTGAGGGCCCGACGCCCTAACGAACGCAATGCATGTGTGGGCCCGTCGCCCAGCGAACATAGTGCAAGTGTGGGCTCGTCGCCCAGCGAACATAGTGCATGTGTGGGCCCGTCGCCCAACCAAACAGTGCATGTGTGGGCCCGTCATCCAACCAAACATGGTGCATGTATAGCAGTCCTTGTATCTGATGTTTACATAGTAAATACCGCAGTACTCCTTACGTAATGTAAGCATGAAATTGTTGCTCTCTGCAAACGATTTACAGCGTCGAGGCCTCGGCCTCTAGAAGTTTTCTTTAGAGTTTTCTTTTAACCTGACGAAAACTTTAAGCTTAAAGCCGCTTAGGTACTCCAGGTGACCTATGCGTTAGAACAACTAAGTTCTGTCACTTATTACACCACCACAATGGTATTTAGAATGATGAGCCCATTCACTTATCACTCCATTTTAGCATATGCAATAATTAAAAGTACTTAGTACACTTAATCAGTAATTTAATTGCACTTGTTACTAATACCCACAATCTGTACTTTTATTGGATATATACTGATGCATCTTGCTAATATCTCTTATGTTCCTTTTCAGACTAGTCAATCCAGGTAAAGCCTTTCCCTGTGGGTATCCATTATCTCTTACAAATCTTTTGGGGTATGCTCCGCCCCCTGCCGTCCCCGTACGGCAGGATCTGCAAAGCTCTACACGTCAAAGTACCTGGGCTGATGACGGGGCCTGCGCCAAGGATTTTAACTTACAAAAAATTTTGTTATCTATGGAATAGTTAAATGCTATTAGATTAAACTATTTTCCTTCCTTCATGTTCATCTCTGGAGTCTTTCTGGTAGAATTACAGTTACCATTCAATACCTAGCTTTTATTAAATGACATCAGTTGTGTGTGCTGCTGAAGTCAATTAACAAATACATGCAATGGCTGGAGTGCACAGAGAAATCAGGCACCACATTTCCGTCTTTCTTTTACAGTTTTTATGTTTTTGTATTTACTCTGTTATATAGTATTTTACAAACTCATGACATAAAACCATTTCCTTAGGTGCCTAAGACTTTTGCACTGTACTATCTATTTATCTATTTTTATCTATTTTATTTTACTTCTTTAACTATTTATTTACAGTCTGACTTTCTTACGAAGTAGTTTTTTCATTTGTAACACTGCAATTACCAACCAATAAACAATAAAGTCTTTTCTTCTTTCAGATTGTACAGAATGGACCCAAGTGGACAAAAGAACAGGAGGGTGGGTTTTATTTGGAATGCAGCTTTATTGGAATAATAGGGAGGGAATTGTGTGCATGTGGGCTGGGCAGACGCCTCTAAAAATGGCTCAGCATTCAGGAGGACTCTGCATCGTCTGCATCGCTGATGACTGACGTCTCTGTGTGCTCTGTTGGAGAGAGAGAGAGAAGTGAGTGACACATACTGCATAATGCAGGCCTAAACATGAGTAGGTCTAATGGCATGAAAAACTTTGCTAGGCAATTTCCGGGACAGACGCTGAACATATGAAGGTATGTCAAGTGTAAGCATCTGCACACATGCTCTTTGAAACGGTTTCCTGTGTTGGAAAATCAGGAGCTCTACACTAAACACCATTACAGAGAACTGAATTCATGAAAACGGTAAACGGTTCTGTAATACTAATGAGTGGCACACAGTCACTGTCCAAAGAAAAACAAGTATCTCCAAAATGGTAACTTTACAGGAGAGAGCAAAAACATTCTTTATTTTTAATGTAAGTTAATGTAAAGAGATTTAATTCCAATCAATTTTGGAGCATTTCTATTGGTCTGTTTATCAAGAAAGAGTGGTGGCTGAGCTCAAATGATATAGAAAAACATGAGAAAAAAACAGGGATAATATGTTTTTTCCAGGATGTTAGGGGTCCCAGTAAAAAAAAAAAAAAGAGGCAGGGCTCCCCCCTATGAGATGGAAAAGCACAAATGAGTGAGGGCGCTACCGACTTCCCTGTCCCAGGACTCCAGCCCTTTTAATATGTTGGAACAGAAAGTAAATCATGCATTTGAATGCAAATATAAAATGGCTAATGTACAATTCAACATATCTACAATCTTAAAAAGATGGGTCTTTTTTTTCAAGGGTTCTTTAGTAAAGATTTTATTGTTACAATGTCAAGCTTGTAACAAAAGAAGAACCCTTTTGGTGCTATACAGAACCATCTAAAACACATTTACTATCAATCTAATAGTAATAGAGTCCTTTTATGATGGAAAGAAACCCTTTAATCATGCAAAGGGTTCTTTGAGTGTTCATGGTTCTATATAGAACCATTTTCCTTACTAAAGGACCTTTAAAGAACAATCTTTTTTAGAACCATCTTTTTTAGGTGTGCAGACATTTTTAAAAAAGACAGTCTAATTTGATGATCTAATTTGACATTGCCACATCTCAACCAAGTGGGTGCTCTAATGTAGGCTAAAGGTCAAAATGTATTATTAAGTAATCATAGTAATCCATGAGTCATGTGTGTAAAATTGCATAAGTAGCAATCTTAGAGCCCATAGGCCTAATGGAAGTCCAATAATGATCTTGGCTGTCATGGACAGGTGGAACCCTTTATTGGATCCCTATGGAGTCCATCAATCAATTATGGGCTTCAGTGCGATTGCACTGCTTGGAACTGCCAGTATTTATGCCCATGATGCTTATGTCACACGAGTTTGCTCATATATTATGATGCAGTGCATAATAGGGATTTTCTGTTCGTAAGGGATTATAGGCTTTGACCAAAAAGGATTATTATAATATCCTTTATTAGTAATTTGCTATATGGAGGTGAGCTATTTAGTCAATAACACATCAACATTAGTTGCTTAAGAGAGGCTGAAGTTGGCTTCTTGTTTGTAGCTGTAGACAGTGAACAAGGACTGGGAAAAAAGTACAAAACTTGACCACACTATGCATTTAATTCTGGGCCCAAGACTGCAGTTACCTACAACCGTTGCCAGTCATAGCATGTTTTTGCTCTGTGATGAGCAAAACATGTTAGGGTCTTTGTTTTTAACTGTAAAGAGCTGCAGATTTTTTTTTGTGTTTTGAAACAATCTAAGTTTTGTTTCTCAGCAGATACCGTCAACACTAGCTAACCTTCCTCTGTTTGTTGCTTAGTAACAATAGTATGCAGCCAATGTGCATCTGCACTGTACCTGTGATGATCTCTTTGACTTGTATTCCTTTTCCACCAGCTGGAGGCAGAGGAGTGACAAGACAGTGAGAGAAAGAGAAGGAAGGATTTAGTGATTCAGTTTCTTTTAGATTATTGTGCCCCAAACAAAAGTGTTACATTACCCAGGATATGGGTAGACCGTGACATAATCCCTGACCGTGATAGACCGTGACATAGACCGTGACATAATTCCTGTGAGTAGTCTGTGTGCACTACACTGGAGCAGTGTGTTTGAGTGGGACTTGCCTGTGCGGATGTATCTAGTGTGTATTTCCGCATGGGTGTGGGGGGAGTCCTGGGGCGTGCTGGTTTGGGGCGGGGCTCCCCCTATGAGATGGAAAAGCGCAGATGAGAGAGGGCTCCGCCCACCCCCACGTCCCAGGACTCCGCCCCATTTACTATGTTGGAAAAAAACTAAATCATGCATTTAAACACAAATATAAAAAAGCTAACGTAGGCATAAACCATAACAAATAATCCTATGTACAGTCGTACGCGAAAGTTTGAACACCCCCAGTCAAATTACATGTTTTGTTGATTATATTATACTAGATACCCATACTAGATACTATATACTAGAACCTTTTAGGGTCAGTTAAAGAAACGTTGCTCTCTGATGGGCGTTTCTTGCTATAAGCGGCATATACAGTCACTTACACTTCTCATATTCATACTAATATATCATCATGGCATCATTTCTCACTGTTACTGTGATAGGCCTCAAGCAGTAGCTATTGGTTATTATTGGTTAATTTAAACACTTCTGTCTAGTGACAGGCTGGACTCTTTTCTTTTTCTCTGTATTCAATATTGTATATCAGTTGTAAAATCTTATCCTCTATTCACATTGCTTTTGTTGTGTTATAGTTTTGCTATCTGGTGTTGACTAGAGGAGGATGAGTTCCCCTATTGAGTCTTAGTTCCTCTCAAGGTTCTTTCCCTTGCTTTTAGGGAGTTTTCCTTGCCCTTGGCTTGAACCTGGATTCTCTGGAAAGCTGCTTTGTGATGAAGACCATTTTGTGCTTGTTTTTTTTTCTATTTCCCTTGTACATCATTAATTATTGTTTCAACATTATTCCCTTAGCATTTATTACATTTGAGCATTAAATTGTTTACATCTGGCATACAATATAGCAAAAATACAATGACTTGAGTAAGTAGGGGCCCCCAAATGTTCAGAAATGGCCCTTTAGACTTTTAGTAGAAAAGCTGAGGTTGTAATTTAGTCTGAGACTAAGCCAAACATGTGACTTGAAAACCAGTTTACAAGTCGCTCTAATGACCATGTTGTGACGTCAATGTTTTAGTCTAACTAATCAAAAAGGCAGTCATGCAGAATGACTTTGGAGAAAAGAGGAAAAACTGCTGCCTCAGAATCCACTGATTTCTATCCATTTGAAGCAGTCAGTCAGCTAAAATGGTGCTGATGGCATTAGCATCAGCAAACCTCCAAAGCAGCTGATAATGGTTCTCATGTGACTGTTTTATCTCACCAAAACTAATTTTCCATAAGATAACTACTCAAAAGGGGGCACCATGTTTTTAATTTTTTCATTGCTCTTGGATTACTGTTTTTCCACTGCTGTTAGCTAACCTCTTTTGTTTTCCTGGTGTTCAGTGAATACATAGAAACAAGTAGGTAAGAACATGCTCTGATAAGTGATGTATCTTGTTAGGTAACAAGCTAATGCTCAAAGCAAGCACAATACTCTAAAGGCAGCCAAAGAGCCATGGTTGCTAAGTAAACTGAAACACAGACATCTTAGGGTCTGACCACACCGACACATGGTTACCATAGCAGTCAGGAATCTCCCTGAAAAACCCAGCTGTGTACGTGGTAACCCTGACTATTCACCAACCCGAGATTTTGTGACCTATCTGTGGTTTGTGCATGCTGACTGCTCTTACCTGAAAAAGTGTAGGATGTCTCTGTGTAGTCTGGCAATCTGGACAGCAAAAAAAGAGTATGTGTCATAAAGTGTTTTTAAGTATTAGCAAAAGAGGAAATAATCCCCCTCACGTCAATGTAAATCAAGCATGTTTTCTACTGGAAGAGTCGAAATTATTTGTTGTTTCTATTTGCGTCAAAGAGAGAGAAAGAGAGAGAGAGAGAAAAATATATCACTTGAAGTCGTCTCCTTCCAGCAGTTTCCTGTAGGTGGAGATTTCCACGTCGAGGGCGAGTTTGACATCCAGCAGCTCTTGGTAGGCCAGGATTTGTTTCTGAAGGTCAGCTTTAGCCACCTCGATGGCTGACGTCAGGCTAGCTATCTGGGCCTGGTACTCAGCAACCCCCACGCTGGACTGGGCACTGGCCTCAGCCAGACTCTGCTCCAGGGTCATGTTCTGGGAGAACAACATGATGCCTTTAGATGTTTTCAACACTTTTTGCTACACTGCAGCCATTCATTTAACCCTTTAACCTCTGGACCTGTGTGTTGGTTCATACTTATATTCCTCAGTCTCATATGTGCCTAACTTACACATTAGTTTCATTTAGTTTCAAAGTATTTACCAAATAACTGTAGTTACTGAAAGTCTTAAAGGCCCCATGTCTTACTTTTCATGCATTAGATTTATTTATTTGAATTCCATTCATGACATTTGTGAAGTTTTCTATACCAAAAACATCATTCATTTTCACATAACCATATTCCAACTTTTCTTTTTGAAAAAGTCTGTTTATGTAACTGTGCTTTAAGGCTGATATATTGAAATGAGCTCTGGCTACTTCAACTGTGCCTCATTCAAAAAGCAGTTTAGACTAAAACACTCCTCATAACTTCAGCATGAATGGGCGGAGCTAAACTGCTGTAGGTCGAATAGGCAGAGATATGTTAAAACAATACATTCCAAAAGCGCCATTTTTGCAACTTAGTTTCCATATAACAAACTCTTTCATTTTAAGAAAAAAAAAAAACCTAGGAAATTTCAGTTTTCCATTTAATGGGCCGTTTAATATTAACAGCTGAATATGTCCAGAGTTTACGGGGTGACGTGATTTGATCAGAATTTCCTCAGAATGCTACACTGCATTGTGCAGTTTTGAAGTCAACAAAACAAGAGATGTGAACTACGCTATAAATTCCCCGACCTGTAGCGAGCATTAACCGTCAAAAAACACCCAACGTTTCAGCATTAACTGCACAGCCTAGGATGTAATATAAGAGCGTGTTTATGAGCAAGGTGTGTGTTTTCTCTGAGAAAGTGAGCTGTGAGCTGGGGCACTAAGTGCGAAAACCACTTCCTCTGTCATGTTTCCTGTACCTACCAGCTGTGATTTATTGTAAATACGTTAATCGCTCGCTGAAAGCTGTGCTGATTTCAGCACATCTCTCTTTCCCAGGCTCACAACTGCTGATGTCTGGAGAAGTGTCATGCCCTTAAAGTGCCACCCAGCCAGCACCTCACTATGCCCTGCTAGCTTTTACTTTCTGTTCTGTTGGTTCTTAACAAAGTACCCAAAATGTAAAATCCCCGAAAAGAACAGACAAACCCATGTTCACAAGGCTCGCAGCAGGGGATAACCAGGCCGTGAACAGCGAGTATGAGTATGGGTTTGATTCAGAAGACGTACAATCACAGCGGCTTATACGTTACAAGCCAGTGGTCATCATAACGTTGTTTGACAAAGTCAGCGGTGGAACCTCTGATGTCAGCCATCTAATCTCTGTCTTAGTTAAACTTCCCATTAGGAGTGATAAGGACATGGAAACCCTCTCAGTGGATCAAACCTGAAACCTGTTACTCAAAAGAAAGTACATGTGATTTGATGAGCTGGGCATTAGTAAGGAACTAAGTGGTAGTTACTCTATTGACATTGACGTCAATGGGACACTGAATAAGACTAAACGCATTCTTGCAGCTGTAAGTATTTGATACATCAGCCACTTAATTAGCAACGCCTCCCTTGTAGCTCCACCTTGCTGGTGTCTAGTTAGAGACTGCATCTCATCTGTTGTATGAATAGTTAGTGTCAGCCATCCTCCAGCCCTTCATCCCTGGTCAGTTCCTGACCACAGAACCGCTCTTAACTGGATATTTTTGGGTGGTCTCGACCCAGACACTAATGGGTGTATGCAACACCGCTCTGTCTCACCCCAGCACCGCACACACTACCATGTGTCACTGACCCAGATGGAAAGAGGATAGTGGGCCACTGTTGGCCCACTGATGGCAAAGCTGGCAGCCCACCCGCTGCTCTGCGTTTTCCAGGCGTCTCACTTGTGGTTAAGCATAACATTAGACAAAATGCCACTTTTTAGCACTCAATTTCCACCCACAGTCCAATTTACTTGTTTTTGCCTTGATTTCTTTCGTTATCCTTTATAAATTAGTAATTAATTTTAACAGCAGTATCATAAATGAAGCTGGTTATACAGCTGTAACCAATCTAACACAGTGACTGTAACATCTTCAACAAAACCATTTATATTAGGCCTAGGCATTTATTTGTTTTCTCTCCGTTGTTTATAATATTTGTTTTAGTTTATTTCTCAAAATAAAGGGCCGCACAGTTGAAATCTGTTTGAGGAGATTAAAAACTAATTAGAGCTTGTATACAGGATAGTAATCTGGGTGATCCGAGGGCAGACCAACAGTGGCATACAGTCAGTGGAGTGCTGACCTTATCAAGCCGGCAGACCGATATACACTTGCTATCTGGGGAGATCTTTAGGATGGCAGACCTATGTTGAGAACAGACCACCAACTAAATAATATCTGGACAACAGCTGTTTTGTGGTCAGAAACTGACCAATGCTGAACGGGGGTAGAGAGTGGCTAACAAACTGTGTTTGACAACAGATGGGCTACAGTCTGTAATTGTGCATCTTTATTGTATAACTGTAAGGTAAATGGAGAGTGATTGAAGGTACAAGATGAAACAGGTGTTTCTGCTGAAGTTGATGGTGAGTGCATGTTGTATGCAAAAGTTTGGGCATCCCTGGTCAAATTACATATTTTGTTGATTTTCTAAGTGAAAATGAATAAAACGTATCATCTACAGAGAACACACTTTTATTTAAATGCACTATTTAAGATATTTGGGAAATAATAATAAAACTTAAGATGTGGTCTTTGCAAAATCTATGACACATTTTATATTTTATGCTTTTTATTATATTTTATGCAGTAAATTAAATAGAAATTGTGCACTAAAATGGCATATTTAAGTTTTTTCACTGTAGAGAATGTGTAAACTTTTTTTTCCAAAGAAACATAACTTGACTGGGGCTATTCAAACTTTTGCATATGACTGTATGCGGATGTATGCATATATAGACTACATGGACACTCACTTGTGTGATGAGCCCCTGTAGCTCGATCCCCAGCGTCTGTAGCTCCTTCCTGGCTGCTGTAATCTCAGTTTTGGTTGCTGACACGGCCTCTGTGCTCTTAACGTTAGCAGTCTGTATCTCATCCATCTGAGGAAGTGGTACAGAACATGTGTTGTTTCCTGGGGTCCAAACTTGTATAACAGTGAGATTCAAATTTATAATGAGAGTTATTTGAAAAAATATTGTTTTTTTATAGTACTGGTACCATGACCTGCTATTTAACTGCATGCCAGAAAAATCTATTCAGCATATAAACTTTTCCAAGCTCATAGAGCATCATGAAAGTTTTTGTTGCCAAGCATGCAGCTCTTTCTCTTTTTAATCATTTAATGTTGTCATGTTTTCTGTGCCTCCTAAAGTACAAATGTACAGTAGATTTAATTTATCCTATATATTCTCACCTTGAGTTTGTAGTAGGCTTCAGCCTCCTCTCTGTGTTGCTGAACAGACTTCTCATACTCCACCCTCATCTTATTGAGTGCAGCAGAGATGTCAAAGGACTTGCCAGTGTCCACTTCAATCATGGAGACTGAAGTGTCCATGGTGGTTGTGCCCAGTTTGGACTGCAGAGTGGACAGCTCCTGATGAGCAAGAAGATCATGTAACAGAAAGACAGGCAGTCATACTAGACCAAGACATTAAAAATACTAAAAATATAATCAGTTCAGTGTGAATTTCAGTAAATGACAACAGTATTGTCACATATTTCATGCATATTTGAAGTACCTCTTCCTGCGTTTTGGTGACAAAGTCCAGTTCACTCTTAAGGCTGGCATATTTTGCATCTAGATCAATTTTTAGGTCGGATGCTGCTTCGATATCCTGTAAACGGGGATGGCGTGGTCAAAGATGCTTATGCTTTTAATGCCTGCTGAAAGTTGCAGAAATTTCATAAGATTTTACTTCTCTTACCTTTTTCATGGCAGCAATATCTGACTCAAGCTGGAACTTGACCCCTTGTTCAAAATCGAGCCTATTAAAATTGGGAAAAAATAAATAAAAAAATAATAATGAGCAAATACAGAAACATATAGTGTGCCATAAACAAAAATGTAATCTAAATTTAATCATATAATTTTCCAGCCCTGAGTATGTCCTGTACATTTTAGTGGTGTCCCTGCACTAACAACTGATTCAGCTCATCTAATTAATAAATGGATGTATTAAAGCAAAGAAAACATTAAAATAAGTCAGTGGTATTCCAGTACAAGGATTGAGAACCACTGATAAAATATCCTGAATATTATTAGACTAAATGGTCTAACAGCATTTCATTATGTATAGTTTCTTTCCATTACAGTTTCCAAGGTACTTTCGCCTTACGGTTTACTTTCCATTACTCTACAGCTACTTTCATTATGTACAACCTGAAACACTCACTTGGCCTTGAGCTCGTGGGCGGTGCCGCGGACGTTGTCGAGCTCTATTTCCAGTTTGATGGTGTCGAGGGTGAGGGTCTGCAGGGTGCTGCGGTACTCACTCAGCTGGGCCTCGTACTCCACTGTGGTGGTGCTGGACGCCTCGGGGGACATGTCAGCGCCTCCGGTTAGTTGGGACAGCTTGGCCTCTAGGGCGGCATTCTCCTGCTGCAGAGCACGCACTTTGGTCATGTAGGTGGAGAAGCGGTCATTCAGGCTAGACAGTGTGCTTTTCTCAGCCTCACGGGACAGCACAGGGGCCACGGAGGAGCCCAGGGCAGGGCCAGCTGCCAGAGCAGAGCCTGCGCTCAGCCCTCCTGCAGCGATGGTGCGGCCCATGGCAAACGCTGGGCTAGCAACTAGTGCACCTGCAGCTCCGCCGGCACCCAGGCCAAACCCTGCTCCAGCACCTAAACCAAGGCCAAGACCAGCACCAGCACCAAGGCCTAGACCAAGCCCCAGGCCAGCACCTGCACCAAGCCCCAGTCCAGCTCCAGCACCTCCACCAAGCCCCAGGCCCAGCCTGGCTCCAGCACCACCTCCAGCCCGGGCCAAACCGCCTGAGTAGCCGGACAGCCTGGAGGAGGACAAGGACAAAGACAGGGACATGATGGGCAGCTGCGGATCACTGTAGAGAGCACAGTATGAACAGACTGGAGAATGCAGGAAGGCAAAGGGCTCCAGAAGAGGTTTATATAGAGTCAAGGATGAGGAAAGAGGGGGAGGAACAAGAAAGAATGAGCCAGGACTTGATGCTTGGTTTTGGTACCACCTTCACATTCCATGGACTTCATGGACTTTGAGAGTAGAAGTCCCTTCTCCCTGAGGGAAGGCCTGTCTTTATGTTTTATGACTATGCAGCATAACATGATTAAAGTAGTCTATTAAGGAACTGATTGACAAAAAGTAAATTTACCCCATTTTTAATACAGTTTACCCCAAATGAAGTAAACCAAATTGTATGATACCTTGGTTTCATACTGTTCACTAAAAAAGAGAGATGTATGGATAAAATTCATTCCTCAAGACAGCTGCTACTGCTGTTTTAGCTATATAACTACCTCTAGACATTTTTATAGATAGCAGTATATTATATAGTGTCAGAAACACACAAGAATGTCTATTTGAGATTGATTAACTTGACACTAAACATGTCTTGGCTGACTGACTACATTTGGGGTATAGAGAATATATGTGAATTTTATTTTTTCTTTAACTATTAAAAGTCATACTATGTATGTTTGGGGGATTTTTGGAGAACACTCTAGTGGAAATTGTACACAAAGTTCCCCGAGCAGGTGAATCTGATGGTTGTGATGGTTGAAAGAGTATTGAAGATAACTCAAAACTTGGTGAATGACAAGCCTTCTGTAAGTGAATTGTCTACTGTTGTCATCATATCAGTATAATGTTGATTTTGCATTTCAGACTTTAACACCATAGTTTCTTTTTGCAAATGTGCTTGTGATGTTAATATGTAACGTATGTTGTGGTGCTGTGATATCCAGCCTGATACCTCTGACTTTTAAAATGATTATTTCAGGCTGTACAGGGTGACAGCAGCACACACCCACACCTTATTTTAGAGTGTAAAACGCAGTAATGCCACTTCTTTAAATTTAAACAAAAAAAGTCTTTTACAGTGTAGCTTTAGCATACTGATAACAGCAGCTGCTGACTGCACTGCTTCTGTCTTTAGCTCAGATGAAAGACTGTGGAATCAGTTTCTGAATCTAATCTATTTCATGATGGAAACCACCTCACAGAACAAATCTTCACCTCACAGAACACATAAAGACTAATGTATCCTACTATAGAAAATAACCAACTACTATAGAGAGACCTGATATCTCCTTGAAGCTGTTCTTTGCTAGCGTCTTTCATAAAATGTGGAATTTGACAGGCCCTGCCTGGTCTTGAAAGCCTTGAGGAGTCTTTTTGGGCAGCACCTGCCTGAAGTATTGGCGTCACCTGCCTGTCTCTCTGACAGGTGAAGCATAGCACCTCTCTTTTCACCCCCTAAGGCCCTGACCATGATAACACTACATAACTGAACAACCAGCACTTGTTTTACATAAGCTGGATACCCAAAGTCAGCAAAACTGGAAAATAAAATTAAACAAGTAAATAAAAAACAACCAACATTCTCAAAGAAAGAAATGATGGAAACGTCTGATAGTTACCGTTGCTTGCAGCTGTTATTTGCTAATCTGAGCATGTCATGCTGCTTTTGCATGGTCAGTGTGGTCTGACACTCTGCCACAAAGAAACCATATAGCCTCTCATGCAGGCAGCAACCTGAGGAACACAACACCTTTGAGGAGAACATGTGCACACAACAATTTATTAGCCTTGGTATAAGCTCTCTATCACAAAAAATTAAAGGATGGTATTCTTTCCGCAGAAATTCAAAACTGTATACACAAGTGTACAGTCTTGTACACATTCCCTGCTAAAATAAAACTGGTCTATGCCAATCTGGTGCTGGCATAGCTGGTCATGCAGAATAGTCATGCTTGTTGACCAGCATACCAGCCTTCAAAACACAAGCTATTCTGATCTATGCTGTTTTTTAAGCAGTGTTAAACTCTGAACATTCAGCTGTACTCTTTATAATTAAGAAAGAGCAGTGGTGTTGCAACTGAGACACATTTTACACTATTTTCACACTAAAGACCACAGCCTTTAGCTTTGCTTTTGAAAACCTACACATCTGATTTAGAAAAAAAGAAGAGGCCTGGCACATTGTTTCCCAGCACGTTTTTTTCATATAGAACAGAAAGCTTTCTCAAGCATATCGTACTTGCATAAAATGTACTGTACATATTTGGTAAGGCAAGTTTCAGTTGCTGTTAGCTGCCTCACTTCTCATTCTTGTGTGAAAGTAGCAGCTGTAAGCTAAACCTCAGCCTAGCTTAAAGTCTTAAACCTAGAGTCAGTGAGAGTCATTAGCTAATCAATCATCTGTTCATCACAGCCTACAGCATTTCTCTGTGGCATCACAGATCTGGACATGTATAGCTATGAACAGTGCCACATCACCTAGCATTTTTACCTGAGTAGGCTAGCGCTGCATAGTAATGGGGTCTACTTCCAGGGTTTGAAATGCTACAACATGCAGAGAAGATATCTTCTGAAGAAACAGTCTGTCCCAGTTATCTGTAACATTATTATGCTTATAAGGTTAGTGGAGATTAAATGATTAAATGAGGTATGTGTCTGAAACACTTGTGGGTGGAACACAATATGAACTATGTAGCATCACACAATACAAGAACTAAAACAACTCTGATGCACTGCTGTTAACAGATTAAACCCTGTTAACAGATTAAAACTGCAGACTGCAGAGTTCAACAATGATATATAATTTCTCCATAATAATCTGTAGTGTTCTGAATCTGTCTAGTAGTAATCTATAGGCCTGCTTGTGTGTAAGAATCTTGTAGAATTCTTGTAGTGTTACTATATACATTATATTATATTTATAAAGGTCTATGCTCTGCAGACAAATGCTGAAGTTAGAAAAATTGATGTAATTCTGGATTCTACTTCTAAACCATGCATTTATAAAACTATTAAAAACATCACATGTCAGACCTCCATTATCTACCTCTTGTTCAATATGGCAAGAAACTGACTGATACTTTTGTTTTTTTCTCACCTTGACTATTACAACACATCTCTCACAGGGCATCCAACAATAACAACAAACCACAACTGACAAAATATTATAAAATATTAAAATATTAACACATACTAGAAAACAAGATCATATAAGTCTAGCTTTAGCATCACTTTACCAGCTTCCTTTAGGTTTGACTAGCAATTTACAACTAGTTTCTAAATCTTTTAGGCTACATCCACCTACTACATAAATGCACAACTAAAGGTGATGTACTATTTTGAGATATTATTATGATAGCAGTATACAGTTTTGGTCACATACTAAAAGTCAAAGCAGCCTTTTGTTGTTATGCACCGAGATCTGGAACACCTTACTGATAAATAATTGTCAGGCTCCTTCTATCGCTGATTTAAAAAAAAGAGCTAAAAACATTTTTCTTCACTTTAGTGACAATTGACTAGGTTTTATTATTTCTTTACTTTTATTGGCACTTTTAATTTAATTGTTGTATGTTTATTCCTTTTATTGACTTTATTTGTACATTCTTATTTTTATTTACCTATTTTACCACTTTTTTGACTGCCCTTTTCCCCGTTTGTTTTTATTTGCTATACAAATAAAATGTATTATTATTATTATTACTACTATTATTATTATTATTATTATTATTATTATTATTATTATTAATAATAATAATAATAATAATAATAATATCATTATCATTAGTTCATTAATGGTACAATCCTTTTTTAATGAATATACAGTTGTGTGAAGAACTGTTTAGACTGAGACTTGATGCAAATTCACGAAATTAATAGTTAATAGCTGTAAAATAGAAAATCTCCTCCTTTCTCTAGGGAACTGTGAGAGCCTTATTTGTTTTGCTTTGTCCATGTTCACAGCGTCAAACAGGAAGATGTGGCTTGTTGGGGGGGGTGGGGGGGGGGTTGTCAACTTGCAGACATGTTGTACAGACACGTATCTCCAAAACAGTGAGAGACCAATCGTTACTTTCTCTTTGTAAAAAAAAAACATAGCACACCTGACTGGAGTGCGTCAGTCATCTTACTAAAATATCTGACCACAGGAACCAATGAACCAACACTGGCTAGACTTCAGAGCCTTAAAAAGACCCTAGAACTCTGAACAAAATACTCAAAGTGATCTTGAACTATAAAGTGGAATTAAACAAAAAGATTTTAAAAAGGGGATTTTCAACTGTAATGTTATGATCTATCAGCTACCTGAGGAACTACATAAACTATGTATATTTGTTTATGTGTAATTTTGGGGGGAATTTTGGGCAGAACACTGGTTCAAACTGGATTTTTTTTGACGAAAACAATCCACATCAACTGTGATGTATTTCACGTGTAAATTCACCCACAAAACTGAGGAAGTAATGTACACAAAGCAATCATTTACTTTTGTTTTTTTGCACAAATGCAACTAAATTTATTGGTGCAGAAGTTTCACTATGAACAGAGCAGTACTGCAGATCTGCTTTTACTTAACCTCTTCTTAACCTCAGCAGAGTGGAACACTGCTTAAACCAAACCATCGAGGATCCACAGGATGACTTCCCACATTTCAGCACACTATCTGAACGCAGGCTGTGGCTCACCCTGCACACATCAGCTCTGTCTGCTTCCCTCTTTGGTCTGAGAATCAGAATAAGAATAACAGGCCTACGAGGCAGGGCTGGCTCTCAACTATAGCAGGCCCCCCTGCCCCCAAGCAAACATGACTTATCTTAGTATCTGTTTACTTATTTGGTTATTCACAAAAACTACACATTTTATGTACCAAAGAACTGTACTAATTTATGTTTGCATGACCATTTTCCAGCCTCTCCTTAAGCCTTAGCATTGAACAGGTTTTTGTTACTGTGCCTTTAAGACTGAACTATTTAAAGGTGCTCTGTTCTGATTGTCTGCCCTGTATTGCACTTCATTCAAAAAGCAGTCCAGCTGCTAAATGTGATGCTACCTTAAGGGCTGTTCAATTGCTTTAAAAGCTCAAATGAAGTTTATTAAATGAGACCTCAGAGGGGCGAGGAATCAGCAATAGAACTTACCCAGACACCACTGAGACCTAAATCATTTCACTTTTCAAAATGCAAAAATACCGGCAGAAAAAGGTGTTTATAAGTTGTAGTAATAAACTACTATAAAATGCTGGGCTTTACGTTGCAAACTACTCCATCTGTTATACATGACTGTTGATGCAACGCCATCTTTCGTAGAAATGGTGCGAAACAGTGCACAATGGGCTTTGAGGTATATTTTCTCTGGTTTGATAGGTGTGTCAGAGGTGTTACCAAATCAGCAGTGACATGTATATAAGTCCTGCCGTATTAAAAAGGCAGGATTCTATTAAAGTCCTCTACAAATGTAGCTGCTGCATCTTGGTGTATGCAACAACTGAAGTCATCAAAATACATATTTTGAAGTATTAAACTCATATTAAAACCTATTTCATCAGGCTCCAAAAATCTTTCAAAAGCACATCAAGAATGGCCTTCTCATCTGCCATAGTTGCAACGTTTGCATCACACAACCGAATGTTCAACACACCATTATTTTCATTTAATAAACATTTTTCTACATTTTGCCAAGCTGAAGGCAGCCCTACTGAGGGCACTCTGTTTAAATATTCCGCTCCTCACTGCCCCTCCACCCTTCTGCTGCAAGTGTGCATTTGTGTAACGTGTGACGCACATCCGAGTGGTGAATAGAAGTGAAAGACTGCAAGTTACAAAAGAACTGAAATGGGGCCCAGGCTGAAACACTTCTTCAGTGTGAATGCACAGGACTAAACTGCTGTAGGAAGGAATAGGTGGGTATATGTAAATGCATTGAGTTTCATGATATCGCAAAACCAATAAATTCAAAATGGGCTGTTATGCAACTTATCTTCCATACATGGGCTACATGGTCTGGAAAGTGTACAGTATACTTTAAAATACATTTTTAATTTTTTTTTTTTTTTATCATATTCTTTTATTTCAAGAACATGAGGAAAATTCCATTTTCCATGACATGCAACTAACAGAACTGACATGATCACTATTATTGTTGATTCAAGATGACTGAAAGAACTGAATCATACATACATACATACATCATCTAAACCGCTTATCCTTCTGGGTCGCGGTGGGGTGCTGGAGCCTATCCCAGCTGTCATTGGGCGGAAGGCAGGATACACCCTGGACAGGTCGCCAGTCCATCGCAGGGCAGACAGACAGACATACACATTCACACCATCACTCACACCTAGGGGCAATTTACCATGTCCAATTGGCCTGACTGCATGTCTTTGGACTGTGGGAGGAAACCGGAGTACCCGGAGGAAACCCACGCAGACACGGGGAGAACAGGCAAACTCCACACAGAAATGACCCTGGTCGCCCGGCCGGGAATCAAACCCAGGCCATTCTTGCTGTGAGGCGACAGCACTACCCACTGCGCCACCGTGCCGCCCAGAACTGAACTGAATCATGATATACTTAAATAATCTCTGTTCTGATTGGCTGCCCTGTGTTGTGCCTCACTCTGAAAGCAGTCAGGATGGAAACACTCCTTATAACTTCAGCAGGAATGGGTGAGGCTAAACTTCTTGAACAAGCGGATATATGTAAGTGTGCGGATTTTTTGAGGAGGCCTCTGTCACTGAAGAGGTGCTATGCAGTTGTTAATTTCACCTATAGCTGGCGCCAGCTCTGCCACTAAGGGTCAATACTTGTGAGTATTGAACGTACCCATTTAAGGATTGCAAGCATGTGACAACTTAGAATTTATTGAAGTGTATTTTTATATTTATATTATGTATCTATAGAGTAACAACTGTCTTTAGAAAACTTACTGCATGTATATGACGAAGACTACCATTTTCCTGCTTTTGAGCTTGCTAGGATGGTGAGTTTTAAGCACAGCGTGCCAGAAATTATGAGATAAAAAGAAGACCCTATGACCTTAAAGCTAACCATCGAAACTACAAAAGTGAGTGGCTTATGGATGTTTAAAAAAAAGATAAAAAAAAAATAAATTTTTACTCTAATGTTATGATCTATCAGGTACCTGACTATGTAAATACTATGTTAACACTATGCTAACAAATTTTACACTTGTGTGTGCTAAGAGAGAAATGTACATTAACCCTGACTACTGATAATGAAGTAAATGTATGTGTAATTTTTGGGGACTTTTGAACAGAACAGTGGTTCACACTGGGATTTTTTTTTTTTTTTGAACAGAAACAATCCACGTCCATTCCAATGTATTTCACATGAAACTGAGGAAATTATGTACACAAACATTGCAAAGCAAATACAAAAATTTACCTTTGTATTTATGCATTTATTGGTGCAGAAGTTTCACTATTAACAAAGCAGTATTGCATATCTGGTTTCGCTTAACCCCTTCTTAACCTCAGCAGAGTGGAACACTATCGGGGTCCACAGGATGTGTTCTCATATGCACAATATTTAAATCCTGGCTGTGGCTCGCCCTGCATAGAGCTGCTCTGTTGTTTTCCTGCTTTGTTTTGAGAATCAGAACAAGCACAACAAGCCTACGAGGCAGGGCCGGCTCTCGACTACAGGAGGCCCAAGGCAAGATTTTACCTGGGAGGCCCCCCTGCCCCCAAGCAAACATGACTTATCTTAGTATTTGTTTACTGAATTGGTTATTCAAAAAAAAGAAAATGAAAATTACTGTATTATTTTGTGATTTTTTTACTTTGTTCATCTACATGGGCCTATCAGATCTCCTCATGTATGAAAGGGTCAATGTCCTATTGTTTTTTTCTCTTGTGGTCCACTTATAACATTTGCGTGATTCTATGTACCAAACAACTGTCAAAGTTCATTTTTATATGACATTTTCTCTTTAACCATTAGAATTGAACAGGCTGTTTTTGTTACTTGCCTTTAAGACTGAAATACAAACCAGATTCCAAAAAAGTTGGGACAGTGTGTGAAATGCTAATAATAACAGAAAGCATTGATCAGTAAAGTCTGTTTGACCTTGATTAAATTTAAAACAAAGCACAAAAACACAATATTTGATGTTTTACCTTAGGAACTTCATTGTTTGTTGTAAATATATGCTCATTCCAAATTTGATGCTTGCAGCAAGTTCCAAAAAAGTTGAGACAGGAGTATGTTTACTACTGTGTTACATCACCTTTCCTTTAACAACACTTAATAATCCTTTGGAGATTGAAGAAACTAATACAGTTTTGAAAGCAGTTTTCAGTTATACAAGTCTTCAGCTGTGCATCCATATAGGACCTTTGTTGTTGTATTTTGAACTAAACAACACACTTGTTTTCAGTGGAAGACATGTCTGACACTGCAGACAGGACAGTCTAGCACCTGCACTGTCTGAGTTACCACGTTGAAATAAACACAGACATCCCTGAAAAAGAAAGTGTCTAGAAGGCAGGATATGTTGCTGCAAAGTGTGTTGAGCATTAGTGGTGCTTTCACAGATGTGCAGGTTATCCATTAATACCCCCCCCCCCTACCATGACAGACCCTGGATTTTTAACTTTCCACTCGTAACAATCTGGATAGTCCTTTTTTTCTTTGGCCTGGAGAATTCAACATCCATTATTCCCAGTACTTGTGATTTTTGCATGTTCCCATCCAAGGACTGTACTATCTATATAGTAATTACAGTTTTTAGACAATTAACTGCATGTATATGATGAAGACTTGCTAAGATGTTCTGCATGTTGAGATGGTTTTAAGCACAGCTGGCCAGAAACATATGAAGCAAAGAAATGACCTTAAGACCCTAAAACTGATCCTTAAAACTACAAAAATGAGCAGCTTATGGATGTTTATATCCTCCTCCATTAGTATGAAATTAGCAAGTCTTTCTGTGTCTGTCGGTGATAGTGGCTATAAAACAACCATTTAGGGACATTTTAACTGTTGTAGTCCTTTTTTGCATTGTTCATAAAACTAATTTCGTGGCAGACTGAAGTTATAAACACTTGGTGCATTTTTCTGGAGACCATGGAAACCCCAGCATTGAAAGGCGCCATCCACTGTTCACAGAACGCATTGCAGTTATCTGATATAATCAACCTCCCCTGATCCTGATACTGAGGTCTCTATTGAGTATTTCTCAGTCACCTTGTGGTTCAATGGAATTCTTATTCATTTTATGTTTCTTGAACATTTCTCAGTAGGCTCTGTCTCCTAAACAGCTTTAGAGGTCTGAGACATAAATCACAGCGTTTCTGGAAATGACAAAGTCCCTGAGAATAAGGAAGAAACCCTGAGACGAACTGAAAATGAAAAAGGAATCCCAGTTTCTTATGTTTGGCAAGAAATAGCAGGGATTTATGTATTAACAATAAACAGTATGATAATAAGAAGCAATTAATATTTATATTCCACTTAATGATGATCTCACAGTCAGTGAGGAAAAACAATGACAAGATCATCTGAACCCTGTAGAAAGAATATAGCAAAGCACATTAAGCCTGCTAATAATGTGCTCGCCTAACAATGGTTTCTAATGAGAAGTCACATTAAAAAGAGATGAGCTTGGATATAAATGTAATGTGATTACACAATGCTCTCCCCACACGCAGTCGTAAATGCTCGCATGGGACAATGTGATGATTTTCACAGTTTTTCGCCCATATTCATTGTTCTCTGTGGTCAAGCATGCCGGCCATGTCCTGAATTGGTCAGGGGCTCTATAGAGCTTTCCTGAGAAGCCCACACTGCTGAGGCAGCCGAAAAGCACCCAGCCTCAATAAACAAACAGCAGCAGCCGGTGGAGTCACAATGGTCCAGGGACAACAGATCTGAAACAAAAGCACGGCTTTCCAGAAGCCCGGGCCACCATAAAGAGGCATGCATCGAGAGCTGTTGCCGTTTCGCTGAGCACCAGTCAGAAAGAAGCTGCGCTGCTTTGCAGCAATGTCTATGGGCGAGTAGTACCCTGTCATATAACCAACATCAGGACAGGAATGCCTCTGCCAAGACGCCGATCCTCCTTTTTGGGCCAGGCTAGCACGGAGCGGCCGGGCGGCGTGGGCCGGGTGAGCACGGGTGGCACCACAGCGCCCCGGGGCGTCTTTGTGGGCACCGCGCCCCCCATCGTGAGCCAAACACCCGCCAACCTTGGTGCGCGCGTGTCCCGCAGGGCGCTGGGCATCAGCAGCGTCTTCCTGCAGGGCCTGCGCAGCACCACCAGTGCCCCCGTGCTGCCCCAGCCGAGAGACCGGGCCCACCAGCAGCTGGGCTTTGACAGCCTCAATGGCTGTCTGCTGGAGTACCGCGACAAGGTGCGCGCCCTGGAGCAGCTCAACCAACAGCTGGAGGAACAGATCCGGAGCTGCCTGGACCGCAAGGCCTCCAGCGCTGAGACATGGGGGTCCCTGAGGAATGAGTGGGAGGACGTCTACAGACAGGTGGGGCAGGGCAGGCCATGGTACACCAGATAAGGAGGAAAACTTGGTTATGGTGCCATGAGAATGTAGATTTACAGTAGACGCAGAGTAAATGGCAATGGGAGATCTAAACTGGGTTTAGATGGATCATAATGTGAATGAGGAGGTTGCTAAAATGTCTGGATCGCACAATATGAGGGTGTCTACGTTATTATGTTCCTCTGTTTTAATCAGGCTGGAAATTTTAAACCGATCCCGAATACAGCCTGAGAACTGCCCAAGATTGATCCAACCAAGTTGGACCAAGTATTACAAAACTGTAGCCTAAATTCTGTCCAAACCCAACACCCACCCTCCGGAAACTAAATAAAACTTGACATACCTAATGAGAGTGCCTTGTTGTGTGGCATCATGGACTTTAAAACAGCATGTCAGATTAAATTTTCTTAAGCTTAACTAAGTAGGGAGGAACAGTAAAATAGGAAGTAAAACTAAAGTGGGAGTAAATGAAGGCTATTAACCTATTAAAGAGGAATTCTGCCAAACAAAGTCATTCAGGGTAGTTTGATGTGAAATAGTTCATTGAAGAGAAATGTACCAAGTCAGATATCCTACAGTGAAAAAGGAATAGCCATTTTATTTACATCCATAATGACCAGTGAACCCCCACATCTTCTCAGCTTTTATATATATAAATGTATAAATAGGTTTTTTTTTGGGGACTGTTTTGCCCCACAATACCTTGCATGTACTTCTCTGCCATGAATGCACTTTTAAAAATATAATTTAGACCGAAACTTTATCTCAAAACTATCATAAAACAATGTCTAATGCATCAGGCAGTGTATTCATTACCATTTCCTGTAAATACTTTTTGTAAGAGAGCTTTTTGTGGAAATTCGACATCTGGTTCCTATCACCACTGTGAACAATTCTAACTCTGTTCCTCTATAACACAGCATTTCACATCAAACCACTCTAGTTGGCTTTTTTAAATAACAATTTAATTATGCAGAAATTTTGAAAAATATGTCTGTACACCGACAAAATCAGAACTCGAACAATGCGTCTTTATACAATGGATTGAAATATATGCATGGGCAAGCAGACTAACACAATCTCACTGTACACCAGGTGAGCGAAGCCATCCTGGACAATGCTCGACTTATGCTGCAGACAGAAAATGTCCAGGCCAATGCTGAAGACCTCAAAGACAGGTATGTGACTTTCAGAGAGGCAGAAAATCAGGCTTGTAACGAATGCAAGGTTGCTAAGGTAAAAAGTGTTGCAAGGAGTCTCCAGAAGAAGTAGTTCCCGAAGCTGTGCTTGTATGTTTATTCAGGTTTGAGAATGAGCAGCCTTTCCGAAAGGCGGTGGAGGAGGAGATTAGCTCACTCTACAAGGTGATTGATGATGCTAACCTGACCGCAATGGACTTGGAGAACCAGATTGAGTCCATGAAAGTTGAGCTAATAGACCTCGCCAGAAACCATGAAGAGGTAAGCTAAAGAATACCAGCCCCACAACAAAAGCTTGCTGGAATTTATTCAGAGCCCTACAGAATGCAATTCAGGACACATCAGGGTACGACCAAATGCTGGTTTTTTTCCAGTTTGCAGCATTGAAAAGACTTTGTGATCCACACAAACTCTACCCCTCTGTAGGATGTAAGAGAGCTGTATAACCAGATGGCAGGTCGTGACGTTGATGAACCTGATGCACCTATTGAAACCAGTCTGGAACAGATCCTGGCCTGTATCCGTTCCCACTGGGAGAAGGTCATAGAGAAAAACCGTACCGAGACTGATGCTTACCTGGAGTGCAAGGTAAAATAAAGTCTAAAACTACGTCTAAAAAATATACACAATAGGAATGATATGGTAGCTGCGGCCATTCTTACTGCTTTTTACATTTGCTGCTTATTATGCCATTGCTGTATCAGTTGATAATTATGTGCCTGTACATGTTTGTGAGAGCAGCAGACTGACTGTGTGAACAGTAAGCTGAGTCGAGAGGAGGAAGAGCTGGAGAGTCTGAAGACAGACTGCAATGATGCTAGCGTAAAGATCCAGAGCCTACAGGCTGAGACAGAGTCTATGAGGGCACTGGTAAGAAAGCTCAGTTCATCAGCTGTTCACTTAAAAAAGAAGGGTATTTATGGCTGTGCTGGATTGTGCCATCTCTGCAGAGCATGACATTACTTTGTGTCAATGAAATGCAGCCTTCTCTTAATCATAAACATCTAAATGAGGTCTTTATACAGGTCACTTAGACTGTGAATTTTAGGCCTGTTTGATCTTCTCTGAAACCTTCACTTCCCTTTCATGTAGAAACGGGGCCTGGAGAACTCCCTGAATGATGCCAAGCACTGGCATGACATTGAGCTGCAGAACCTGGGTTCTGTCATTGGGAAGCTGGAGGCCGAGCTTTCGGATATACGTGGGGAGGTCGAGCAGCAGCGGCGCGACTACGAGACTCTACTCAACAATAAGATGAGGCTGGAGCTGGAGATCGGAACGTACCATGGAATCCTGGACGGGGAGGAGAACAGATACCACCCTTCAATGTGAGTCCTCAAGCCTGACAAATTATTGGTAACCCTGCCCTCATTCTGTAATGCCATTTGTGATATTAAAGGTAGAGTTCAAACAGTCATTTTAAGAACGAGCTTGAAGGCCACTCCTTGAGACAAGAGTCACTGATCCAATTATGTTGATCAGGGATCATCAGTTTTATCCACAAGAGGTCAGTGTGGCTGCTGGTTTTCATTCCAATCAAGCAGACGGACACTTGATTCCTTTTGCTTAATCAGCTGGTCTCAGTCTGCAAACAGCTGAGTAGTCATATGGAGTGTGCTCCTGTTAGCTTGAAAAGCTGCAGTTACATTAGTTCTTTGCAAACCCCTTGTTAACCCTCTAAATAAGATACTTTTCAAAGGTCCCTCCCCTGGACAATTCTATGTCAGATTATGTTCCCAACTCTGGTACTTGAGCACCCCTGCCCTGCACATTGTAAGCTCTGTTCCACATGGCCATGGGTAGATGATGTCATTAACATGTGGACATAGAGGGCAAGAGACCTCAAACTGTGGATTTGGGACAGACTGGTGTGACATGCAGGTTCTATATGTTCCATACCCGGCAAGATTATGTTATCAGCCATACTCAGTTTTTTTAAAGAATTAATTAGCTTATCTACAGTGGCTCAATTCAGATTACAAGCATAATGCAGCTCAGTGGTCAATTAATTTAGTAAACAGATGCACTTTAGCTCACATCTGAATATCTTCTTTTCCACCATGTTGATCAAATAGATGTAAACAAAACACACACTAAAAAATATCCACTCTGAATGGTCCTCATCTGAATGGGACACACTGCAGCCTTGCATTCCTTGCAAAAGTGGACTGCAGTGCCTCAATAGCAACATCTGAGACAGGGCAGTAGCGCTCCTTGCACTTCACTTCAGGAAGGTCTTGGACCTGCTGTTTGAATCAGCTTTGTAAGAGCAGGGAAATACTAAAATAAGCACTCCAAGATCATGATTGCGAACCAAAGTGATAAATCCTATGATTGTTTTTGCTGACACTTAACTGCAGTACGTGGATCAGTGGACACTTAACTTTCACTTTACTTACTCCTTAATAGGGCTAAACAATTTGTGGAAAAATATTTGCATTATTGGTTCTTCATCATTTATTCACAGGTTATTCTGTTAAGGACTCTTATTGTGAAGGAAAGGCTAGTTTTCCCCAGGGGGATATGCCTGTTGAACAGGAAGAACTGATAGTCAGTCGAGAGCTGACAGCTTAGAGAATGAGGCATAGCTTAGAGCGAACTCTGCTTAGTTACGGCAATTAATTTCTACAAACTAAGCTCCAGGATTTTTTTTTTTTTTTTGCCAAAAGACCAGCACTTCTATTTTTTCAGACTTAACGCTTGAACACTGAATTTAGAGAACCATACTGCCAGTTCACGAGCCCTGCATAATTAGGTTACATTAGGTTAGCATCAAATAATGCAAGATTTTCAATGAAATTTTTGCAGCTCTTGCGATTTTAATACAAAAATGATGAATCGGTCAGTCCTACTCCCCAAACTACATGCATTCAAAATAAATTAGACTGAATTTCTTGTTTCTTCTTCCCACCATCTCCACATCTCTGCAACCAAAATAAGTCACCTGGCTGGATTCTGAATTCTGAATGTGTGCTAGTCTCATATGTTTTGTCGCCCTCTACAGGTGCCCAGGTGGTTCTGCAGAGCCAGAAGGAGCAACAGCTTCTCCTCAGCCTACTTCTGAACACGCGGGGGAACCACAGCCTGAAGGTAGCACATCTTTGCTCACTTTATGGCCAATGACAGTGAACTCTTTTACTTATACTGGGCCAATGGTACTCTCTTTGGTTTCTGTTTCTTCATTTATATTTATTTTTTTCATTTTAATCTCTCTCAACAGATCCTAAAGAGAAAGAGAAGAAGAAATGAATCCTCTCCCTCACAAGCATGGCTCCAGCCCTACGCCGCAACTGCAGAGACATTTCCAGAAAATGCTTGATTTTCATTTGCATTCCTTCCCTTCTGCTCTATTGCTTGTATAGTTCTCATTGCTATTTTACAAGTTAAGAGTTTGATAGTTTGGGGAATATTAAACCAAAGCCCATGCTGGAAGTTGTGCACAAAGCATACCGCAGTATTTAATTGTATAAATACTGTATGGTTTGAACATTTCTTTTTTTGCCAAAAAGAAAACAAAACATTCATTCTTCATTCTTTTTACAAAAGGACTGCTAAAATTATACCTCTGGCCGCAGCAGACTATTTTGGTGTTTTGTCTCATTCATCCAACAGGGAGAGGTAGAGAGACCAAAATGAGAAGTGACTGGCAGGTGGGCTGGGAGAATAATTGACTTTGGTCTCCATCTACGCCCCTATGCACCATAATAACACAGTGTCCCTTTAATCACACACCTGAGAAGCAGCCACTTGGACGTCACTCCGTGATCCATGTCATTATTCGACAGTTTAGGAAATCCACAAATTACAGGGCAGGAACGCTTTAAGGTGCGTCAAAAAACACCGCACAACACTTTAGTGAACAAAAAGGGCAGAAACAGGCGTGTTTATTCATCAGAGCAGAAAGAGTGAAGCGTTGCATGTACAGAAAATACTCAATAAAAGTTAATAAAAAAGTATAAAATAAAGTCAACACATTTCGCATGATTTAGATAAAAAACAACACGTATTGTTATTATTGCTGCGGTATGGTTGGGTCTCCAATGACAGAGAAGCAGCCAGTACAGACCCGGACAGGCGTCTTCGGAACAACAGGGGCAGCCCTCCTCAGCCGAGGACTCACAGAGAAAGCGCTCACATACTGTGGAGGACAAACAGCATCAGCCTACATTAAGGCTTAACATTACACGGCAGCACGTACTCATCTTCATATCACTGTGTTTGATAGATTGATAGTATTTTTTCTATTTATTTAGGTTTAGGTTCAATATAGCTTCAAGAATATATTGGGTTGAATATAGCTTCACATGGTTTCTTAAGAAAATCTTGTGAATATGGTCTTATTTGAACCACCTCATTCTCACCTGAGGATTGGCTGAAGGTCCTCTATCCACAGTCTGTGACTGGATTCCTGGTGGTGGCGTCTGAAACGTTCAGAGTAAAAGAATGTATGCCATAAAATGCCATATCAACAGTGTTTTCTTAGGCTTTTAAAAATATACCCAGAATGGGCTACACCATAGACAACCCACACAAGACTCAACATGGAATTAAACGTTGAGTCATGATGTGAGAGATTTCATTATGAATTGTTATTGACTCCCAGTATCACACACACATACACACACATGCACACATATTTTCTAAGCTGCCTATCCTCCTGGGTTGTGGGGGGTGCTGGACCCCATAACACAGCTCACTGGATGGAAGACAGGACACCCAATATTAGTCTTCATCTTATGAAAAAATACTGTTTAATAGTGGTGGACAATCTGAGAAAAAAATCTCAATCATTCAGAATGCACAATACGTAACAATACCTTTTTTTTTTTTACACCTGAGAAGTTGGAACACAGAAAAAAGAAGCAGTAGTGCCACATTTAGTTTTATTCAGCACTAAATACAATTAAACAGGACCATTTATGTTCTCTTTGTAGTGAAACATGAAGTTGTTTATTGGCGTTTAAATGCTGCCAATATCGACAACATGCTTGTTATCCACAAAAAGCATAAATATCATCATATTGTCCATTAACTTCAGCTCAAAGTTAAGGACTGTCCAATAGGAATGTGCCTCAGCTCTTTTCCTATTGGACAGGTTGGACTTCGGGCTTAAGTTATCTGGCTAAAGAAAGAATTCCTGCTTTGTGAAATTAAATCTACTCCTGGACGATGCATTCTAAAAGGTGATTATCCATTGAGAGGAAAATGTAGGACTTCAAGGCTTAATCCCTGTTTTCAATCCTATATGTATCTCAGTTTCTATTGTGTCTCATTTGGTATATTAAAACAATAAAAACTTCTCAACTTACCAACTGAAGCCTGTCCACTGGCCCAGCTAACGAGGAGCTTCTGAGTAAAGTGAGAAGCAGGAGGATCAGCAGTACTCCTTTCATCGTGCCTGGTCTTCTTCCTTCTGTCAGAACGTTAATGTTAGAGCTGCTGTGTCTGGGTTCGTTTCATAAAAACACCTGCTGGAGGCAGGGCGGGACGCTGCTGTTTATGTCACTCCTGCGTCACTCGGTCTCGTAGGCCAGTCCGTGGGATGAATAAGCGGCGTACCATTTAGATCGACAACCACACATCTAAACATGTTTGTCTCACCAAAAAAATCAGTGCAGCAGGCCATGTGTGTTCGTTAAAAAAGAACATGATTTATTTAAAACATTTCCGTAACATGAATAAGTCCCACACAAGAGAGATCAGTCACCAGTTTTGAGATCCTTCAGTTTAAACAGAAGTTAGAGTCACCAGGGTGGCTGTCTGGGTCCGGCCCTGTCTGACCTCTCCCATCTCAAACGGAGGTAGCTAAAGATTATCTGACAGATGGGAAATAAACTAGAAAGAGATTCAATGGTCCACATAAGATCTTCTGTTTATATATTACACATCTATAAACTTGATTTTCAATTTTGAGACAGTAATTATCAAACTATTATGTGCAATGCTGTAAAAAGAGCAGGAAGAAAAAACATACAACTAAAAATAAATAAAAATTCTGTGGTTCAGAAATCCCAAAAAAAATTATAAGTAGTAAAAAAATACTGCACCATGACTGAAGATTACAATACATACTGTATATTATACAAAATCCATCGTAAAACAAGATCAGCAGAAGAACGGAGCAAATGGCCAAAAAGGAAAAGGAAGAAAACATCATCCGTAATCAAAAATTCACAGTCAGTAATCCCATATTAAGATCTGTTACTTTGCAATCACACAAAAGCAACCGGCTGAGACTAATTTACAAAAGCCTGTTCGCTAGCTGATATTTCCACACATGCACCCCAACCCTGATTCTGCAACTGCACACGAAGGACAGATTCCACCTCCCACCACAACACGAAATGATGCCACTGCACAATGAAATCACACTGCTAATGCTGGTCATTATAACTACACACATAATTTGGTCTCGATCTCCATCCATACGCCCAATAAAGAAAGATGCAGACAGCTATCTGTGAGGTAAGTCAGCCACTGCTATCAATCATAACCGTTTCACCTCACTAGGTGGCACTAGGGTGTCTCCTATCTAGAAACTGCAAGGTCTTTAGGGTAAGAACCCAAAGCTGGTGAGCAGCTGGTACAAAATTGTCAAAATTGAGCAGTGCATTAGACCTAACAGTTTCATCCTTCTTAAAAGAGTTCAGAGAATTTCAAGTTAGACAAGTGTTAGAACTGTATCCAAAAGTAGTCCCATATGATGGTGGGGTGAGCCATGGCACATCTAAATGGATGTTCTCCGCAGTTACGTTGCAGTTCGGTTGTTCTGCAAGTGTTCATCATTGCTGTTGCGTTTGTCGAAACGTTCAGTACAGATTCAGTACAATATCCCAAACTGAGTATTAAGTATGCTTTCAACATGTTACAAAAGCACAAAAGAAACGGTCACAAATAAAAAAAAAAGAGCTTGTGTTATCCCTACAAATCGTATCTATATGATTATGTTCTCCCAAGTAGTACACATTTGCTTGACATAAACCTTCAGTGGTTAACTTGTACCTTCTTGTAAATCTTAGCGATATAATAAGCTTCCAGTTCACAAGTGTCAATGTTTATCCCAAGCAAATGCCTCTTATTTCTTCCCTTATATCTCGCTCTAACGTTCACACACAAAACACAGACATTCACCTGAATGGGCACACACATACAACAGCACACACAAACAAAAATAAAGTGGTCCACATCCTATCCTTATTCTGAATACCCTTGGCTGAAGAGCTCCAGTACAAATGCTTTCACAAGTGCCGGTCACGCCTTAGGTATGTCTTTTTTTTTTCTATATCTAGTCTATCAAACGTGCTTCCTGTTCTTCTGTTCTGGCTGGCTCTCCTTTCTTCAGGATCAAGAGTGCAGCCTCGACTACAGGACCACACAGTCTGACACATACTAGCAGCTTTTGACAGCACCCACACCTCAAAGGAAAGTATTGGTCATTGAGAGAGGTTAAAAAAAAATTCAAACGTTTGCTCTGTATATTTCAAGGCTTCCTGCAACTATGGCGCCAAAAGCGTGGGGCCTCAGATGCAAACGCATGGACCCAGGGCAAGACATCATGATCACAAATGCATTTCACCCTTTAGCAAAAACATAAAAAGGGATACAAAATTAGATTTTTTTTTCAAGTTAAGAGGCAGTCCTAGGCTGGCTGAAGGGGTATACACCCGACCCCCACCCCGCCTTCATGGCAGACCATGGGTGCCATAAATGTCCAACGGTTGGTCTCCGGGTCATACATTTCGACAGAGTTGAGGTTGGACTGTCCATCGTATCCTCCCACGGCATAGAGATGGCCGCAGTTGGCCACCAGGGAGACGCGGCTGCGACGCGTGTTCATAGGCACTAGGTGGCTCCACTGATCAGCCACAGAGCTGTAAACTTCGGCACCACTCAGGAAGCCAGAGCCGTCATAGCCTCCAGCGATGTACAGCTGACTGCCCAGAGCTGCAGCGCCATGCCGACAGCGCTTGTTCATCATGGGAGCCACTGGGTGCCAGAGGGCAGTGTGCTGGTTATAGTACTCCACCTAGTGGATGGAAAAAGTGAATGAAACTTGAAAGTTGTAGAGGTGAGCACTGAGCAGTTATCTCAGATAGACTTGTTTATGTGGTTCCTGACACTGAATGACAAACTGTTATTTGACAACGTTGCACTGCTAAAAACATCATTAAGCTTGAATTCTGCCCAAACATTCCACATGTTTTTAGGTAAGCGTGCCCAATCCTGATCCTGAGGATCTACCACCCTGGAGAGTTCAGATTCAACACATCTGGTTCTAATTCAGATGTCCCTAAAGGCCTTCATTACCTGGATCAGGTGTGTTATATTAGGGTTGGAGCTAAACTGCAGGGTGGAGGATCACAAGAACCTGTTTTTTTAAACTGGAGTAACTTAATGAAGTTAATAAAGGCATATTAAGAAGTGTTTAAATACTCCTAAATCTTTCAACTACATTTAAAGCTACAGTTTGGTGAAGTAAAATTAAAAGTACACCATTTACCCCTCATCCCAAATGTAGTCATCCCAAATGTAGTTGATTAGTTGGAGCTACATGGCCCATGTAGCCACTAAAAAACGGATTCTCATAACCCTCCAGTTAATGTTGTGCAAACTGCATGCCTAAATCATCACACACATGCCTCAAACTGTTAGATATATTAGGATTAAAGTGGATTTCATACGAGATTAGGTAATGATCTGAGACTGCAGGGGGAGAATGGCTAAATGATCTATGTTGACACAAAAGGTCAAAAATTAAGGTGTGCAATAACGAATGGGCTTCATTATATTTTGAGTTAAAACAACAGCCTAAGAAAGATATAAATGCCTTACTTAGTGGATCCTGTAATTTGTCAAAATGGTCATTAAAATCTTTGTCCATTATTACTTTATTTAAAAACATTAACATTAAAGTCAGCAAATTCCTATAAGAACTCAGAATAGGGCCCTGGTGGCCTGTAGATTTTGATCAGTGAAAATGAATGCATATTTGTAGGTCAATCAGTTATATTAACAAAAAGAATTTTAAAAGAACAAAACTACACACTTAAAAAAGATGGTTCTTCAAGGGTTCTTTAGCTAAGAAAATGGTTCTATATAGAATGATGAACACTCAAATAACGCTTGATTAAAGGGTTGCATGATTGAAGGGTTCTTTGCATTGATAGAGAATGTGCAGTATATGGTTCTATACAGCACCCAAAAGGGTTTTTTCCTTTGTTACAAGCTTGACAATGTAACAACAGAAGAACACTTTTTGGTGCTGTATAGAGCCCTTTTCAAAAAGGTTCTTTATAAAACCATCTACAACACATTCTCTGTCACTTTGAAGAAACATTTAATGATGCAAAGGACCCTTCAATCATACAGGGCTCTTTGAGTGTTCATGGTTCTACATAGAACCATTTTTTCTTTACTTAAGAACACTTGAAGAACTACCATTTTTAAGAGAGCTTTCTAATTAATGCCTAAAGCATCTGTATGAATGCCAAACCCCCCCATACGTCCTCATTTAACTGAGGACTGCGTACCTAATTGTAGCCTGTGGCTTTATTTAGAGCAATTTCGATTTATTTACAACAATGGCATTATATGCAAGGGATCTTACGTTCAGCAGTCCCACTTAGATCAAAGGTGCTGTCACTGCAAACTGGTAGTTTGATATTAATTCTAATGCTAGACTAGACTTTCTGAGGTTTTCTGTAATTTTGTTTGTTTAACTGTGCAAAGCGAGACACTACCCATTCACCCCTCTGTGAGGACTCTGCTGCTAGAGTCAAGGGCATGTTAACTTTCGCTGAGGCACCCAGACCTTTGAACAGCGAGTCTGAGCCCTGCTTGCTAGCCCTACTCTTTTCTAATGTCTGGACACGCTCCACTAACTGTATAATCTTCTCTGTCAAGTAAGAGACTCATTTACACTTAGCACAAAGGAAGTTACTGTCACTAGTGACAGAGAAAGAGGAATAGCTAAGCAAAAGAAAACCTCATGATCTGCTATACTGATACTGATAAGCTGCTTGATCAGCTGATTTAAGTTAAATGTGTTGGAGACAAATTGGTGATAAATTAGGCACAGAGTTCAAACACTGCTAAGCTTCCATTACCTGTTAGCTACATTAGCCTCATAGCTCCAGTGCAAAACTAAAGACCTAAACTTAACACAACAAACATGTCTTGGCTGATTGCTACATTTGGAAAAAGGGGAAACTATAATGCCATTTTACTCTTTTAAAACTTAAAAGTCCTCTCTAACAACATTTGCATAATAACTGTGAAGAAAGAACCATCTTTAGAAATCTGCTTTATTGATGAGGCCTCTCACTCACCGTGTTAAAAATCTGTAGACCATCATGTCCACCCGAAACGAATATCCTTCCTTCAAATACTGTCACACCTGCTGCACTTCGACTCGCACTCATCTCTGTTACTATTGTCCATCTGGCCAGAGAGATCACATACATATGCAGAAGGTCAAATTACATTTCAGTGTTGTGACAGTTTACCACAATTATCAATAAAGTTAGCTTTGCAGTCGGCTATCAAAAATAACAATATGGTCATAATTTAAAAGGCATAATATGTTAAGAAAACTTAACCTACCTGTCAGTTTCTGGAGAATAGCACTCTACTGAACTAAGCGAAGACTTGCCATCGTAACCACCACAAACATATATGTGTCCATCAACTACGACTGTTCCCATTGCACTTCAGGGAGAGAAAGGGGAAAGCACACTTTCAGCAATTCATGTTTAACATCTAAACATTTTTATTCTATAACTCTGTAACAGTGATTCGGCTAAATCCTATGACGCAGTGCTTTTATGTGCAGCAACAATTGCAGTATTTATCTCAATCACACCTCATGCATCACCTTCATGAAAACAAGTTACAGATTTTACATGCCTCTATTTAATTCTTCCTCAATAGATGCCTTGCAGAGGGCCAACAGTTTAAAGCGGGGAGCATATTACACCCATACTGCCGCCAGACAACCCAATGACCATTCACCTTCACTGCTGAATACTGTGTTTACCCACAAGTATCTTAAAGAGCCCACATCCTGCATTTTTCTTGTATTTATTCTTTTTCTCTTGAGGACCACTTATGTTTGTATGGCTTTTATGCATCAGAAATGTATCTGTTTTTAAATGATAGCTTTTGAACCACTCTTTGTTCCTTAGAATTAAATAGGCCTTTTTTGTTACTGTGCCTTAAAGACTGATAGGAGATAAATGAGCTCTGTTCTGACTGGCTGTCCTGTATGGGGCCTCATTCAAAAAGCACTCAGAGCTGAAACTCTGCCTAAAACTTCAGTATGTGTGGACGGAGCTAAACTGCTATAGACTCAATAGGTTGATTGATGTAAATGAGTTGGGTCTAATGACATCACAGTAACAATGAATTTAAAATGGGCTGTTTTCGCAGCATGGCTTTCATATCTGGACTGTATAGACTGGGGAGTAAACAGTACATTTTAAAATTTTGACAATGTTTACATATTAATTCAAACTCCTTTGCGAGGGATATTTGGTTTTCAATGAAATGATGAAATGAAGCACAAATTCTGGACGCCCAGACCCTAAACAAGTAATCCTACAAACACATCAACAACCACAGTTTGAAAATTGCTTACATTGGAAAAGATTTCACAGGTGTAGCAACAGTGTGTACAACTGAAGTTAAACACAAGCAGTCTCACCTGCGCTGGCTATTCATGCTGGCTACCTTAGTCCATGTGTCTGTTTCTGGGTTGTAGACTTCAACTGTGCTGAGCCGAGATGTGCCGTCGTAACCTCCAATGGCATAAAGCAGTCCATTTACCACAGCCACGCCCACTCGACTCCGCGCCGTGCTCATGGGCTGACAGCGTTCCCAGCAGTTACCAATAGGGTCAAACACTTCCACAACATTTAAAGAGTCGCCTGGACATGACATATGTGAGTCAGAGAAAGCTTTTCATGACTCAAGTTTGAAAACACATTATCGAAACTGGAAAGGATTAAATGTTCTAAGGAGATTTTCTATGAATCATAAGATATATGCCTAGTAAAAGCTCTGCAGCCTCTGGTTATGAAATATACTCAACACAGACACATTAAATGGGAATTCCACAGATTTTTTACAATTTCTGTACATTCAATCATTAAGATGTAAACAATGTCATTCAGAGCGATTTGGTGTGAAATGGTTCACTGTAGAAAACTTACTGACTCTGATTTCTTTACAGTAGTGGTAATAGGAACCAGAGGTCACAATGTCTTGAACACAAATGTAGCCATTTTATTTATTATCCAAAACAATCAGAACCTACAGACATCTTCTGATTTCTTTATGGAAAGTTAATGATGCTAAAAGGTGGTAAATCTGAAACAAATGTTTTCATTGAGTACTTTTTTGATTTGACATGTACCTCCCTGCGATGAACTGGCGATCTGTCCAGGGTGTTTCCTGCCTTCCTTCCAATGACCTCTGGGATAGGCTCCAGTTACCCAGAAGGATAATCAGCTTAGAAAATGTATGTGTGTGTGTGTGTGTGTGTGTGTGTACCTCTCCATTATGAATGGCTTTTAAAAAAAATACATTGTAGGCCAAAACCTTCTCAAAACTATCAGGCATCAAGCGGCGTATGTAATACTTCAGGTAATAACTTTCTCTGAGAGACAATGCTTCAGAAGCCTGGTTCCTATCACCACCATTGCAAATAATTCTGACTCTGTAATTTGCTCTAGAATGGTGCGTTTCACATCAAACCACTCTGAATGAATTTTATTTAAATCTTATAGACTTAATTATGCAGAAATGTTTAGTAATTCAGTAAAACACCCCTTAAAATAACCATGCATGTACAAAGCTTTTGCTACAATGCAATAAGGTGATTCAACATTTAAACTCTTTTGTAGGCTTAAGCTTAGGCCTGGGAAACCAGATGGATATGATGCTTCATCAGTACAAAGAAATGCAGAGATTATGTAGCAGGAGAAGCATAGAGGAAGTGGAAGAACCTGCACTGTTGAGGCCTCCGACAGCATAGATTAAACCCGCGATGGACGTGCAGCATCTTTGCCGTGTCTTGAAGGCAGGCAGGTGTGGCCGCCGCTCTGGCATTAGATGGTAATCCTTTGCCTCGTCTACTAGATCCCTGTTTGAAGAGAAACATAAGACAAATTTTATCTACATGCAACATGTTCCACATACTGAAGAAAAGGCTACTCCAGTGTTCCCAATTCTGGACAAAAACTGTATGTTACTCATATTCATAAGTGACTCAACACCAAAAAACACAAGGTGAGAGAAAGTTCTAGTGGTCTCTTCATTGTAAGTACACAGAGACAGACCTGCATTTGTGGCAGCAGCGCACGAGCTCGTCCTGCTGGACTCGGTCAGCCAGGAACTGTGGTCGGCACAGGGGCAGTCTAGTCTTTGATAGCAGCTCTGGCAGGCAGGTCTCTCGCTCCTCCCTCTGATGTCGCACCCACGCGAGGACGGCCTCAAAAACCTGCGGATAACAAATATGCACAGCCATGTAAGACAGAGGGTTCACTTGGTCACGTGAAAGGATGGTGGGAATCTCTAGGCACCTAATAATTTGAATCTATTTCAATTAAGGATGTCAAGATGCAATTATAAAACGATTCTCAACGCATTTCTATTTTTGATTTCTATAGACTACATTATGATTACATTAACAAGTCCTGTTGGCTTAGATTTACTTTCCATTTTATTTTTAGCAAAAGTTTATTTTTAACATTAACCGATTTAATTAAAATCTTTCATTTAAATTACACGTTACATACTATAAAATCTGACAAACTAAACATTTTTTCAACTTTTTTCAACTCTCGTTCTTCAATTAAAGCCCACAAAAGTAACTTGCATGCTAATAGCGCCCCTCTGCTGGAGACTGTGACATTAGTACTTCACGTTTTAATAAGAATTCAGCTATCATGAGATATTATATAAAGCATAACTCTGAATGTTACTGGAGGTTAGGTATTTTTAGATATTGCTTTCAACAACCTGAGCATTTTGGGAGCAACAATCAAACCGTAATTTTTGAAAAGTCGAGCATTCTGGAAATTCATTTTATTAAAACTTTATTTCTGATGTTATTCAGCTTTCTCAGTCATTGTAGAATCTTCTACAGCTCTATTTGTCGTTCTAGGTACATCTAAAACATCAAGTTTACAGCTTCCTTCTAATTATCTGCAACATGTGAAAATATAGCAGCATAGATCCATACAAAAATAAAAAAGGGAACTCACAATACAGTTTCGAAAGAACTGGCTGCTTTTATCTTTTAGAATAGATTTTAAAGTTCTGTTACTAGTTTTTAAAGCTCTAAACGACTATAAAGCACCTGCGTACTTCACAGAATGTCTGTCTGTTCCAACACATGATCTTAGATCTACAGGTAGTGACCTTCTGCAAATACCTTCTGTAAAATACAGAAACATGGACAGGCCTCTTTCTGTTATTATGCTTCTAAACTCCACCTTTTATTAGACAGTGGAGCTGGGAAATATGGCAAAAATGTAAAATCATGATACTTTAAGACATTTTCATGATACACGATATGTTGCAATATACATTTTTTTGACATCTGCTAAGTTATAACAGACAAAGTAGTGCTACATTTAAAAATACTGTCAAAAATTCTGAATACAGTAATTTATATATTAACATTTCATATATTGTACTACAGGTAATCAACAAAACAGGACTACTTGTGCTCTCTTTGTGACCAAACATGCAATGAAGTGTTTTGCCATTACTTTTGTGGAAGATATCCACAATATGCTCAAAAAAATCATATTGGCACACATTGTAATTGATTACGATAACGATAAACATTGTCATACTGCCCAGGCCTATTAGACAGTCAAGCTCGGTACACACTTTTATGAACCATTTATAAACCCTATAATTCAGTTTTTAATTCAATTTTGATCTCTCTTTGATGTGAATTTGATGTGTGTCACTGCATTTAAAATTAATACTTTTAATGTTCATTTATTTATTTTTCCTCATATTTGATACCGAACAGAAATTATAACAGAAGAACTCAACTTTAATTTCCTCTATTACTGTTAAACTATCATCTGTCTGAAAAGCACTTTGAGCTGCCACCAGTATGACAAGTGCTCTGCAAATAAATTTGTTATTAAATAAATAAAGCTATTAAGTTGCCTAGGACTATGATATTTCAAACATTTTTCTGACAAAAACCTGGTTTAATTTTATTAAAAACACTGATTCCAAATTTTTGTCTGATACTACATAGTGCTCAAGACTGACCACATCATAAAGGACCATTTGAGCAAGAGAAAGATGTTTTCAAACAGGCAGCAGGGCAGACAATACTAATACTGCTGTTTAAGCAATAAGGTGTATTCTATTACAAACACACAGGCAACAAACATCTATTTACTAGCACTATTTACTGTGTATGTGTGTTCAACATAGATATATTTAACATTGTTTAAATGTCCAAAATGCTGACAGACCTGTTCCTCAGCCTTGACATTGAGCTCATCACAGCCCACCAGCTCCAGCACCTCCTCCGGCCGTAAGCCCAGAAACTCCTCCGATACAGACACCTCCACAAAGTGCTGGTGCACAAAGCTGTTGGCTGCATCATACAGGCCTGTGCACATCATGGTCTCTGCAAATTGGCGCACACCCAGGCAGTTCTTTGGATGCAACCTGGAATCGCAGCAGAAGAAACAGATACATTTGTAAGAGAATGTGACTGAGACGATGCATGTGCTGCCAGTGCTGTGTTTGAAAGTAGCTTTGGCTGTGTAGGTGGAAGAGCGAGTACCTCTCTTGAAGGAAAGTGCAGCAGGCGTCCTTGACATTCTGCAGCTGCAGAAAACTGGCTCCGATCAGGAGTGCCTGAACGTTCTGCTGGTCTATGGCTATGTGTCCATTATATGCAAAATTTATGAGAGCTTCAAGTGCACTTTAAGGGGACATAAAGCAAACAGCAGAACTGACAGGTCAGCATAAGCATATCAATACAGTGCATTTTTAAGCAGGTCTTGACCAGAACTTGACTGTTAAAGTGACTGGTCAAAAATGAGTAAGGCTATCATCTTGAAGCCTTATTTTTTGTCTGTACTTTTATCCATTTTAATTAATAACACTGTCATACAGTGTCAGCAGTGGTGAGTATCTACCAACAGTGGACCAAGGAGGAGGACAAATCAGCAACGACAAGGTGCTCAAGGCTGATCTTAATTTCGATACCAATTCCTGAACAATAATTTTTTCAATACTGACCAAAAGAGGGTGTGGCTTAACCCAGAAATGAGTGTGAGGTGCAACTGTAACACATTACAGACAAGCCAGCATTGACATTAATAACATACAAACGGAATGCAATTTAGAAAGCCAATCAACAGCCTAGCAAACAAGCATGCCTATTGGCTCAAGGATGCTAAGACCAACAACTAAGGTACTGAAATTCGGTACTGAATGAGACGGAATATTTTGATACTCCGTTATATTAAAGTAATTTGGTCGGTACCATAAAGCAGCTTTAGGCAACATACAAAATAAAGAATATACTGTTAGAATGTATTGTAAGCTTTAAATGTCAGTGTTCAAGCTAAACCAAGAGTGTGACAGTAAAAGTAAACCACCGTTAGCTTGGCGCCAGGTGGACAAAAAAGGCTACTTAAAAGTTTGTACATTTAACATTAAAATAAACCCACATGTTCATGACTATATGACAAAAAGTAAAGAAGTTTGTGAAAAAAACTGAGTATTCCAGGTATCATTTCATGTTAGTTTGTTACCAGAGCACTTTCGAAGTTTTTGTGCATCCGTGTTTACTCATGACAATTTTAAATATTTTCTCATAACTTTCTTACAGCGTTCAAATACTGCTTGTTTGAAAATGTGGGAGCTTGAACAGAAGCAACAGTTAAATTGCTCATTCCTAGTAATTCCTAACTTTGCTACTTGCACTGCCACTAAGATATTAGGCTATTCTCTCTGCGTGTGCACAAGGTATTAGCACTAGTATTGCTAACAATAATTTCTGAACAGTAGCCAAGCCTTGTGGTTAAGAGACACAAATAAAACAAGTCCTAGACTGAAAACAGATTTGCAACAGTGAATCCTCAGGGCTTAAAAATGGTTTAGATAATCGAGCCTTATTAGCTTTAAGATGGTTACCTGGGATCCATGCCTTGCATGACGATTTCATCTTGTTTGCACTCTACCATGTCGTTGGTGAACATGGCGTGAAAGTAAGGAATGGAAGCAGCCAGAACTATCCGGTGGGCACTAAACTTGTGCTCTCCCACCTACAACACACACACACACACACACACAAACACACACACACACAGCAGAATAAGCATTTCTCAAACCAAGAAATACCACTGCTAGTAAAGATATGAAGGATTTACATTAACAATAACTAAAAAACACTAAACAGAAATCAGTTGTAAACCAAGCTCAATGACCCTGGTTCTGTGTAGAGCAAAATAATTAAATGAAATAAACCTATTTTTAGAAATCAAAAGTGTGCTGTCAGCAGGCCTGTTCTAATATATCTGCATTTCCAAAACACAATTCGAAATCCAGCACAGCTATTTATAGCTTACAGAATCACTCGTAGAAAGAGCGCTCTGGGATAAACACATTTTAAAGCAGAGGTGCCCAAAATGTTTGTGCAGGTGGTCCAAGGGCCAAAAAGGCAGAACAGTATACAACTGAAGAAATTTGATAACAATTTATATTAGATTTTGTTCTTAACATATTCAAATACAAGTTGTATATTGTTGCTGTCCAAAAAAAGTATCCAAAAAAGTATCCATTTATTTAGATTTTTATTTTTCTACATCATTTGAACACAGCAATTTCCCTTTACATTTCATGAACAGTTTCATGATGATTGGGCCAATAGAAATGCTCCAAAACAGCTTAAAATAAAATCTCTTTACATTAAGTTACATGCAAAGTGAAGAACATTTTGTCCTCTCCTGCAAAGTTACCATTTTGTTGACACTTGTTTTTCTTTGGACAGTGATGATACAGTATAAGAATATGTTTTCTCTTTGGGTGAGGAGGGTGGGGTTAGTGTAACCTTCTGGTGGGTTCAATGTCCTCACGAGCCACACATTGAGCAGCCTTGCTTTATAACATTTGCAGCTGACTGAAGAACTTAATTCCATGTTTTGTTTTTTTTTCAAAACATCTGCACAATGTAATCGTTAAGATGTAAACAAAGTCATTCAGAGTAGTTTGGTGTGAAATGCTCCGCACTAGAGAAACTTACTGAGTCAGAATTGTTCACAGTGGTCGTGATAGCAAACAAACGTCAGAAGTGTTTAATGCCTCTAAAAGCTCCCTCACAGAAAGTTATTATACAGAATGGTTTCCTGAATGCATTACTTGAGGTACTTGCAGGGCATTGTACACCAAAATAGTCCTTAAATAATTATTTATTTAACACTGTTTTACCATTATAAGCATTACATAAAACCTCAGAATACATGTGTAGGTTCACTAGATGTTTTGGATGGTAAATAAAATTTGGCTATATTTGTTTTGTATACTTTGTGACCCCCTGGTTCCTATCACCACTGTAAAGAAATCAGAGCCAGTATGTTTCTGTACAAAGCACTTTGAATGACTTTGTTTACATCTCAGCTATTCAATTATACATTATTTGAAAATTGGTGGAATTCCCCTTTAAACACCAAGTTCTAATCCCTCATAGCATCCATTTAATACATTTTACTCCTATGTGATATCAATTAACCCTCATTTAAACCTCTCCTGGATGGAGCCTATCTAGGACAGGTTTAGTGCATTGACTGAGTGGAATATGACATTGTGTCATACAGCCTGTTAGCTGAAGGAATAGCCCTTTCAATTCAAACTATATGTCAGTTCAAACAATAACGGCCATTCAAACAGCATGTCTACAATTCCTGGTATGTGCCTTGAAAGTCTGCTGATGGTCAGAGATGAAATATGACCAATAAATGTGAGTCAAAGAACGAAAGCCTTTTTCCTTCATAAAACAGAATCATAAACAGAATGCTGCAGAGAGCTGTCAGACAGGAGGAAGCACACAGGCCCTGACAAAAACACCTTTTTGACCAGTAATGCCATTGATATCAGTGATTTGCATCTGCCTATCACCTGTTGCACAGGTGTGTGGGGGAAGCTTAGTTTTAGTCACCGGAGCAGCGGGGACAAGCACGTAGTGTGCCGGTCAAGTGAGACATGGAATGAATCACCCACCCGCTCAGGCCACAAAAGAGGCTTTTGATGGAACACTACAGACACAGGTGTTGGAGACAAGAACGGAGAGAAGAGGGCAGCTTTAAGGGCGTAATCTGACATTAGTCAGAATGCTGCTTAGCATGGGAACAAACAGCGATAGTTCTGTCGAGGCATGGGGATATGAGCGAATCTGAACAAACTGGGCAATTAAAAGCATGGATGCGCGTGCGTCTGCTTTTACATAGCCAAATAATCAGTGGTTGGCATGAACAAATGACTGACTATTCAGTGTGCGCCAGCGAGCACAAAAAATAAACAAGTATCTCAAAGCCGAGGTTCGCCCATTTTCTGTCATTTTAAATATCAGTCAGTAGATGGTGGCGAAGATATTTTTGGAGCTGTATTTTTGCTTCATAAGACAAACAAGTCAGTACATTGGGGCAATCCTAGACTTTACCACAATCACACACACTTACAGTAAAAACATGCAGAAGAAAAGGAAGTATGAGGCTGCATGGCACCATCGAGTGAGGTAGCTGGAAATGAACTACATATAATTTACAGAAACGACATACTGAAGTAATTCGGTCGGTATCACACAAGTATGACACCCAGCCCTATTTGTGATATTAAGCATTGAAAAACAAATTCTGAAAGTGTTCTTGTAATTTCTCAGGTTGAGATTATGCTTAAACACAGACTAAAAGGTTTTTCAATGGTGAATCATTGTTGATATTACCATTTACCCTCTGGCTAGAAGTCAAATGGCTCCCTACTCCCTTTAAAGTGCACTAGGTTATGAAATGATGAATTTCACACATAAATAAGTGCACTTAAAGTCTTTTAGAGAGCCAACTGGGATTCACCCCATGACTTCACCCATGTTGTGGAAAGCAGTTCATGAAACAGTATCACTGTGTTGCTCCTCTAATATCTGGACAGAACATTACTGTTGTTCAAAAAATGAGGAATAAGACTGATATTTGACTGAAAACTTGATTTTACAATGGGTTTAATCACAATAACACTGGAAAAGGTGGAGAGTGACATTTCTGGTCAACACTCAGCACGACCTGACAGCACAGGAGAGAAACCGGTGAAGAGCTCTAGTCCGTCAGAAACATCTTGCCAGAACTAAAGTAAGGCGATAAAGTCCACATCTGATCTTGAATGTTATATTAAACACACAAAGCCACCCAAATGCTATCAAATAGGTTAACGTTACTAGAGGACAGTGTTACTAGCTGTGGATGCTAACACAGGTCGGTTTAGTGCACAGCAGGGTGAGTAACGTTCAACTGACCCTAAACATGCTGAATGTCGCACAAGTGAGCGTTTGTCATCGTCGTTTTTAGCGCTGTACATTTCGAAGGTGTGGACGTACACCGCTGACAGGGATTTTAGCCCACCAGCTGTCCCTTCACTCCGGTCTTTCCCATGCTGACTGACCACCGCAGCTCTGCTAGCTTAGCCTAGCTTAGCCTAGCCGGTAGGTCGGCGAGCGGCTATTAAAGCGTTACCAGACAAATCACCGGTACCTTCAGCGTGACATCGCAGAGTTTCCCCTGTCGCCGGATCTCCTCCATGACTGAATATCCACGGGCTGGTAAATCGTGGACGGAAAAATGCATTAAATCCTCCAGCTCCTCGAATATCATGTCACCCATCGTCATTGAAGGGGAAGGGAAAGTTGACTACGACAACGCGAAGAGGAAGACTGAGCTACGCGGGACGCCGTAGAGAGAGTAACAACAACAAAAACCCACCCGGCGAAACTAGAGAGGCTTTTTCCAAATTAAAACAAATTTCGGAATCAGTTTCATTTTATCGCGTCGACGCAAAAGACTCACAGTATCAGTCTTAAACTCTTATAAGTGGAAGCCTTAGGTCTCTGAACTCCTTTGTTACGACACAGCCCCTTTCCGCAGTGCAACAGTGACTCTGGATTAACATTGCAGGGATTAGACTATATTCCTCAGCAGAGGGATTATTAGGAGCTTTTAGAGAAGGTTAAAGGCTTTTCCCCACATCAGCACATCTGAATGTGAAACTGTAACATACACAATGGCCTATATGGAAACATAACAGAGGGAGAGAGAACAGACAAATACAGAAAAACTAAACCCTACCTGTAACGCTTTTTCTGCGAACAAAAGACGTTTCAGAGGCAGGCAAAAGTGATTTTGATCGAACAAGCACATGAACTCCCAAGGTCATTAAGAGGTCGGTTTTGATATCAAATAGATTTTAACTACATTATTCGCATCTGACATTATTTAGGAAGGGTTTAAAGGATGTTGGTCGAGGATTGTCAAGGATTAAAAGGATTGTTTTCAGTATCGGCATATCTGATAATAAACCAATAATCTAGATAGGCCAATGTGGAAGAGTACAAAAAGAGCGAGAAATACTCCTTCAGTCTTTATTTAACTGTTGTTCACTGCAATGATGCTTTTTCTATCATAACAGAAAATAACTAATCCCATTACACAGACCCTGTTTGACCATTTGGACACTTTTTCAAGGTTATACAGTCATATGCAAAACTTTGGGTGCCCCAGTCAAATTAAGCCAAGCTTTGTTGATTTTCTAAGTAAAAATAAATCACATCCTCTACAGAGAACCAACTTCAATATGTCATCTTCCTGCAAATTTTAGTGCACAGTTTAATATAGTACCAACTTTTGTACAGGTTCTACATGTTTTTCCCCAAAATGTTAAATTCAGCAAATAAACAATAACTGCATTAAAACTGCACAGAAGTGTGTTCTCTGTAGAGGATGTGTAACTTACTTTCACTTAGAAAATCAACAATTTGGACAGAGTTGCATAAAGTACTGGAAAATATTTTTAGTTTAGAATTTCCATGTGAATTTGATGCACTGTTGCTAGGGGTGCTAAATTTTGATATAACAAGATTGGACAAATATTAATGGGACATTCTATTAATTGCAAGTAAAAAAGCTGTAACGAGGAAGTGGCTGTCTCCTGACCCTGAATTGTGTGTTGTCATTGCATGCTTTTGAATGTCTGTCCTTGAAAAAATACAATAAAAAAAAGAAAATCAACAGAACACATCATTTGACCAGGGCACCCATTTTTTGCATACAAATGTAACTGAAAGGATTATATGTTACTTTGGTTGAATATTTGTAATGGTTGTAGGCCTGCTTGCAAAAAGGCACCAGATATCCATTTCCCTAACTGATATTCAACTTGCAGAAGGATCTATTATTGTCCTAATGTCCTATCTAACAGGCTAGGAGTTGACCTTACCATCTTTGTTAAACCAAGTGGCCGGCTTTTAAACTGTGTAAAGTACGAAACCAACTAGAAATAATATTTTGTAATGCTTCCTCCCATGGCAGCCCGAGAACATAAGCATTATGTAGCTTTTCTTCAGAGAAAATGAAAGCACTGGTAGATTCTCAGTGTGGGTGCACTAACCTAGACTGCTGTCTGTATGTATGACTTCTTAGACATAGTACACTGAGAACTGCACTATCATCAGAGAATGTAAAGCAACTATTCAGTGACGAATCAAATTTACATAGTTTCCCCCTGACCCCAACTGTAGTCAGTCAGCCAAAACATGCTTGTGCTCGATGTTAGCTTGTTTAGTTTTTGTACTGGAGCAGTAAGGTAACAAGTGACAGAAATGAAATTGAAGCTCGCCAACAAACATTGTGCAAACTGCATGCCTAAATAACCATACACTGGCCTCAATTTAAATTCAGGCTTCAAAACATCTGATGCTACTGTTTTAGCTGTTTTACTGTTTACAGTGTAAAACACCACATGAGGAAGGAGTAAATGGTTTGAGTTAGCTGACACAGTCATTAGTATGCAGTGTGAATAGAGAGCGTTAGTAACACATCCTTGAGAGCCCCTGTATTACTACATTGAATATCAGATAGCTGCAACTCTCTAAATTGCCCAGATACTTTCTCAGTATCTGATTTTAAAGAGTACATCCCCCTGCCCTTCCTGTATTTTTAAAAATAGCACATTAGGGGTGGATCACAAGTATATATGTGTGTGAAGGCAGTGATAAATGGAGGTAGAGAGAGAGAGAGAGAGAGAGAGAGGAAGAGAGTGAGGAGTGAGGGGCCATCAGTATTAGCCATTATAATTATTAGCCCTATACTAAACATGGACAACAGTCAACACTGGTCAAAGAATGCAGAAAATGGCAAACGACTAGCAGGCTCGTGGCAAGACTTTTAGAGTGGGTATGTTTTTATAGTCCTCACTATTTGGTTATGGATTGGGGTGTGGCTACAGATTTAGCACCATGGACTTTTTAGGGTCTTAGAGAGTACAAACCATGATGTTTATCTGTGTATACATATGTATGAAAATATGATGCCCATTCGTATATATTGTTTTGTTGTCCTGATAGTATTTATTTTCATGTGTATTCATAGTTCTGCATATTTATTGTCTAGTGTATTTATTGTATTTTCACACTGTCATGTATCTGCGCTCGGTGTAGTCCTGTGAAATGCTTTCCTCTTTGAAGTTTCATACTGTTTGTGCTTTTTCAAAGGCAGGTTGAGATCTGTCAGCTTGTACCCTTAGCTTGTAATGCCTCTCACTTTAAGCTTTTGAAACCTCAGGCCTTTGTGTGGGCCCACAGTTCAATTTCTCACTCTCATACCTACATAAGATAATAAGCCTGTATGATGTTTTCTTCTGTTGGTTATAGTTTTTAGCTTCTTTTATGTAAAATTAGTCAGATAAACTTTCACTTTTTTGAGGTTTAACCATCTCAACACAAGTCCACATATAGGCTGTAAGTGACCCTCTTAATTCATCTATTTGCACCTCAGACTACATATTTATAGTCTTAATACTTGACTTGCTGGCCTTAAAGGGCCCATGTCCTAATATTTTCTTGTATTTTATTCCTCTAAGTTCTACCAGTGATTGATGTGGTTTTATGTACCCAAAACAATAATCATTCATTTTACATGACCATTTTCCAAGCTCTCTTAATCTTTAGAATTACGCAGGTTGTTTTTGTTAATGTGCCTTTAAGAATGACCTATCATTGCTGTTGTAAGAAAAGCTTTTATCTTCATTTTTGTCATTTTTCTTTTTTTTTCCCGCATAATCAAAATGCCATGATGAACGGCCCAACAGAAATGGTCCAAAACTGCTTGGAATAAAATCTTGTCAATCGTGTGTTTTTCCTTTTTCTGTAAAATTACTATTTTGGAGATAAAAGATTTTGTTCCAGCAGCAACAATATATAAAAAAAACTGTTCTGATTGGCTTCCCAATCTGTTCTGATTCACAAAATCAGTTCAGGCTGAAACATCATTCTTTATCATTTCAGTGTTAAAGGGAGGAGCTAAAGGGCTGAATATGTGGATATTTTAAAATGAGTATTACATTCATGACATCACAAAGGCAATCAATTCAAAGCAGACTGTGTTTTCGCTTTAGTTTCCATACATGGTCTGTATAGACTGAAGAGTGAATGGTATTTTATGGTATTTGAAACTTTTACGGCATTCCCAGCTGGCCACCAACATCAATAGAAGTTAATATCTGGTTGAATGTTGGTCATGACGTCGGCTGACCAAAATTCAATATCAAAACAGCGTCTAATTCCCACGTCATATTGACATAGAATATTGACATGTAGTCATCAGGCATGGTGACCAGAACCCAACGTCTAATTAACGTCATAATCTTAACATCAATTCGACGTGACATTCTAACATTATTAGACATGGATATTTTGTTGGTTTAAAATCGTGGTGTCAGGTAACCAAATTTCAACGTCTTCCAAACACCACATGCCAATGTCATATTGACATAGAATATTGACATGTAGTCATGGTATATTTCTGTTTCTAATGACAGAACTTGGTTGGTTCTATACTACATCAAAGTTTATTTTAAAAAAATAAGCTTTTACCAAACAGGCATCTTTGACTCAAGCATAACACTTATCTAACATGTTGTTCCTTGCGCACTTAATGTATTGCTGCAGTTTTTTCCTGTGACGAATAAAATGAGCTAAGATAAACATTGATGTGTCAGGTTTACATAGACGGCTTGAGTCCAGTTTGAGTCGCTTATCTAGCCATGATCCATTTTCCAGCAGTATTCAGAGAGCAAACAAATAAGTTGCTCAATTAATTTAACACAGATATTACAAATGTATAAATATTGTGTGTTGGTATTAAGGTGGTCAGTTGCTTTGATTTTGGAACGTTAAAAGTGGTTATAATTTGTTATTTTCAATGCAGTATATACAGATTTTTGGGCCAAAATAAAAAAAATCTATATTAACCTATAGGTTCTCCAATCACATTTTTAAGTTTATTGTATTTTTGGAAATAATTATGTGTAACCAGGGAAGCATGGAGGCATGGTGCAAGTGCAAGTTTCTTTAATTTGAATCCAGGTTTGAGGTGGCAAGCATAGCAAAGATCCAAACAAAATAACAAGAAACAAACTTATCCAGAAAATACATGAAACAATAAAACATAATGCACAGCAAGGACATTAAGAAATACACTAAACAGAATAAGATGCAGCTGGGAGTAATAATGAGAGGGCAGGTCTACAGACTAGAGACAGGTGAGACAGATAACCAAGAGGCAGGACAGGGGAGGAGACAGAAACCAAAACAACAACAACAAGAGCACATAGCTAGACACACAAGGGAAGGTAATCCTAAGACTGACACAAACAGAAACAGAGCAAGGATGTTACATTCTGAATCCTACTGAAATATTCTACTTGAATTGTGGTGAAAAAATCTGAGATTGATGTCTTAAATAGTTTCCTAAAGAATCATACACTATATGTCCAAAAGACTGTGGACACCCCTTCTTATTAGTGAATTCAGCTGCAGTAAGTTGCACTCACTGCTGACACAGGAGTTCAAATGCACACACAGCTTGTATATTCTCCACAGAAAAGTGTTGACAATAGAACAGGATGCCAAGGTCACCATGCCTATTGCCAAACGTAGGCTAGAGGGGTATGAAGCCCCCCAGCATTGAGCTGTGGAGCAGTGGAACAGCATTCTCCAGTTATGGAGTTATGGAGGACCAACCAGTACCTTTGGGATGAGTAGCGTTTGTAATCCAGAACTAGTCATCCAACATAAATACCTCCTGCTGCTGAATGCAATCAAATCCTCAAAGCAATGTTCCTGTGTTTAGTGTAAATTCTTCCCTGAAGAGTAGATACAACTGCTGCAGCAATACTCTTGATTTTGGAAGAAACATTGGTTCACATGATTCTGGCCATGTAATGTAGCCATATTGAATTGCGCGGTCAGCGATTTGCCCCTGAATGGTCACTGAAGGACCTTTACCCACACTTTTCATCTGACAGGCCTGTATAGCGCCTAATAGTGAATACGCCTGTTTTATCACACAGATGTTTGCAGGCCTGGAAAGATCATCTCACAAGAAGCTGAAGTACAGGAACAAACCTGACAAATCTGACCATGATGTGTCAGGACATTGCCTGCTTCACCGCTTTAATTAAAGAAATTCACCCCTCAGAAGTTTACTGATGTCTGCAGGTCTTGGAACGTGTTATATTTAATTATGCTCCAAGTAAGAGATTTGTCATTGGTTGTTTGTGCTCTCCAAATAAAGGCTAATTTCATCTTCTCTGGTTACCTCCTCACCTCTGGGGCTATAAAACGGACTGGATCTGCCCCCGCATCACTTTACCTGGAACTACAGCTTCAATCGCCTGACGCTGTGAAGTCTGACAAGCAAGTGAGTATTTCACCAATGTGATGAATTACATGTATCTTCTGTCTAACATAAAATTATGGAGCAAAGTCTCTGTGAGGTATATCACAAAAGATAAGCCCTACATCTCCTCCTATTGGATGGTCTTCGCTTTTGGCTTATTACCCTGCTTTGCAAAATATCCACCTGGTGTTTTAACAACTGAGACAGAAAATTACGTTGTTCTTTTCATACAAAACAAGACAAGCTGACAAAGATGTTGTTTTTCAATGAAACTCCAGTGCCTTTGTTTTTTATTTCAGAGCCATGAGCAGGAACTACATGTCATAGTATGATGAGCTCCACAAGGGTCACTACCTGTGGTCCAACAACAAGGAGTACAAAGCAGTCTTTCAGGTAAATGTTCTTGCTGGCCTCATAACAAATGGGTTTAAAACTTGCCCATCTACCTTCTAACTACTTATATATTGGCTGCTTATCACCGCAAACATTATTTTTCTAAACCTCAAAGCACACCAACCCAGTGTTCCTCAACAAATCCAGATGTTCCATCCCTGTGTGTGATTGTTGGGAAATGTTCTCTATTCCCACTGTTTGAGAATGTTCCTTCATCGGTTTGCACTGTTCTCGAACCTTCTCCATTCATACTGGTTCATTTGGTTTGTCAGTTCTTATTCTTGAATGTTGTAAAGCGAGCTGCCAGCATTAGAATGTGTGTGGAGCATTAGAAGGTGTGTGTTTGAGAATGTTGTGTGAATTCTGGGCTTAATTCTCCTGTCTGCCGGTGTTGCAGGAAGACGGTAACTTCGTCATCTACAGCTGGAAGCCGGTGTGATCATCAGACACAGGTGGAGTGAGGGATGCCTACCGCCTGTGCGTGCAGGACGACTGCAACCTGGTCATGTACAGGAGGGACGACAAGGCTGTGTGGCACACCAACACCCACAGGGCCGACGCCTTCAAGGTGTGCCGCCTGTACTTGCACAACGACGGCACCCTGGTCATCGAGAAGGATGAAGAGGAGGTGTGGAACTCAGCCCTGTCCAGAGGGCAGAAGTGAAAGGACTGATGCTCATTTGGGCAGCTAGTGTGGCTGACTGATCCACATACCCTCTGGCCCTGCTGTGCTGTTGATATTTCCCAATAAAGCTCAAGTAGATTAGGCTGCTTTTGTCCATGTGATGTTTCGTGGTATGTTGTTGCCAAATGAGAATGCAAAGTGATGTATAAGTGCATTGATTACAATCATAAAAACAGCATGGTGGTTTTAAGTCCATTGATTATAATTATAAAAAATAACATAGTATATTAACATGAATGAGAATAACTATGATATATTAGTACATATCATCATCATGTTATTCACTTTTAGATTACTGTGTAATTTGAAAGTTTGCACATACATAAAGGTCATGCTAATCTGTCAAACACTAAGAGGTCATTATTTATTCTGAATCTTGCATATTTCCTTGAAATCACACGCCAGCATGGAGATTCCACATGATACGCTCTGACTAGCGCGTTATAATTATGAAATTATTAACAATAATCATGCTTGAATAAAATCACATATTGATTCTGTGACATATGACACCCATTGTATTACTTTATAAACTCTGAATGCCTTGGTGTTAATCACTTTTATCTCTTCTGCAGAACCTCATGACGCACTAACCACAGCTGGAAGAGATCAAACTTGGTCCTTAAGGCAAACAGTGAAGTATTCAGTATTTCAGTCAGGACTGTGAGCTACACTCTGGTTCAGGTATTATGTAAACCTATTCAATATGTCCTCTCTTTGAAGAATTTTAAATAAAATGAGCAAAATTTGCAACATAACACCATCATCCCAAGTATGTTCGCTATGTTCAGGCCATTTGGCTTTGATGAAGCTTGCACAGATTGTATAAGAGTATAAGAGCATAAGAGTAAATGTGATATTACTAAATTGCGTGTCAGCTAAAGAGAATGTGATAAATGCGTATTTAAAATCAAACCACAGAGTGAGGTCAGTTCTTCATGTCTAACATATAGTGTATCTTACAAAGTGTACAGTCCTCCTCAGTCCTGAGACTACATACTTTAAAAACAAACAGTGTTTTGTTATGAAACATGTTCAATGCTGTATGTTCACTGCATACTAAATAACATAATACATTTTTATTTTATTTCTTTATTTTTTATAGCATTCAGGGTCCAGCATAATCAACGTTTGGACTGAGGCACATGACATTCGAAGAAGGCCTGATGATTTCTGGGAACTAAAAAATGCATGTTTAAAAAAATGCACAAATATGTGTCTGTAATTTTCAGTTAATATTTATTGAACATAATCAACATGTTTGTTGTATTGAACCTCTGCAAGTACTGTAGAAATACTGTTATTTCATTCTGAAATTTTAGCTGAAAACAAATACTTTAAAGTCTTAAAATGATCAATTCAAAAGTATCTGAAAAGAATTTATTTCTCCACAGTATGCAGTCATATGCAAGCTTGAACACCCCCAGTCGAATTCTAAAAGAAAATAACACATCTTTTACATAGAACACACTTAGATATGGCATTTGCTGCTAAGTTTAGAGCATCAAATGTCAATTAATTTGATGAGTTTAACATGTAGTAGTGTTCACTGCTATTAAAAGAGACAGATTTTGCACAAGTCATGCTTTATCTTCCAGCTGTTGCTGGGCACAGCTATGCTGCACATAAGCAGCGTTTCCCTTCTCTAACAGCTCGCTACCCAGCTCATGTCTTACTCACTCTTCTCACACCACTCACGCACACTTCCCCTTGCAATAAATGATATGACCGTATGCTTTTTTTAATGACATACTGAGACATATTCACTTCATTCCTGCCCTGCTGCCATGCCAACTAGCTAGCATTATAATTTTTAACTTTTTTATGATTGTACAACAGCAGGAGAAACACTTAAGAGAACATTTTATAAATTGCAGCACATAAAGAGTGCTTGGACGAGCATGAAGTGCTGTTGATGGTGGTCATGGTCAAAATCAAGCACAAAATAAAAGACACAAACATATTCTTCCATTTACAGGTGGGTATATGCCAAATCAGTTCTCTACATTAGTGTCTACTACAGACTGGCTGCAGTACTAACACTCTTTATCTCTTCATCATGAATGGGTAGGCTAAACTGCTGTATGGGCAGTCACACATCACTATGAAAAAGTTTTAGGCATTTGAGAAAATTATGTTTAAAAAGCTATTTGTTTGGACAGTAAGCACTGTCACTGGACCGAAAAACACAGTAGTACAGGCATAATACACAAATACATACAAATAATATGAATACAGTAAGTATTGATTTTACATAGCCTAGGTCAATATGTTTGTTTAATCATTTGTAACCCTCTCTCATAGCTGCTCAGATTTATTTGAAAAATCATCCAATGCTTAATCAATGCTTCATTATGCTCAATGAGGTGTGCTGGTAATGGAATTTAACAAATCCATGCAATGGCTGGGAGTGTCGCGGAGACACACACGCACAGGACCACTTGTCCTCTTCGGTCGAAGTAGGGGTGGGGGGGTGGGGGGGGGATGTGCTGGAGCCTATTCCAGAAGGCTGGAGCCTATTCCAGCAGTCATTGGGCAGAAGATAGGAAACACCCCGGACAAGTCGCCAGTCCATCACAGGACAGACTCACAGACATATACATATGCAATTTAGCAGCTTCAGTTCGCCTGACTGCATGTCTTTGCATGTCTATTTTAATGATACATGGTGTTTTTTTACATGTAAAAACATACTTACTGCTGGTTTGTACAATGTGCTTAGGTACCTAATACCTTTGCACAGTGCAGTATGCAAATGTGTTCATGGTTGTGACATCACAACTGGGATGAATTCCAAACGGGTTGGGTTTGCAACTTCACTTTCATATATTAAACGTGTAGACTGGAGAGTGAATGGTATGTTTTGAAACTAACAATGTTACAGAGTACATCAAACACCTTCATTCCAGAAAGGTCAGAAACCCCTTTCCATGGCCCATGAGCAGTTTAATTCTTAGTGAGGCTGATTTTAATGTCATAAAAAAGGCCACAGTAAAAGACTCACTGTTCAAGCAGCTGGAAAAATTGCCCTCAGTAAACAATAATTTGCAGTCAAGCCACTGTATTGGAAACAAACATGGAAAAACAAGAAAAGAAAAAAAAACATGCTTCACATTTTGAGATAAATAAGCCTATTATTTACTCAACTGTAGGTTGCCTCAGTTATCTTGAAAGGGAATGTAGAACTCTCTGATTGGGGTCACGTCATGCCCCTAATGAGAGAATTTAACATTTCCGTATTTGTAGAGTTAAAATAATTAATTAGAAGCAATTTTGTCAATAAACTCACAATTACAGCATAGCACAACTGTAACCTAAATACACAGTTTACTGTATTTTTCCATTGACAGATATTAACTGTACTGTTGTTACAGTAAGGCATTGTTTATATACAGTACTGTGACTTCTTTTCCAAATAATACTTTGATTTGGAGCTGTCAAACGTTTAAAATAACTAATTGTGATTAATCACGTTCTTTAGTGTAATCACAGTAGATCAATCACAATAGTTTTATCAGCTCAAATTCGATGCTAAAGAAAGATTTATTTCAAAAGCAGTGCATTTTGTCGTAGCTATAAGTGGACAAACAGCGGAAAAAATAACCTTCAGCAGAATGTGCTTATTACTTTCAATAACGTTACATCCACAATGTTATTGTCCAGCACTGCTGCATTTGAAAAATAATGGTAAAAATAGGAAACAAACTAGGAAATTGCATTAAAAGTGATTAAAAAATTATGGTGTTAATAAATGATCCTGTTTTTGGCAGGACTTTGACAGCACTGCTTTTATTACATAATACAGTACTCAACCTTACTGCTAACAAAGGTTTCAGGGAAATGTTAGATATGGTTGTATTTCAGCAAATTATAACTATTTTAAGCCAACAGTGTGATCACGCTGTTTGCAAACACACTTTATACACAACATTATAACAATTAAATCCACTTAGACTGGTCTTCAGGATCCCAGAGCTGGCAGTAACCCAATGTTTTAATGTGGCACTATGTTAACTGACACAAAATACACCATCTTGGTTAGAATAGCAAAACATATAAAACGCATTCAAACATATCTTTAGAGTTAGAATAGCATGCTAAAACAAACAAAAACACCTCAAATATGTCTTACACATGAAGCCTTACGTGTATTTCCCAGAATGCACAAATTTTGCAGGATTTCTGCTGTTTCCTGTTGTGCAGGGCAGTATGCAGTTTTGGACGCAGCACAAGTCAGTTTAATGATGTGTAGAAAGCTGATTTAGCCAGCAGAGGGCGCAGCAGATTGGTAACGATTTTGGGAGCTTTTTAATCATTGCTAAATACAAATTGAGCCATTTTGGTAACTTCGCTATCCTGATGTTGGCTCACACTCACTGTTTCTAGTCCTGTGACTGTCGTGAGACACACGCACGCACTCAGACTCACTTCTCCCCATCGCTGACCCTGAGCTGCAGGCTATTTTGAAAATGTCTTGGGACTGGACTGAGCTAGATAAGGACATGGTCCGCGCTTAAGCTCACACCACTCTGGTGGAGATTGAGAAATACACGTATGGAGACATTCCTCACCACACCCTGCCTTCAGACTTTTATATGAAAAACCACCACACAAAAAAGCCACAAGCAAAAATGAATGTAATATTTTTACCCTTTTGAAAGTTAAGACTGATTCCTGTTTGCAGTCCCACAGTAAAGAGACGCTGCCAATATCTCTGGCCTTAACTGCAGTTGGTTAGCAATTAGTTAGCTTAGAATCACTGATGGCTGCTGTTTGCAAAAGCGGAGCCTCTAACATGTTATCTTTAACATAGCACTCTGAATGACATTCCCAGATAAAGCGTTATCATTCACTCACTGGTCCCTTCAGATAATTTTTAACCGAAAACATCCTCATGTGAAAGTGTGAGTACAATCGGACAAAAACACTTACAGCCTACTAAATGTACTAAACACACTGCTGTAAACTAGAAAAATATTAATGAATTAAGGATCCTATTGGTTTAACAGGTGAACAGTGGCTGATTCTAAATGCATTTAATGGTTTCCTAATGGGAATCTAAAGGTGTTTTATAGGAAACTGGTGGTCTGTGTTGGAAACCGTTAAGCCAATTTTCATTAGAAAGCAAAAACATTAGGTTTTAATCCTAATGGTTTGTAATGGGCCTTTTTCAAGCAGGGTTCCCAGATAGTAGACAGTTTTGGGTTAATTCTGGCTTTCCTATGTGAGTGTTGGTTGACTACTGGGAAGATGTTAGGCATGTGGGCCAGAACAGGGCCAGATCCTGGACAGCTTCATACCGTTTCGCCTTGTTTCTACATTTGTGGGACAATTCTGGTGTGAATATTGTGAACTAACAATGTAGTTGGGCCATATCCTTTAGTTCTACTCACTTTACAGTGTGTGGACCAGATCTGGGCCGAGGACCCAGCCGCATACTGGGCCTGATCAAACCAGGGATGTGACCCACAGGTGAGCCAGACAAATTTTGCTAAATGGGTAGTAGTAGCTCGATCACTGGACCTGTGACCACATAAATACTAGAGTGTATAATAGGGAAGACCACACGTGCAGCTGCTGCTAAACCACTATAAAAATCCACAGTGTCTACAGTATTAGTCTTGTACAGAGACAAGCTGGCCATGCAGAACTTCAGCTCTCCAGCTCGGACTGAGGCTGCGCCAGTAGAGTGTGGTTTACGGTAAGGCCTTGAAAAAAAAGGAAATTTCAGAGCGCGCTGGCTCCACACACACGGTCTGAAGACCTACGCGTACAGGAGATGCTCGTAGGCTGTTAGGTGGGTTGTAGTGTTGGGCTTTATCTGCCCCTGAGCATGTTCACACACGTCCCAATTGGCGGGCTGTGAGACTCCGGGGTGAAGGGTCGAGTCTGTGGCTGCTTCTCTCTCTGCTCTGCTCGAAGACGGCAGGCAAGCTGTAGTTTCGCAAGAGGACAGATTGAGATTTTTTCTACTGCGAACTGGACTGTCGTCTATCCGGTTAAGCTGCACGAGCTGTTTGTGGGGGGAATTTGCATTATTTCCGGCGGCGTTTCTGTCATTTTTCACACATGCTCGACAGCACAGACCTTACCGTAGCATAATCTTAAAGTAGCTAGCTAGCAGTGGGCGCATCGTTTTTTTCGTAGCCGCACGGCTTTGAAGGGGGCCAGTAACTGAAGAAAAATCACCACGCTCGGATAAAATGACCATGTCGGTCCCAGAGAGGATATCGGAGTCCGGAGGAAAAGAGGAGGAGAGCGAGGACGAGAGCGAGATCCTGGAGGAGAGCCCGTGTGGCCGCTGGCAGAAGCGAAAGGAGCAGGTAGGTTTGGGCTCTGTTGGCTGGGATTTGCAGCAACGCCATGAGGGACAGACATACAGACAGACAAGAGGATTTTCAATCCCCGTTTGCAATGATGATGTGATTACATGTAGATGTACAAGACAGACTGTAATGGTGACCTGTGTGAGTGGCTGTTAGACTGGACTGCATTAGTCACCATTAAAAAGAGCAGCGTTGTGCTGCATGGCTGCATGTTGCAGCTGGTAAAATGACTGTATTTACTTACGACACATGTGAAATCACTCCGAGCAGAGCAACAAAACAGGGAAAAAAAGATGGCCTGATTGCTTGAAACCACGCATTTTACAGATATTTCACAAAACCAACAGTCTAACAAAATCCTAGTCTATTTATTAGCCTTAACTGTGATTGGCTGTGCTTGTTGTTTATGAGTGGTACAAACTGTTCGCCCCGCCCACAGCACGCGCACGAACGACACACGACCGAGATGTGTTTGAATTCCCGCAGTTTTAATGTTGGGTTTCTACTTCATGAATGAGCCACACATTCACTGCACTTTTCAGTTTTCGTTGGGTTTGTGAGTGAGATAACATGGGCGTGGGGGTTTGTGTCAGTGGGAGTTCACTTGGAGACATGTAGCCCTGTAGCCCAGCCTGCCTGACGGTGCTGCTGGCCTTTACTCGGAGATAAGAGGGAGCAAAGCTACTAAAATCTTATCTACTGGCACCCGTTCACATCTGAAGTAAACACAGACCTCTTACTCTCCTGTGGCTCAGAAAACAGGAATAAAAGCAGTGTTAACACCTGCAGTGCTGAAGTAGCACCTACACTGCTAAGATGATTCCTAAAGTGTTGAAGACACCTACAGTGTTGAAGTAACACCTACGCTGCAGAGGTAACTCCTACAGTGGTGAAGTAACTCCTATAGTGTTGAAGTAACACCTATACTGTGGAGGTAACTCTTACAGTGGTGAAGTAACTCATACAGTATTGAAGTAGCACCTACACTGCTGATGTAAATTGTGCAGTAGTGAAGTAACTCCTGCAGTGCTGAAGTAGCACCTACACTGCTGAGGTAACTCCTGCAGTGCTGAAGCAGCACCTACACTGCTGAGGTAACTCCTACAGTGTTGGTAGCACCTACACTGCTGAGATCTCCTAAACTGCTGAGATATTTCCTACAGTGTTTCAAGTAGCATACATCCTTTGAAATACCTTCAGTGTTAGGTTAGGGTAATGCCGAAGTAACTCCTGCAGTGTTTGAGGTTGCACCTATACTGCTGAAGTAACTCCTACAGTGCTGAAATATCATCACCTTTTTTCATGGGCAGTAAAGAACAATGCATTAGTTAATTTGACAACATGGAAATAATTTCAACACGTGAGGAGTAAATTCAGCACTGGACGTTTTGCTATGAAAATTCCTGACTAAGAAGTCAGTTAAGTTTAAAGTATGATTACACTAACACTGATGGCAGTCATTTCAAATGTTTTTTACAAATCACATAAAATCAGCACTGCTGTTTTGTTCAGGGTAGTGTGTTTTTTCACTAGTTGAACATTGTAAGACTAATGAACACTCTCAGAGTAAATTCCACACTGTAACAGTGAATTCTACACTCGAAGAGTAAATTGAACACTGGGTGTTTTGCTGGGGGCATTCACTGACCGTTAGAAGACAGCCATGCATGACTAAACTGCTGCCACTGATCAAGGCAATTGTAACAACAGTTTTGTACATCATCTTTAGAAAATTGGTCCTGATGTGTAATGTGTTGTTCCGTTTTGTTATGCTAAGGCCTCTTGGCGCAAGTGATGGTCTCCCATGACTCCTCACCATAAGCAGCCGTGAGGACCTATAATTAGAGTAGAAGCGCAGGAGAGCGTGGAGCACAACAGTTTAATGATTTCCTCCTTATAAACAAGCCGTGGGAGTGAAAGAGTGGTGTTACTGTGCATGGCAGAGGGCCACGTGTGGGGCCAGAGTTAGATACACACTTGCATGGTGAAAGCCACGTTTGTTCACGTTTCGGCCTCTACAGACTGTATTACTTGTTTTTCTTTGAACAAGCATGATTGAGTCCCTCTGCTCTACACATGCTCTAGTCTTGTCCCTACAGATTAGCGTTTCCCAGCGCAGTGCTGGAGGCCCACCTGCTTCTTCACAGTTTTCTGCATTTCTTGCTATAATCCATTTGATACAGCTCAAGAAGTAGCTAATCAAATAACTAATAAATAATAATAATAAATAATAAATAGCAATAGGATGATATTGTGATAAATTGTCATGATACGTTGTTCTGAGTCTATCAGAAGCGTCAGCACTTCTAGAACATGGAGAACCTGCATGTGTCATGAAAAACAGATTTAAACCAGTTATTGAGAGGCTGTGAACAACAGCCGGTGCATATAAACTGCATATTAAACTGGAATTCCACCTATTATTCAGTCATTTGATATATGATATATTTCATATGATGTGGTTCATTCTAAAGAAATTTGTCGGTGCAAAAATAGCTTTTTTATTTACTATAGGAAATGACCGGTGGACCTACATAAAATAAAGGCAAAATAGTGGTAAATCTGAAAAAAAAAAAAAATCTGTTTTTTTTTGTATTATTTTGCCTTACAATGGCCTGCATGTGCTTTTCTGCCAGCAATGTGTTTTTAAAAATAAATGGTCTCAAACCTATTTTAAAACAATGTCTCTGGCATCAGGCAATGTATATAACAATAACTATTTCATGTAGTAGCTTTCTGTAAGGATGATTTTAGAGCCACTCTTCAGACGTCTGGTTCCTGTCACCACCACTGTGAACAGTTCTCAGGTTTCTCTAGAGTGGCACATTTAGCATCAAACTACTCTGAATGGCTTTGTTTGCATCTTAACAAGTTAATTTTTTTACATTTTTTGACAAATCAGTGAAATTCTCATTTAATAACAGCTGACTGAATGTCAACCTATTTCACCAATATGTTATTTTTTCCCCTGTTGTTTGATACAGTATTTTTGCAATCTTGCATAAACAAAAATCATTTAACTCAGTTATTTATACCTTTTTTTAATATGGCGCTTTTGCAGATGCAGTTTGTATGCTCCACCTGATTGGAAATCTCAGAAATACTAAATATTAATGCACATTGTGAAAATGTCTGCAGGTGTCATGCTCTTATATTGTCCATCCATCCTTATAATGACATTTATTGGTCGTGATGAAGTGTGCAGTGCAAATGGACTTCCAGGACTGGTGTAGGAAAACATTGCTGTGCCTGATAACCGAGTGTAATCCAAAGGTTTGGCTGGGCATTAAATTGCAGATTGTTAGCGTTTACATAGAGGCACACTGAGCTGCTGTATCATCCACAGCATCAAAGTGCTCAGCAAACATTGCATTTGATTTATATGCAAGCCTCTTGAGGTAGCTCATTTGACTGTAGACCTGTGTCGCGGTACAAACCACCTCAGCAGGGCTTTTGCCTTGATGTAATGTATGTTTGTCTTTGCCTGAGCTGATATAAGATCCCTAGGCAGTTTTACTGTGTTGGGTTAGCACAAAGCACCTAAGTGTGAATGAAACTCAGGGTTGTGAAAATTGCCTTAGCACGCCCACGAAAGGACGATACCATCTCTTGAAGGTCCAGGGTTATTTTTTTTGCATCATGTCTATGGAGATACTACAGCTAGTGGGCTGTATTTTACAGTAAACCCAGACCTGTCAGGCCTCAGTGAGTGATTCGCTGTTTTGTGTCCCACTGTGATATGTAGGGACCCCATGATGTAGTTCACCTTTCTGGGTCACACTGTAATTAACCTCGCTCAGGATTCACATGAGACAACAACGGCGGCAGCGGCTGGCTCCTCCAGACTGCGCAGCACTGTTGGATACAAGGCTGCAGAATGGATCCATTATGGGAGCCTACAGTAAGCGCAGCCAACTTGGCAGTGGTGTTAAAAATGGGCCCTCTCTTATGTAATACTTTCCACCTTTTTAGCTGTTTTTGCTAAGAATCTGACCAGTGTTTGTTGAATGTTCAAAAACATATCAGACCCACACTGTGTACATTTGATCATTTTGTCTATGGGGCATTTAAAGGAACACTATGCAACATACCTTTGTTCATTTTTATAGATAACAGTCAAACAATAAGAGAAACCATATAAGCAAGTCTGTTTCAGATTACTTAAACTCAACATGGCAACTTTGTGATGATTTAGACATGCAGTTTGCAGTGCGCAATCAGTGGGACGTAAGCTTCCATTACTTGTTAGTTGCATTAGCCTCACAGCTTCAGTTGAAAACTGAAGACATGAACTTAATATACTAAACCTCAAGGATGCACCAGATCCTTTTTATAGCCAATTCTCATTCCTTTGGCAGATTTTGTTTTGAGATTTTTATTTATTTTGTATTCTTTTTTTACCCAAAGCTCACAGTGCACAGGCTAAATGAACACCTGAAACACATTAGCACATTTCCAGTCATTTATATTAGCCAGAGTCTCAGTATAAATACCATTATTTGCTCTTTAGAAGGCCAAACTGGCTTTTTAAATTCAATTGTCTGTTTAAATAACATGAATCAAAAAAGTGCTACATTAAAAGTAGAAGGGAATGAGTAATGCATAATTATGCTGTGACTTTTTGGTATAGATTATAGGCACATCCAAAT